>NC_142132.1:84207840-84832840 GCF_024610735.1 Ursus americanus
CCAACAGTACTTCATTTGTTTTTGATGTAGTGTTCCATGATTCATTGTTTGCATATAACACCTAGTGCTCATCATGACACGTGCCCTCCTTAATACCCATCACCAGGATAACCCATTCCCCTACCCCTCCCTTTCTGCAACCTTCAGTTTGTTTCCCAGTGTCAATAGTCTCTTATGGTTCATCTCCCCCTCTCATTCCCCCCTTTCACTTTTCCCTTCCTTCTTCTACTGTCCTCCATGCTATTCCTTCCATTCCACATAGGAGTGAAACCATATGATAATTGTCTTTCTCTGCTTGACTTAATTTCACTTAGCATAATCCCCCCCTGGTCCATCCACGTTGGTGCAAATGGTGGGTATTCATCCTTTCTGTTGACTGAGTAATATTCCACTGTATAGATGAACCACATTTTCTTTGTCCATTCATCTGCTGAAGGATATCTTGGCTCCTTCCACAGTTTGGCTATTATGGACATTGCTGCTATGAACATTGGGATACAGGTGCCCCTTTTTTCATTACTCTGTGTCTATGGGGTAAATACCCAGTAGTGCAATTGGTGGGTCATAGGATAGCTCTGTGTTTAATGTCTTGAGGAAACTCCATATTGTTTTCAAAAGTGGCTGTACCAGCTTGTTTTCTCACAAGTAGTGTAAGAGGGCTCCCCTTTCTCCACATCCTGACTTTCTTTTATTTCCTGTCTTGTTAATTTTTTTCCCAAGATTTTATTGATTTATTCCACAGAGATGGAGACAGCCAGCGAGAGAGGCAACACAAGCAGGGGGAGTGGGAGAGGAGGATCCAGGCTCATAGCGGAGGAGCCTGATGTGGGGCTCGATCCCCTAATGCCAGGATCACGCCCTGAGCCGCAGGCAGATGCTTAAATCTGTGCCACCCAGGTGCCCCCTGCCTTGTTAACTTTAACCATTTTAACTGGTGTAAGGTGGTATCTCATTGTCGTTTTGATTTGTATTTGCCTGATGGCAAGTGATGTGGAGTATTTTTTCATGTGTCTGTTGGCCATTTGTATGTCTTCTCTGGAGAAGTATCTTTGTGTCTTCTGCTCATTTTTGTGGTGTCGAGTTTGAGGAGTTCTTTATAGATCTTGGATACCAGCCCTTTATCTGTAATATCATTTGCAGATATCTTCTTCGATTCCATAGGTTGCCTTTTTGTTTTGTTGATCGTTTGCTTTGCCGTGCAGAAGCTTTTTATCTTGATGAAGTGCCAATAGTTCATTTTTGCTTTTATTTCCTTTGCCTTTAGAGATGTGGCTTACAAGAAGTTGTTGTGTCCAAGGTTGAAGAGTTCTTTTGACTTTGATATGAGACAGGATTCCATTATCTTTCTTTCCTGATTGTATTGGAGTCCTCTGTCTTTCTTGGTAAGTCTAGCTAAGGTTGTCAGTTTTGTTTATCTTTCCAAAAAAGGCAGCTCTCATTTTCATTGTTTTTGTTTTTTGTTTTTTTGTTTTTGTCTTTTTAGTCTCTGTTGAATTTATTTATGCATTCCTTTTTGTTATTTCCTTATTTCTACTAATGGGGGCTTTGTTTATTGTTTTATTTTCTACTTCTTTACCACATAAATCAGGTTGTTTATTGGAGAGCATTCTCATGGATTGATGAAGACTTGAATTTCAATGAACGTCCCCCATAGAGCTACTTTTGCTGCATCGCATAAGTTTTTGTAGGTTGTTTTTTCATCAGTGACCAGGTACTTCTAAAATTTTTTTGATTTCTTCTTTGACTGTTGGTTTTTCAGTAGCATGTTGTTAAAACTCCACATATTTTTTTAAGATTATTTAAGTATCTGACAGAGAGTGAGACAGGGAGAGAAGGATTGCAAGCACGGGGTTGGGAGAGGGAGAAGTGGGCGTCCCATTGAGCAAGGAGCCTCATTCGGGGCTAGATCCCCGGATCCTGGGATCATGACCTGATCTGAAGGCAGATCCTTAACGACTGAGCCACCCAGGCCCCCCAATCTCCACCTATTTTTGACTGTCCCATATTTTTCTTGAGACTGATTTGTAGTTTCATATCATTGTGGTTGGACAAGATTTGAAGCAGAAGGTGAAGAGAGCATTCACATGAAAGGTTTGTTTCCTGGAGGGTTTTCTGAGGGCAGACCATGAGTTCCATGGGGTCGGAGGAAGGTTAAGTGAGATGGGGGGTGGGGTTAACCCTTGTTAGAATTACTGACTGCTACCATGCAGGCTGTGTGCTACCCTTCACACCGTAGTCCTCATGGACTTGTACTTCATTAGAAGTATTTTCTACGAGGTGTAGGCATAGCCTTCTCTAAAAGAAAGGTGAATTCTTGGCATGACCCCAGGTCAGCAACCAGGATATATGGTATTATGGAGATCAGAAACAGGCTTTCTGTGGGAAGTGACAGAAATAGGGTATGGTGAGCTCCATGACCATAGGTGAGGTCCTGAGTGACCCACTGGGTGTTGGGTTCTGTGGATCTGTCTCATCAGTTGCTGTGGAATTCAGGGACACCCTCCTGTCTGTGGATTTTTGTGGAGACAGGTAGACGTCAGTATCTGGCCAGGCACCAGAGGTGCAGCGTGCGGGGGAGCCACTGCTTGGTTTCCATGAAAGCTGACCAGGGTCTGTGACCGTGATTCCTAGCAGCTGCGAGGGGAGGAG
Organism: Ursus americanus; assembly: GCF_024610735.1. Taxonomy (NCBI): domain Eukaryota; kingdom Metazoa; phylum Chordata; class Mammalia; order Carnivora; family Ursidae; genus Ursus; species Ursus americanus. The sequence goes on from NC_142132.1 coordinate 84,210,490, forward strand.
GCCGGGGGTTGTGCACACTTCCTAGACTTGTGGTCAGGACTAGTCTGGAGCCCACTGAAGTCAGCCACACCGGGCACAGAAGGCACCCAGTCAGTGTAGCTGTGGGCACTGCTCCCATGGCACTTTTGGGCCGGCTCCATCCTGCCACCTCCTGCTTTTCCTCATCATCTTCAAGGTCATGTGCCTCTGCTCTTGCCCCATGGCCTTCGGGGTATTGTCCGTCCTCCATCTGGCCCTCGTCCCTGGTGCCCTGTGCAGTCCGATGCCAGGGTAGCCTTCTCGAGACAAACATCTGGCCCTGATGGAACACTTCCATGGATCTCGTGTGATGCGAGCATGATGCTCTGCCCTGGAAGAGGTCTGCAGGTCACCAATCAGGAGAGCCATGTCTCCCTTTTCAGTTTGGAATGCCCTCCCCTAAGTCTTTTTCAGGGAAGCTCTCCCCACTTTCTGAGCTGACAGCTCTGAACTTAAATATGAATTTTATTTTACATATCTCTCTGCCTTAGTTCATCCATAGCATGTCTTTGAACCCCGTTAGTGGGTTTTTTTTTTAGCAGTTCTGAAGGGCTGTCTGCTCATGGAGGGGATGACCTGGGTGGGGCAGCTTTCCCTCTCATCTCCCTCAGCATGTCTCTGAGCCCTGGGGCCAGCTGTCCTACTGAGGATTGAGGGACACGAGCCAGCCCATCCTGAACCCAGGCTGTGTCAGTTGTGTAGACTGATGTGTGTCGGAGCGGTGGGCAGCTGGCATGGGCCAGGGGCAGGCAGTGTCTCCTCATTCCTTCCCTCCCTTCCTCCCAGAGGTAGCTCAGAGCAGCCTTCAACCCCTGCATCTCCAGATCCCTTGATCTATGCCTTCTGTGTTCAGCTGGTGACCTTAGAGTTCCACATGGATTCTACCTCCTGTACCCTGTCCCGTAGCAGTTCCTGGATCAGGGGAGGGGTCGGACCCTTGTCTGTTTTTGGTCTTCTTCCTGTCCCGCACCAAGCCCACCCACCTTTGCATCTTCCATGTATGTGCTTGGAAGCAAGCCCATCCACAGGGAACGTATTAGCCAAATGGATCCAGGTAATGAACATTGAATTAGAGATCCAGGATCCATAATAAACCTGCTCTGAAACCTGTCCCAAAGTCTGTGACTCTCTCACACTGAAACAGAAACAATAATAGCTTTCTGGACTGAGAAGTGACACGTGTCTCTCCTTCCAATCTTGAATGCATAGGTGCTGAGCCTGGACAGAAAAGGACCATGGCTCCCGTGGGCTGGAATCCACAGTAAGAACTCAGTGAAATCTCAATTCGAGGCATAGAGTGAATAATTATTGTAGAGTGAATCCTCCCAAGTAGGGCTTATGCACAGTGCACAGGAAAAGCTTTTTCAAAGAGGTTCCTGAAAGAAAAATCTTTTTTAAAAATTTATTTTAATTCCAGTAGAGGTAACATACAGTGTTATATTCATTTCAGGTGTGCAATAGAGTGATTCAGTAATTCTATATATTAGTGGTCATCAAGAAAAGTGTCCTCTTAATCCGCTTCATGTATTTCACTCATCCCTCTATCCACCTCCTCTCTGGTAACCATCCATTTGTTCTCTATTGTTAAGAGTTTGTATTTTGCCACGCCCATACTCAGGCAACCCTGTTTGGGTAGAGTTTCCATGTCCCCTGCAAGGGGGAATGGGGGTGGGCAAGCTGTGGGCCAGTATTTCCAGGCTTTTTTTCCCTGGCGGCTTTCTCTGGCGATCTGCTGTGCCTCTTCTGAGAGTCATAGCAGCAGAGGCTGAATTGTCACAGAACAGAGGGAATGCGGCCCGTTCTCCACCCATGTTCTGGCCACTTTAACTCCATTACTGTTGGTGCTGCTCAACCCTGTAGCGTCCAGGGATGTGCACCCCGCACCTGGTGTCCCTGGCCTCAATTCCGGGGCTAGTGCATCTCTGTCCTTTGTGTTTCTAATGCTGCCAGCCACCAGAAGCCCTGAGGGTGCTCTGGAAGCTCCTGGTCTCAGTCTGGATCCCCTGAGCACACCGGGATTCCAGAGTTCCATGAGAAGCCTGGTGGCTCAGTCGCCAGGTTCAGGGTCTCAGTCTGCTGTTTCGCAGGAGGCTACCATGAGTCCGCCAGCTCCCCCGTGCAGGTGGCCTGCCAGCTGCCAGCTGCCTCGCGGGCTCCCGGGTCTCCTGGTCTCAGTCTAAGCCTTGTGAGCACACCAGGATTCCGGTGTTCCAGGAGAAGTTTGGTGGCGCCCGCTCTGGGCTCACTGGTCTCAGTCCGCTCTCTCCTGTGTGCCATCCATGAGTCCACCCGCTCCCTGGTGCAGGTGGCTGCTGCTTCCCGGCGCCAGAACACGGCGCCCCCCCTTCCGTTTATCTTCTGATATCTGTGCCCAGTTTCAAGGCTCCCCACTTCATACCTCAATACTCAGTGCTGGAGATGTTAATTTGTAGAGATCCAGATGTATCTTCTGCTTCTCAGGCTGATTCCGTGGTTGTTTAGGCTGGTCTGGTACCTATCCAGCTCAACTCAGGGGACCTGCTGAAAAAGGGGTCCCCTACTCCTCCGCCATCTTAACTCCTCTCTTGTACCTGAAATAGTATTTAAAAACACTCAGCTCAGCCTCTTCTATAAAGTGAGCCAATGCTTATAAACATGGCTAAAATATTCCCTTACCTACGATGACTTCCCAGCCATCGTAGTTTTTAAATGGTATGACTGTGACTTACATTAGTCAACATTTGCAGAGAAAAAACTTAGTGCATCCAGGGGGCACTTCATGTTGAAATTAGTTTGTGACAACGAGCTACTGTGTTTTATTCTGCAGTCCAAGGGAATGGTGCCAGACACCTCTAAGGTGTTTAGCATTTCTACAATTCTGATTTTAAATGTTCTGTGTGCTTTAGAGATTTGGGCAGGAGAAGGTCAGGAGTCCAGAGACTGTGAACACTTCTGTTACCTGTGCTGACCATGGATCTGGTAGCCTTTCGTGGGCATCATTTTGATTTCTTGGTACTCTTGTGAAAGGTGCTTTTGTCTCAAATTCCTCCATTTAGTAGTAATTATAATGATAAAAGTAATTTTTATCTTATATCATCTGTGGGTCCTGATCCTGGGATCCCAGGGAAGCTATGCTTTAACATTTTACCCGGCTCAAAATGACTGGGCAAAAACTCAAAGCATGGGCCCTATTTCTGCCCCAAGCACATGTTGTACACCTGCTTCGAGAAGAAAACAATAACCAAAAATGCCAACATGAAGATAAGAAAAAATAAAGAACCTCTGTGGCTCCCATAAGATTAAAGTCATACTGACATGTACATACTGAAAATGCATGAAATCATTGCATTTCCTAAAGCCCAAGTCTTGGAGGGTCTGAGAGCCACTGACCTTGCCCAGAACCAGGCACACCCCAGCAGGGAGGGCTGGTGCAGAAAGGGAAGGGGCAGGACTCTGAGGGTGGTCTTCAGCTAGAGGGGTCCCTGGAAGGAGCGGGGTGTGTGGGGGGGACCCGGACCAACCACACCCATGCCTGTGCCGGGTGTTGGGTAGAGGAGGCGCCTCTTGGGCCCCCTGCACTTTCAGGGTTCCAGGGGCTTGAGGGCAGGTTGCCCAGCATCCAAGGGGCTCAGGCACCACCCTCCCCAACCATTCACCGCTTGGGGGTGGAGCTATGTCTCTGTGGGCAGTCCCAGATTTGCAGTGGGTTGCAGACTTGGGGCAGAAGAAGGGGCACTGAGAGAGAGAGAGTTGCCCTGTGGAGATCCCTGCTGATGAGTGAGCAGCGTGCACTGGGGTGAGGGTCCAGGGGTAGGGTGCACCCCAGGTAGGAGACAGGGTTCTGGAAGGGCACGTGGAGAGGGTTCATTGTGGGGACTCAGGTGAGTTTTCTTTTTCCCTTTAAAGTATCTTCTGCTCCATGTCCTCAACTGACCTTATTCCCCATACCCGTGAATTCCAGGGCGCCCACTCACCTGAGCTTTTGTAGGATGGGTTGCAGAATTTCAGGGTTTCCCCTGTTCCCCTGGAAGAGTGCGTGTAAGGACCTCACACAATCCGCACCTTCAGTTCCCCGAGACAGTGCAGGTGATGCGTCTTGAGCATTACCCTGAGTTCAGCAGGGTGTGCCCGGGTCCCCCAGGTACAGGTGTGCCAGTAGCAAGCCCCAGAGCCGTCCCCCAACTTCAGCATTATGCCCTGTGTGCCCCCGGGTTAGTGGTAATTGGCTGTTAGAATCATGCAGGAAAATCCTCCAGGTGGGGGCCTGGAGGCGGGCGTATCCAGACCCCACTCTAGTTGCATTGGGAATAGACCAATTGAGGGTTTCCTTAGAAGAGTAAGTCTGCTTTCGAGAAAAGGCAAGTTCATTGGTCTATTGAGAATGAAGATAATTACTGCTAAAAAACAAGTATGTGTTGCCCCTTCGCCCAGAAACCGAAGCAGGTGTGCAGGCTTTAGGTCAGAGGTGCCTTATTCTCCACAGCTGACAGCACTTCTCTGCTCTGACTCCAAGAAACCCGAGGTTTTGAACGTCAGCATCGGAGTCAGCGAGGCAGCTTGTCACAGGACGCCAGTGTTCAGAGAGAGCACAGGTATGTTTGGTAAAATGTCCTAACTATGTCAGGGCTTGAGGTAAAACCTCTCATTATCCGAAAACCTCCTGGGCTTTTCTCTTTTCTCTAGTTGAGCCACAAAGTAAAATGGAAGTAGCTGTCAGCATTCTGGGATTGGTGCAAGAATTACTTAGTTTCCCTGCAGGTAGAACTTTGCAGGGGATCACAATTTTTCTGTCCATTTATTGCTTACAAATGTATTTTGACCATCTGTTTCCTAGGAACCCTCTTTTATTGGAAAGGGAAGGTGAGATTCACTCTGTGCCTGTTTGTAACATCTAATTTGTTCCTTCATCTAACTGTTTATTCAATTGGGCCTATGATATAGTTGAGTGGCCAGCATCTAGAGTTAGGTGGCTTTTTTCATCTGATACAGACTTGGATGATGTCATTTGACAAAGGTGATGTTTCATCATTGATTAGTTTATTCATCAGAAGAGTTAAAATTAGGGTGGAGGGAAAATTGAAAATTATCCAAAGCGGCCTGTTCCTGTTAAAAGTTGAGCTTGACTTTCTAGTTTTACTAAATGTATTATCTCGATATTTTGAGGTGCCATATTCTCTCTGTAGTTTCTTTGGTGGTGGAGTCAGAAGGAGAGTCTGGGAATTCTTTTGGATAGTGGCATGCTGGTGGCTTAAAGGGGCTTGGCTTCAGGAGCCTTGGGGTGAAGTCTGCAACTGCTTGCCTGACCCTGGGTGCATCTCCCAGAGGTTTTGTTTCCTCTTATGAAATTGCCGGCAGATAATGTTCTGCTTAAAGGGGAAAACTCCCATCCTGTTGGTGGCAATGCAAAGTGGTGCAGCCAGTCTGGGAAACAGTGTGGGGGTTCCTCAAAAAGTTAAACATTGAACAACCACATGATCCAACAATTGCTGTCCTAGGTATTTACCCAAAGGATACAGAAATGCAGATTCGAAGGGGGTCCATGCACCATGATGTTTATAGCAGCAATGTCCACAGTAGCTAAACTATGGAGAGAATCCCAAAGTCCATGCACTGATGAATGGATAAAGCAGATGTGGGATACATATATATAATGGAATATGACCCAGCTTCAAAAAGAATGAAATCTTACTATTTGCAAGGATGTGGATGGACCTAGAGCGTATTAAGCTAAGCAAAAACAGTGAGGAAAGACAAATATCTTATGCTCTCACACTTGTGGAATTTCAGAAAGAAAACAGATGAACATAGTTGAGGGGTGATTAAAGAGGCAAACAAGGAAATAGACTCAACCTTGGAGAACAAACTGAGTGTTGCTGCAGGACAGGGCATGGGGGGAAGAGTTAAATGGGTGAGGGGTATTAAGAAGGGCACTTGTGATGCGCACCGGGTTCTGTATGCAGGTGAAGAATCACTAAATCTTACCCCTGCAGCGAATATTCCATGGCATGTGAACTAACTGGAATTTAAGTAAAAGAAAGGAAAAACTGTTCTGCTACATGAAGAGTGAGGTAAAATTGTAGTTATTTGGGCTGTACTATTCTGCAGATGAGAGTTGTAAAACACCCTGTTGTAGGATACACTAGTTTCTTATCACATAAGGAGTCCTCTGAAAGCTGCAAAGAAAGATTCAGGTCTCAGAGCATGTTCATGTTCCACTGATATGTTACAGTTTGCACAGGTAGGAAAGAAGGTGGAGAGAAAGGCAACAGAAGGGGAAAGTAGGTGTGAACCTTTCATTAGTTAGCCTTATAGCTTTCTCATGAAAGCCTTGTGCCAGTGTGATTTTGGAAGCAGAGGGGGAATCCGGGAACTTTGCAGGAGACGGGGGAGTTCCAGGTCTGGGTAAAGCTGACAGGGTTCCCAGAGGAGAGCTGAATTCATTTTGCAGCAGTGTGTGGGCAGGGTGGGCTCCAGGGGTGGCTGTGGGTCTCCTGGGTGAGAGTTTGACAGGTGAGGGCTGTGTGCAAGTTCCTGGCTGAGGACAAGTGAGGCACAGGCGGAGAGCTGGCAGAGAACCTTCTTCTGGGCCACCAGCCTCACCCAACACACACAGCCTCATCTTCTGTCCCTGTCACTCCAATTCAGACTTCTCTGAATGTGAGTGAGAACACATCAAGAGCATTCAAAACAGAAGGGAAAGCATGTGCAAAGGCTCTGGGGCAGGATAATTCCAGGTATGTCCAGGAGCAGCAAGAAGGCCCTGTGGCCACAGGACACAGCTTAGGACATGACGTCAGAGAGGTGACAGAAAGCCATTCCAGGGCTCTAACCCCATGAGACGCTGTTTCACTGGGCCATCCTGGCTACAGTGTTGAGAACAGATGACAGAGGGTTGAAGATGGCAAGGCAGGGCTATGACAAAGCTTTTCCAGGAACTCAGGCACTGTGGACCAGACAGGTGCCCTTGGATGGAGTGGTTAGAAATATTCTGGGTCCATTTTGAAGATGGAGCTCACAGGATTTGCTGATGGGTTAGCTATTAGGAGCAGGAGAATGGAGGAATTGGGGTAACTCCCAGCTGTTGTGGGTTGTCCTGATCAAGGGGAAGGAGAGGGTTTCTCGGGGGATAGCAGGTAGTCTGTGTTCTGCATGCTGAGGAAGGTGCCTTTCCCGGTGGATCTACTGAGGTTTGTGTCTGGGAGAACCTTTCTCATCTCCTCCCTCAGCAATGCTCAAGTGCAAGTATCCCCCACTTTTTAAACGTTCACAGTAAGACACTGGGCTTTCTTGAAAAAAATTACGTTATTACCCAGCTTCAGTAAGAGCAAGAGACCTGAAGAGGATTTCCCTCTTATGAAAAAAGGTGAACAGTGAGAATGGCGTTCAGCATCTGTTTTGGGGAGAAGCACGACAGAGGTGGTGTGCACCCCAACCAGCTCCTTCCGCTGGGAACCGCTCTCCGCATCCAGCCACCAGCACTTTGAATGGTGTCTGTGAGCCTCTGGTGTGCTTTATCTTCATTTATGCTGGGCCTCCATTAGAAACTTCTGTCCTGAGGCCTAAGAAAAGCCAAAGAGAAGGAATTTTGGAGTCTGAGCACACTGTCTAATTGTTCCGTGTAAATTAATGGCCATTCCTTCTTGACACCATTTCTACTGTGCAAGGTTTCTCAGAAGCCCTGTACTTTCAAAGAGCAGGGAAACCTATACCCCATGCTGCGGGGTTAGTTTTAGTCTCCATGCTAGATAGAACATTTCATGACTGTCGGATTTTCTCACTCAAACATTGAGACTTTGACCACCTTCACCCGGTTCTACCACCCCATCCCCGAATCTGGCACCTACCAATCTGCTCTCAGTATCTATGCGTTCAGTATTTGTTTATTCCTTGTGGAATGTACATGAGAGCATCTGGTATTGGTCTTTCTGTGTCTGAGTTACTTAGCATAATGCCCCCAAGGTCTGTGTTTCCATGTCTGGTTCTTGTGAATAATGCTGCAGTGAACGTGGGAGTGCATGTCTTTTTGAGGCAGTTCTCCAAATCAATACTCAGTAGAGCCATTGCTGGGTCATGTGGTAGTTGCATTTATTTTTGCAGGAACCTCCATACCGTTTGTCACAGTGGCTGCACCAATTTCCATTCCCACCAACAGTGCACAGTGTCTCCTCGTCTGCACACCCTTGACCCCACCTGGTGTCTGTCTCTGGGACAATTGCTGTTCCAACAGTTGTGAGGGGATAGCCGATTGTGGGTTTCACTGATGTTTCCCTGACGATGACGAGTGATGTCGAACAACTTTTTCTGTCTGTTGTCACCTGTGTGCCATCTTTGGAAAGTATCTATTCACATATTCCCCCCATTTTTTATATAGTTTTTTTTTGTTTGTTTGTTTTGATTTGTATGAGTGTTGTGTGTATTTTGGATATTAGCCTCTTTCACACATATGATTTGCAGATATTTTTTTCTTATTGGGTCAGTGGCCTTTTAAGTTTTTGATGGTTTCTTTTGCCATGTGGAAGATTTCAGTTTGATGTTGTTCCACTTGTTTATTTTTGCTTTTGTTGCCTTTGCATTTGGTGTCCGATCTGAAGACTCTTTGCCAAATCTAATGTCGAGAGACATAGTACCTGTGTCTTCTTGGAGGTTTATGGATTCAGGTCTTATGTTCAAATCGTTCATCCATTAAAAATTTTGTGTGTGGTGTAAGAAAGTGACCCAGTTATATTTTCTGCATTTAGTGTCCAGTTTGCCTGTTACCGCTCACTGAAGACACAGTCCTTCCCTCATGGCATATCTTCTGCTGCTGTGTCGTAAGTTAGGATCATCTACGTATGGGTAAGTTTCTGAGCTTTCTGTTCTGTTCCACTGACCTGGTGTATGTGTTTATGCCAGTACCATCCTGTTTTGATGACAACAGCTTTGTGATCTAGCTTGAAATCCAGGAGTGTGTTGACTCCACCTTTCTTTCTCCAGGTTGCTTTGTGTATTTGGGGTCTTTTGTGATTCCATACAAGTTTGAGGACTGTTTTCTATTTCCTCAAACAATGCCACTGGAATTCAGATAGGGATTTCTTAGATAGTCGATTGCTTTGGGTACGATGGACATGTTCACATAATTAAATCTTCCAGTTAAGGAGCATGGCGTATGTTTCCATTTGTTTGTGTTGCCTTCCAAATCTTTGACCCATACATCCTGCCCCCCTCGACACACATGTTTTTCATTTATTTTCTGCCATCTGTTGAGTGTACTATGTCTTTCTCATTTTTGGTTACTTTTATTCCTAATTTTTTGATGCAATTATAAATGGCATTGCTTTTTTAATTTCTCTTTGCGAAAGTGTGTCATCAGTATACAGAAATGCAAGAAGTTGGGTCATCTGGGTGGCCCCATAGGTGAAGCGTCTGCCTTCAGCTCAGGTCATGAACCCAGAGTTCTGGGATTTAGCCCCATGTTGGGCTCTCCGCTTAGCGAGGGTCTGCTTCTCCCTCTTTCTGACACTCCCCCTGCTCGTGCTTTATCTCTTCCTGTCAAATAAATAAATAAAATCTGAAAAAAATAAAGACAACAGGTCTCTGTATATTGATGTTATATCCTGCAGCTTTCTTGAATTTGTTTATTCTAACAGTTTTTGTGTGTGTGTGTGTGTGTGTGTGGAATCTTTCAAGATTTCATGTCCTTTGCAAATAGTGACAGTATTCCTGTATGGATTTCATATCTTTCTCTTTTTTAAAAAATGTTATTCACCCTACAGTACTTCATTTGTTTTTGATGTAGTGTTCCATGATTCATTGTTTGCATATAACACCTAGTGCTCATTATGACACATGCCCTCCTTAATACACATCATCAGGATAACCCAATCCCCTACCCCTCCCTATCTGCAACTTTCAGTTTGTTTCCCAGTGTCAATAGTCTCTCATGATTCATCTCCCCCTCTCATTCCCCCCTTTCACTTTTCCCTTCCTTCTCCTAATGTCCTCCATGATATTCCTTCCATTCCGCATAGGAGTGAAACCATATGATAATTGTCTTTCTCTGCTTGACTTAATTTCACTTAGCATGATCCCCTCCTGGTCCTTCCACGTTGGTGCAAATGGTGGGTATTCATCCTTTCTGATGACTGAGTAATATTCCATTGTACAAATGAACCACATCTTCTTTGTCCATTCATCTGCTGAAGGACATCTTGGCTCCTTCCAAAGTTTGGCTATTATGGACATTGCTGCTATGAACATTGGGACACAGGTGCCCCTTCTTTTCATTACTCTGTGTCTATGGGGTAAATACCCAGTAGTGCAATTGGTGGGTCATAGGATAGCTCTGTGTTTACCGTCTTGAGGAACCTCCATATTGTTTTCAAAAGTGGCTGTACCAGCTTGAATTCTCACGAGTAGTGTAAGAGGGCTCCGCTTTCTCCACATCCTCTCTGACTTTCTTTTATTTCCTGTCTTTAATTTTTTTCAAGATTTTATTTATTTATTCCACAGAGATAGAGACAGCCAGCGAGAGAGAGAACACAAGCAGGGGTGTGGGAGAAGAAGAAGCAGGCTCATAGTGGAGGAGCCTGATGTGGGGCTCGATCCCCTAATGCCAGGATCACGCCCTGAGCCGAAGGAATACGCTTAACCTCTGTGCCACCCAGGTGCCCCCTGCCTTGTTAATTTTCACCATTCTAACTGGTGTAAGGTGGTATCTCATTGTCGTTTTGATTTGTATTTGCCCGATGGCAAGTGATGTGAAGCATTTTTTGATGTGTCTGTTGGCCATTTGTATGTCTTCTCTGGAGAAGTATCTCTTTGTGTCTTCTGCCCATTTTTTGGGTGTCGAGTTTGAAGAGTTCTTTATAGATCTTGGATACCAGCCCTTTATCTGTAATATCATTTGCAGATATCTTCTTCGATTCCATAGGTTGCCTTTTTGTTTTGTTGATCGTTTGCTTTGCCGTGCAGAAGCTTTTTATCTTGATGAAGTGCCAATAGTTCATTTTTGCTTTTATTTCCTTTGCCGTTAGAGACGTGGCTTGCAAGAATTTGTTGTGTCTACATTTGAAGAGTTCTTTTGATTTTGATATGATACAGGAATCCATTATCTTTCTTTCCTGATTGTATTCGAGTCCTCTGTCTTTCTTGGTGAGTGTAGCTAAGTTTGTCAGTTTTGTTTATCATTCCAAAAAAGGCAGCTCTCATTTTCTTTTCTTTTTTTTGGTCTTTTTAGTCTCTGTTGGATTTATTTATGCATTCCTTTTTGTTATTTCCTTATTTCTACTAATTGGGGGCTTTGTTTGTTGTTTTATTTTCTACTTCTTTACCACATAAATCAGGTTGTTTATTGGAGAGCATTCTCATGGATTGATGAAGACTTGAATTTCTATGAACATCCCCAGTAGAGCTACTTTTGCTGCATCCCATAAGTTTTTGTAGGTTGTCTTTTTCATCAGTGACCAGGTACTTCTAATTTTTTTTTTGATTTCTTCTTTGACTGTTGGTTGTTCAGTAGCATGTTGTTAAATCTCCACATATTTTTTTAAGATTATTTTAGTATCTGACAGAGAGTGAGACAGCGAGAGAGGGAATGCAAGCAGTGGGTTGGGAGAGGGAGAAGCGGGCTTCCCACTGAGCAAGGAGCCTGATTCGGGGCTAGATCCCAGGATCCTGGGATCAGGACGCAAGCTGAAGGCAGATCCTTAAGACTGAGCCACCCAGGCCCCCCAGTCTCCACCTATTTTTGACAATCCCATTTTTTTTCTTGAGACTGATTTCTAGTTTCATATCATTGTGGTTGGACAAGATTTGAAGCAGAAGGTGAAGAGAGCATTCAGATGAAATGTTTGTTTCCTGGAGGGTTTACTGAGGGCAGACCATGAGTTCCGTGGGGACAGAGGAAGGTTTTGTGAGACTGGGGGTGGGGTTAACCCTTGTTAGAATTACTGACTACTACCATGCAGGCTGTGTGCTACTGTTCATACTGTAGTCCTGATGGACTTGTACTTCATTAGAAATATTTTCTAGGAGGTGTAAGCATAGCCTTCTCTTAAAGAAAGTTGCCATGTGGGTTCATCGCATAACCCCAAGTCAGCAACCAGGATGTATGGTATTGTGGGTGATCAGAACCAGGCTTTCTGTGGGAAGTGACAGAAATAGGGTATGGTGAGCTTCATGACCATAGGTGATGTCCCAAGTGACCCACTGTGTGTTGGGTACTGTGGATCTGTCTCATCATGTGCTGTGGAATTCAGGGACACCCTCCTGTCTGTGAATTTGTGTGGAAACAGGTAGACATCAGTGTCTGGCCAGGCAAGGGGGTCGCACTGGACCACCACCAGAGGTGCAGCGTGCGGGGGAGCCACTGCTTGGTTTCCACAAAAGCTGACCAGGGTCTGTGACCGTGATTCCTAGCAGCTGCAAGGGGAGAGGAGGCCGGGGGTGGTGCACACTTCCTAGACTTGTGGTCAGGACTAGTCTGGAGCCCACTGAAGTCAGCCACACCGGGCACAGAAGGCACCCAGTCAGTGTAGCTGTGGAAACTGCTCCCATGACACTTTCGGGCCTTCTCCATGCTGCCACCTCCTGCTTTTCATCATCATCTTCAAGGTCATGTGCCTCTGCTCTTTCCCCATTGCCTCCGGGGAATTGTCAGTCCTCCATCTGGCCCTCTTCCCTGGTTCCCTGTGCAGCACGATGCCAGGGTAGCCTTCTTGAGAGAAACATCTGGCCCTGATGGTACACTTCCATGGATCTCATGTGAGGCAAGGATGATGCCCTACCCTGGAAGGGGTCTGCAGGTCCCCAATCAGGAAAGCCTGTCTCCCTTTTCAGTGTGGCCTACCTTCCCCTCAGTCTTCTTCAGGGAAGATCTCCCCTCTTCCTGAGATGACAGCTCTGAACTTAAAAATGAATTTTATTTTTCATATCTCTATGCCTTAGTTCATCCATGGCATGTCTTTCAACCCCGTGAGTGGTTTTTTTTTATCAGTTCTGAAGGGCTGTCTGCTTAAGGAGGGAATGACCTGGGTGGGGCAGCTTTCCCTCTCATCTCCCTCAGCCTGTCTCTGAGCCCTGGGGCCAGCTGTCCCACTGAGGATTGAGGACCCGAGCCAGCCCATCCTGAGCCCAGGCTGTGTCAGCTGTGTAGACGGATGCATGTCAGAGCTGTGGGCAGCTGGCATGGGCCAGGGGCAGGCAGTGTCTCCTCGTTCCTTCCCTCCCTTCCTCTCAGAGGTAGCTCAGACGAGCATTCAACCCCTGCATCTCCAGATCCCTTGACCTATGCCTTCTGTGTTCAGCTGGTGACCTTGGAGTTTCAAATGGATTCTACCTCCCGTACCCTCTCCCGTAGCAGCTCATGGATCAGGGGAGGGGTCGGACCCTTGTCTACTTTTGGTCTTCTTCCTGTCCCGCACCAAGCCCACCCACCTTTGCATCTTTTATGTATGTGCTTGGAAGCAAGCCCATCCACAAGGAACCTATTAGCCAAATGGATCCAGGCAATGAACATTGAAGTAGAGATCCAGGATCCATAATAAACCTGCTCTGAAACCTGTCCCAACGACTGTGACTCTCTCACACTGAAACAGAAACAATAATAGCTTTCTGGGCTGTGAAGTGACATGTGTCTCTCCTTCCAATCTTGAATGCATAGGTGCTGAGCCTGGACAGAAAAGGACCATGGCTCCCGTGGGCTGGGATCCACGGTAAGAACTCAGTGAAATCTGAATTCAAGGCATAGAGTGAATAATTATTGTAGAGTGAATCCTCCCAAGTAGGGCTTATGCCCAGTGCACAGGAAAAGCTTTTTCAAAGTGGTTCCGGAAAGAAAAATCTTTTTTAAAAAATTATTTTAATTCCAGTAGAGCTAACATACAGTGTTACATTCGTTTCAGGTGTACATTTGAGTGATTCAGTAATTCTATATATTACTCAGTGGTCATCAAGAAAAGTGTCCTCTTAATCTGCTTCATCTATTTCACTCATCCCTCCATCCACCTCCTCTCTGGTAACCATCTGTTTGTTCTCTCTTGTTAAGAGTTTGTATTTTGGTGTGTCTCCTTTTTCTCTTTTATTTATTTATATTTGTTTGTTTCTTAAATTCTCCATAGGAGTGACATGGTATGGGATTTGTCTTTCTCTGACTGACTGATTTTAGTTAGGATAATACTCTCTAGCTCCATCCATGTGTCTGCAAATGGCAAGGTTTCATTCTTTTTCAAGCCGAGTAATACTCCATTGTGTGTGTGTGTGTGTGTGTGTGTGTGTGTGTGTGTGTGTGAATACACACATCTATCATCTCATTTGTCAATTTTTCTACAGACACTTGGGTTTCTTCCATTTTATGATATTGTAAATAATGGTGCAAGAAACATAGGGGTGCACGTATCCTTTTAAGTTACTGTTTTCCTAGTCTTTGGGTAAATACGAGTAGTGTGATTGTTGGATCGTAGGGTAGTTCTATATTTCATTTTTTGAGAAAACTTCATACTGTTTTCCAAGGTGGTCCCCACAGTTTGCATTCCCACCCACAGTTCGCGAGGATTCCCCTTTATCCACATCCTCCCAACACCTGCTCTTTGTTGTGCTTTTGATGTTAGCCATTCTGACAGGTTTGAGGTAATACCTCATTGTCCTTTGGATTTACATTTTCCTGATGATGGGTGATGGTGAACATCTTTTCACGGGACTGTTGGCCATTTGTATTTCTTCTTTGGAGAAATGTCTGTCCATGTCTTCTGCCTATTTTTTAACTGGATTATTTGTTTTTTGGGGGTCGAATAGTATCAGTTGTATATGTTTTGGACACTATCCCTTTATTGCATATGATCTTTGCAAATATCTTCTCCCTTTGAGTAGGTTGTCTTATTATTTTTACGTTTTCATTGTTCTTCTGCCTTGTGGAAACTTTTTATTTTGCTGTATTCCCAATAGTTTATTTTTGCTTTCATTTCCTTTGCCTCTGAGACACTCCAGAAAAACGTTGGTATGGTCCATGGCAAGAAGTTACTGTCTTCCCTCCTCTAGCATTTTTATGGATTCAGGTCTCATATTGAGGTCTTGATACTGTTTTGTGTTTGTCTGTATTGTGTAATTTCATTCTTTTGTGCGTAGCTGTCTAGTTTTCCCAACACCATTTGTTGTAGAGACTGTCCTTTTCCCTTTTGATATCGTTGCTTGCTTTGTGGAAGATTCATGGATCACATAATTGTGGGTTTCTGTCTGAACTTGTACCCTGTTCCTTTGGTCGCTGTGCCTATTTTTGTGCCATACTCTCTTGTTAGGATGACTGCAGCTTTGTAGTATAACCTGAAATCTGAAATTGTGAGTCCTCCAGCTTTGTTTTTCTTTTCCACATTGCACTGGCTGTTCGGAATCTTTAGTGGTTCCATACAAATATTTAGGATTGTTTATTCGAGGTCTTTTGTTCTTTAATTTAAATTCAATTAGCCAACTTACAGTACACCATTAGTTTCAGATATAGTCTTCAATAAATTTTCAGTCCTGTGTAACACCCAGTGCTCATTGTATCGTGTGCCCTCCTTAATGCTACTCACCCAGTTAACCCCCCCCCAACTTCTCCTCCAACAATCATCAGTTTCTTACGATAGTTAAGAGTCCATCATGGGTTTTCTCCCTCTCTGATGACTTCCCATTCTATTTTCCCTTCCTTCCCCTATGGTCTTCTTCCCTGTTCCTGATATTCCACATAGGAGTGAAAGCATATGATCATTGTCTTTCTTTCATTGACTTATTCCACTCAGCATAATACCCTCCAGCTCCACCCAGGTCGGTATGATGGTAAGTATTCATCCTTTCTGATGGCTGAGTAATATTCCATTATATATATGATCCACATCTTCTTTATCCATTCATCTATCCATGGTCATCTGCACTCCTTCCACAGCTTGTCTATTATTGTTATTGCTGCTATGAACACTGGGGTGCATGTGTCCCGTCTTCACTACCTCTCTCTGTTTGGGGTAAATAACCAGTAGTGCAATTGCTGGGACATAGGGTAGGTTTATTTATTACTTCTTGAGGAAACTCCGTACCATTTTCAAGAGTGGCTGTACCGGACTGCATTCGTACAGGGGTGTAAGAGGGTTCCCGTTTCTCCACATCCTCTCCAACATGTATAGTTTCATGTCTTCTTATTTTTAGATATTCGGCCTCGTGTGATATGGCATCTATAGGGGTTTAGATTTGCATTTCCCTGAAGCCAAGTGATATGAAGCATTTATGCATGTATATTTTGGTCACCAGTATGTCGTCATCAGTGAAATTACTTCCCATTTTAATCCATCTCAAGACCTAAAGCTGGGTAAGGCACTGAAGCTGGATGATGCCATCGGTTGGAAGTGTGGAGAATTTCAACAGATCCCCGTGGAGAGCAAGTTTAAAGGACAGTGGGAAGATACTAATTGGATCCGGGGAGATCTCTGAAAGTGGGGGTTGCCTGTGATAGGCTGAGGGGGGCCCTCCGATTTTCCTATGAATCCTTGCTGCAGCCCCAAATGGACATTTTCCTGCTGTGGGGCAGGCTGAGTCCTCTAGTCGTGCAGAGGTGAGCCCAATGCCTGGTGCCTTGGAGGCAGGCAAACAGGGAGGGACCCTTAGTAGAAGACCCAGGGTTAGGTTAGTCCTCAAGAGACAGCAGGTCCGAACTGCCCAGTGCTCAGAGAACTCCCAGGCCGACTGAGATGAGGGCACAAGGGCAGGTGAGTGTGAGCCTTGGGGTTTCATCCGGAAGGGCCCACAAATGTCGGGGTTCACCAGAAAGGGCTCTCAGGGGTTGCCCCAATTCTCTTGCCCTGAATGCTCTGTTGTGCCCCAAAACGGTACAGTTTCCTGTGGGCTGCAGGCTGAGTCCTTCGGTGGGGCTTGGGTGTCCCCAATCCCCTGGAGTGGGGTGCCAGGACCCTGGGGAGGGGCCCCTCTGTGGCCAACCTAGGGTAAGGGTTAGGGTCCAGGAGCCCGGCAGGGACAATCTTTAGGCTGTACAGCGAGATCTGTGGAGGGCTGAGAGGAGGCCATGGGGGAGGGTGAGCATGGGCCTCAGGGTTGGGGCACGGGGGGCTGCCAAAGGATGGGGATGGGCTCCAGGGGTCCTCCCCAAGTTCTCGTGCCCTGTAGGCTCCATAGAGCCCCAAGGGGCACGGTTTCCTGTCAGGTGGCAAGCTGAGTCCTGCGGTGGGGCACAGGTATCCCAATTCCCCGGGACTGCGGTGTATGGCTCCTGGGGAGGCCCCCACACTCATGGCCAACCTAGGGCTAGGGTTAGGCCCAGGAGCCCCGCAGGCCCGATCTGCTGGCTGTATGGCTAGCTACACGGGCTGAGGTGAGGGTGTGGGGAGGGTGAGTGTGGGCCTCAGTGTTGGGGTGAGGGAGGCCGCTGAATTTCGCTGGTGGCTCAGGAGGGCCCTCCTGGTTCTCCCGCCCTGAATGCTCTATGGCCTCCCAAGGCGCACATTTCCTGAGGGGTGGCAGACTGAGTCCTGCTGTGGGGCTCAGGTGCCCCGAATCCCCACGGCTGCAGCTCCAGGCTCCTTGGGAGGGGCCCCTCCACAGATGAACTAGGCTTAGGGTTGGGGCCCAGGAACCCCACAGGCCAGATCTGCCCAGTATGTGGCGAGCTCCGTCGCGGGCTGAGGTGAGGGTGCGGGGTGGGGTGAGCATGGGCTTCAAGGTTGTGTTTAGGGATCGCTGAAGTTCTCCGGGGGCTCTGGGGGCCCTCCTGGTTCTCCCGCCCTGAATGCTCTACAGCCTCCCAAGGGGCACGGTTTCCTGCGGGCTGGCAGGCTTTGTCCTGCAGTGGGGCTCAGGTGTCCCCAGTCCCTGGGTCTGCAGCACCGGGCCCCAGGGGAGGGGCCCTCCCAGCTGACCTAGGGTCAGGTCTAGGCCCCAGGAACCCGGCAGGCCTGATCTGCCGGCTCTGCGACGAGCTCGGTTGCAAGCTGAAGGGAAGGCGTGGGGCGGGATGAGCATGGGCCTCATGGTTGGGGTGTAGGTGGCCGCCGAGTATCGCTGGGGGCTCAGGGGGTCCCTACCAGTTCTCCTGCATGGGATGCTCTGTGGCGCCCCAAGGGGCATGGTTTCCTGAGGGGTGGCAGGCTGAGTCCCGTGGTGGGGCTCAGGTGTACCCAATCCCCAGCTTAGGGTACAGATTAGGGTATGGGTTAAGGTTGGGTATGGGTTAAGGTTAGGTTATGGGTGAGGGTAGGGGTTAGGGTTAGGGTAAGTAGAGGGTACGGGTTAGGATTGGGTTTAGGGTTTACAAGTTAGAGGATACGGGTTAGGGTACAGATTAGGGTTTAGGGTACGGGTTAGGGTTTGGGTTTAGGGTTAGGGTTAGGGTTGGAGTACGGGTTAGGTTTAGGGTATGGGTTAGGGTTAGGGTATGGGTTAGGGTATGCATTAGGGTACGGTTTAGTGTATGTGTTAGGGTACGGTTTAGGGTAAGTGTTGGCGTACGGATTTGGGTACGGCGTAGGGTACGGGTTAGGGTTAGGGTATGGGTTAGGGAACGGGTTAGGGATAGGGATTGGGTAAGGTTTAGGGTTAGGGTATGGTTTAGTGTACGGGTTAGGGTACAGGTTAGGGTTAGGTATGGGTTAGGGTATGTGTTAGGGTCCGGGTTAGAGATAGGGTACAGGTTAGGGTATGGGTTAGGGTACAGGTTAGGGTATGTTTTAAGTTTAAGGTAAGGGTACTGGTTAGGGTTAGGGTACGGGTTACGGTTTAGGGTTTAGGGTTACGGTTAGGGTACGGGTTAGGGTTAGGGTACGGGTAGGGTTAGGGTACGGGTTATGGTATGAGTTAGGGTATGGGTTAGGGTCAGGGTTTAGGGTTTAGGGTTAAAGTTAGGGTATGGGTTAGGGTACTTGTTAGGGTTACGGTTAAGTTTAGGGTCCGGTTTAAGTTACGGGTTAGGGTACAGTTTTGGGTTAGTGTTAGGGTACGGGTTAGGGTACAGGTTAGAGTACGTGTTAGGGTTACAGTTAGGGTTAGGGTACAGGTGTGGGTTAGGGTTAGGGTACGGGTAGAGTTAGGGTTCAGTACGGGTTAGGGTTAGGGTACGGGTAGGGTTAGGGTACGGGTTATCATATGAGTTAGGGTATGGGTTAGGGTCAGGGTTTAGGGTTTAGGGTTAAAGTTAGGGTATGGGTTAGGGTACTTGTTAGGGTTACGGTTAAGTTTAGGGTCCGGTTTTAGTTACGGGTTAGGGTACAATTTTGGGTTAGTGTTAGGGTATGGGTTAGGGTACAGGTTAGAGTACGTGTTAGGGTTACAGTTAGGGTTAGGGTACAGGTGTGGGTTAGGGTTAGGGTACGGGTAGAGTTAGGGTTCAGTACGGGTTAGGGTTAGGGTACGGGTAGGGTTAGGGTAAGGGTTATGGTATGAGTTAAGGTGTGGGTTAGGGTCAGGGTTTAGGGTTTAGGGTTAAAGTTAGGGTATGGGTTAGGGTACTTGTTAGGGTTACGGTTAAGTTTAGGGTCCGGTTTAAGTTACGGGTTAGGGTACAGTTTTGGGTTAGTGTTAGGGTACGGGTTAGGGTACAGGTTAGAGTACGTGTTAGGGTTACAGTTAGGGTTAGGGTACAGGTGTGGGTTAGGGTTAGGGTACGGGTAGAGTTAGGGTTCAGTACGGGTTAGGGTTAGGTTTAGGGTTAGGTTACGGGTTAGGGGTAGGGTTAGCTGAAGGGGTAGGGTTAGGGGTAGGGTTAGGGGTATGGTAGGGGTCGGTGTAGGGGTAGGGTTTAGGGTTAGGGTTTGGGGTTAGTGGTTTAAGTTAGGGTTTAGTGTTTAGCGTTTGGGGATTAGGGTTAGGGGTTAGTGTTTAGGGTTTTGTCTTAATGTTAGGGTTTAGGGTTTAAGGATTAGGGTTTAGGGTTAGGTTTATGGTAGGGTTAGTGTTAGGGTAAGGGTTAGGGTTTAGCGTTAGGGTTAGGGTTAGGGTTTAAGGTTTAGGGTTTAAGGTTAGGGGTTAGGTTTAGGGTTAGGGTTAGACCCCAGTAGGCCAGCAGGACCGATGCACCGGCAGTTCAGGGAGCGGAGGAGTGGGACAAGGTGAGGGCGCTGGCGAGCAGGAGTATGGTATCCAGGGTTTTGGTGCAGGGGGCCTTTGAACGTCGCTAGAGGCTCGGAGGGCCCTGCCCGTTCTCCCGCCCTGAATGACCGGCGGCGCCCCTAGCGGCCCAGGTGGTGGCGGGTTGGCAGTGTGAGTCTGGCACTGCGGTTTGGGGGTCCCCAATGCCATGCGTTGCAGCGCAAGGCCCCTTGGGAGGGGACCCTCTGGGGCCGTCCTAGGGTTACTGTTAGCACCCAGGAGTCCGGTAGACATGATATGCCAGCTGTGCAGTAGTGGAGGGCCAGGCCGAGGTGAGGGCGCCGGCGAGCTGGAGCGTGGGCCCAAACATTTTGGCACGGGGTCCTTGGAAGGTCGCCGGGGGATTGGAGGGCCCTGCCGGTTCTCCAGCCCTGAATGGCCAGCGGCACCCTTAGCGGCCCGGGTGGTAGCGGGGCGGCACAGTGAGTATGGCGCTGGGGCTCGGGGTCCCCAATCCCTGGCGTTGCTGTGCCTGGTCCCTTGGGAGGTTCCCCTTGGGGGCTAACCCTAACCTTAGGAGGCAGGCAGGCCAGATCCCCTGGCTGTGCGGCGAGCAGAGGGGTGGGTCGAGGTGAGGGCGCTGGTGAGCGGGAGCATGGGCCCAATCATTTTGGTGCATGGGCCCTTAGAAGTTCACCGGGACTTGGAGGGCCCTGCCCATTCTCCCGCCCTGAATGACCAGCGGCGCCCCTAGTGGCCTGGGTGCCAGCGGGGCGGCAGGGTGAGTCCGGCGCTGGGGCTTGGGGGTCATCAATCCCCGATGTTGCAGCAACAGGATCCTTGGGAGGGGCCCCTCGGGGGCCAACCTAGGGTTAGGGTTAGGCCCCAGGAGCCGGGCAGGCCCGATCCGCCACCTGTGCGGAGAGCGGAGGGGCGGGCTGAGGTGAGGGTGCTGGCGAGCTCCAGTGTGGGCCCCAGCGTTTTGGCGCGGATGGCCTTCAAAAGTCACCGGAGTCTCGAGGGCCCTGCCCATTCTCCCACCCTGAAGGACCAGCGACGCCCCAGCGGGCCCGATGTCGACGGGGCGGCAGGGTGAGTCCGGCTCTGCGGCTCAGGTTTCCCCAATCCCTGGCTTTGGTCACCAATCCCCTTGGGAGGGGCCCCTCTGGGGCCAACCTAGGGTTAGGGTTAGCCCCCAGGAGGCCGGCAGGCCCCATACGCCAGCTGTGCGGTGAGCGGAAGGGTGGGCATGGTGAGGGCACTGGTGAGCTGGAAGGTGGTACCCAATGTTTTGGCGCCGGGGGCCCTCGAATGTCGCCAGGGACTTGGAGGGCCCTGCCTGTTCTCCCGCCCTGAATGAGTGGCGGCTCCCCTAGCAGCCCGTGTGGTGGAGGGGCGGTAGGGTGGGTCTGGCGCTGAGGCTCAGGGGTCCCCAATGCCAGGCGTTGTGACACCAGGCCCCTTGGGAGGCCCCCTTGGGGGCCGACCTAGGGTAAAGGTTAGCTCCTGGAGGCCGGCAGGCACGATCCGCCGTCTGGGGCGAATGGAGGCACGGTCGAAGATCAGGGCGCTGGGGAGCAGGAGAGTGGGCCCCAGCGTTTTGGCACTGGGGGCCTTCGACGGTCACCGGGGCAGGGAAGGCCCTGCCCGTTCTCCCACCCTGAATGATCGGCGGTGCCCTAGCGGCCCGGGTGTGGGCGGGGTGGAAGGGTGAGTCCAGCATTGTGACTCGGGGGTCCCCAATCCCTGGCGTTTGGCGGCAGTCCCTTTGGGAGGGGCCCTTGAGGGCTGACCTAGGGTTAGGGTTAGCCCCCAGGAGGCTGGCAGACTCGATCCACCGGCTCTGTGGCGAATGGAGGGGTGGGCCAAGGTGAGGTCGCTGGCGAGCAGAAGCGTGGGCCCCAACATTTTGGCTCGGTGGGCCTTTGAATGTCGCAGGGGCCTCGGAGGGCCCTGCTCGTTTCCCGCCATGAAGGACCAGTGACGCCCCTAGCTCCCCGGGTGGCGGCGGGGTGGCAGGGTCAGTCCAGCACTGGTGCTTGGGTTTCCCCAATCCCCAGCATTGCGGCGCCAGGCCCCTTGGGAAGGGCCCCTCGGGGGCCGACCTATGGTTAGGGTTAGCTCCCAGGAGGCCAGCAGGTCCGATACACCACTTGTGCGTCGAGCAGAGAGTTGGGGTGAGGTGAGGGTGCTGGTGAACATGAGCCTGGGCCCAAGCGTTTTGGTTCGGTGCGCCTTCAAATGTCGGCAGGGGTTCGGAGGGCCCTGCCAGTTCTCCCACCCTGAATGAATGGCGGCGCCCCCAGCGGCCCGTGGGGCGGGGCGGCAGCGTGCATCCAGCGCTGGGGCTTGGGGGTCCCCAATCCCTGGCTTTGCTGCTCCAGGCCCCTTAGGAAGGGACCTTCAGTGGCTGTCCTAGGGTTAGGGTTAGCGCCCAGGAGGCTGGCAGGCCCGAGTCGCTGGCTCTGCGAAGAGCGGAGGTGCGGACCGAGTTGAGAGCGTTGCAGAGTGGGAGCGTGGTCCCCTGCGTTTTGGCGCCCTGGGCCTTCGAATGTTGCCATGTCTGGAAGGGCCCTGCCTGTCTCCTGCCCTGAATAACCAGCGGTGCGCTTTGCGGCTCCGTTGGCAGTGGGGTGGCAGGGTGAGTCCCGCGCTGTGGCTCAGGGATCCCCAATCCCCAGTGTTGTGTGGCCAGGCCCCTTGGGAGGGGCTCCTCGTGGGCCAACCTAGGGTTAGAGTTAGCACCCAGGAGGCCGGCAGGCCCAATCCTCTGGCTGGGTGGCAAGAGGTGCACGGGCCGAGGTAAAGGCTCTGGCGAGCGGGAGCGTGGGCCCCTGCATTTTGGCGCGGGAGGCTTCAAATGTCGCTGGTTTCTCCAGGGCCCTGTCTGTTCTCCCGCCCTGAATGAGCAGCGGCGCCCCTAGCGGCCTGGGTGGCGACAGTGCGGCAGGGTGAGTCTGGCTCTGGGGCTCTGAGTATCCAATCCCCAGCGTTGCAGAGCCAGGCGCCTTGGGTTGTGCCCCACGGGGACGACCTAGGATTTCAGTTAGCACCCAGGAGCCTGGCAGGCACTATCCACTGGCTCTGCAGCAATTGGAGGGTCGGGCCGAGGTCAGGGCGCTGGCGAGCAGGAGGATGGGAGCCAATGTTTTTGTGCGGGGGGCCTTCGAAGGTCAGCGGGGGCTCGGAGGGCCCTGCCCATTCTCCCACCCTGATTGACCAGTGGTCTCTAGTGGCTCGGGTGGCTGAAGGGCAGCAGGGTGATTCCGGCAATTGGGCTCGGGGTCCCCATCCCCAGCGTTGTGATGTCAGGGCCCTGGGAAGTGCCCCTCGGCGGCCGAACTATGGTTAGGTTTAGCCCCCAGGAGGCCGGCAGGCCCGATACACCACCTGGGCGTCGAGCGGAGAGTTGGGCTGAGGTGAGGGTGCTGGTGAATATGAGCCTGGGCCCAAGCGTTTTGGTTCGGGGCAGCTTCGAAAGTTGGCAGGGATTCTGAGGGCCCTGTCCATCCTCCCACCATGAATGAATGGTGGCGCCCCTAGCGGCCCAGGTGGGGAGGGGTGGCAGGGTGCATCCGGCGCTGGGGCTTGGGGATCCCCAATCCCCTGCGTTGCGGCACCAGGCCCCTTGGGAGGAGCCCTTCGGGGGCGAACCTAGGGTTAGGTTTAGCCCCTAGGAGGCCAGCAGGCCCTATTCGCCAGCTGTGTGGAGAGCGGAGTGGCAGACCTAGGTGAGGGCACTGGTGAGTGGGAGGGTGGGCCTGGGCGTTTTGGCGCAGGGGGCCTTCGAAGGTCTCCCTGTCTCGGAAGGCCCTGCCCGTTCTCCCGCCCTGAATGAATGGCAGCACCCGAAGCCCCCGAGTGGCGCATGGGCCGCAGGTGAGTCAGGTGCTGAGGCTCGGGGTCCCCAATCCCCGGCGTTGTGGCGCCAGGCCCCTTGGGAGGGGCCCCTCGGGGGCCGACCTAGGGTTAGTGTTAGCCCCCAGGAGGCCTGCAGGCCTGATCTGCCCGCTGTGCGGTGAACGGAGGGGCGGGCCGAGGTGAGGGCGTTGGGGAGTGGAAGCGTGGGCACCAGCATTTTGGCGCTGGGAGCCTTTGACGGTCACCGGGGACTCAGAAGGACCTTCCACTTCTCTCGCCCTGAATGACCGGCGGCGCCCCTAGCTGCCCGGGTGGCGACAGTGTGGCAGGGTGAGTATGGCTCTGGGGCTCTGAGTCACCAATCCCCAGCGTTGCAGAGCCAGGCCCCTTGGGATGTGCCCCACGGGGCCAACCTAGGATTTTGATAAGAACCAAGAGCCTGGCAGGCTCTGTCCACCGGGTCTGAATCAAGTGGAGGGGTGGGCCGAGGTGAGGGCGCTGAGGAGCAGAAGCATGGGAGCCTAGGTTTTTGCATGGGGGGGCCTTCGAAATTCAGGGGGCCTTGGAGGGCCCTGCCCGTTCTCCTGCCCTGATTGAACGGTGGGCCCCTAGCGGCTCGGGTGCCTGAAGGGCAGCAGGGTGAGTCCAGCAGTTGGGCTCGGGGTCCCCATCCCCGGCGTTGCAGCGCCAGGCCACTTGGGAAGGGCCCCTCGGGGGCCGACCTACAGTTATGGTTAGCCCCCAGGAGGCCGGCAGGCCTGATACACCACCTGTGAGTCGAGCAGAGAATTGGGCCGAGGTGAGGGTGCTGGTGAACATGAGCTTGGGCCCAAGCGTTTTGGTTCAGGGCACCTTCAAAGGTCAGCGGGGGTTCGGAGGTCCCTGCCCGTTCTCCCACCCTGAATGAACGGCGGCGCCCCTAGCGGCCCGGGTGGTGAGGGGTGGCAGGGTGAGTCAGGCCCTGTGGCTTGGGTATCTCCAATCCCCAGCGATGCGGCGCCAGGCCCCTTGGGAGGGGCCCCTCGGATGACAACTTAGGGTTAGTTTTAGCCCCTAGGAACTCGGCAGGTCCTATTCGCCAGCTGTGTGGAGAGTGGAGTGGCGGACAGAGGTGAGGGTGCTGGTGTTTGGGAGCGTGGGCCCGGGCGTTTTGGCGCGGGGGGATTCGAAGGTCACCGTGTCTCGGAGGGCCCTGCCCGTTATCCCGTCCTGAATGAATGGCAGCACCCCAAGCCCCTGGGTGGCGGCTGGGTGGCAGGGTGAGTCAGGTGCTGAGGCTCAGGGTCCCCAATCCCTGGCGTTGCGGCGCCAGGCCCCTTGGGAGTGGCCCCTCGGGGGTCGATCTAGGGTTATGGTTAGCCCCCCAGAGGCCGGTGGACCCAAGCAGCATCTGTGCAGCATGCAGCGGGGTGGGCTGAGGTGAGGGCGCTGGCGAGCCTGAGCATGAGCCCAAGCATTTTAGCGTGGAGGGCCTTCGAAGGTCGGTGGGGGCTCGGAGGGACCTGCCCGTTCTCCCGCTCTGAATGACCGGCGGGGCCCCTAGTGGCTCAGGCGGCTGAAGGGCAGCAGGGTGAGTCTGGCACTTGGGCTCGGTTGCCCCATCCCCGGCAGGCCCTATACACCGCCTGTGCGTGGAGCGGAGAGTTGGGCCGAGGTGAGGGTGCTGGTGAACATGAGCATGTGCACAAGCATTTTGGTTCTGGGCGCCATCGAAGGTGGGCGGGGGTTCGGAGGCCTCTGCCAGTTCTCCCACCCAGAATGAATGGCGGCGCCCCTAGGGGCCCGTGTGGGGCGGGGTGGCAGCATGCATCTGGCGCTGGGGCTTTGGGGTCGCCAATCCCCGGCATTGCGCCACAAGGCTCCTTAGGAAGGGACCGTCAGGGGCCGTCCTAGGGTTAGGGTTAGCGCCCAGGAGGCCGGCAGGCCTTATCTGCCGGTTGTGCGAGGAGCGGAGGTGTGGGCCGAGTTGAGGGCGATGCTGAGCGGGAGCGTGGGCCCCAGCGTTTTGGCATCCTGGTCCTTGGAATGTTGCCATGTCTCGGAGGGCCCTGCCCATTCTCCTGCCCTGAATAACCAGCAGCGCCCCTAGCGGCTCTGTTGGCGGTGGGGCGGCAGGGTGAGTCCTGAGCTGCGGCTCAGGGATCCCCAATCCCCAGCATTGTGGGGCCAGGCCCCTTGGGAGGGGCTCCTCGTGGGCCGACCTAGGGTTGGAGTTAGCCCCCAGGAGGCCGGCAGGCTCAATCCTCTGGCTGGGCTGCAAGAAATGGGCAGGCCGAGGTGAAGGCGCTGGCGAGCGGTAGCGTGGGCCCCTGCATTTTGGCGCGGGAGGCTTCAAATGTTGCCAGTTTCTCCAGGGCCCTGTCCGTTCTCCTGCCCTGAATGAGCGGCGGCGCCCCTAGTGGCCTGGGTGGCAGCGCTGCGGCAGGGTGAGTCTGGTTCTGGGGCTTGGGGTCCCTGATCCCTGGCGTAGAGGCACCAGGATCCTTGGGAGGGACCCTGGGGGGCCGACCTATGGATAGGGTTAGTCCACACAAGGCCGGCAGGCCTGATTCGCCCACTGTGCAGGGAGTGGAGGGGCGGGCCGAGGTGAGGGCGCTGGGGAGCGGGAGCGTGGGCACCAGGGTTTTGGCGTGGGGAGCCTTCGAAGGTCGCCAGTGGCTCGGAGGACCCTGTCCGTTCTCGCGCCCTGAATGACAGGCGGTGCCCCTAGTGGCCCGAGTGGCAGCAGGGAGGCAGGGTGAGTCTGGCGATGGGGCCTGTGGTCCTAGTCCCAGGCTTGGTGGTGCCAGGCCCCTTGGGAGGGGCCCCTCTGGGGCCTACCTAGCTTTAGGGTTACCCCCAGGAGTCCGGCGGCCTGATCCGCTGGCTGTTCGTCGAGCGGAGGGGAGGGCTGACGTGAATGCGCTGGCGAGCAGGAGCGTGGGCCCAAGCGTTTTGGCCCAGGGGGCCTTCAAAGGTCACCCAGGGCCCGGAGGGCCCTACCCGTTCTCCCGCCCTGAATGACCGGGGGCACCCCTATCGGCCTGGTTGGCGGCGGGGCGGTAGGTTGAGTCTGACGCTGGGGCTCTGGTGTCCCCAGTCCCCGGCGTTGCGGCACCAGGCCCCTTGGGAGTTGCTGCTCAGGGGCCGACCTAGGGTTATGGTTATCCCCCAGGAGGCCGGCTGCCCCGATCCGCCGGCTGTGCGACGATTGGTGGGGCGGGCTGAGGTGAGGGCGCTGCCTAGCGGGAGCGTTGGCGCAAGTGTTTTGATGCAGGGTGCCTTCGAAGGTCGCCAGTGGCTCGGAGGGCCCTGCCCTTTCTCACACCCTGAATGACCTGCGGCGCCACTAGTGGCCCGGTTGGTGGCGGGGCGGCACAGTGAGTCTGGCGCTGGGGCTCGGGGGTTCCCAATCCCTGCCGTTGCGGAGCCAGGCCCCTTGGGAGGGGCCCCTCGGGGGCCGACCTAGTTTAGGGTTAGGCCCCAGGAGGCCAGCAGGCCCGATCCACCAGCTGTGCGAGGATCAGAGGGGCGGGCTGAGGTGAGGGCGCTGCCTAGCGGCATTGTGGGCGCAAGCGTTTTGATGCAGGGTGCCTTCGAATGTCTCCCGGGGCTCGGAGGGCCCTGCCCGTTCTCACGCCCTGAATGAACTGCGGCGCCGCTAGCGGCCCGGGTGGTGGCGGGGCGGCAGGGGGAGTCAGGCACTGGGGTTCGGGGGTCCCCAATCCCTGGCGTTGCAGCGCCAGACCACTTGGGAAGGGCCCCTCGGTGGTCGACCTAGGGTTAGAGTTTGCCCCCAGGAGGCCGGCAGGCCCGATCCACCCGTTGGGTGGTGAGTGGAGGGGCGGGCCAAGATGAGGGCGCTGGCGAGTAGGAGTGTGGGCCCAACCGTTTAGGCGCGGGGGGCCTTCGTAGGTCGCCTGGGGCTCGGAGGGCCCTACACGTTCTCCCACCCTGAATGACCGGCGGCACCCCTAGCGGCCCGGCCGCTGGCAGAGTGGTAAGGTTAGTCCGGTGCTGGGGTTCGGGGGTCCCCAATCCCCGCGTTGTGGTGCCAGGCCCCTTGGGAGGGGCTCCTCGGGGGCCTACCTAGGGTTAGGGTTAACCCCCAGGAGGCCGGCAGGCCTGATCCACCCGTTGGGTGGCGAGCGGAGGGGTGGGCTGAGGTGAGGGCGATGGCAAGCTCGAGCCTGGACCCAAGCATTTTGGCGCGGTGGGCCATCGAAGGACAACATGGTCTCGGAGGACCCTGCCCGTTCTCACACCCTGAATGACCGGCGGCGCCTCTAGAGGCCCGGGTGTCAGCGGGGCAGCATGGTCAGTCCAGCGCTGGAGCTTGTGGTTCAGCAGTCCCAGGCATTGAGGCGCCAGGCCCCATCGGACTGGTCCCTTGGGGGCCGACCTAGGGTTTGAGTTAGCCCCCAGGAGTCAGGCAGGCCCGATCCGCCCCCTGTCGGGCAAGGGAAGGGGTGGGCCGAGGTGAGGGCGCTGGCGAGCGGGAGCCTGGGCCCAAGCGTTTTGGCGCAGGGCGCCTTCGAATGTCACCATGGGCTAGGAGGGCCCTGCCTGTTCTCACGCCCTGAATGACCGACAGCGACCCTTGAAGCCCGGATGGTAGCGGAGCGGCAGGTTGAGTCCGACGCTGGGACTCTGGGGTCCCCAATTACCGGCGTTGTAGCCCCAGGCTCCTTGGGAGGGGCCACTCGGGTGCCGACCTAGGGTTAGGGTTACCCCCAGGAGGCCGGTAGGCCCAATCTGCCGGCTGTGCGGTGAGCGGAGGGGCGGGTCGAGATGAGGGCATTGGCGAGCGGGAACGTGGGCCCAAAGTTTCGGAGCGAGGGGCCTTCGAAGGTCACCAGGGGCTCAGAGGGTCCTGCCCTTTCTCCCGCCCTGAATGAACGATGGCGCCCCTCGCGGCACTGGTGGCAGCGGGGCAGCAGGGTGACTCCGGTGCTGGGTCTCGGGGGTCCCCAATGCCCGGCGTTGCAGCGCCAGGCCCTTGGGAAGAGCCGTTTGGGGTACGACCTAGGGTTAAGGTTAGCCCCCAGGAGGCCCACAGGCCCGATCCGCCGGCTGTGCGGTCAGCGGAGGGATGGTCCGAGGTGAGGGCGCAGGCGAGCAGGAGCTTGGGCCCAATCGTTTTGGTGCGGGGGGTCTTCGAAGGTCGCCAGGGCCTCGGAGGGCCCTGCCCGTTTTCCCGCCCTGAATGACTGACAGTGCTCCTAGCAACCCGGGTGGCGGTGAGGCGGCACAGTGAGTCCCGCGCTGGGGCTCGGGGTCAGCAATCCCAGGCATTGTGGCGCCAGGCCCCATTGGAGGGGCCCCTCGGGGGCCGACCTAGGGTTAGGTTTAGCCACCAGAAGGCCGGCGGGCCCAATCCGCTGGCTATCCGGTGAGTGGAGGGGCGGGCCAAAGTGAGGGCGCTGGCGTGCAGGAGCCTGGGCTCAAGGGTTTTGGCGCGGGGTCCCTTTGAAGGTCGCCAGGGGCTTGAAGGGCCCTATGCGTTTTCCAGTCTTGAATATCCGGCGGCACCCCTAGCGGCCCGGGTGGCGGCGGGGCGGCAGGGTGAGTCCAGCGCTGGGGCACAGGGGTCCCCAATCCCCTGCGTTGTGGCACCAGGCCCCTTGGGAGGGACCCTTTGAGGACCGAACTAGGGTTAGGGTTAGCCCCCGGGAGGCCGGCAGGCCCATTCCACCAGCTGTGCGTTGAGTGGAGGGGCGGGCCGAGGTGAGGGCTCTGGTGAGTGGGAGCGAGGGCCCAAGCGTTTTGGCGTGGGGGGCCTTCCATGGTTGCTGGGGGCTCGGAGGGCCTTGCCCATTCTGCCGCCGTGAATGACCGGTGGCGCCCCTACCGGCCCGGGTGGCAGCGGGGCAGTAGGGTGAGTCCGGCGCTGGGGATCAGGGGTTCCCAATTCCAGCGTTGCAGCACCAGGCCCCTTGGGAAGGGCCCCTAGTGGGCCGAACTAGGGATAGGGATAGTCCCCAGGAGGCCGGCAGGCCCGATCCGCCGGCTGTGCGTCTAGTGGAGGGGCGGGCCGAGGAGAGGGCGCTGGCGAGCGGGAACATGGGCCCAAGCGTTTTGGAGTGGGGGGCCTTTGAAAGTCGCCGGGGGCTCAGAGGGCCCTGCCCATTCTCCTGCCCTGAATGACTGATGGCGCCCCTAGTGGACCGGGTGGCGGCGGGGCGGCAGGGTGAGTCCAGCGCTGGGGCTCGGGGGTCCACAATCCCCAGTGTTGCGGTGCCAGGTGCCTTGGGAGGGGCCCCTCGTGGGCCGACCTACGGTTAGGGTTAGCCCCCAGGAGGCCGGCAGGCCCGATCGGCCAGCTTTGCGGTGAGCGGTGGGGCGGACCGAGGTGAGGGCGCGGAGAAGCGGGAGCGTGGGCGCAAGCGTTTTGATGAGGGGTGCCTTCAAAGTTCGCCCGGGGCTCAGAGGGCCTGCATGTTCTCACGCTGTGAATGACCGACAGCACTGCTAGCGCCCCATGTGGCGGAGGGGTGGCACGGTGAGTCCGGCGGTGGGGCTCAGGGGTCAGCAATCCCAGGCGTTGTGGCACCAGGCCCCATGGGATTGGCCCCTCGGGGGCCAACCTAGGGTTAGGGTTAGCCCCCAGGAGGCCGGCAGGTCCGATCCACTAGCTGTGCGGCGAGTGGAGGGGCGGGCCGAGGTAAGGGCGCTGGTGAGCGGGAGTGTGGGCCGAAGGGTTTAGTCGCGGAGAGCCTTCAAAGGTCTCCGGGGGCTCAGAGGGCCCTACCCGTTCTCCCGCCCTGAATGACAGGCGGCTCCCCTAGCGGCCCGGGTGCAGCGGGGCTGCAAGGTGAGTCTGGCGCTGGGGCTCAGGAGTCCCCAATCCCCGGCGTTGAGGAGCCAGGCCCCTTGCGATGGACCCCTAGGGGGCCTACCTAGGGTTAGGGTTAGCCCCCAGGAGGCTGGGAGGCCCGATCCGTGGGCTGAGTGGCGAGGGAGGCACAGGCTGATGTAAGGGCGATGGGTAGCCGGAGCGTGGTCCCAATCGCTTTGGCGCGGGGGGCCTTCAAACGTCGCTGGGGGCTTGGAGGGCCCTGCCTGTTCTCCCGCCCTGAATGACCGGCGGTGCCCCTAGCAGCCCGGGTGGCGGTAGGGCGGGAGGGTGCGTCCGGCACTGGGGCTCGGCAGTCCTCAATCCTCGGTGTTGAGGCAATAGGAACCTGGGATGGGCCCCTCGGGGGCCCACCAACGGTTAGGGTAATACCCAGGAGGCTGGCAGTCCTGATCCACCCGCTGTGCAGCGAGCGGACGGGGGACCGTGGTGAGGGCGCAGGCGAGCAGGAGCATGGGCCCAAGCGTTTTGGCCTGGGGGGCCTTTGAAGGTCGCCAGGGGCTCGGAGGGATCTGCCTGTTCTCCCTCCCTGAATGACCGACAGTGCTCCTAGCGGCCTGCATGGCAGCGGGGAGACACGGTGAGTCCGGCACTGGGGCTCGGGGGTCCCCAATCCCAGGCATTGAGGTGCCAGGCCCCTTCGGAGGGGCCCCTCAGGGCCCCACATAGGGTTATGGGTAGCCCCCAGGAGGAGGGCTGGCCTCATCCGCCGGCTCTGCGGCGAGCGGAGAGGCGGGCTGTAGTGAAGGCGCTGAGGAGCGGGAACGTGGGCTCAAGCGTTTTGGATGGGGGGGCCTTCAAATTTCGTAGCGGGCTTGGAGGGCCCTGCCCGTTCTCCTGCCCTGAATGACCTGTCACACCCATAGAGGCCCAGGTGGCGGCGCGGCGGCAGGGTGAGTCCGGCGTTGGGGTTCGGGGGTCCCCAATACCCGGCGTTGTGGCGCCAGGCCCCTTGGGACGGGCCCCTCAGGGGCCGACCTAGGGTTCGGGTTAGCCCCCAGAAGGCCCACTGGCCCGATCCGCCAGCTGTGTGGCGAACGGAGGGGAGGGCCGAGGTAAGGGCGCTGGTGAGCAGGAGCGTGGGCCCAAGCGTTTTGGTGAGGGGGGCCTTCGAAGTTTGCTGGTGGCTTGGAGGGCCCTGCCCATTCTCCCTCCCTGAATGACCGGCGGCGCCCCTAGCGGCCCAGGTGGCGGTAGGGCATGAGGATGAGTCGGGCACTGGGCTCGGGAGTCCCCAATCCCCGGTGTTGCAGCAATAGGAACCTGGGATGGGCCCTTCAGGGGCCCACCAACGGTTAGGGTAACACCCAGGAGGCTGGCAGTCCCGATCCACAGGCTGTGCAGCCAGTGTTGGGGCGGACCGAGGTGAGGGCGCAGGCAAGCGGGAGCATGGGCCCAAGCATTTTGGCGCGGGGGGCCTTCGAAGGTCGCCAGGGGCTCGGAGGGATCTGCCCGTTCTCCCTCCCTGAATGAACTACGGTGCTCCTAGCAGCCTGGGTGGTGGTGGGGGGCGGCACGGTGAGTCCGGAGCTGGGGCTCGGGCGTCCCCAATCCCAGGCATTGCGGTGCCAGGCCCCTTCGGAGGGGCCCCTCAGGGGACAACCTAGGGTTATGGTTAGCCCCCAGGAGGAGGGCAGGCCTCATCCGCTGGCTCTGCGGCGAGCGGAGGGGCAGGCCGAGGTGAGGGTGCTGAGGAGCGGGAGCGTGGGCTCAAGGCTTTGGATGGGGGGGCCTTCGAAGGTCGCCGGGGGCTTGGAGGGCCCTGCAAGTTCTCTCGCCCTGAAAGACTGGCGGCGCTCCTAGCAGCCCGGGTTGCTGCGGGGCGGCAGGGTGACTCCCACGCTGGGCTCGGGGGTCCCCAATCCCTGGCGTTGTGGCACCAGGCCGGTTGGGAGGGGCCCCTCTGGGGCCGACCTAGGGTTAGGGTTCGTCCCCAGGAGGCCAGAAAGCCCAGTGCTAAGTGGTTCTGGCAATGTAACAAAAATGCCATACACTTATCTGTAAGAAATAACAGTGTACAGGAGCCCACTTAGCCCTAACATCATCCTTTGTGAATATGGAAGCCAGCCCCAAAGTGGTCGTGGAAGTCTGATGAAAGGGCTAAGCACTTTTCTCTGAGTCACCACACTATACAGGGAAAGACCAATGTACATCATCTTTCACGAGTAGGAAGCATTAATGAAAAGGTTCTGGAATTCCGAGGACTCTGACCCATCCTTATTGGTAATAAACCACCGTGTACAGGAAAACACCTTCAACTCTCATCAGCATCCTCAATCCTGATTCCGATTCAACTTTGGGTGTGTAGGACTAGGGAAATGTC
The DNA here is from genome assembly GCF_024610735.1 of Ursus americanus. NCBI lineage: Eukaryota > Metazoa > Chordata > Mammalia > Carnivora > Ursidae > Ursus > Ursus americanus. Next base: position 84,243,540 of record NC_142132.1, read on the forward strand.
TTATTGCTAAGGAAACATCTTAATGCTAATAAAGAAAGATGTCAGGGTATTGCCTTTCAAGTCCATCAGCCATCCTGAAGACGGAAGCAGGAATCAAGTTGGTTATGTTACCATGAGGTAAGGAAGATGAGCATATAAGTGAGAAACAACAGTGGGGAGGACCTCTCTTCCAACGAACAGTATCTTTGCTTAATGTTGAATCCCTATGGTAAGTGGTTGTGGGCATTTGTGTGGTCAAAATCTTCAGTGTTTTGTAAAACCTCTTGGCCATTCACAGATGAGACTAAGGTAGTTGGGGACTCCTAGGCAGTGATTTGTCCACTGTGAAAAATATGAAAAGATAAAAGAGACAGATGAGGTCTCCTCAGGCATTGTCCTTTATCCTCATCCTCCGTGAGGATGGCCATCTCTGGACAGCTCAGTGGCAGGGTCTCATTCACACTGGGGGCATCTGTTCCTCATAGACATCAGGCAGAAAATGGATTTGGTTCTCTGTGCCAGCCCACCCACACCTGAGTGTCACAGCACCCTCTTGTGGGCTCATAAGAGTTTCACTGTCACCAGGCAGGTCATTGTATTTGATAAACCACTGTCAGAGTTTGCAATTGCCTTCATCTGCAACCCCCTAGAGGCAAATGCAGGTCTCTGGTACCATGTGAAGGCATCGTGAGAAAGTGTCCTTTTGCTTAAGAAAAACATGGCTGGGGCTCCTGGCTGGCTCAGCCAGTTAAGCATGTGCCTTTGGCTCAGGTTATGATCCCAGGGTTCTGGGATCGAGCCCGGGGTCCCTGCTCAGCAGGAAAGGAGGTAGGGAAATAGCTTAGAACCCACAGAGAATGTGAATAAATGGGAGTGAAATGGAACTTGGTCTGTGTTTTGCTTTAGGGATTGGAAGTTAGTTTTTTCTCAATTGTGATTGTTCTTGAAACAGAAAAGCTATATTGTTTTTTTTACCTTTAATTTTTTTCTAATAATAATTTTTATTATGATATGTTAGTCACTATACAGTATTTCCTTAGTTTTTGATGTAGTGTTCCGTGATTCCTTATTAGCATATAACACCCAGTGCTCCATGCAATATGTACCTTCCTTAATACCCATCACTGGCCCATCCCAATCCCCCACCCCTCTCCCCTCTGAAGCCCTCAGTTTGTTTCCCAGAGTCCATAGTCTCTCGTGGTTCATTCCCCCTTCTGTTTACGGTCCATTGTCTAAAGGGACAGACAGTGGAAGTTCACCAAATATAAGATCGAAATTTAATTGTTCATTATAGATGCCGCCAAGTAGTTTCCAGACATTTCATTCTACTGTAGTAATTCATTATACCTGTGCAGGTGCATGTGGAAGATAACTGATGCATGTATAGTGGTATTAAAACACGCCCCTCAGTAGTAGAATAATAGAGGATGCATATGTGTAAAATTATTCGACTACAGCTTCCATGCTTTCCCTTTGGTTCCTTATTATCTATGAAATTGGACAATTTTTCTTCTCTAGGCTTAAAACTCATTGTCAGTATTCAGAGTTTTTCAATGCTGATCTTCTCCTGTAAAAGTTACCAAAAACCTAAAATATGTATGAACTTTAAAAAATGCTATATTGAAAATGACAGCAGGGAAGTTCCATTTTGTGAATATTGTGTCAATGGATCTCTATTTTGACATCAGTGTTCATTAGAAATGATGACATTTCATGTGAGTATAAATATCAATGTAAAAAAGAAAAGGTAGGAAGAACCTTGAATGGTTAAGTAATTGGTGAAATGACAGGTGTGTGTGTGTGTGTGTGTGTGTGTGTGTGTGTGTGTGTGTGTAATTGATTTTCAGTGAATGGTTCAGCTTCTTGTAGGGCCTCTGAGAGAGCCCAGGTGAACCTTTCAATGAGTTGGTATCTGTTTTCAGAACATGGGAATCTCTTAGTCCAATAGTCAATCAGGCAAGCTTTGAGGTCTTGAAGAGTTTCAGTCCTCAGAGATGGTGTTGCAGACCCTTGTGAGCAAACCCTAGGGTATGCTCAGAGCCCTCATTAGCTGGTACCAACGTGTGACGATTTCAGACAGCATTTCCCAAAGAAGTACCTCTTGAGTCTTTGTCCTTGTCAGTTCCCTTCACTTCCTTACACTAGTTATGTGACCAGTGTGTTTCAGGATAATCGCCACATGTGATTTGCTATTTCCTACTAGTCCTATCTGTTTCTCATCTTCTTCTTTTATGGTAGGGGTTGGGAAGCAACCTGTGTGGTGTAGTAAGGGGTATGGTAGTTGTCTGCCTTCAGAGGACCGAATGATGCCTAGAAATTGTACTGTAGTTTGAGGTCAATTGTCCATCCTCTGAGTGTCAGGAAATCCATCACTTTACTTTGATGCTAGTCTGTTCTTCAAGCTGTCCTCAGAAATAAGGACGTGATCCACATAGGGAATACTGGTTTGTGTGTATGTTTTCATTTTAGGAAAGGCCTTTCTCTTCCTGAAAATAATACTGTAGAGCACCCTTTCCTGTTCTTATTGGCCATCAGTCAATCTTTTGTGAAGTATTTGTTTATAAATAGACTTTTTATGGTTGATGAGCAGGAATTCTTTATTGACAAGTCTTTGTCAGTGTGTGTATTGCAAATGTTTACTTCCCAGCCTGCGGTTCACTTTTTCATTTTCTTATGGTCATAAGATAAGTAGAAATGTCACATTTTTATGAAGTCCCACTGAATTCTTTTAAATGGTTAGTGCACCCTATGTCCTACCCCAAGATTGACAGGTTCTACGTTTTCTTTCAGAAACTGTCCAATGGGAAGCTACAATCCATCTCAAATTTATAAATTGCATTTTTAATTCCAATAGGATATTTATCGACTGTTTTGGATTTTCTATGTACACAATCGTATTATCTGTGAATAGTCACAATTATCCCCTCAATTCTTATTCTTTTTGTTTCTCTTGTCTTCTAACTCTGGTAGATTCTCCGATGCCACGTTGAATAGAGCAGCATTGTTTGAAGATTTTAATATACCTTTCTCAATATCTAACAGAAAAAGCAGTCAAAACATTGGTAACAAATGTGACCTAATTGACATATAGGGAACATTCCATAATAAGTGCAGAATACATCATTTTCAAGTGGTCATAGACTCTTTACCCAAATAGATGACAGGTGGGGCCACGAATCAAGTCTACAAATGTTAAACCCTGAAATTAACTAGATTCTGTTCTTAGACCACAGGGGAATTGAGCCACAGTCATAGCGAAAAGAAAACCAGGAAGTCCTTCAATGTTTAAAAATTAAATGGAACTTTGCTACATATCCTAAAGGTCAGAGAGGGAATCTCCATGGAAATTCTGAAACTTTTCTACATGAGGGCTCACACACAATGGCACTTTCTTTGTGAAGAGCATTATAATAACCTAGACAGGAGTTGAGCCTTAAGTCAGAGTTCTGCCTGCCCCAGCCACACCTGGCAGCCTTGGCCTGTGGTCCCCCTCAGCTGTCCTTTCTGTTGGCCCTGATCTAAGGGGGTCAACATGGTCATATGGAAATGGGAAGCTCACCACTCATAGTGATGGCGGTGCCCCCTCCCCAGCTGCCCTTTCTGGTGGCTCTGAGCTAAGCGGGTCAACATGGCCGTATGGAAATTAGAAGCTCCCCACTCTTAGTGATGACGTTGCTATCGTATCATCCTCACCAGTCCAACAACATGATTTCTGAGTGAAATATGACACAAGTGCGACTTCTTGGCCTTCCTTCAGGTTTGAAAATCATCTGGTGAGTCATCTATGAGAAATATGGATTCAACATGTGTTCTTTCTTCTGGAAAAGAAATAGACCCAATAGCAATTATGGCTTCCTGAGTACCTGTTCTTGAGAGACATCATACTGGCTCTTTGTACCATTCTGCCTCTTAAACTTCTCAACTAGGTTGTAGATATTTTTAGGCACATTTTCAGGTGGTTAGACAGGGACTCAGATGATATGAGTCACAGAGGATTTTAGTGTCAGAAACCTAAGTGGGATCCCCAAATTGACTCCAAATCCCTTGTTGTTCCATACAGGGTACTATTTCCCTCTTATCTCTGGTCTTCACGATCTGGAAACTTATCAAGTATCAGGCTTTTCTTGTCATGTGGACAACTTGAAAGAATTCAGCGGGCCTTTTCACCTCTGCCCATGGTGATCAATAAGATCATTATCTCAGTGGAGGAGCTCTGGGTAAGATACTCAAAGATCCTTAGGAATACAGACAGTATAATATTTTTCTGGTATTAAAGTTACTGAAACCAACTATCTTTTTTAGTCCATTCAGGCTATGGTATATTCAGAGGGTGCTGTAAAACAGGTCTGAAATAGTATTTAAAAACACTCAGCTCAGCCTCTTCTACAACGTGAGCCAATGCTTATAAACATGGCTAAAATATTGCCTTACCTACGATGACTTCCCAGCCATCGTAGTGTTTATATGGTATGACTGTGACTTACATTAGTTAACATTTGCAGAGAAAGAACTTAGTGCATCCCAGGGGCACTTTATGTTGAAATTAGTTTGTGACAACGAGCTACTGTGTTTTATTCTGCAGTCCAAGGGAATGGTGCCAGACATCTCTAAGGTGTCTAGCAGTTCTCCAATTCTGATTTTAAGTGGTCTGTGTGCTTCAGAGATTTGGGCAGGAGAAGGGCAGGAGTCCAGAGACTGTGAACACTTCTGTTACCTGTGCTGACCATGGAGCAGGTAGCCTTCTGTGGGCATCATTTTGATTTCTTGGTACTCTTGTGAAAGGTGCTTTTGTCTCAAATTCCGCCATTTAGGAGTAATTATAATGATAAAAGGAATTTTTATCTTATATCATCTGTGGGCCCTGATCCTGGGCTCCCAGGGAAGCTATCCTTTAACATTTTGCATGGCTCAAAATGACTGGGCAAAACCTCAAAGCATGGGCCCTGTTTCTGCCCCAATCACATGTTGTACATCTGCTTCGAGAAGAAAACAATAACGAAAAATGCCAACATAAAGATAAGAAAAAATAACGAACCTCTTTGGCTCCCATAAGATTAAAGTCATACTGACATGTACATACTGAAAACATAAGAATGTGTCTGTCACTTTCTGGATTCTAAGAAGATCCTCAGTGTGCTGTGTAACTCTGTACGTAAAAGAAAACATAAAAAAATATATAAGCCTGCCCCAAATGTTCCTTCCTCTGAGCACTCCCTTCTTGGTGAAGATTGTGTCTCCCAGGCAGCTGTCCTGACTTGGGTTTGAATAAAGGTCTCTTCCTTTCTCTCTAAAATGTTTTTAAAAGCTCATTCACGCAGTGTCGACAATAACAGTGTTTTCTATTTAAGTGAGAAATAAATGTTCCACTCTAGTTGCATTGGGAATAGACGAATTAAGGGTTTCTTTAGAAGAGTAAGTCTGCTTTCGAGAAAAGGCAAGTTCATTGGTCTATTGAGAATGAAGATAATTACTGCTAAACAACAAGTATGTGTTGCCCCTTCGCCCAGAAACCGAAGCAGGTGTGCAGGCTTTAGGTCAGAGAAGCCTTCTTCTCCCCAGCTGACAGCACTTCTCTGCTCTGGCTCCAAGACACCCGAGGTTTTGGACTTCAGCATCGGAGTCAGCGAGGAAGCTTGTCACGGGACGCCAGTGTTCAGAGAAAGCACAGGTATGTTTGGCAAAATGTCCTATCTATGTCAGGGCTGGAGGTAAAACCTCTCATTATCCCAAAACATCCTGGGCTTTTCTCTTTTCTCTAGTTGAGCCACAAAGTAAAATGGAAGTAGCTGTCAGCATTCTGGGCTTGGTGTAAGAATTGATTAGTTTCCCTGCTGGTAGAACTTTGCAGGGTATCACAATTTCTCTGTCCTTTTATTGCTTACAAATGTATTTTGACCATCTGTTTCCTAGGAACCCTCTTTCATTAGAAAGGGAAGGTGAGATTCACTCTGTGCCTGTTTGTAACATCTAATTTGTTCCTTCATCTAACAGTGTTTATTCAATTGGGCCTAAGATATGATTGAGTGGCCAGCATCTGCAGTTAGGTGGCTTTTTCATCTGATACAGACTTGGATGATGTCATTTGACAAGGGTGATGTTTCATCATTGATTAGTTTATTCATTAGAAGACTTAAAATTAGGGTGGAGGGAAAATTGAAAATTATCCAAAGCGGCCTGTTCCTGTTAAAAGTTGAGCTTGACTTTCTAGTTTTACTAAATGTATTATCTCGATATTTTGTGGTGCCATATTCTCTCTGTAGTTTCTTTGGTGGTGGAGTCAGAAGGAAAGTTTGGGAATTCCTTTGGATAGTGGCATACTGGTGGCTTCAAGGGGCTTGGCGTCAGGAGCCTTCTGGTGAAATCTGCAACAGCTTGCCGGACCCTGGGTGCATCTCACAGAGGTTTTGTTTCCTCTTATGAAATTGCCGGCAGATAATGTTCTGCTTAAAGGGGAACCCTCCCATCCTGTTGGTGGCAATGCAAAGTGGTGCAGCCAGTCTGGGAAACAGTGTGGGGGTACCTGAAAAAGTTAAACATTGAACAAACCCATGAACCAGCAATTGCTCCCCTAGGTATTCACCCAAAGGATACAAAAATGCAGATTCAAAGGGGGTCCATGCACCATGATGTTTATAGCAGCAATGTCCACAGTAGCCAAACTACGGAGAGAATCCCAAAGTCCATGCACTGATGAATGGATAAAGCAGATGTGGGATACATATATATAATGGAATATGACCTAGCTTCAAAAAGAATGAAATCTTACCATTTGCAAGGATGTGGATGGATCTAGAGTTTATTAAGGTAAGCAAAATCAGTGAGGAAAGACAAATATCCTATGCTCTCACGCTTGTGGAATTTCAGAAAGAAAACAGATGAACAGAGTGGAGGGTTGATGAGAGAGGCAAACAAGGAAATAGACTCAACCTTGGAGAACAAACTGAGTGTTGCTGCAGGACAGGGGCGTGGGGGGAAGAGTTAAATGGGTGAGGGGTATTAAGGAGGGCACTTGTGATGAGCACCGGGTTCTGTATGCTGGTGAGGAATCACTAAATCCTACCCCTGAAGAGAATATTCCATGGCATGTGAACTAACTAGAATTTAAGTAAGAGAAGAAAGGAAAAAGTGTTCTGCTTCATGAAGAGTGAGGTAAAATTGTAGTGAATTGGGCTGTACTATTCTATAGATGAGAGTTGTAAAACACCCTGTTGTAGGATACACTAGCTTCTTATCACGTAAGGAGTCCTCAGAACGCTGCAATGAAAGATTCAGATCTCAGAGCATGTTCATGTTCCACTGATATGTTACAGTTTGCACAGGTAGGAAAGAAGGTGGAGAGAAAGGCAACAGAAGGGGAAAGTAGGTGTGAACCTTTCATTAGTTAGCGTTACAGCTTTCTCATGAAAGCTTTGCGCCAGTGTGATTTTGGAAGAAGAGGAGGAATCCAGGAGCTTTGCAGGAGACGGGGGAGTTCCAGGTCTGGGTAAAGCTGACAGGGGTACCAGAGGAGAGCTGAATGCATTCTGCAGCAGGGTGTGGGCAGGGTGGTCTCCAGGGGTGGCTGTGGGTCTCCTGGGTTAGAGTTGTGACAGGTGAGGGCTGTGTGCAAGTTCCTGGCTGAGGACAAGGGAGGCACAGGCAGAGAGCTGGCAGAGAACCTTCTTCTGGGCCACCAGCCTCACCCAACACACACAGCCTCATCTTCTGTCCCTGTCACTCCAATTCAGACTTCTCTGAAGGTGAGTGAGAACACATCAAGAGCATTTGAAACAGAAGGGAAAGCATGTGCAAAGGCTCTGGGGCAGGAGAATTCCAGCTATGTCCAGGAGCAACAAGAAGGCCCTGTGGCCACAGGAGACAGCTTAGGACATGAGCTCAGAGAGGTGACAGAGGGTGACAGAAAGCCATTCCAGGGCTATAACCCCATGAGACCCTGTTTCACTGGGCCATCCTGGCGACAGTGTTGAGAACAGAGGACAGAGGGTTGAAGATGGCAAGGCAGGTCAATGACAAAGCTTTTCCAGGAACTCAGGCACTGTGGACCAGAGGGGTGGCCTTGGATGAAATGGTTAGAACTATTTTGGGTCCATTTTGAAGATGGAGCTCACAGGATTTGCTGATGGGTTAGCTATTAGGAGCAGGAGAATGGAGGAATTTGGGTAACTCCCAGCTGTTGTGGGTTGTCCTGATCGAGGGGAAGGAGAGGGTTTCTCGGGGGAAGGAGGTAGTCTGTGTTCTGCATGCTGAGGAAGGTGCCTTTCCCGGTGGATCTGCTGAGGTTTGTGTCTGGGAGAACCTTTCTCATCTCCTCCCTCAGCAATGCTCAAGTACAAGTATCCCCCACTTTTTAAACGTTCACAGTAAGACACTTGATTTTCTTGAAAGAAGTACATTATTACCCAGCTTCAGTAAGAGGAAGAGACCTGAAGAGGATTTCCCTCTTATGAAAAAAGGTGAACAGTGAGAATGGCGTTCAGCATCTGTTTTGGGGAGAAGCATGACAGAGGCGGCGTGCACCCCAACCAGCTCCTTCCTCTGGGAACCGCTCTCCGCATCCAGCCACCAGCACTTTGAATGGTGTCTATGAGCCTCTGCTGTGCTTTATCTTCATTTATGCTGGGCCTCCGTTAGAAGCTTGTGTGCTGAGGCCTAAGAAAAGCAAAGAGAAGGAATTTTGGAGTCTGAGCACACTGTCTAATTGTTCCGTGTAAATTAATGGCCATTCCTTCTTGACACCATTTCTGCTGTGCAAGGTTTCTCAGAAGCCCTGTACTTTCAAAGAGCAGGGAAACCTATACCCCATGCGGCGGGGTTAGTTTTAGTCTCCATGCTAGATAGAACATTTCATGACTGTCGGATTTTCTCACTCAAACATTGAGACTTTGACCACCTACACCCGGTAATACCACCCCATCCCCGAATCTGGCACCTACCAATCTGCTCTCAGTATCTATGCGTTCAATATTTGTTTATTCCTCGTGGAATGTACATGAGAGCATCTGGTATTGGTCTTTCTGTGTCTGAGTTACTTGGCATAAGGCCCCCAAGGTCTGTGTTTCCATGTCTGGTTCTTGTGAATAATGCTGCAGTGAATGTGGGAGTACATCTGTCTTTTTGAGGCAGTATTTTTGTGTCCCCTGAATCACTACTCAGTAGAGCCATTACTGGGTCATGGGGAAGTTGTATTTATTTTTTCAGGAACCTCCATAGGGTTGGTCACAGTGCCTGCACCAATTTCCATTCCCACCATCAGTGCTCAGTGTCTCCTCATCTGCACACCCTTGACCCCACCTCGTGTCTGTCTGTGGGACAATTGCTGTTCCAACAGTTGTGAGGGGATAGCCTATTGTGGGTTTGACTGATGTTTCCCTGACGATGATTAGTGAAGTCGAACAACTTTTTCTGTCTGTTGGCACCTGTGTGCCATCTTTGGAAAGTATCTATTCATATATTCCCTCCATTTTTTTATAGTTTTTTTTTTGTTTTGATTTGTATCAGTGTTGTGTGTATTTTGAATATTAGCCTCTTCTCACACATATGATTCACAGATATTTTTATCTTATTGGGTCAGTGGCCTTTTAAGATTTTGATGGTTTCTCTTGCCATGTGGAAGATTTCAGTTTGATGTTGTTCCACTTGTTTATTTTTGCTTTTGTTGCTTTGCATTTGGTGTCCGATCTGAAGACTCTTTGCCAAAACCAATGTCGAGAGCCTTAGTACCTATGTCTTCTTGGAGGTTTATGGATTCAGGTCTTATGTTCAAATCATTCATCCATTAAACATTTTGTGTGTGGTGTAAGAAAGTGGCCCAGTTATATTCTGCATTTAGTGTCCAGTTTGCCTGTTACCGCTCACTGAAGAGACAGTCCTTCCCTCATGGCATATCTTCTGCTGCTGTGTCGTAAGTTAGGATTATCTATGTGTGGGTAAGATTCTGAGCTTTCTGTTCTATTCCACTGACCTGGTGTCTGTGTTTCTGCCAGTACCATCCTGTTTTGAAGACAACAGCTTTGTAATCTACCTTGAAATCCAGGTGTGTCTTGATTGCACCTTTTTTTCTCCAGGTTGCTTTGGGTACTTGGGGTCTTTTGTGATTCCATACAAGTTTGAGGACTGTTTTCTATTTCCTCGAATAATACCAGTGGAATTCAGATAGAGATTTCATCACATCTGTCGATTGCTTTGGGTACAATGGACATGGTCACATAATTAACTCCTCCAGTTAAGGAGAATGGTGTAAGCTTCCATTTGTTTGTGTTGCCTTCCAAATCTTTGACCCATACATTCTTCCCTCCTCGACACTCATGTTTTTCATTTCTTTTATGCCATGTGTTGAGTGTACTATGTCTTTCTCATTCTTGGTTACTTCTATTCCTAGATTTTTTTTTGATGCAATTGTAAATGGCATTGCTTTTTTAATTTCTCTTTGCGAAAGTGTGTCATCAGTATACAGAAATGCAAGAAGTTGGGTCATCTGGGTGGCGTCATAGGTGAAGCGTCTGCCTTCAGCTCAGGTCATGAACCCAGAGTTCTGGGATCGAGCCCCGTGTTGGGCTCCCTGCTTAGCGAGGGTCTGCTTCTCCCTCTTTCTGACACTCCCCCTCCTCGGGGTTTTTCTCTTCCTGTCAAATAAATAAATAAAATCTGAAAACAAATAAAGACAAAAGGTCTCTATATTGGCTTTATATCTTGCAGCTTTCTTGAATTTGTTTATTCTAACAGGTTTTTTTTTTTGTGTGTGTGTGTGTGTGGAATCTTTCGGGATTTCATGTCATTTGCAAATACTCACAGTTTTCCTGTATGGATTTCATATCTTTCTATTTTTTTAAAAAGATGTTAGTCACCCTACAGTACTTCATTTGTTTTTGATGTAGTGTTCCATGATTCATTGTTTGCATATAACACCTAGGGCTCATTATGACACGTGCCCTCCTTAATACCCATCACCAGGATAACCCATTCCCCTGCCCCTCCCTTTCTGCAACCTTCACTTTGTTTCCCAGTGTCAATAGTCTCTCATGGTTCATCTCCCCCTCTCATTCCCCCCTTCACTTTTCCCTTCCTTCTCCTAATGTCCTCCATGCTATTCCTTCCATTCTACATAGGAGTGAAACCATATGATAATTGTCTTTTTCTGCTTGACTTAATTTCACTTAGCATAATCCCCTCCTGGTCCATCCACGTTGGTGTAAATGGTGGGTATTCATCCTTTCTGATGACTGAGTAATATTCCATTGTACAGATGAACCACATCTTCTTTGTCCATTCATCTGCTGAAGGACATCTTGGCTCCTTCCACAGTTTGGCTATTATGGACATTGCTGCTATGAACATTGGGATGCAGGTGTCCCTTCTTTTCATTACTATGTGTCTATGGGGTAAATACCCAGTAGTGCAATTGGTGGGTCATAGGATAGCTCTGTGTTTAACGTCTTGAGGAACCTCCATATTGTTTTCAAAAGTGGCTGTACCAGCTTGAATTCTCACAAGTAGTGTAAGAGGGCTCCCCTTTCTCCACATCCTGACTTTCTTTTATTTCCTGTCTTGTTCATTTGTTCCCAAGATTTTATTGATTTATTCCACAGAGATAGAGACCCCCAGCGAGAGAGGGAACACAAGCAGGGGGAGTAGGAGAGGAAGAAGCAGGCTCATAACGGATGAGCCTGATGTGGGGCTCTATCCCATAATGCCAGGATCACGCCCTGAGCCGAAGGCAGACGCTTAACCGCTGTGCCACCCAGGTGCCCCCTGCCTTGTTAATTTTAACCATTCTAACTGGTGTAAGGTGGTATCTCATTGTCGTTTTGATTTGTATTTGCCTGATGGCAATTGATATGGAGCATTTTGTCATGTGTCTGTTGGCCATTTGTATATCTTCTCTGGGGAAGTATCTCTTTGTGATTTCTGCCCATTTTCAGATGTCGAGTTTGAGGAGTTCTTTATAGATCTTGGATACCAGCCCTTTATCTGTAATATCATTTGCAGATATCTTCTTCGATTCCCTAGGTTGCCTTTTTGTTTTGTTGATCGTTTGCTTTGCCGTGCAGAAGCTTTTTATCTCGACGAAGTGCCAATAGTTCATTTTTGCTTTTATTTCTTTTGCCTTTTGAGATGTGGCTTGCAAGAAGTTGTTGTGTCCAAGGTTGAAGAGTTCTTTTGACTTTGATATGAGACAGGAATCCATTATCTTTCTTTCCTGATTGTATTCGAGTCCTCTGTCTTTCTTGGTGAGTCTAGCTAAGTTTGTCACTTTTCTTTATCTTTCCAAAAAAGGCAGCTCATTTTCATGTTTTTTTTTGTCTTTTTATTCTCTGTTGAATTTATTTATGCATTCCATTTTGTTATTTCCTTATTTCTACTAATGTGGGGCTTTTGTTGTTGTTTTATTTTCTACTTCTTTACCACATAAACCAGGTTGTTTATTGGAGAGCATTCTCATGGATTGATGAAGACTTGAATTTCTATGAACGTCCCTAGTAGAGCTACTTTTGCTGCATCCCATAAGTTTTTGTAGGTTGTCTTTTTCATCAGTGACCAGGTACTTCTAATTTTTTTTATTTCTTCTTTGACTGTTGGTTGTTCAGTAGCATGTTGTTAAATCTCCACATATTTTTTTAAATTTTTTTAGTATCTGACAGAGAGTGAGACGGCGAGAGAGGGAATGCAAGCAGGGGGTTGGGAGAGGGAGAAGCGGGCTTCCCACTGAGCAAGGAGCCTGATTTGGGGCTAGATCTCAGGATCCTGGGATCAAGACCCCAGCTGAAGGCAGATCCTTAAGACTGAGCCACCCAGGCCCCAAAAATCTCCACCTATTTTTGACAATCCCATTTTTTTTCTTGAGACTGATTTCTAGTTTCATATCATTGTGGTTGGACAAGATTTGAAGCAGAAGGTGAAGAGAGCATTCAGATGAAAGGTTTGTTTCCTGGAGGGTTTTCTGAGGGCAGACCATGAGTTCTGTGGGGATGGAGGAAAGTTTTGTGATTCAGGGGGTGTGGTTAACCCTTGTTAGAATTACTGACTACTACCATTCAGGCTCTGTGCTACCATTCACACCGTAGTCCTGATGGACTTGTACTTCATTAGAAATATTTTCTAGGAGGTGTAGGCATTGCCTTCTCTAAAAGAAAGATGCCATGTGAGTTCACGGCATGACCCCAGGTCAGCAACCAGGATGTATGGTATTGTGGGGGATCAGAACCAGGCTATCTGTGGGAAGTGACAGAAATAGGGTATGGTGAGCTCCATGACCATAGGTGAGGTCCCGAGTGACCCACTGGGTGTTGGGTTCTGTGGATCTGTCTCATCAGGTGCTGTGGAATTCAGGGACACCCTCGTGCCTGTGGATTTGTGTGGAGACAGGTAGACATCAGTGTCTGTCCAGGCACGAGGGTCACACTGGACCACCACCAGAGGTGCAGCGTGTGGGGGAGCCACTGCTTGCTTTCCACGAAAGCTGACCAGGGTCTGTGACCGTGATTCCTAGCAGCTGCAAGGGGAGAGGAGGCCGGGGGTGGTGCACACTTCCTAGAGTTGTGGTCAGGACTAGTCTGGAGCCCACTGAAGTCAGCCACACTGGGCACAGAAGGCACCCAGTCAGTGTAGCTGTGGGCACTGCTCCCATGGCACTTTTGGGCCGGCTCCCTGCTGCCGCTTTCTGCTTTTCATCATCATCTTCAAGGTCATGTGCCTCTGCTCTTGCCCCATGGCCTCTGGGGTATTGTCTGTCCTCCATCTGGCCCTCGTCCCTGGTGCCCTGTGCAGGCCGATGCCAGGGTAGCCTTCTCGAGACAAACATCTGGCCCTGATGGAACACTTCCATGGATCTCGTGTGATGCGGGGATGATGCCCTGCCCTGGAAGGGGGCTGCAGATCTCCAATCAGGAGAGCCATGTCTCCCTTTTCAGCATGGCCTGCCCTCCCCTCAGTCTTCTTCAGGGAAGCTCTCCCCACTTCCTGAGATGACAGCTCTGAACTTAAAAATGAATGTTCTTTTACATATCTCTATGCCTTAGTTCATCCATGGCATGTCTTTCAACCCCGTTAGTGGTTTTTTTTTTTTTTAGCAGTTCTGAAGGGCTGTCTGCTCACGGAGGGGATGACCTGGGTGTGGTAGCTTTCCCTCTCATCTCCCTCAGCATGTCTCTGATCCCTGGGGCCAGCTGTCCCACTGAGGATTGAGGGACCCGAGCCAGCCCATCCTGAGCCCAGGCTGTGTCAGCTCATAGACTGATGCATGTCGGAGTGGTGGGCAGCTGGTATGGGCCAGGGGCAGGCAGTGTCTCCTCATTCGTTCCCTCCCTTCCTCCCAGAGGTAGCTCAGAGCAGCCTTCAACCCCTGCATCTCCAGATCCCTTGACCTATGCCTCCTCTGTTCAGCTGGTGACCTTGGAGTTTTGCATGGATTCTACCTCCGTACCCTCTCCTGTAGCAGTTCCTGGATCAGGGGAGGGTTCGGACCCTTGTCTGCTTTTGGTCTTCGTCCTGTCCCACACCAAGCCCACTCACCTTTGCATCTTCCATGTATGTGCTTGGAAGCAAGCTCATCCACAGGGAACGTATTAGCCAAACGGATCCAGGCAATGAACATTGAAGTAGAGATTCAGGATCAATAATATACCTGCTCTGAAACCTGTCCCAAAGTCTGTGATTCTCTCACACTGAAACAGAAACAATAATAGCTTTCTGGACTGTGAAGTGACATGTGTCTCTACTTCCAATCTTGAATGCATAGGTGCTGAGACTGGACAGAAAAGGACCATGGCTCCCGTGGGCTGGGATCCACAGTAAGAACTCAGTGAAATCTGAATTCAAGGCATAGAGAGAATAATTATTGTAGAGTGAATCCTCCCAAGTAGGGCTTATGCACAGTGCACAGGAAAAGCTTTTTCAAAGAGGTTCCTGAAAGAAAAATCTTTTTTAAAAATTTATTTTAATTCCACTGGAGCTAACATACAGTGTTACATTCGTTTCAGGTGTACAATAGAGTGATTCAGTAATTCTATATATTACTCAGTGGTCATCAAGAAAAGTGTCCTCTTAATCCGCTTCATCTATTTCACTCATCCCTCTATCCACCTCCTCTCTGTTAACCATCCATTTGTTCTCTCTTGTTAAGAGTTTGTATTTTGGTGTGTCTCCTTTTTCTCTTTTATTTATTTATATTTGTTTGTTTCTTAAATTCCCCATAAGAGTGACATCGTATGGGATTTGTCTTTCTCTGACTGACTGATTTCAGTTAGGATAATACTCTCTAGCTCCATACATGTGTTTGCAAATGGCAAGGTTTCATTCTTTTTGAAGCCGAGTAATACTCCATTGTGTGTGTGTGTGTGTGTGTGTGTGTGTGTGTGTGTGTGTGTGTGTGTTTGTGTGTGTAAATACACACATCTATCATCTCATTTGTCAATTTTTCTACAGACACTTGGGTTTCTTCCATATTGTGATATTGTAAATAATGGTGCAAGAAACATAGGGGTGCACATATCCTCTTAAGTTACTGTTTTCCTATTCTTTGGGTAAATACGAGTAGTGTGATTGTTGGATCGTAGGGTAGTTCTATATTTAATTTTTTGAGGAACCTTCATACTGTTTTCCACGGTGGCCACCACAGTTTGCATTCCCACCCACAGTTCGCGAGGATTCCCCTTTATCCACATCCTCCCAACACCTGCTCTTTGTTGTGCTTTTGATGTTAGCCATTCTGACAGGTTTGAGGTAATACCTCATTGTCCTTTGGATTTACATTTTCCTGATGATGCGTGATGGTGAACATCTTTTCATGGGACTGTTGGCCATTTGTATTTCTTCTTTGGAGAAATGTCTGTCCATGTTTCTGCCTATTTTTTAACTGGATTATTTGTTTTTTTGGGCTCAGGTAGTATCAGTTCTATGTTTTGGACACTATCCCTTTATTGCATATGATCATTGCAAATATCTTCTCCCTTTGAGTAGGTTGTCTTATTATTTTTACGTTTTCATTGTTCTTCTGCCGTGTGGAAATGTTTCATTTTGCTGTATTCCCAATAGTTTATTTTTGCCCTCATTTCCTTTGCCTCAGGAGACAGTCCAGAAAAACGTTGGTATGGTCCATGTCAAGAAGTTACTGTCTTCCCTCCTGTAGGATTTTTATGGATTCAGGTCTCATATTGAGGTCTTGAAACTCTTTTGTGTTTGTCTGTATTGTGTAAGAAAGCAGTCTAATTTCATTCTTTTGTGCGTAGCTCTCTAGTTTTCCCAACACCATTTGTTGTAGATACTGACCTTTTCCCTTTTGATATCGTTGCTTGCTTTGTGGAAGATTCATGGTCCACATAATTGTGGGTTTCTGTCTGAACTTGTATCCTGTTCTTTGGTCGCTGTGTCTATTTTTGTGCCGTACTCTCTTGTTAGGATGACTGCAGCTTTGTAGTATAACCTGAAGTCTGAAATTGTGAGTCCTCCAGTTATGTTTTTCTTTTCCACATTGCACTGGCTGTTCGGAATCTTTAGTGGTTCCATACAAATGTTTAGGATTGTTTATTCGAGGTCTTTTATTCTTTAATTTAAATTCAGTTAGGCAACTTACAGTACACCATTTGTTTCAGATGTAGTCTTCAATAAATTATCAGTCGTGTGTAACAGCCATTGCTCATTGTATTGTGTGGCCTCCTTAATGCCACTCACCCAGTTACCACCCCCCCCCAACTTCTCCTCCGGCAATCATCAGTATGTTGTGATAGTTAAGAGTGTATCATGGGTTTTCTCCCTCTCTGATGACTTCCCATTCTATTTTCCCTCCCTTCCCCTATGGTCTTCTTCCTTGTTTCTGATATTCCACATAGGAGTGAAAGCATATGATCATTCCCTTTCTTTCATTGGCTTTTTCCACTCAGCATAATACCCTCCAGCTCCACCCAGGTCGGTGTGATAGTAAGTACTCATCCTTTCTGATGGCTGAGTAATATTCCATTATATGTATGATCCACATCTTCTTTATCCATTCATCTGTCTTGGTCATCTGCACTCTTTCCACAGTTTTTCTATTATGGATATTGCTGCTATGAACACCGTGGTGCATGTGTCCCGTCTTCACTACCTCTGTCTCTTTGGGGTAAATACCCAGTAGTGCAATTGCTGGGACATAGGGTAGCTTTATTTATAACTTCTTGAGGAAACTCCGTACCATTTTCAAGAGTGGCTGTACCGGACTGCATTCGCACAGGGGTGTAAGAGGGTTCCCGTTTCTCCACATCCTCTCCAACATGTATAGTTTCATGTCTTCTTATTTTTAGATATTCGGCCTCCTGTGATATGGCATCGATAGGGGTTTAGATTTGCATTTCCCTGAAGCCAAGTGATATGAAGGAATTATGCATGTATCTTTTGGTCACCAGTATGTCGTCATCAGTGAAATAACTTCCTATTTTAATCCATCTCAAGACTTAAAGCTGGGTAAGGCACTGAAGCTGGATGATGCCATCGGTGGAAGTGTGGAGAATTTCAAAAGATCTCCGTGGAGAGCAAGTTTAATGGTCAGTGTGAAGCTACTAATTGGATCCGGGGAGATCTCTGAAAGGCGGTTCCCTGGGATGGGCTGACGGGGGCCCTCCGATTTTCATACTATGAATCCTTGCAGTAGCCCCAAATGGACAGTTTCCCGCTGCGGGGCAGGCTGAGTCCTCTAGTCGTGCAGAGGTGAGCCCAATGCCTGGTACCTTGGAAGCAGGCAAACGGGGAGGGGACCCTCAGCAGAAGACCCAGGGTTAGTTTAGGCCTCAAGAGACAGCAGGTCTGAACTTCCCAGTGCTCAGAGAACTCCCAGGCCGACTGAGAAGAGGGCACAAGGGCGGGTGAATGTGAGCCTTGGGCTTTCATCCAGAAGGACCCACAAATGTCAGAGTTCACCAGCAGGGGCTCTCACGGGGTGCCCCAATTCTCTTGCCCTGAATGCTCTGTTATGCCCCAAAATGGTACAGTTTCCTGTGGGCTGCAGGCTGAGTCCTACTGAGGGGCTTGGGTGTCCCCAATCCCCCAGAGTGGGGTGCCAGGACCCTGGGGAGGGGCCCCTCTGTGGCCAACCTAAGGTAAGGATTAGGGTCCAGGAGCCCGGCAGCGCCAATCTGCAGGCTGTGCGGTGAGCTCCATGGAGGGCTGAGATGAGGACATGGGGGAGGGTGAGCATGGGCCTCAGGGTTGGGGCACGGGGGCTGCCAAATCTGAGGACAGGCTCCGGGGGCCTCCCCAAGTTCTCGAGCCCTGTATGCGCCATAGAGCCCCAAGGGGCACAGTTTCCTGCGGGTTGGCAGGCTTTGTCCTGCAGTGGTGCTCAGGTGTCCCCAGTCCCCAGGGCTGCAGCCCTGGGCCCCGGGGGAGGGCCCTCTCCAGCCGACCTAGGGTCAGGGCTACGCCCCAGGAACGCAGCAGACCTGATCTGCCAGCTTTGAGACGAGCTCGGTGGCAGGCTGAAGGGAAGGCGTGGGGCGGGATGAGCGTGGGCATCAGGGTTGGGGTGTAGGGGACCGCTGAGGATCACTGGGGGCTCAGGTGGGCCCTACCAGTTCTCCTGCATGGAATGCTCTGCGGCGCCCCAAGGGGCATGGTTTCCTGAGGGGTGACAGCCTGAGTCCCGTGGTGGGGTTCAGGTGTGCCCAATCCGCAGGGTTAGGGTACAGATTAGGGTACGGGTTAGGGTTAGGGTATGGGTTACGGTTAGGGTACGGGTGAGGGTAGGGGTTAGGGTTAGGGTAAGGTGAGGGTACAGGTTGGGGTTGTCTTTAGGAGTTACAGGTTAGGGGTTATGGGTTAGGGTATGGATTAAGGTTTAGGGTATAGGTTAGGGACTAGGGTTTGGGTTTAGGGTTAGGGTTAAGGTTGGAGTTCGGGTTAGTGCTAGGGTCTGGGTTAGGGTTAGTGTACGGGTTAGGGTTACGGTACGGGTTTGGTTATGGTTTAGGGTTAGAGTTAGGATACGAGTTAGGGAACAGGTTAGGGATAGGGTACAGTTTAGGATTAGGGTATATGTTAGGGTACATGTTAGGGTTAGGTACGGGTTAGGGTATGGGTTAGGGTCCGGTTTAGGGATAGGGTACACGTTAGCGTATGGGTTAGGGTACGGGTTAGGGTTCAGGTTAGGGGTAGGGTTAGTTGAAGGGGTAGGGTTAGGGGTAGGATTGGGGGTAGGGTAGGGGTCGGGGTAGGTTTAGGGTTTTGGGTTAGGGTTTGGGGTTAGCAGTTAGGGTTAGGGTTTAGAGTTTGGGCTTTCAGGTTTAGGGTTATGGGTTAAGGTTTAGGGATTAGTGTTAGGGTTAGGCTTTAGGGTTTAAGGTTTAGGTTTTAGGGTTAGTGTTAGGGTTAGGGTTAGGGTAGGGTTAGGGTAAGGGTTAGGGTAAGGGTTAGGCCTGATCTGCCAGCTGTGCGGTGAATGAAGGTGTGGGGCTAGGTGAGGGCGCTGGCGAGCGGGAGCGTAGTACCCAGCGTTTTGGTGCAGGGGGCCTTCGAATGTCGCCGGGGGCTAGTTGTGCCTTGCCCCTTCTCCCGCCCTGAATGACCGGTGGCGCCCCTAGTGCCCGGGTGGGGCGGGCCAAATGGTGAGTCTGGTGCTGCCGCTTGGGGATTCCAAATCCTAGGCGTTGCGGCGCCAGGCCCCTAGAATGTGTCCCTCAGTGGGTGACCTATGGTTAGTTTTAGCCCCCAGGAGCCCAGCAGGCCCAATCCGCCAGCTGTGTGGTGAGTGGAGGGGTGGACCGAGGTGAGGGCCCTGTCGAGCAGTGGCGTCGTCCCAAGCGTTTTGTCCCAGGTTGCCTTCGAAGGTCGCTCCGAGGGCCCTGACCATTCTCCCTCGCTGAATGACCAGCGGCGCCCCTCCGGCCCGGGTGGCAGCGGGGCAGCTGGGTGTGTCCAGCGCTGGAGCTCTGGGTTCCCCAATCCCCGGTGTTGCGGCTCTAGGCCCCTTGCGAGGGGTCCCTAGGGGGCCGACCTATGGTTAGATTTAGCCCCCAGGAGGCCATCAGCCCGATCCGCCAGCTCTGTGGTGAACGGAGAGGCAGGCGGAGGTGAGGCCGCTGGCCAGCGGGACCATGGGCCCAGGCGTTTTGGCGCGGGGGTCCTTCGAAAGTCGCCGGGGGCTTGGAGGGCCCTGTATGTTCTTCTGCCCTGAATGACCTGTGGCTCCCCTAGCAGGCCGGGTGGAGGAGGGGCGGTAGGGTGAGTCGGGCGCTGGGGCTTGGGGGTCCCCAATCCTCGGCGTTGGGGTGCCAGGCCCCTTCAGAAGGGCTCTAGGGGGCCGACCGAGCGTTACTGTTAGCCCACAGGAGGCCGGCAGACCCGATCTGCTGGCTGTGTGGTGAGCAGAGGGGCGGGTCGAGGTTAGGGCACTGGCAAGCAGGAGCGTGGGTTGAAGCGTCTTGGCGTGGGGGGCATTCGAATGTCGCCGGGGGCTCAGAGCACCCTTCCCGTTAAACCGCGCTGAATGCCCGACAGCGAACCTAGCGGTCCAGGTTGCAGAGGGGTGGCAGGGTGAGTCCAGTGCGGGGGCTCGGGGGTCCCCAAACCCCGGCATTGCGGCACCAGGCCCCTTTGGATGGGCCCCTCGGGGGCCGACCAAGGGTTATTGTTAGCCCCCAGGAGGCCAGCAGGCGTGATCCACCAGCTGTGAGGCGAGCGGAAGGTTGGACCCAGGTGAGGGCGCTTGAGAGCAAGAATGTGGACCCAAGCGTTTTGGAGCAGGGGGCCTTTGAAGGTCATCGGGGGTTCGGAGGGCCCTGCCAGTTCTCCTGCCCCGAATGACCAGCGGTGCCCCTAGCGGCCCGGGGGGGGGCGGGGCGGCAGGGTGCGTCCTGCACTGGGGCTCAGGGGTCCCCAATCCACGGTGTTGCGGTGCCAGGCCCCTTGGGAGGGGCCCATCGGGGGCCGACCTAGGGTTAGGGTTAGCCCCCAGGAGGCCAGCAGCCCCAATCACCCAGCTGTGCGGCGAGCGGAGGGGTGGCCCCAGGTGAGAGCGCTTTAGAGCGAGAGTGTGGGCCCAAGCGTTTTGGCGTGGGGGGCCTTCAAAGGTCATTGGGGGTTTGGAGGGCCCTACCCGTTCTCCCACCCTGAATGACTGGCGGTGCCCCTAGAGGCCCGGGGGGCAGGGGGGCAGCAGGGTGAGTCCGGCGCTGGGGCTCGGGGGTCCCAATCCCCGGCGTTGGGCAGCCAGGCCCCTTGGGAGGGGCTACTCACGGGCCTAGCTAGGGTTAGGGTTAGCCCCCAGGAGGCCAGCAGGCCCGATCCGTCTGCTGTGTGGTGAGCTGAGGGGTGGACCAAGTGAGGGCGCTGCCTAGCGGGAGCGTGGGCCCAAGCTTTTTGGCGTGGGGGGCCTTCGAAGTTCGCCAGGGGCTCGGAGGCCATGCCCATTCTCCCTCCCTGAATGACCGGCGGCACCCCTAGCAGCCTGGATGGCGGCGCGTCGGCAGGGTGAGACTGGTACTGGGGCTCGGGGGTCCCCATTCCCTGGTGTTGCGGCGCCAGGCCCCTTGGAGGGGCCCCTTGGGTGCCGAGCTTGGGTTAGGGTTAGCCCCCAGGAGGCCGGCAGGCCCGATCAGCCGGGTGTGCGGCGAGCGAAGTGGCGTGCAGAGGTGAGGGCACTGGTGAGCGGGAGGGTGGGCCTAAGCATTTTGGCGCTGGGGGCATTCGAAAGTCGCCGGGGGCCCAGAGCGACCTACACGTTCTCCCGCCCTGAATGACCGGTGGCGCCCCTAGGGGCCGGTAGGGGAGGGGCGGTAGAGTGACTCCGGCGCTGGGGCTCAGGGATCCCCAATCACCGGCGTTGTGGCACCAGGCCTTTGGAAGGGTCCCGTCGGGGTCCGACCTAGGGTTAGGGTTAGCCCCCAGGAAGCAGGCTGGCCCGATCCGCTTGCTGTTCGGCGAGTGGAAGGACGGCCCGAGAAGAGGGAGCTGGCGAACGGGAGCATGGGCCCAAACGTTTTGGCACGGGGGCCTTCTAAGGTCAGCGGGGGCTCAGAGGACCCTGCCCGTTCTCCCACCCTGAAATACCGTGACGCCCCTAGGGGACTGGGTGGTGGTGGGGCGGCAGGGTGAGTCCGGCGCTGAGGTTCGGGGTTCCCCAATCCCCGGCGTTGCGGCCCCAGGCTCCTTGGGAGGGGCCCCTCGGGGGCCGACCTAGGGTTAGGGTATCACCCAGGAGGCCAGCCGTCCCGATCCGCCGGCTGTACAGCAAGTGGAGGGGTGGATGGAGGTGAGGGCGCTGGCGAGTGGGAGCGTAGGCCCAAGCGTTTGGCACGGGGCACCTACTAATGTCTCAGGGGCCTCGGAGGACCCTGCCCGTTCACCCGCCCTGAACGACGGGTGGTGCCACTAGTGGCCCAGGTGGCGGCGGGGTGGCAGGGTGAGTCCGGCGCTGGGGCTCGGGGGTCCCGAATCCCTGGCGTTGCAGTGCCAGGCCCCTTGGGATGGGGCCCTAGGGGGCCTACCTAGGGTTAGTGTTAGCCCCCAGGAAGTTGGGAGGACCGATCTGCTGGCTGTGCGGCCTGCGGAAGGGCGGGCCGAGGTGAGGGCGCTGGCGAGCGGAAGCGTGGGCCCAAGCATTTTGGCGCGGGAGCCTTTCGAACATCGCCGCAGCTCGGAGGGCACTGCCCATTCTCCCGCTCTGAATGACCGGCAGCGCCCCTAGCCGCCCTGGGGGTGGCGTGGAGGCAGTGTGAGTCCAGAACTGGGGCTCCGGGGTCCCCAATCCCCAACGTTTCAGAGGCAGGCCCCTTGGGATGGGCCCCTAGGGGGCCTACCTAGGGTTAGTTTTAGCCCCCAGGAGGCTGGGAGGCCCGATCCACCGGCTGTGCGACAAGCGGAGGGGCGGACCGAGGTGAGGGCACTGGCAAACAGAAGTGTTGGCCGAAGCGTTTTGCCTGGGGGGGCTTTCGAAGGTCGCCAGGGGCTTGGAGGGCCCTGCCCATTCTCCCGCCTTAAATGACCATAGGCGCCCCTAGCAGCCCCGGTGGCGGTGGAGCGGCAAAGTGAGTCCGGCGCTGCGGCTCCGGGGTCACCAATCCCCGGTGTTGCAGCGCCATGTGCCTTGGGAGGGGCCCCTCGTGGGGCGACCTATGGTTAGGATTAGCCCCCAGGAGGCCGGCAGGCCTGATCCTCCAGCTTTGCGGCGAGCGGAGGGGCGGGCCGAGGTGAGGGCGCTGACAAGCAGGAGCGTGGGCACAAGCATTTTGTCGTGGGGGGCCTTCAAAGGTCTCCGGGGGCTCAGAGTGCCCTACCTGTTCTCCCGCACTGAATGACTGGCGGCTCCCCTAGCGGCCCGGGTGGCGGCGGGGCGGCAGGGTGAGTCTGGCGCTGGGGCTCGGGAGTCCCCAATCCCATGCATTGCGGAGCCAGGCCCCCTGGGATGGGCCCCTAGGGGGCCTACCTAGGGTTAGGGTTAGCCCCCAGGAGGCTGGGATGCCCGATCCGCCGGCTGTGTGGCGAGGGAGGGGCAGGCCGAGGTAAGGGCGATGGCGAGTGGGAGCGTGGTCCCAAGCGCTTTGGCGTGGGGGGCCTTCGAAGGTCGCTGTGGTCTCGGAGGGCCCTGCCCATTCTCCCGCCCTGAATGACCGTCGGTGCCCCTAGCGGCCCGGGTGGCGGCGCGGGGCATGTTGAGTCCAGCACTGGGGCTCCGGAGTCCTCAATCCCCATCGTTGTGGCGCCAGGCCCCTTGGGAGGGGCCACTAGGGGGCCGACCTAGGGTTAGGGTTAGCCCCCAGAAGGCCCGCAGGCCCGATCCACCAGCTGTGCAGCGAGCGGAGGGGTGGACCGAGGTGAGGGCGCAGGCGAGCGGCAGCATTGGTCCAAGCGTTTTGGCGTGGGGGGCCTTCGAAAGTCGCCGGGGTCTCGGAGGGTCCCACCCGTTCTCCCACCCTGAATGACCAGCAGCGCCACTAGCGGCCTGGGTAGCGGCAGGGCGGCACGGTGAGTCCGGCGCTGGGGCTCGGGGATCAGCAATCCCAGGCGTTGTGGCGCCAGGCCCCATTGGTCGGGCCCCTCGAGGGCCGACCTAGGGTTAGTGTTAGCCCACAGGAGGCCGGCAGGCCTCATCAGCAGATTGTGCGGTGAGCGGAGCGGTGGGCCGAGGAGAGGGCGCTGGCGAGCGGGAAGGTGGGCCCAAGCGTTTTAGCGTGGGAGGTCTTTGAAGGTTGCCGGGGGCTCAGAGGGCCCTGTCCCTTCTCCCTCCTTGAATGACTGGCAGCACCCCTACCGGCCCAGTTGGTGGCGGGGCGGCAGGGAGAGTCTGGTGCTGGGGCTCCGGTGTCCCCAATCCACTGCGTTGCGGCGCAAGGCCCCTTGGGAGGGGCCCCTCGTGGGCCGACCAAGTGTTAGGGTTAGCCCCCAGGATGCCGGCAGGCCTGATCTGCCGGCTGTGCTGCGAGCGGAGGGGCGGGCTGAGATGTGGGCACTGGCTAGCCGGAGCGTTGGCCCAAGCGTTTTCACAAGTGGGGCCTTTGAAGATCTCCAGGGGCTCGAAGGGCCCTGCCTGTTCTCCCGCACTGAATGACTGGCGGCGCCCCTAGCGGCTCGGGTGGCGTAGGGGTGGCAGGGTGAGTCCAGCGCTGGAGCTCGGGGGTCCCCAATCCCTGGCGTTGCGGCACCAGGCCCCTTGGGAAGGCCCCCTCAGGGTTCGACCTAGGGTTAGGGTTACCCCCAGGAGGCCGGCAGGCCTGATCTGCTAGCTGTGCGGCGAGTGGAGGGGCAGGCCGAGGTAAGAGCACTGGCGAGTGGGAGCGTGGGCCGAAGCGTTTTGTCGTGGGGGGTCTTCAAAGGTCTCCGGGGGCTCCGAGGGCCCTGCCTGTTCTCTCGCCCTGAATGACCAGCGGTGCCCCTAGAGGCCCAGGTGGCGGCGGGGGGCATGGTGAGTCCGTCGCTGGGGCTCGGGAGTCCCCAATCCCCGTCGTTGTGGCACCAGGCCCCTTGGGAGGGGCCACTAGGGGGCCGACCTAGGGTTATGGTTAGCCTCCAGAAGGCCCGCAGGCCCGATCCGCCAGCTGTGAGGCGAGCAGATGGGCGGGCCGAGGTGAGGGCGCTGGGAGCAGGAGCGTGGGCCCAAGTGTTTTGGCGCGGGGGGCCTACGAAGGCCGCAGGGGCCCCAGAGGTCCCTGCCTGTTCTCCCTCCCTGAATGACCGGTGGCACCTGTAGTGGCCTGGGTGACGGCGGGACTGCAGGGTGAGTCTGGCGCTGGGGGTTGGGGGTTCCCAATCCACGGCGTTGTGCCACCAGGCCCCTTGGGAGGGGCCCCTCGGCGGCCGACCTAGGGTTAGGGTTAGCCCTCAGGAGGCCGGCAGGCCCGGGAGCGTGGGCCCAAACGTTTTGGCACAGGGGGCCTTCGAATGTCGCCTGGGGCTAGGAGGGCCCTGCCTGTTCTCCCGCCCTGAATGACCGGCTGCACTCCTAGCGGCCCGGATGGCGGCGGGGCGGCAGGGTGAGTCTGGCGCTGCAGCTCAGGGGTCCCCAATCCCCGGCGTTGCGGCGCAAGGCCCCTTGCAGGGGCCCCTCGGGTCTGACCTAGGGTTAGGGTTAGCCCCCAGGAGGCGGGCAGGCCCGATCCTCTGGCTGTGCAGGAGCGGAGAGGTGGGCTGAGATGAGGGCACTGGCGAGCGGGAATCTGGGCCCAAGCATTTTGGCGCGAGGGCCCTTCGAAGGTTGCCAGGGGATCGGAAGGCCCTGCCTGTTCTCCTGCTCTGAATGACCGACAGCGCCCCTCGCAGCCCATTTAGCAGTGGGGCGGCAGGGAGAGTCTAGCGCTGGGGCTCGGGGGTCCCCAATCCCCGGCATTTCAGCGCCAGGTCCTTTGGGATGGGCCCCTAGGGGGCCTACCTAGGGTTAGGGTTAGCCATAGGAGGCTAGGATGCCTGATCCGCCGGCTGTGCAGTGAGCGGAGGGGCAGGCCGAGGTAAGGGCGATGGCGAGCGGGAGCATGGGCCCTAGTGCTTTGGTGCAGGGGGCCTTCGAAGGTCGCTGGGGGCTCAGAGGGCCCTGCCCATTCTCCCGCCCTGAATGACCGGCAGTGCTCCTAGTGGCCTGGTGGCAGCGGGGGGCATGGTGAGTATGGCGCTGGGGCTCAGGGGTCCCCAATCCCAGGCATTGCGGTGCCAGGCCCCTTCGGAGGGGCCCCTCAGGGGAAAACCTAGGGTTATGGGTAGCCCCCAGGAGGAGGGCAGGCCTCATCCACCGGCTCTGTGGCGAGCGGAGGGGCGGACCGAGGTGAGGGCGGTGAGGAGCAGGAACGTGGGCTCAAGCATTTTGGATGGGGGGCCTTCGAAGGTCACCGCGGGCTCGGAGGGCCCTGCCCGTTCTCCCGCCCTGAATCACCACTGGCACCCCTAGCGTCCCGGGTGGCAGCAGGGCGGCAGGGTGAGCCCGGCGCTGGGGATCGGGGGTCCCTAATACCCGGCGTTGCGGCGCCAGGCCCCTTGGGACGAGCCCCTCGGGGGCCGACCTAGGGTTAGGGTTAGCCCCCAGGAGGCTGGCAGGCTCGTTCTGCCCATGTGTGGTGAATGGAGGTG
This sequence comes from Ursus americanus, assembly GCF_024610735.1. Lineage (NCBI taxonomy): Eukaryota > Metazoa > Chordata > Mammalia > Carnivora > Ursidae > Ursus > Ursus americanus. Next base: position 84,270,033 of record NC_142132.1, read on the forward strand.
TGGGTCGAGGTGAGGTAGCTGGCGAGTGGGGGCGTGGGCCGAGCATTTTGGCTTTGGCTCGGGGTGCCTTCGAAGGTGGCAGGTGGCTTGGAGGGTCCTGCTAGTTCTGTCGCCCTGAAGGGCTGGTGACGCCCCTAGCGCCCCATGTGGCGGCAGGGCAGCAGGGTTCGTCCGGCACTGGGACTTGGGGGTCCCCAATTCCTGGCATGCGGCACCAGGCCACTTGGGAGGGGCCCCTAGGGGGCAATCTAGGGATAGGGTTAGACCCAGGAAGCCAGCTGGCTGGATCTGCCAGCTCTGCAGCGAGAGGAGAGGTGGGCTGAGGATAGGGCGCTGGGGAGCAGGAGCCTGGGAGCCAGAGTTTTTGCGTGGGGGGCCTTTGAAGGTCGCAGGAGGATTGGAGGGCCCTGCCCGTTCTCCCTTCCTGAATGACTGGCAACGCCCCTAGCGCCCTGGGTGCTTGTGGGGTGGCAGAGTGAGTTCAGCACTGGGGCTCGGGGGTCCCAAATCCCCGGCATTGCGGTGCCAAGCTCCTTGGGAGGGGCCCCTCGGGGGCCGACCTAGGGTAAGTGTTAGCCTCCAGGAGTCCAGCAGGCCAGTTCTGCCAGCTCTGTGGCAGGCGGAGGGGCAGGCCGAGGTGAGGGCACTGGCGAGAGGGAGTGTGGGCCCAAGCGTTTTGGCGCAGGTGGCCTTCGAATGTCGCCGGGGGCTTGGAGGGCCCTGCAAGTTCTCTCGCCCTGAAAGACTGGCGGCACCCCTAGCAGCCCCGGTTGCTGCGGGGCGGCAGGGTGACACCGGCGCTGGGCTCGTGGGTCCCCAATCCCCGGTGTTGTGGTGCCAGGCCCCTTGGGAGGGGCCCCACGGGGGCTAACCTAGGGTTAGTGTTAGTCCCCAGGAGGCCGGCAAGCCCAGTGCTAAGTGGCTCTGGCAATGTAACAAAAATGCCATACACTTATCTGTAAGAAATAACAGTGTACAGGAACCCTTTTAGCCCTAAAATCATCATTTTTGAATATGGAAGCCAGCCCCAAAGTGGTCGTGGAAGTCTGACGAAAAGGCTAAGCACTTTTCTCTGAGTCATCACACTATACAGGGAAAGACCAATGTACATCATCTTTCACGAGTAGGAAGCATTAATGAAAAGATTCTGGATTTCGAGGACTCTGACCCATTCTTATTGGTAATAAACCACCATGTACAGGAAAACACCTTCAACTCTCATCGGCCTCCTCAATCCTGATTCCGATTCAACTTTGGGTGTGTAGGACTAGGGAAATGTCTTATTGCTAAGGAAACATCTTATTGCTAGGAAAGAATGATGTCAGGGTAATGCCCTTCAAGTCACACCAGCCTTCTGGAAGATGGAAGCAGGAACCAAGGTGGTTATGTTACCATGAGGTAAGGAAGATGAGCATATAAGTGAGAAACAACAGTGGGCAGGACCTCTCTTCCAACGAACAGTATCTTTGCTTAATGTTGAATTCCTATGGTGAGTGATTGTGGGCATTTGTGAGGTCAAAATATTAAGTGTTTGTAAAACTTCTTGACCATTCAGAGATGAGACTAAGGTAGCTGGGGACTCCTAGGCAGTGATTTGTCCACTGTGAAAAGTATGAAAAGATAAAAGAGACAGTTGAGGTCTCCTCAGGCATTGTCCTTTATCCTCATCCTCCGTGTGGATGGCCATCTCTGGACAGCTCAGTGGCAGGGTCTCATTCACACTGGGGGCATCTGTTCCTCACAGACATCAGGCAGGGAAATGGATTTGGTTCTCTGTGCCAGCCCAGCCACAGCTGAGTGTCACAGCACCCTCTCGTGGGCTCATAAGAGTTTCACTGTCACCAGGCAGGTCATTGTATTTGATAAACCACTGTGAGAGTTTGCAATTGCCTTCATCTGCAACCTCCTAGAGGCAAATGCAGGTCTCTGGTACCATGTGAAGGCATCATGAGAAAGTGTCCTTTTGCTTAAGAAAAACATGGCTGGGGCTGCTGGCTGGCTCAGCCAGTTAAGCATGTGCCTTTGGCTCAGGTTATGATCCCAGGGTTCTGGGATCGAGCCCGGGCTCCCTGCTCAGCAGGCAAGGAGGTAGGGAAATAGCTTAGAACCCACAGAGAATGTGAATAAAGGGGAGTGAAATGGAACTTGGTCTGTGTTTTGCTTTAGGGATTGGAAGTTAGTTTTTTCTCAATTGTGATTGTTCTTGAAACAGAAAAGCTGTATTGGTCTTTTTTTACCTTTAATTTTTTTTCTAATAATAATTTTTTATTATGATATGTTAGTCACTATACAGTATTTCCTTAGTTTTTGATGTAGTGTTCCGTGATTCATTATTTGCATATAACACCCAGTGCTCCATGCAATATGTACCTTCCTTAATACCCATCACTGGCCCATCCCAATCCCCCACCCCTCTCCCCTCTGAAGCCCTCAGTTTGTTTCCCAGAGTCCATAGTCTCTCGTGGTTCATTCCCCCTTCTGTTTAGGGTCCGTTGTCTAAAGGGACAGACAGTGGAAGTTCACCAAATATAAGATCGAAATTTAATTGTTCATTATAGATGCCGCCAAGTAGTTCCCAGACATTTCATTCTACTGTAGTAATTCATTATACCTGTGCAGGTGCACGTGGAAGACAATTGATGCATGCATAGTGGTAATAAAACAGGCCCCTCAGTAGTAGAATAATAGAGGATGCATATGTGTAAAATTATTCGACTACAGCTTCCATGCTTTCCCTTTGGTTCCTTATTATCTATGAAATTGGACAATTTTTGTTCTCTAGGCTTAAAACTCATTGTCAGTATTCAGATTTTTTCAATGCTGATCTTCTCCTGTATAAGTTACCAAAAACCTAAAATATGTATGAACTTTAAAAAATGCTATATTGAAAATGACAGCAGGGAAGTTCCATTTTGTGAATATTGTGTCCATGGATCTCTATTTTGACATCAGTGTTCATTAGAAATGATGACATTTCATGTGAGTATAAATATCAATGTGAAAAAGAAAAGGTAGGAAGAACCTTGAATGTTTAAGTAATTGGTGAAATGACAGGTGTGTGTGTGTGTGTGTGTGTGTGTGTGTGTGGTGTGTGTGTGTGTGTGTAATTGATTTTCAGTGAATGGCTCAGCTTCTTGTAGGGCCTCCGAGAGAGCCCAGGTGAAACTTTCAATTAGTTGGTATCTGTTTTCAGAACATGGGAATCTCTTAGTCCAATAGTCAATCAGGCAAGCTTTGAGGTCTTGAAGAGTTTCAGTCCTCAGCGATGGTGTTGCAGGCCCTTGTGAGTAAACCCTAGGGTATGCTCAGAGCCCTCATTAGCAGGTACCAACGTGTGACAACTTCAGACAGCATTTCCCAAAGAAGTACCTCTTGATTCTCTGTCCTTGTCAGTTCCCTACACTTCCTTACACTAGTTATGTGATCAGTGTGTTTCAGGATAATCCCCACATGTGATTTTTGCTATTTCCTACTAGTCCTATCTGTTTCTCATCTTCTTCTTTTATGGTAGGGGTTGGGAAGCAACCTGTGTGGTGTAGGAAGGGGTGTGGTAGTTGTCTGCCTTCACAGGACCGAATGATGCCTAGAAATTGTACTGTAGTTTGAGGTCAATTGTCCATCCTCTGAGTGTCAGGAATTCCATCACTTTACTTTGATGCTAGTCTGTTCTTCAAGCTGTCCTCAGAAATAAGGACGTCATCCATCTAGGGAATACTGGTTTGTGTGTATGTTTTCATTTTAGGAAAGGCCTTGCTGTTCCTGAAAATAATACTGTAGAGCACCCTTTCCTGTTCTTATTGGCCATCAGTCAATCTTTTGTGAAGTATTCGTTTATAAATAGACTTTTTATGGTTGATGAGCAGGAATTCTTTATTGACAATTCTTTGTCAGTGTGTGTATTGCAAATGTTTACTTCCCAGCCTAAGGTTCACTTTTTCATTTTCTTATGGTCATAAGATAAGGAGAAATGTCACATTTTTATGAAGTCCCACTGAATTCTTTTAAATGGTTAGTGCACCCTATGTCCTACCCCAAGATTGACAGGTTCTACGTTTTCTTTCAGAACCTGTCCAATGGGAAGCTACAATCCATCTCAAATTTATAAATTGCATTTTTAATTCTAATAGGGTATTTATCGACTGTTTTGGATTTTCTATGTACACAATCGTATTATCTGTGAATAGTCACAATTATCCCCTCAATTCTTATACTTTTTGTTTCTCTTGCCTTCTAACACTGGTTGATTCTCCGATGCCACGTTGATTAGAGCAGCATTGTTTGAAGATTTTAATATACCTTTCTCAATATCTGACAGAAAAAGCAGACAAAACTTTGGTAACAAATGTGACCTAATTGACATATAGGGAACATTCCATAAGTGCAGAATACATTATTTTCAAGTGGTCATAGACTCTTTACCCAAATAGATGATAGGTGGAGCCACGAAACAAGGCTACCAATGTTAAACCCTGAAATTAACTAGATTCTATTCTTATACAACAGGGGATTTGAGCCACAGTCATAGCAAAAAGAAAACCAGTAAGTCCTTCAATGTTTAAAAATTAAATGGAACTTTGCTACATATCCTAAAGGTCTGAGAGGGAATCTCCATGGAAATTCTGAACCTTTTGTACATGAGGGCTCACACACAATGGCACTTTCTTTGTGAAGAGCATTATAATAACCTAGACAGGAGTTGAGCCTTAAGTCAGAGTTCTGCCTGCCCCAGCCACACCTGGGAGCCTTGGCCTGTGGTCCCCCTTAGCTGTCCTTTCTGGTGGTCCTGAGCTAAGGGGGTCAACATGGCCATATGAAAATGGGAAGCTCCCCACTCATAGTGATGACGGTGCCCCCTCCCCAGCTGCCCTTTCTGGTGGCTCTGAGCTAAGGGGGTCAACATGGCCGTTAGGAAATTAGAAGCTCCCCACTCTTAGTGATGACTTTGCTATCGTATCATCCTCACCAGTCCAACAACATGATTTCTGAGTGAACTATGACACAAGAGCGACTTCTTGGCCTTCCTTCCGGTTTGAAAATCATCTGGTGAGTCATCTATGAGAAATATGGATTCAACATGTGTTCTTTCTTCTGGAAAAGAAATAGACCCAATAGCAATTATGGCTTCCTGAGCACCTGTTCCTGAGAGACATCATACTGGCTCTCTGTAGCATTCTGCCTCTTAAACTTCTCAACTAGGGTGTAGATATTTTTAGGCACATATTCAGGTCTTTAGACAGGGACTCAGATGATATGAGTCTCAGAGGATTTTAGTGTCAGAAACCTAAGTGGGATCCCCAAATTGACTCCAAATCCCTTGTTGTTCCATACAGGGTACTATTTCCCTCTTATCTCTGGTCTTCTCGATCTGGAAACCTATCAAGTATCAGGATTTTCTTGTCATGGGGACAACTGGAACAAATTCAGCGGGCCTTTTCTCCTCTGCCCATGATGATCATTAAGATCATTAGCTCAGTGGAGGACCTCTGGGTAAGATACTCAAAGATCCTTAGGAAAAGAGACAGTATAATATTTTTCTGGTATTAAAGTTACTGAAACCAACTATCTTTTTTAGTCCATTCAGGCTATGGTATATTCAGAGGGTGCTGTAAAACAGGTCTGAAATAGTATTTAAAAACACTCAGCTCAGCCTCTTCTACAACGTGAGCCAATGCTTATAAACATGGCTAAAATATTGCCTTACCTACGATGACTTCCCAGCCATCGTAGTGTTTATATGGTATGACTGTGACTTACATTAGTCAACATTTGCAGAGAAAGAACTTAGTACATCCAGGGGGCACTTCATGTTGAAATTAGTTTGTGACAACGAGCTACTGTGTTTTATTCTGCAGTCCAAGGGAATGGTGCCAGACATCTCTAAGGTGTCTAGCAGTTCTCCAATTCTGATTTTAAGTGGTCTGTGTGCTTCAGAGATTTGGGCAGGAGAAGGGCAGGAGTCCAGAGACTGTGAACACTTCTGTTACCTGTGCCGACCACGGAGCAGGTAGCCTTCTGTGGGCATCATTTTGATTTCTTGGTACTCTTGTGAAAGGTGCTTTTGTCTCAAATTCCTCCATTTAGGAGTAATTATAATGATAAAAGTAATTTTTATCTTATATCATCTGTGGGCCCTGATCCTGGGCTCCCAGGGAAGCTATGCATTAACATTTTACCTGGCTCAAAATGACTGGGCAAAACCTCAAACCATGGGCCCTATTTCTGCCCCAAGCACATGTTGTACATCTGCTTCGAGAAGAAAACAATAACCAAAAAATGCCAACATAAATATAAGAATAAATAAAGAACCTCTTTGGCTCCCATAAGATTAAAGTCATACTGACATGTACATACTGAAAACATAAGAAAGAGTCTCTCACTTTCTGAAATCCAAGAAGATCCTCATTGTGGAGTGAAACTCTGTACATAAAACAAAACAGAAAAAAATATATAACCCTGCCCCAAATGTTCCTTCCCCAGAGCACTCCTTCTTGGTGAAGATTGTGTCTCCCAGGCAGCTGTCCTGACTTGGGTTTGAATAAAGCTCTCTTCCTTTCTCTCTAAAATGTTTTTAAAAGTTCATTCATGCAATGTCGACAATAACAGTGTTTTCTATTTAAGTGAGAAATAAATGTTCCACTCTAGTTGCCTTGGGAATAGAGGAATTGAGGGTTTCTTTAGCAGAGTAAGTCTGCTTTCCAGAAAAGGCAAGGTCATTGGTCTATTGAGAATGAAGATAATTACTGCTAAACAACAAGTATGTGTTGCCCCTTCCCCCAGAAACCAAAGCAGGTGTGCAGGCTTTAGGCCAGAGGCGCCTTCTTCTCCCCAGGTGACAGCAATTCTCTGCTCAGACTCCAAGACACCCGAGGTTTTGAACGTCAGCATCTGAGTCAGCGAGGAAGCTTGTGATAGGACGCCAGTGTTCAGAGAAAGCACAGGTATGTTTGGCAAAATGTCCTGCACATGGGCACAGGATCCCCATCCCTAGCGTTGCGATGCCAGGCCCCTTGGGAAGGGCCCCTCGGGGGCCTACCTATGGTTATGGTTAGCCCCCAGGAGCCCCACAGGCCTGATACAGCACCTGTGCATCGAGCAGAGAGTTGGACCGAGGTGAGGGTGCTGGTGAACATGAGACTGGGCCCAAGCGTTTTGGTTCGGGACGCCTTTGAAGGTCGGTGGGGGTTCGGAGGGCCCTGCCAGTTATCCCACCCTGAATGAATGGGGGCGCCCCTAGCGGCTCGTGTGGGGCGGGGCGGCAGCGTGCATCCGGCGCTGGGGCTTGGGGGTCCCCAATCCCCGGCGTTTTGGCTCCAAGCCCCTTAGGAAGGGACCCTCAGTGGCCGTCCTAGGGTTAGGGTTAGCACCCAGGATGCCGGCAGGTCTGAGTCGCCGGCTGTGTGAGGAGCGGGGGTGCGGGCCGAGTTGAGGGTGCTGGTGAACATGAGCCTGGGCCCAAGCATTTTAATTCGGGGCTCCTTGGAATGTAGGCGGGGGTTCGGAGGGCCCTGCCGTTCTCCCACCCTGAATGAACGGCGGCGCCCCTAGCGGCCCGGGTGGGGAGGGGCGACAGGGTGCATCCAGTGCTGGGGCTTGGGGTTCCCCAATCCCTGGCGTTGAGGCGCCAGGCCCCTTGGTAGAGGCCCCTCTGGGGACCGACCTACATTTAGGGTTAGCCCCCAGGAGGCCGGCAGGCCCGATACACCACCTGTGCGTCGAGCAGAGAGTTGGGCCGAGGTGAGGGTGCTGGTGAACATGAGCCTGAGCCCAAGCCTTTTGTTTCGGGGCACCTTCGAAGGTCGGCGGGGGTTCGGAGGGCCCTGCCAGTTCTCCCACCCTGAATGAATGGCGGTGTCCCTTAGGGCCTGTGTGGGCGGGGCGGCAGCGTGCATCCGGCGCTGGGGCTTGAGGTTCCCCAATCCCGGGCGTTGCGATGCCAGGCCCCTTGGGAAGGGCCCCTTGGGGGCCGACCTATGGTTAGGGTTAGCTCCCAGGAGGCCAGCAGGCCCGATACACCACCTGTGCGTCGAGCAGAGAGTTGGGCCGAGGTGAGGGTGCTGGTGAATATGAGCGTGGGCCCAAGCGTTTTGGTTTGGGGTGCCATGGTAGGTTGGCAGGGCTTCAGAGGGCCCTGCCTGTTCTCCCACCCGGAATGAACGTCAGCACCCCTAGCGGCCCGGGTGTGGCGGGGAGGCAGGGTGAGTGCAGCACTGGGGCTTGGGGGTTCGAAATCCCTGGCGTTGCGGTGCCAGGCCACCTGGGAGGGTCCACTCGGGGCCAACCTAGGGTTAGGGTTAGCCCCCAGGAGGCCGGCAGGCCAGATCCACTGGCTGTGTGGTGTGCAGAGCGGAGGACCGAGGTGAGGGAGCTGGCAAGAGGGAGCGTGGGCCCAAGCGTTTTGACGTGGGGGGCCTTTGAAAGTCGTCGGGGGTTCGGAGGGCCCTGCCTGTTCTCCTTCCCTGAATGACCGGCGGCGCCACTCAAGGCCTGGGTGGCATAGGGGCAGCAGAGTGAGTCCAGCGCTAGGGCTCGGGGGTCCCCAATCCACAGCATTGCAGCACCAGGCCCTTCGGAGGGGCCCCTCGGGGGCCAACCAAGGGTTAGGGTTAGCCCCCAGAAGGCTGGCAGGCCCGATCAGCTGGCTGTGCAGTGTGCGGAAAGGCGGTCCGAGGTGAGGGCGCTGGTGAGCGGGAGCGTGGGCCCGGGCATTTTGGCGCATTGGGCCTTTGAAGGTCGCTGTGTCTCGGAGCCCCCTGCCCGTTCTCCCACCCTGAATGAACGGCAGCACCCCAAGCCCCCGGGTGGTGGCTGGGCGGCAGGGTGAGTCCAGTGCTGAGGCTCGGGGTCCCCAATCCCCAGCGTTGCGGTGCCAGGCCCCTTGGGAGGCACTCCTCGTGGGCCGACCTAGGGTTAGAGTTAGCACCCAGGAGGCCGGCAGGCCCTGGGCCTTCGAATGTTGCCATGGCTCGAAGTGCCCTGCCCGTTCTCCTGCCCTGAACTGCCAGCAGTGCCCTTAGAGGCTCAGTTGGCGGTGGGGCGGCAGGGGGAGTCCCGCACTGCGCCTCGGGGATCCCCAATCCCCAGCGTTGCGGGGGCAGGCCCTTTCAGAGGGGTTCCTCGTGGGCCGACCTAGGGTTAGAGTTAGGCCCCAGGAGGCCTGCAGGCCCAATAGGCTGGCTGTGCAGTGTGCGGAGCAGCAGTCCGAGGTGAGGGCGCTGGCGAGCGGGAGCATGGGCCTGGGTGTTTTGGCGGGGGGAGACTTTGAAGGTCACCGGGGGCTCGGAAGGCCCTGCCCCTTCTCTCGCCCTGAATGACCAGCAGCGCCCCTAGCAGGCCAGGTGGTGGCAGGGCTGCAGGGTGAGTCAGGCGCTGTGGCTTGGGTATCCCCATCCCCCACGTTCCAGCGCCAGTCCCCTTGGGAGGGGCCCCTCAGGGGCCAACCTATGGTTAGGTTTAGCCCCTAGGAGGCCATCAGGCCCTATTCGCCAGCTGTGTGGAGAGCAGAGTAGAGGACTGAGGTGAGGGCGTTGGTGAGCAGGAGCGTGGGCCCGGGCCTTTTGACGTGGGGGGTCTTTGAAGGTCACTGTGTCTCGGAAGACCCTGCCCGTTCTCCTGCCCTGAATGAACGGCAGCACCCCAAGACCCGGGTGGCGGCTGGGCGGCAGGGTGAGTCCAGTGCTGAGGTTCGGGGTCCCCAATCCCCGGCGTTGAGGCGTCAGACCCCTTGGGAGGGGCCCTTCGGGGGTCGATCTAGGGTTATGGTTACCTCCAGAAGGCCTGTGGACCCGATCAGCGTCTGTGCAACATGCAGAGGGTTGGGCTGAAGTGAGGGTGCTGCCGAGCCTGAGCATGAGCCCAAGCGTTTTAGCGTGGGGGGCCTTTGAAGGTTGCCGCGGGCTCGGAGGGCCCTGCCAGTTCTCCCGCCCTGAATGACCAGTGGCACCCCTAGCGGCCCGGGTGGCAGAAGGGCGGCAGGGTGAGTCCGATGCTGGGGCTCGGGGGTCCCCAATACCCGGCGTTGCGGTGCCAGGCCCCTTGGGAAGTCCCCCATGGGGTCTACCTAGGCTTAGGGTTACCCCCAGGAGGCCGATAGGTCCGATCTGCCACCTGTGCGGTGAGAGGAGGGGCGGGCTGAGATGAGGGCGCTGGCGAGCGGGAACATGGGCCCAAGCATTTTGGCGCGAGGGGTCTTCGAAGGTCGCCAGGGGCTCGGAGGGCCCTGCCTGTTCTCCCTCCCTGAATGACCGGTGGCGCCCCTACTGGCCCGGTTGGCGGCGGGGCAGCAGGGTGAGTCCGGCTCTGGGGCTTGGGTGTCAGCAATCCCAGTCGTTGTGGCACCAGGCCCCATCGGACGGGCCCCTCGGGGGCCGACCTAGGGTTAGTGTTAGCCCCCAGGAGGCCGGCAGGCCCGATCCGCCAGCTGTGCAGTGAGTGGATGGGCGGGCCGAGGTAAGGGCACTGGCGAGCGAGAGCCTGGGCCGAAGCGTTTTGTCACGGGGGTCTTCAAAGGTCTCCGGGGGCTCAGAGGGCCCTACATGTTCTCCCGCACTGAATGACCGGCGGGTCCCCTAGCAGCCCGGGTGGCGGCGGGGCGGTAGGGTGAGTCCGGCCCTGGGGCTTGGGAGTCCCCAATCCCCAGTGTTGCGGCACCAGGCCCCTTGGGATGGGCTCCTAGGGGGCCTACCTAGGGTTAGGGTTAGCCCTCAGGAGGCTGGGAGCCCCAATCATCCGGCTGTGCGGCGAGTGGAGGGGTAGGCCGAGGTAAGGGCAATGGCGAATGGGAGCGTGGTCCCAAGCGCTTTGGTGCTGGGGGCCTTCGAAGGTCTCCGGGGGCTCGGAGGGCCCTGCCGGTGCTCCTGCCCTGAATGACCGGCGGCGCCCCTAGCGGCCCAGGAGGCGGCAGGTCAGCAGGGTGAGTCCGGCGCTGGGGATCGGGGGTCCCGAATCCCCGGCGTTGCGGCGATTGTCCCCTTGAGATGGGCTCCTCGACTGCCGACCTTGTGATAGTGTTAGCCCCCAGGAGGGCGGCAGGCCTGATCCGCCGGCTGTGTGGGGAGCGGAGGGGGGGGCCGAGGTGAGGATGCTCCTGAGCGAGAGGGTGGGCCCAAGCGTTTTGGCGAGGGGGGCCTTCGAATGTCGCCGGGGGCTTGGAGGGCCCTGCCCGTTCTCCCGCCCTGACTGACCGGCGGCGGCCGTAGAGGCCCGGGTGGCGGTGGGGGTGGCAATGAGAGTCCAGTGCTGCGGCTCAGCGGTCACCAATGTCCGGCATTGCGGCACCAAGGCCCTTGGGAGATACGCTTCGGGGGCTGACCTATGGTTAGGTTTAGACCTCAGGAGGCCGGCAGGCCCAAAACACCAGCGGTGCGGCACACAGATGGGCGGGCCGAGGTGAGGGCACTGGCGAGCAGGAGCATGGGCCCAAGCGTTTTGGCGCGGGGGACCTACAAAGGTCACAGGGACCTTGGAGGTCCCTGCTTGTTCTCCCTCCCTGAATGACCGGTGGCACTTGTTGTGGCCAGGGTGGTGGCGGGGCTGCAGGCTGAGTCCGGCGCTGGGGGTCGGGGGCTCCCAATCCCCAGCGTTGTGCCACCAGGCCCCTTGGGAGGGGCCCGTCGGGGGCCGACCTAGGGTTAGGTTAAGCCCCCAGGAGGCCAGCAGGCCCGGGAGCGTGGGCCCAAGCGTTTTGGTGCAGGGGGCCTTCGAATGTCGCCAGGGGCTAGGACGGCCTGCCCGTTCTCCCGCCCTTAATGACTGGCTGCACCCCTAGTGGCCCAGATGGCGGCAGGGCAGCAGAGTGAGTCCGGCGCTGTAGCTCGGGGGTCACCAATCCCTGGCGTTGCGGCGCCAGGCCCCTTGGCAGGGGCCCCTCGGGGGCTGACCTAGGGTTAGGGTTAGCCCCCAGGAGGCCGGCAGGCCCGATCCACTGGCTGTGCACGAGCAGAGGGGCCGGCCGAGGTGGGGGCGCTGGGGAGCGGGATCGTGGGACCAAGCGTTTTCTCACGGGGGGCTTTCGAAGGTCGCCAGGGGCTCGGAGGGCCCTGCCTGTTCTCCAGCCCTGAATGACCGGTGGCACCCCTAGCAGCCCGGGGTAGCAGCGGGGTGACAGGGTGAGTCCGGCGCTGGGTCTCGGGGGTCCCCAATCCCCTGCGTTGCGGAGCCAGGCCCTTTGGGATATACCCCTCGGGGGCTGACATATTGTTAGGTTATCCCCTGGGATGCTGGCAGGCCCGATCCACCTGCTGTTTGGAGAGCGGAGGGGCGAGCCAAGGTGAGGGCGCTGGCGAGCGGCAGCATTGGTCCAAGCGTTTTGGCGTGGGGGGCCTTCGAAACTCGCCGGGGGCTTGGAAGGCCCCGCCCGTTCTCCCACCCTGAATGACCGGAGGCGCCACTAGCGGCCCGGGTGGCGGCGGGGCAGCAGGGTGAGTCCGGCGCTGGGGCTCGGGGGTCAGCAATCCCAGGTGTTATGGCACCAGGCCCCATCGGATGGGTCCCTCGGTGGCCGACCTAGGGTTAGGGTTAGCCCCCAGGAGGCCGGCAGGCCCGATCCGGCAGCTGTGCGGCGAGTGGAGGGGCGGGCCGAGGTAAGGGTGCTGGCAAGCGGGAGCGTGGTCCCAAGCGCTTTGGTGCGGGGGGCCATCGAAGGTCGCCAGGGGCTTGGAGGGATCTGCCCGTTCTCCCTCCCTGAATGACCGACGGTGCTCCTAGTGGCCCGGGTGGCGGCGGGGCGAGACGCTGAGTCCGGCGCTGGGGCTCGGAGGTCCCCAATCCCAGGCATTGCGGTGCCAGGCCCCTTCGGAGGGGCCCCTCAGGGGCCAACCTAGGGTTATGGTTAGCCCCAGGAGGAGGGCAGGCCTCATCCGCCGGCTCTGTGGCGAGTGGAGGGGTGGGCCGAGGTGAGGGCGCTGAGGAGCGGGAGCGTGGGCTCAAGCGTTTTGGATGGGGGGGCTTTCGAAGGTCGCCGCGGGCTCGGAGGGCCCTGCCCATTCTCCCGCCCTGAATGACCGGGGGCACCCCTAGCGGCCCGGGTGGCGGCAGGGCAGCAGGTGCGTCCAGCGCTGGGGCTCGAGGGTCCCCAATATCCGGCATTGTGGCGCCAGGCCCTTTGGGACGGGCCCCTCGGGGGCCGACCTAGGTTTAGGCTTAGCCCCCAGGAGGTCAGCAGTCCGGCTCTGCCGGGTGTGTGGCAAAGGGGTGGGCCGAGGTGAGGGCGTTGGCGAGTGGGAGCGTGTGCCCAAACCTTTTGGCACGGCGGGCCTTCAATGGTCGCCGGGGGCCGGAGGGCCCTGCCTGTTCTCCCGCCCTGAATGACCAGCGGCACCCCTAGCGGCCCGGGTGGCGGCGGGGCGGCACGGTGAGTCCGGCGCTGGGGCTCGGGGGTCAGCAATCCCAGGCGTTGTGGCGCCGGGCCCCATCAGACGGACCCTCGAGGGCCGACCTAGGGTTAGGCTTAGTCCCCAGGAGGTCGGCAGTCCAGATCCGCCGGGTGTGTGGCGAAGGGGTGGGCCGAGGTGAGGGCGCTGGGGAGTGGGATTGTGTGCCCAAATCTTTTGGCGCGGCAGGCCTTCAAAGGTCGCCGGGGGCTTGGAGGGCCCTGCTCATTCTCCCGCCCTGACTGACCGGCAGCGGCCCTAGAGGCCCGGGTGGCGGTGGGGTGGCAATGTGAGTCCCACGCTGCGGCTCAGGGGTCACCAATCTCCGGCGTTGCTGCGCCAAGCCCCTTGGGAGGTACGCCTCAGGGGCTGACCTAGTGTTAGGGTTAGACCTCAGGAGGCCGGCAAGCCCGAAACACCAGCTGTGCGGCGAGCAGATCAGCGTGCCGAGGTGAGGGCGCTGGCGAGGGGGACCGTGGGAGCAAGCATTTTGGCGCAGGGCGCTTTTGAATGTCGCCTTGGGCCTGGAGGGCCCTGCCTGTTCTCCCACACTGAATGAACAGCGGCTCCCCTAGCAGCCTGGATGGTGGCGGGACGACAAGGTGAGTCCTGGCTGGGGCTCTGGGGTCCCCAATCCCCGGCGTTGTGGGGCCAGGCCCCTTGGTAGGGGCCCCACCGGGGACGACCTAGGGTTAGTGTTAGCCCCCAGGAGGCCGGCAGGCCTCATCAGCCGGTTGTGCAGCGAGCGGAGGGGCATGCCGAGGTGAGGGCGCTGGGGAGCAGGAAGGTGGGCCCAAGTGTTTTAAGCGGGAGGTCTTTGAAAGTCGCCTGGGGCTCAGAGTTTCCTGCCCCTTCTCCCTTGTTAAATGACCAGCGGCGCCCTTACCAGCCCAGTTGGCGGTGGGTTGGCAGGGAGAGTCTGGCGCTGGGGCTCCGGTGTCCCCAATCCCCGGCTTTGCGGCGCAAGGCCCCTTGGGAGGAGACCCTCGTGGGCCAATCAAGTGTTAGGGTTAGCCCCCAGGATGCCGGCAGGCCTGATCCGCCGGCTGTGCGTTGAGCGGAGGGGCGGGCTGAGATGTGGGCGCTGGTGAGCGGGAGCGTGGGCCCAAGCGTATTCGCAAGTGGGGCCTTTGAAGGTCGCCAGGGGCTCGAAGGGCCCTGCGTGTTCTCCTGTAGTGAATGACCGGCGGCGCCTTTAGCGGCTCGGGTGGTGTCGGGGCGGCAGGGTGAGTCCGGCGCTGGAGCTCGGGGTTCCCCAATCCCCGGCGTTGTGGCGCCAGGCCCCTTGGGAAGGCCCCCATGGTGTTGACCTAGGCTTAGGGTTACCCCCAGGAGGCCGGTAGGCCTAATCTGCCGACTGTGCAGTGAGAGGATGGGCGGGTTGAGATGAGGGCGCTGGCGAGCAGGAATGTGGGCCCAAGCATTTTGGCACAAGGGGCCTTCGAAGGTCACCAGGGGCTCAGAGGGCCCTGCCCTTTCTCTCTCCCTGAATGACCAGCGGCGCCCCTACCGGCCTGGTTAGCAGCGGGGCAGCAGGGTGAGTCTGGCGCTGGGTCTTGGGTGTCAGCAATCCCAGTCGTTGTGGCACCAGGCCCCATTGGACGGGCCCCTCGGAGGCCGACCTAGGGTTAGGGTTTGCCCCCAGGAGGCCGGCAGGCCCGATACACCACCTGTGCATCAAGCAGAGAGTTGGGGCGAGGTGAGGGTGCTGGTGAACATGAGCCGGGGCCCAAGCGTGTTGGTTCGGTGCGCCTTCGAATGTCGGCAGGGGTTCGGAGGGCCCTCCAGTTCTCCCACCCTGAATGAATGGCGGTGCCCCATCAGCCCGTGTGTGGCGGGGCGGCAGCGTGCATCCGGCGCTGGGGCTTGGGGGTCCCCAATCCCTGGCGTTGCGGCGCCAGGCCCCTTAGGAAGGGACCTTCAGGAGCTGTCCTAGGGTTAGGGTTAGCGCCCAGGAGGCCGGCAGGCCCGAGTCGCTGGCTCTGCGAAGAGCGGAGGTGCGGGCCGAGTTGAGGGTGATGCAGAGCGGGAGCGTGGTCCCCAGCGTTTTGGCGCCCTGGGCCTTCAAATGTTGCCATGTCTCGAAGGGCCCTGCCCGTTCTCCTGCCCTGAATTACCAGCGGTGCGCTTTGCGTTTCCGTTGGCGGTGGGGCGGCAGGGTGAGTCCCGCGCTGTGGCTCAGGGATCCCCAATCCCCAGCGTTGCGGTGCCAGGCCCCTTGGGAGGGGCTCCTCATGGGCCGGCCTAGGGTTAGAGTTAGCACCCAGGAGGCTGGCAGGCCCAATCCTCTGGCTGGGCGTAGAGAGGTGCATGGGCAGAGGTAAAGGCTCTGGCGAGCGGGAGCCTGGGCCCCTGCATTTTGGCGCAGGAGGCTTCAAATGTCGCTGGTTTCTCCAGGGCCCTGTCCTTTCTCTGGCCCTGAATGAGTGGCTGCGCCCCTAGCGGCCTGGGTGGCGACAGTGCGGCAGGGTGAGTCTGGCTCTGGGGCTCTGAGTCACCAATCCCCAGCGTTGCAAAGCCAGGCCCTTTGGGTTGTGCCCCACGGTGCCGACCTTGGATTTCAGTTAGCCCCCAGGAGCCTGGCAGGCACTATCCACTGGCTCTGCAGCAAGCGGAGGCGGGGGCTGAGGTGAGGGTGCTGGTGAGCAGGAGGATGGGAGCCAATGTTTTTGTACGGGGGGCCTTCGAAGTCAGCGGGGGCTCGGAGGGCCCTGCACATTCTCCCGCCCTGATTGACCAGTGGTCTCTAGCTGCTTGGGTGGCTGAAGGGCAGCAGGGTGAGTCCGGCACTTGGGCTCGGGATCCCCATCCCCAGCGTTGTGATGTCAGGGCCCTGGGAAGTGCCCCTCAGCGGCCGAACTATGGTTAGGGTTAGCCCCTAGGAGGCCGGCAGGCCCGATACACCACATGGGCATCGAGCGGAGAGTTGGGCTGAGGAGAGGGTGCTGGTGAATATGAGCCTGGGCCTAAGCATTTTGGTTCGGGGCGCCTTCGAAAGTTGGCGGGGATTCAGAGGGCCCTGTCCATCCTCCCACTGTGACTGAACGGCGGCGCCCCCAGCGGCCCGGGTGGGGGGGGCGGCAGGGTGCATCTGGCGCTGGGGCTTGGGGGTCCCCAATCCCCGGCGTTGCGGCACCAGGCCCCTTGGGAGGGGCCCTTCGGGGGCCAACCTAGGGTTAGGTTTAGCCCCTAGGAGGCCTGCAGGCCCTTTTCGCCAGCTGTGTGGAGAGCGGAGTAGCAGACCTAGGTGAGGGCGCTGGTGAGTGGGAGGGTGGGCCTGGGTGTTTTGGTGCGGGGGGCCTTCAAAGGTCACCCTGTCTTGGAGGGCCCTGCCCATTCTCCTGCCCTGAATAAACAGCGGCGCCCCTAGCGGCTCCGTTGGCGGTGGGGCGGCAGGGTGAGTCCTGAGCTGCAGCTCGGGGATCCCCAATCCCCAGCATTGTGGGGCCAGGCCCCTTGGGAGGGGCTCCTCGTTGGACGACCTAGGGTTAGCGTTAGCACCCAGGAGGCCAGCAGGCCCAATCCTCTGGTTGGGCGGCGAGTGGTGGGCGGGCCGAGGTAAAGGCACTGGGAGTGGGAACGTGGGCCCCTGCATTTTGGCGCAGGAGGCTTCAAATGTCGCCGGTTTCTCCAGGGCCCTGTCCGTTCTCCCGCCCTGAATGAGCAGCAGCACCCCAAGCCCCTGGGTGGTGGCTGGGCGGCAGGGTGAGTCAGGTGCTGAGGCTCAGGGTCCCCAATTCCCGGTGTTGCAGTGCCAGGCCCCTTGGGAGGGGCCCCTCGGGGGTCGATCTAGGCTTATGGTTAGCCCCCCGGAGGCCGGTGGACCCGATCAGCGTCTGTGCGGCACGCAGTGGGGTGGGCCGAGGTGAGGGCGCTGGCGAGCCTGAGCATGAGCCCAAGCGTTTTAGCATGGGGGGCCTTCGAAGGTCGGCGGGGGCTCGGAGGGACCTGCCCTTTCTCCCACTCTGAATGACTGGCGGGACCCCTAGTGGCTCAGTTGGCTGAAGGGCAGCAGGGTGAGTCCAGCACTTGGGCTCGGTTGCCCCATCCCTGGCGTTGGGGCGCCAGGCCACTTGGGAAGGGCCCCTCGGGGGCCGACCTACATTTAGGGTTATCACCCAGGAGGCCGGCAGGCCCTATACACCGCCTGTGCGTGGAGTGGAGAGTTGGGCCGAGGTGAGGGGGCTGGTGAACATGAGCCTGGGCACAAGCATTTTGGTTCTGGACGCCATCGAAGGTGGGCGGGGGTTCAGAGGCCCCTGCCAGTTCTCCCATGCAGAATGAATGGCAGCGCCCCTAGCGGCCTGTGTGGGGCGGGTCGGCAGGGTGCTCCCGGCGCTGGGGCTTGGGGGTCACCAATCCCCAACATTGCGCCGCAAGCCTCCTTAGGAAGGGACCCTCAGGGCCGTCCTAGGGTTAGGGTTAGAGCCCAGGAGGCGGCAGGCCCCATCCACTGGCTGTGCGAGGAGCAGAGGTGTGGGCCGATTTGAGGGCGTTGCGGAGCAGGAGCGTTGGCCCCAGCGTTTTGGCGTCCTGGGCCTTTGAATGTTGCCATGTCTCGGAGGGCCCTGCCCATTCTCTTGCCCTGAATAAACAGCAGCGCCCCTAGCGGCTCCGTTGGCCTTGGGGCGGCAGGGTGAGTCCTGATGCGGCCCAGGGCCCCTGCATTTTGGCGCAGGAGGCTTCAAATGTCGCTGGTTTCTCCAGGGCCCTGTCCTTTCTCCCACCATGAATGAGCAGCGGCGCCACTAGCGGCCCGGGTGGAGGCGTTGCAGCAGGGTGAGTCTGGTTCTGGGGCGTGGGGTCCCGGATCCCTGGCGTAGAGGCACCAGGATCCTTGGGAGGGACCCTGGGGGGCCGACCTATGGTTAGGGTTAGCCCACACAAGGCGGGCAGGCCTGATCTGCCCTCTGTGCAGGGAGCGGAGTGGCGGGTTGAGGTGAGGGCGCTGGGGAGCGGGAGCGTGGGCACCGGGGTTTTGGCATGGGGACCTTCGAAGGTCGCCAGCGGCTCAGAGGACCCTGTCCCTTCTCATGCCCTGAATGACCGGGGGTGCCCCTAGTAGCCCAAGTGGCAGCAGGGAGGCAGGGTGAGTCTGGCGATGGGGCCTGTGGTCCTAGTCCCAGGCTTGGTGGCGCCAGGCCCCTTGGGAGGGGCACCTCTGGGGCCTACCTAGCTTTAGGGTTACCCCCAGGAGTCCGGCAGCCTGATCCGCTGGCTGTGCGTGGCATGGAGGGGTGGGCCGACGTGAATGCGCTGGCGAGCAGGAGCGTGGGCCCAAGTGTTTTGGCGCGGGGGGCCTTCGAAGGTCACCGGGGGCTCAGAGGGCCCTGCCTGTTCTCTCGCCCTGTGAGGACGTTGCCCCTAGCGGGCCGGGTCACGGCTGGGCGGCAGGATGAGTCTGGAGCTAGGGCTCGTGGGTCCCCAATCCCTGGCGTGGCAGCGCCAGGCACTTGGGAGTGGTCCCTCGGGGGCCTACCTAGGGTTAGGTTAGCCCAAAGGAGGCCGGCAGGCCCATTCCGCCGGCTATGCAGAGAGAGGAGTGGTGGGCCGAGGTGAGGGCGCTGGTGAGCGGGAGAGTGGGCCCAAGCGTTTTGGCGCGGGGGGCCTTCGAAAGTCGCCGGGGGCTCAGAGATCCATGCCCCTTCTCAGGCCCTGAAGGACTGGCGGCGCCCCTAGCAGCCCGGGTGGCGGCAGGGCAGCTGGGTGAGTCTGGCGCTCATGCTCATGGGTCTCCGATCCCCAGCGTGGCGGAGCCAGGCCCCTTGGGAGGGGCCCCTCGGGAGCCGACCTAGGGTTAGGGTTAGCACCCAGGAGGCCAGCAGTCCTGGTCTGCCGGCTGTGCGGGGAGCAGAGGGGTGGGATGAGGAGAGGGTGCTGGCGAGCAGGAGCATAGACCCAAGCGTATGGCGCGGGGGACTTCGAAGGTCGCCAGGGGCTCAGAGGGTCCTGCCCTTTCTCCCGCCCTGAATGAGGACGGCCCCCTAGTGGGCCGGGTCGTGGCAGGGCGGCAGGGTGAGTTCAGTGCTGGTGCTCAGGGGTCCCCAAACCCCGGCGTGGCAGCGCCAGGCCCCTTGGGAGGGGCCCCTCCTGAGCCAACCTAGGGTTAGGGTTAGCCCAAAGGAGGCCAACAGCCCTGATCCACAGGCTGTGCTGGGAGCAGAGGGTCGGGCTGAGGTGAGCACGCTGGGGAGCAGAAGCATGGGCCCAAGTGTTTTGGTGAGGGGGGCCTTCGAAGGTCGACAGGGTCTCTGAGGACCCAGCCCATTCTCCAGCCCTGAATGAGGACAGCTCCCCTAGCGGGCTGGGTCGCGGCGGGCCTGCAGGGTGAGTCTGGTGCTGGTGCTTGGGGGTCCCCAAGCCCCGGCGTGGTGGAGCCAGGCCCCTTTGGAGGGGCCCCTCGGGCGCCGACGTAGGGTTTCGTTTAGCTCCAGGAGGCAGGCAGGACCTATCTGACGGCTTTACTGCAAGCCGAGGGAAGGGTCGACGTGAATGCAATGGCGAGCGGGAGCGGGGGCCCAAGCATTTTGGCGTGGGGGGCCTTCGAAGGTCACTGGGGGCTCAAAGGGCTCAGCAAGTTCTCCCGCACTGAATGACCGGCGGCGCCCCGGCATGGCGGCGCCATGCCCCTTGGGAGGGGCCCCTGGGGGGCCGACGTAGGGTTTGCATTTAGCACAGAGAAGACCAACAGGCCTGATCCATCGGCTGTGTGGCATGCAGAGGGGATGGCCTAGGTGAGGGCGCT
Source organism: Ursus americanus (assembly GCF_024610735.1). Lineage (NCBI taxonomy): Eukaryota > Metazoa > Chordata > Mammalia > Carnivora > Ursidae > Ursus > Ursus americanus. The sequence continues at coordinate 84,290,145 of NC_142132.1, forward strand.
GTCGAATGGGAGCGTGGGCCCAAGCGTTTTGGCATGGGAGGCCTTCGAAGGTCGCCGGGGGCTCGGAGGGCCCTGCCCGTTCTCCCACCCTGAATGAGGACGGCGCCCCTAGCAGACCGGGTTGCGGCGGGGTGGTAGTGTGAGTTTGGCACTGGTGCTCGGGGGTCCCCAATCCCCGGCGTGGCAGCGCCAGGCCCCTTGGGAGGGGCCCCTCGGGAGCCGACCTATGGTTAGGGTTAGCCCAAAGGAGGCTGGCAGGCCCGATCCGCCGGCTGTGTGGCATGCAGAGGGGATGGCCGAGGTGAGGGTGCTGTTGAGTGGGAGCGTGGGCCCAAGCGTTTTGGCACAGGGGGCCTTCGAAGGGGGCCGGGGGCTCGGAGGGCCCTGCCCATTCTCCATCCCTGAATGAGGACGGCACCCCTAGTGGGCCGGGTTGTGGCGGGGCAGCAGGGTGGGTCTGGCGCTGGTGCTTGGAGGTCCCCAATTCCCGGCGTGGTGACGCCAGGCCCCTTGATAGGAGCCTCTCGTGAGCTGACCTAGGGAAGGGTTAGCCCCCAGGAGGCCAGCAGGCCCGATCTGCCAGCTGTGCAGCAAGCGAGGGGCGGGCTGAGGTGAGCACGCTGGGAGGGGGAGCGTGGGCCCAAGCATTTTGGTGCAGGGGGCCTTCGAATGTCACCAGGGCTCAGAAGGCCCTGCCCATTCTCCCGCCCTGAATGACTGGTGGCGCCCCTAGCAGCCGGTGTGGTGGCAGGCCAGCAGGGTGAGTCCGGAGCTGGGGCTCGGGGGTCCCCAATCCCCGGCGTGGCATCGCCGAGCATTGGGAGTGGTCCCTCGGGTGCCGACCTAGTGTTAGGGTTAGCTCAAAGGAGGCCAGCAGGCCCCATCCACCGGCTGTGCGGATTATGGAGTGGTGGGCCAAGGTGAGGGCTCTGGCGAGCGGGAGCATGGGCCCAAGTGTTTTTGGGTGGGGGGCCTTCCAAGGTCGCCGGGGGCTCAGAGGTCTCTGCCCGTTCTCCCGCCCTGAATGAGCGTCAGCGCCCCTAGAAGCCCGGGTGGCTGCGGGGCGGCAGGGTGAGTTCGGCGCTGGTGCTTGGGGGTCCCCAAGCAGGGGCGTGGTAGCTCCAGGCCCCTTGGGAAGGGCCCCTAGGGGGCTGACATAGGGTTTGTGTTAGCCCCCAGGAGGCCGGCAGGGCTGATCTCCCACCTGTGTGGCATGCAGAGGGGCAGGCTGAGGTAAAGGTGCTGGAGAGCGGGAGCGTGGGCCCAGGCGTTTTGGCGCGGGGGCCTTCAAAGATCGAGGGTGGCTCGGATGGCTCTGCACGTTCTCCAGCCCAGAATGACCGGCAGCGCCCCTAGCAGCCCTGGTGGCGGTGGGGCGGCAGGGTGCTTCTGGTGTTGCGGCTCGGGTGTCCCCAATCCCTGGCATAGCAGCGCCAGGCCCCTTGGGACGGGCCCCTCTGGGGCCAACCTAGGGTTAGGGTTAACCCCCAGGAGGATTGCAGGCCGATCCGCCAGCTGTTCAGAGAGTGGAGGGGCGAGCCGACATAGGGCGCTGGTGAGTGGTAGCGTTGGCCCAAGCGTTTTGGCGCGGGAGGCCTTGGATGTTCCCCGGGGCCTCGGAGGGCCCTGCCAGTTCTCCCGCCTGGAATGACCGGCGGCGCCCCTAGCGGCCACGGTGGCGGCAGGGCGGCAGGGTGAGTCTGGAGCTGGGGCTCTAGGGTCCCCAATCCCCGGCGTGGCGGCTCCAGGCATTTGGGAGGGGAACCTCAGGGGCTGACCTAGGGTGAGGGTTAGCTCAAAGGAGGCCGGCAGGCCTGATACACCGGCTGTGCAGTGAGGGGAGTGGCGGGCTGAGGTCAGGGCACTGGCGAGCGGGAGCGTGGGCCCAAGCATTTTGGCGAGGGGGCCTTTGAAGGTCGCCGGGGTCTCGGAAGGGCACTGCCCATTCTCCTGCCCTGAATGACCTGTGGCGCCCTAGTGGCCTGGGTGGCGGCAGGGTGGCAGGGTAAGTCCAGCGCTGGGGCTTGGGGTCCCCAATCCCTGCCATCGCAGCAGCAGTCCCATTGGGAGGGGCTCCTCGGGGACAGACCCTGGGTTAGGGTTAGCTCCCAGGAGGCCGGCAGGCCCGATCAGCTGGCTGTGAGGTGAGAGGAGGGGCTGGCCAAGGTGAGGGCGCTGGCGAGCGGGAGCGTGGGCCCAAGCGTTTTGGGGCGGGGGGCCTTCGAAGGTCGCCAGGGGCTCGGAGGGCCCTGCTCATTCTCCTGCCCTGAATGACCATTGGCGCCCCTAGCGGCCTGGGTGTCAGCAGGGCGGCAGGGCGAGTCTGGAGCTGGGGCTCAGGGGTCCAACTATCTGGATGCGGCGGCACCTGGCCCCTTGGGACAGGTCCCTCGGGGGCCGACCTAGGGTTAGGGTTAGCGCAAAGGAGGCTGGCAGGCCCGATCCGCCAGCTGTGTGGCGAGCGGAGGGGCGGGCCGAGGTGAGGGCGCTGGAGAGCGGGAGCGTGATCCCAATCGTTTCGGCACGGGGGGCTTTCGAAGGTCGCTGGTGGCTCGGAGGGCCCTGTCTGTTCTCCCGCCCTGAATGACCGGCCGCGCCCCTAGCGGCCCGGGTGGCGGCGGGGCAGCTGGGTGAGTCAGCCCTCGTGCTTGGGGGTCCCCAATCCCCGGCCTGGTGGTGCCCGGCTCCATGGGAGGGGTCCCTTGGGGTCCGACCTAGGGTTAGGGTTAGCCGAAAAGAGGCCAGCAGGCCCGACCCGCTGGCTGTGCAGCGAGCGGAGGGTCAGGCCGAGGTGAGGGCGCTGTCGAGCGGGAGCATGGGCCCAAGCGTTTTGGCGCGGGGGGTCTTCGATGGTCGCCAGAGAATCAGAGGGTCCTGCCTTTTCCCCCACCCTGAATGACCGGCAACGCCCCTAGAAGCCAGGGTGGCAGTGGGGCGGCAGGGTGAGTCCAGAGCTGGGGCTCGGGGTTCCCCAATCCCTGGCGTGGCGGCGCCAGGCACTTGGGAGTGGTCCCTCGGGGGCCGACCTAGGGTAGGGTTAGCCTAAAGGATGCCAGCAGGCCCGATCTGCCGGCTGTGCGGCGAGTGGAGGGGCTAACCGAGGTGACAGCGGTGGTGAACAGGAGCGTGGGCACAAGCGTTTTGGTGCGGGGGGCCTTCGAAGGGCGCCAGGGAGTGGAAGGCCCTGCATGTTCTCCTGCCCTGATTGACCGGCGGTGCACATAGTGGCCCAGGTGGTGGCGGTCCGGCATGGTGAGTCAGGCTCTGGGGCTCGTGGGTCCCCATTCCCAGGCATTGCGGCTCGAGGCCCTTTGGGAGGGGCCCCTTGGGGCCCGACCTAAGGTTAGTGTGAGACCCCAGGATGCCAGGAGCCCCTATCTGCTGGCTGTGCGTTGAGAGGAGGGGCAGGCCGAGGTAAGGGCGAGGGCGAGCGGGAGCGTGGGCCCAACTGTTTTGGCGCGGGGGGCCTTTGAAGGTCTCCGGGGGCTCGGAGGGCCCTACGCGTTCTCCCACCCTGAATGACCGGTGGCGCCCCTAGCGGGCCGGGTGACGGCGAGGCAGCACGGTGTGTTCAGAGCTGGGGCTTGGGGGTCCCCAATCTCTGTCGTTGCAGTGCCAGGCCCCTTGGGAGGGGCCCTCGGGCCCCGACCTAGAGTTAGGGTTATCCCCCAGGGCACCGGCAGGCCCGATCTGCCGGCTGTGCGGCGACAGTGGGGCGGGCTGAGGTGAGGGCGCTGGTGAATGGGAGCATGGGCCCATGCGTTTTGTTGAAGGGGCCTTCGAAGGTCGTCAATGGCTTGGAGGGCCCTGCCCGTTCTCCCGCCCTGAATGACCTTCAGCGCCTCTAGCGGCCCGGGTGGTGGCGGGGCAGCCGGGTGAGTCGGGCGCTGGGGCTGGGGTTCCCCAATCCCCGGTGTTGCGGCTCCAGGCCCCTTGGGATGGGCCCCTCCAGGGCCGACCTAGGCTTAGGGTTAGCCCCCAGGAGGCTGGTAGGCCTGATCCGCCAGCTGTGTGGCGAGCGGAGGGGCGGGCCAAGTGAGGGCGCTGCCGAGCAGGAGCGTGGGCCCAAGCTTTTTGGCTCGGGGGGCCTTAGAAGTTCACCAGGGGCTTGGAGGCCGTGCCCATTCTGCCTCCCTGAATGGCCGGCGACGCCCCTAGCGGCCCGTGTTGTGGCAGGGCGGCAGGGTGAGTCCAGCGCTGGGGCTCGGGGGTCCCTAATCTCCGGGGTTGCGGCACCAGACCGCTTGGAGGGGCCCCTCGGGTGCCGAGCTTGTTTTAGGGTTAGCCCCCAGGAGGCCGGCAGGCCCGATCGGCCGGGTGTGCGACGAGCAAAGTGGCGGGCAGAGGTTAGGGCACTGGCGAGCGGGAGCGTGGGCCTAAGTGATTTGGCGCTGGGGCATTCGAAAGTTGCCGGGGGCCCACAGCACCCTACTCGTTCTACCACACTGAATGCCCAATGGTGCACCTAGTGGCCCGGTTGCAGAGGGGCGTCAGGGTGAGTCCGGTGCTGGGGCCCAGGGGTCCCTTATCCCCAGCGTTGCGGTGCCAGGTCCCTTGGGATTGGCCCCTTGGGGGCCAACTAAGGGTTATTGTTACCCCCCAGGAGGCTAGCAGGCCCGATCCGCCACCTGTGCGGCGAGCGGAGGGGTGGGGCAAGGTGAGGGCGCTTGAGAGCGAAAGCATGGGCCCAAGCGTTTTGGAGCGGGGGGCCTTCGAAGGTCATCAGGGGATCGGAGAGCCCTACATGTTCTCCCACCCTGAAAGACCGGCGGCGCCCCTAGTGGCCCAGGGGGCAGCGGGGCGGCAGGGTGAGTCCGGCGCTGGGGCTCGGGGGTCCCAAATGCACGGCATTGCGGCTCCAGGTCCCTTGGGAGTGGCCCCTCGGGGGCCGACCTAGGGTTAGGGTTGGCCCCAGGAGGCTGGCAGGCCCGATCTGCCAGCTGTGCAAAGACCGGAGTGGCGGGCCGATGTGAGGGCACTGGCGAGCGGGAGAGCGGGCCTAAGCGTTTTGGCATGGGGGGGCCATCGAAGGTTGCCGAGGGCTTGGGGGGCCCTGCACGTTCTCCCACCCTGAATGACTGGCGGTGCCCCTAGGAGGTGGTAAAGGAGGGGCGGTAGGGTGGTCCGGCGCTGGGGATCGGGGGTCTCCAATCCCCGGCATTGTGGCGCCAGGCCATTGGAAGGGGCCCCTCGGCGTCTGACCTAGGGTTAGGGTTAGCCCCCAGGAAGCAGGCAGGCCCGATCCGCTCACTGTTCGGTGAGCGGAGGGGCGGCCTGAGAAGAGGGCGCTGGCGAATGGGAGCATGGGCCCAAACGTTTTGGCGCAGGGGGCCTTCTAATGTCAGCGAGGGCTCAGAGGGCCCTGCCCGTTCTCCCGCCCTGAAATACCGGCGATGCCCCTAGTGGCCTGGGTGGTGGTGGGGTGGCAGGGTGAGTCCGGCGCTGGGGCTCGGGGTTTCCCAATCCCAGGCGTTGTGATGCCAGGCCCATTAGGAGGGGCCCCATGGGGGCAGACCTAGGGTTAGGGTTACACCCAGAAGGCCGGCAGGCGCGATCCGTCGGCTGTGTGGCGAGAGGAGGGGTGGGTCGAAGTGAGTGCGCTGACAAACAGGAGCATGACCCCAAGCGTTTTGGCGCGGGGGGCCTTCTCATGTCGCCGGGGGCTCTGAAGCCCCTGCCCGTTCTCCCGCCCTGAATGACCGGCGGCACCCCTAGCGGTCCGGGTGGTGGCGGGATGGCAGGGTGAGTTCGGCGCAGCGGCTCGGGGGTCCTCAATCCCCGGCGTTGTGGTGCTAGGCCCCTTGAGAGGGGCCCCTCGGGGGGGACCTGGGTTTAGGGTTAGCCCCAGGAGGCCGGCAGGCCAGATCCGCAGGCTGTGCGGCATACGGTGGGGTGGGCCGAGGTGAGGCCACTGGCAAGAGGGAGCATGGCTCCAAGCATTTGCGAATTGGGCCTTCGAAAGTCGTCCAAGTTGCGGAGGGCCCTGCCCATTCTACCGCTCTGAATAACCGGCGGCGCCTCTAACACCCTGGGTGGTGGTGGGGTGGCCAGGTGAGTCCGGTGCTGGAGCTTGGGTGTCCCCAATCCCAGGCGTTGCTGCTCCAGGCCCCTTTGGATGGGCCCCTCGAGGACTGACCTAGGGTTATGGTTAGTCCCAGGCGGCCGGCAGGCCTGATCCGCCGGCTGTGCGGTGAGTGGAGGGGCGGGCCGAGGTGGGGGCACTGGGGAGTGGGGGCCTGGGCCCAAGGGTTTTGGCGTGGGGGGCCTTCAAAAGTTGCCGGGGGCTCGGAGGGCCCTGCCCGTTCTCCCGCCCTGAATAACCGGCAGTGCCCCTAGCGCCCTGGGTTGTGGTGGGGTGGCCGGGTGAGTCCAGTGCTGGGGCTCAGGGGTCCCCAATCCCAGGCCTTGCAGCTCCAGGCTCCTTGGGAGGGGCCCATCAGGGGCCGACCTAGGTTTAGGTTTAGCCCCCAGGAAGTTGGCAGGCCTCATCCGCTGGCTGTGCTGTGAGCAGAGTGGCACGCCGAGGTGAGGGCACTGGCGTGCGGGGGCGTGGGCCCAGCCTTTTGGCGCAGGGGGGCCTTGGAAATTCGCTGGGTGCTCGGAAGGCCCTGCCCGTTCTCCCGACCTGAATGACCGGCGGTGCCCCTAGTGGCCCAGGTTGCAGTGGGGCGGCACGGTAAGGCCAGTGCTGGGGCACGGGTGTCCCCAATACTCGGCGTTGGGGCATCAGGCCCCTTGGGAAGGGCCCTCAGGGTCCGAACCAGCGTTAGTGTTTGCCCCCAGGAGGCCGGCAGACCCAATCCACCAGCTGTGTAGTGAGCAGTGGGGCAGGCCGAGGTGAGGGCCCTGTAGAGTGGGAGCGTGGGCCTAAGCGTTTTGGCGTGGGGGCATTCGAAAGTCACTGGGGGTTCAGAGCGCATTTCCCGTTCTACCATGCTGAAAGCCCGATGGCGCACCTAGCAGCTCGGGTTGCAGAGGGGCGGCAGGGTGAGTCCAGTGCTGGGGCTCGGGGGTCCCCAATCCCTGGTGTTTCGGTCCCAGACCCCTTGGGAGGGGCCCCTCGGGGGCTGACTTAGGGTTTGGGTTAGCCAACAGGAGGCCAGCAGGCCCGATCTGCCAGTTGTGCAGCGAGTGGAGGGTCGGGCGGAGGTGAGGTCGCTGGTGAGCGGGAGCATGGGACCAGGCGTTTGGCGTGGGGGTCCTTCGAAGGTCACTGGGGGCTCGGAGGGTCCTGCACATTTTTCCGCCCTGAATGACCAGCGGCTACCCTAGCGGCCTGGGTAGAGGACAGGCGGTATGGTGAGTCGGGCACTGGGGCTCGGGGTCCCCAATCCTCAGCGTTGGGGTGCCAGGCCCCTTCAGAAGGGCCCTAGGGGACTGACCAAGAGTTACTGTTAGCCCCCAGAAGGCCGTCAGACCCGATATGCCCACTGTGTAGCGAGCAGAGGGGCGGGCTGAGGTGAGGGTGCTGTCGAGCAGAAGCGTGGGCCCAAGCGTTTTGGCGTGGGGGGCATTCGAAAGTTGCCGGGGGCTCAGAGTGCCCTTCCCATTCTACCGCACTGAATGCCCGACGGCGCACCTAGCGGCCCGGGTTGCAGAGGGGCGGCAGTGTGAGTCTAGCGCTGGGGCTCGGGGAACCCCAATCCCCGGTGTTGCAGCGCCAGGCCCCTTGGGAGGGGCCCCTCGGGTGCGACCTAGTGTTAGGGTTATCCCCCAGGAGGCCAGCAGGCCCGATCCGCCAGATGTGCAGCGAGCGGAGTGGTGGGCCGAGGTGAGGGCGCTGGCAATTGGGAGCATGGGCCCAAGCGTTTTGGCATGGGGGGCCTTCGAAGGTTGTTGGTGGCTCGGAGGTCTCCGCCTGTTCTCCCGCTCTGAATGAGGACAGCGCTCCTAGCGGGCCGGGTTGCGGCGAGGCGGCAGGGTGAGTCCGGCGCTGGGGCTCGGGGGTCCACAATCCCTGGCATTGCAGCGCCAGATGCCTTGGGAGGGGCCCCTCGGGGGCCGACCTAGGGTTAGGGTTAGCCAGCAGGAGGCCGGCAGGACCGATCTGCCAGCTGGGCAGTGAGTGAAGGGGTGGGCCGAGGTAAGGGCGCTGGCGAGTGGGAGCGTGGACTGAAGCGTTTTGTCGCGGGGAGGCTTCAAAGGTCTCAGGGGGTTCAGAGGACTCTACCGGTTCTCCCGCACTGAAAGACCGGCGGCTCCCCTAGCAGCCCAGGAGGCGGCTGAGCGGCAGGGTGAGTCCGGCGCTGGGGCTCGGGGGTCCCCAATCCCCAGCGTTGTGGCGCCAGGCCCCTTGGGATAGGTCCCTAGGGGGCCTACCTAGGGTTAGGGTTAGCCCCCAGGAGGCTGAGAGGCCTGATCCGCCCACTGTGTGGCGAGTGGAGGGGCAGGCCGAGGTAAGGGCAATGGCGAGCGGGAGCGTGCTCCTAAGCGCTTTGGTACGGGGGGCCTTCGAAGGTTGCTGGGGGCTCGGAGGGCCCTGCCCGTTCTCCCGCCCTGAATGACCTGCGGTTCCCCTTGTGGCCGAGGTGGTGGTGGGGGCATGGTGAGTCCGGCGCTGGGGCTCAGGATTCCCCAATACCTGTCGTTGCAGTGCCAGGCCCCTTGGGAGGGGCCATTAGGGGGCCGACCTAGGGTTTGGGTTAGCACCCAGAAGGCCCGCAGGCCCAATCCGCCAGCTGTACTGCGAGTGGAGGGGAGGGCCGAGGTAAGGGCGCTGGCGAGCGGGAGCATGGGCCCAAGTGTTGTGGTGCGGGGGGCCTTCGAAGGTCGCTGGTGGCTTGGAGGGCCCTGCCCATTCTCCTTCCCTGAATGAATGGCGGCGCCCCTAACGGCCCAGGTGGTGGTAGGGCGGGAGGGTGAGTTGGGCGCTGGGGCTCGGGTGCCCCCAATCCCCGGTGTTGTGGCAATAGGAACCTGGGATGGGCCCCTCGGGGGCCCACCAAAGGTTAGGGTAAAACCCAGGAGGCTGGCAGTCCCGATCCACCAGCTGTGCAGCGAGCGGAGGGGCGGACTGAGGTGAGGGCGCAGGGAGTGGGAGCATGGGCCCAAGCATTTTGGCGCGGGGGGCCTTCGAAGGTCGCCAGGGGCTAGGAGGTATCTGCCCGTTCTCCCTACCTGAATGACCGACGGTGTTCCTAGCGGCCCGGGTGGTGGCGGGGCAACACGGTGAGTCTGGTGCTGAGGCTTGGGGGTCCCCAATCCCAGGCATCGCAGTGCCAGGCCCCTTCAGAGGGGTCCCTCAGGGGCCAACCTAGGGTTATGTGTAGCCCCAGGAGGAGGGCAGGCCTCATCCACCGGCTCTGCAGGGAGCGGAGGGGCGGGCCGAGGTGAGGGCGCTGAGGAGCCGGAGCGTGGGCTCAAGCGTTTTGGATGGGGGGACCTTGGAATGTCGCGGTGGGCTCGGAGGGCCCTGCCCGTTGTCCCGCACTGAATGACCTGCAGCACCCCTAGCGGCCCGGGTGGCGGCGGGGCGGCAGGCTGAGTCCGGCGCTGGGGCTTGGGGGTCCCTAATACACGGCGTTGTGGTGCCAGGCGCCTTGGGACGGGCCCCTTGGGGCTGACCTATGGTTAGGGTTAGGCCCCAGGAGACTGGCAGGCTCGTTCTGCCCATGTGCAGTGAATGGAGGTGTGGGTTGAGGTGAGGTAGCTGGCGAGCGGGAGCGTGGGCCAGAGCATTTTGGCTTTGGCTCGGGGTGCCTTCGAAGGTCGCAGGTGGCTTGGAGGGTGCTGCCCTTTCTGTCGCCCTGAAGGACTGGCGACGCCCCTAGCGCCCCATGTGGCGGTGGGGCGGCAGGTTGCATCTGGCGCTGGGACTTGGGGGTCCCGAATCCCTGGCATGTGGTGCCAGGCTACTTGGGAGGGGCCCCTCGGGGGCGACCTAGGGACAGGGTTAGCCCCCAGGAAGACAGCAGGCCTGATCCGCCAGCTCTGCAGTGAGCGGAGGGGTGGGCCGAGGTTAGGGCGCTGGCGAGCAGGAGCGTGGGAGCCAGAGTTTCTGCGCGGGGGGCCTTCGAAGGTCGCAGGAGGATCGGAGGGCCCTGCCCGTTCTCCCTTCCTGAATGACTGGCAACGCCCCTAGCGCCCTGGGTGCTTGTGGGGTGGCAGAATGAGTCCAGCACTGGGGCTCGGGGGTCCCAAATCCCAGGCATTGTGGTGCCAGGCTCCTTGGGAGGGGCCCCTCGGGGTTCGACCTAGGGTAAGTGTTAGACTCCGGGAGTCAAGCAGGCACGTTTAGCCAGCTCTGCGGCAGGCGGAGGGGCAGGCCGAAGTTAGGGTGCTGGCTAGAGGGAGTATGGCCCCAAGCGTTTTGGCACGGGAGACTTCGAAGTTCACCGGGGGCTTGGAAGGCCCTGCCCGTTCTCTCGCCCTGAAAGACTGGCGGCGCCCCTAGCAGCTCGGGGTGCTGCGGGGCGGCAGGGTGACTCCGGCGCTGGGATCGGGGGTCCCCAATTCCCAGCGTTGTAGATCCAGGCCCCTTGGGAGGGGCCCCTCGGAGGCCAACCTAGGGTTACGGTTTGTCCCCAGGAGGCTGGCAAGCCCGGCACTAAGTGGTTCTGGCAATGTAACAAAAATGCCATACACTTATCTGTAAGAAATAACAGTGTACAGGAACCCTCTTAGCCCTAACATCATCCTTTGTGAATATGGAAGCCAGCCCCAAAGTGGTCGTGGAAGTCTGACGAAAGGACTAAGCACTTTTCTCTGAGTCACCACACTATACAGGGAAAGACCAATGTACATCATCTTTCACGAGTAGGAAGCATTAATGAAAAGGTTCTAGAATTTCGAGGACTCTGACCCATCCTTATTGGTAATAAACCACCGTGTACAGGAAAACACCTTCAGTCTCATAAGCCTCCTCAATCCTGATTCCAATTCAACTTTGGGTGTGTAGGACTAGGGAAATGTCCACATCTTATTGCTAAGAAAGAACGATGTCAGGGTAATGCCCTTCAAGTCACATCAGCCTTCCTGAAGACGGAAGCAGGAATTAAGGTGGTTATGTTACTATGAGGTATAGAAGATGAGCATATAAGTGAGAAACAACAGTGGGCAGGACCTCTCTTCCAACGAACAGTATCTTTGCTTAATGTTGAATCCCTATGGTAAGTGGTTGTGGGCATTTGTGAGGTCAAAATCTTAAGTGTTTTGTAAAACCTCTTGGCCATTCACAGATGAGACTAAGGTAGTTGGGGACTCCTAGGCAGTGATTTGTCCACTGTCAAAAATATGAAAAGATAAAAGAGACAGTTGAGGTCTCCTCAGGCATTGTCCTTTATCCTCATCCTCCATGAGGATGGCCATCTCTGGACAGCTCAGTGGCAGGGTCTCATTCACAGTGGGGGCATCTGTTCCTCACAGACATCAGGCAGGGAAATGGATTTGGTTCTCTGTGCCAGCCCAGCCACAGCTGAGTGTCACAGCACCCTCTCGTGGGCTCATAAGAGTTTCACTGTCACCAGGCAGGTCATTGTATTTGATAAACCACTGTGAGAGTTTGCAATTGCCTTCATCTGCAACCTCCTAGAGGCAAATGCAGGTCTCTGGTACCATGTGAAGGCATCATGAGAAAGTGTCCTTTTGCTTAAGAAAAACATGGCTGGGGCTGCTGGCTGGCTCAGCCAGTTAAGCATGTGCCTTTGGCTCAGGTTATGATCCCAGGGTTCTGGGATCGAGCCCGGGCTCCCTGCTCAGCAGGCAAGGAGGTAGGGAAATAGCTTAGAACCCACAGAGAATGTGAATAAATGGGAGTGAAATGGAACTTGGTCTGTGTTTTGCTTTAGGGATTGGAAGTTAGTTTTTTCTCAATTGTGATTGTTCTTGAAACAGAAAAGCTGTATTGTTTTTTTTACGTTTAATTTTTTTCTAATAATAATTGTTTATTATTATATGATAGTCACTATACAGTATTTCCTTAGTTTTTGATGTAGTGTTCCGTGATTCATTATTTGCATATAACACCCAGTGCTCCATGCAATATGTACCTTCCTTAATACCCATTACTGGCCCATCCCAATTCCCCACCCCTCTCCCCTCTGAAGCCCTCAGTTTGTTTCCCAGAGTCCATAGTCTCTCGTGGTTCATTTCCCCTTCTGTTTAGGGTCCTTTGTCTAAAGGGACAGACAGTGGAAGTTCACCAAATATAAGATCGAAATTTCATTGTTCATTATAGATGCCGCCAAGTAGTTCCCAGACATTTCCTTCTACTGTAGTGATTCATTATACCTGTGCAGGTGCACGTGGAAGATAATTTATGCATGTATAGTGGTAATAAAACACGCACCTCAGTAGTAGAATAATAGAGGATGCACATGTGTAAAATTATTCGACTACAGCTTCCATGCTTTCCCTTTGTTTCCTTATTATCTAAGAAATTGGACAATTTTTGTTCTCTAGGCTTAAAACTCATTGTCAAATATTCAGAGTTTTTCAATGCTGATCTTCTCCTGTATAAGTTACCAAAAACCTAAAATATGTATGAAATTTAAAAAAACGCTATATTGAAAATTACAGCAGGGAAGTTCCATTTTGTGAATATTGTGTCAATGGATCTCTATTTGACTTAAGTGTTCATTAGAAATGATGACATTTCATGTGAGTATAAATATCATTGTGAAAAAGAAAATGTAGCAAGAACCTTGAATGTTTAAGTAGTTGGTGAAATGACAGGTGTGTGTCTGTGTGTGTGTCTGTGTGTGTGTGTGTGTGTGTGTGTGTGTGTGTTTGTGTGTGTGTGTGTGTGTAATTGATTTTCAGTGAATGGCTCAGCTTCTTATAGGGCCTCTGAGGGAGCCCACGTGAACCTTTCAATTAGTTGGTATGTGTTTTCAGAACATGGGAATCTCTTAGTCCAATAGTCAATCAGGCAAGCTTTGAGGTCTTGAAGAGTTTCAGTCCTCAGCGATGGTGTTGCAGACCCTTGTGAGCAAACCCTAGGATATGCTCAGAGCCCTCATTAGCTGGTACCAACGTGTGACGATTTCAGACAGCATTTCCCAAAGAAGTACCTCTTGAGTCTCTGTCCTTGTCAGTTCCCTACACTTCCTTACACTAGTTATGTGATCAGTGTGTTTCAGGATAATCCCCACATGTGATTTTTGCTATTTCCTACTAGTCCTATCTGTTTCTCATCTTCTGCTTTTATGGTAGGGGTTGGGAAGCAACCTGTGTGGTGTAGGAAGGGGTGTGGTAGTTGTCTGCCTTCACAGGACCGAATGATGCCTAGAAATTGTACTGTAGTTTGAGGTCAATTGTCCATCCTCTGAGTGTCAGGAATTCCATCACTTTACTTTGATGCTAGTCTGTTCTTCAAGCTGTCCTCAGAAATAAGGACGTCATCCATCTAGGGAATACTGGTTTGTGTGTATGTTTTCATTTTAGGAAAGGCCTTGCTGTTCCTGAAAATAATACTGTAGAGCACCCTTTCCTGTTCTTATTGGCCATCAGTCAATCTTTTGTGAAGTATTCGTTTATAAACAGACTTTTTATGGTTGATGAGCAGGAATTCTTTATTGATAAGTCTTTGTCAGTGTGTGTATTGCAAATCTTTACTTCCCAGCCTGCGGTTCAATTTTTCATTTTCTTATGGTCATAAGATAAGGAGAAATGTCACATTTTTATGAAGTCCCTCTGAATTCTTTTAAATGGTTAGTGCACCCTATGTCCTACCCCAAGATTGACAGGTTCCATGCTTTCTTTCAGAAACTCTCCAATGGCCTTCCTACAGGTTTGAAAATCATCTGGTGAGTCATCTATTAGGAATATGGATTCAACATGTGTTCTTTCTTCTGGAAAAGAAATAGACCCAATAGCAATTATGGCTTCCTGAGCACCTGTTCTTGAGAGACATCATACTAGCTCTTTGTAGCATTCTGCCACTTAAACTTCTCAACTAGAGTGTAGATAATTTTAGGCACATTTTCAGGTGGTTAGACAGGGACTCAGATGATATGAGTCACAGAGGATTTTAGTGTCAGAAACCTAAGTGGGATCCCCAAATTGACCCCAAATCCCTTGTTGTTCCATACAGGGTACTATTTCCCTCTTATCTCTGGTCTTCTCCATCTGGAAACCTATCAAGTATCAGGATTTTCTTGTGATGTGGACAACTGCAACGAATTCAGCTGGCCTTTTCACCTCGGCCCATTGTGATGATTAAGATCATTATCTCAGTGGAGGAGCTCTGGGTAAGATATTCAAAGATCCTTAGGAATAGAGACAGTATAATATTTTCCTGGTATTAAATTTACTGAAACCAACTATCTTTTGTAGTCGATTCAGGCTCTGGTATGTTCAGAGGGGGCTGTAAAACAGCTCTGAAATAGTATTTAAAAACACTCAGCTCAGCCTCTTCTACAACGTGAGCCAATGCTTATAAGCATGGCTAAAATATTCCCTTACCTACGATGACTTCCAAGCCATCGTAGTGTTTATATGGTATGACTGTGACTTACTTTAGTCAACATTTGCAGAGAAAGAACTTAGTGCATCCAGGGGGCAGTTCATGTTGAAATTAGTTTGTGACAACGAGCTACTGTGTTTTCTTCTGCAGTCCAATGGAATGGTGCCAGACATCTCTAAGGTGTCTAGCAGTTCTCCAATTCTGATTTTAAGTGGTCTGTGTGCTTCAGATATTTGGGCAGGAGAAGGGCAGGAGTCCAGAGACTGTGAACACTTCTGTTACCTGTGCTGACCATGGAGCAGGTAGTCCTCGGTGGGCATCATTTTGATTTCTTGGTACTCTTGTGAAAGGTGCTTTTGTCTCAAATTCCTCCATTTAGGAGTAATTATATTGATGAAAGTAATTTTTATCTTATATCATCTGTGGGCCCTGATCCTGGCCTCCCAGGGAAGCTATTCTTTAACATTTTACCTGGCTCAAAATGACCCTGCAAAACCTCAAAGCATGGGCCCTGTTTCTGCCCCAAGCACATGTTGTACATCTGCTTCGAGAAGAAAACAATAATGAAAAATGCCAACATAAAGATAAGAAAAAATAAAGAACCTCTTTGGCTCCCATAATTTTAAAGTCATACTGACATGTACATACGGAAAACATAAGAAAGAGTATGTCACTTTCTGGAATCTAAGAAGATCCTCATTGTGGTGTGACAACTCTGTACGTAAAACAAAACATAAAAAAATATATAAGCCTGCCCCAAATGTTCCTTCCCCTGAGCACTCCCTTCTTGGTGAAGATTGTGTCTCCCAGGCAGCTGTCCTGACTTGGGTTTGAATAAAGGTCTCTTCCTTTCTCTCTAAAATGTTCTTAAAAGTTCATTCACGCAATGTTGACAATAACAGTGTTTTCTATTTAAGTGAGAAATAAATGTTCCACTCTAGTTGCTTTGGGAATAGACGAATTGAGGGTTTCTTTAGAAGAGTAAGTCTGCTTTACAGAAAAGGCAAGGTCATTGGTCTATTGAGAATGAAGATAATTACTGCTAAACAAGTATGTGTTGCCCCTTCACCCAGAAACCGAAGCAGGTGTGCAGGCTTTAGGTCAGAGGTGCCTTCTTCTCCCCAGGTGACAGCACTTGTCTTCTCTGGCTCCAAGACAACTGAGGTTTTGAACGTCAACATTGGAGTCAGCTCGGCAGCTTGTCACAGGACTCCAGTGTTCAGAGAAAGCACAGGTATGTTTGGCAAAATGTCCTAACTATGTTAGGGCTGGAGGTAAAACATCTCATTATCCCAAAACCTCCTGGGCTTTTTTCTTTTCTCTAGTTGAGCCACAAAGTAAAATTGAAGTAGCTGTCAGCATTGTGGGTTTGGTGCAAGAATTACTTAGTTTCCCTGCAGGTAGAACTTTGCAGGGGATCACAAATTCTCTGTCCTTTTATTGCTTACAAATGTATTTCGACCATCTGTTACCTAGGAACCCTCTTTTATTAGAAAGGGAAGGTGAGATTCACTCTGTGCCTGTTTGTAAGATCTAATTTGTTCCTTCATCTAACAGTGTTTATTCAGTTGGGCCTAAGATATGGTCGAGTGGTCAGTATCTAGAGTTAGGTGGCTTTTTTTCATCTGATACAGACATGGATGATGTCCTTTGACAAAGGTGATGTTTCATCATTGATTAGTTTATTCATCAGAACAGTTAAAATTAGGGTGGAGGGAAAATTGAAAATTATCCAAAGCGGCCTGTTCCTGTTTAAAAGTTGAGCTTGACTTTCTAGTTTTACTAAATGTATTATCTCGATATTTTGAGGTGCCATATTCTCTCTGTAGTTTCTTTGGTGGTGGAGTCAGAAGGAGAGTCAGGGAATTCTTTTGGATAGTGGCATGCTGGTGGCTTCAAGGGGCTTGGCGTCAGGAGCCTTGGGGTGAAGTCTGCACCTGCTTGCCTGACCCTGGGTGCATCTCCCAGAGGTTTTGTTTCCTCTTATGAAATTGCCGGCAGATAATGTTCTGCTTAAAGGGGAACCCTCCCATCCTGTTGGTGGCAATGCAAAGTGGTGCAGCCAGTCTGGGAAACAGTGTGGGGGTTCCTCAAAAAAGTTAAACATTGAACAACCGCATGATCCAGCAATTGCTGTCCTAGGTATTTACCCAAAGGATACAAAAATGCAGATTCAAAGGGGGAACATGCACCATGATGTTTATAGCAGCAATGTCCACAGTAGCCAAACTATGGAGAGAATCCCAAAGTCCATGCACTGATGAATGGATAACGCAGATGTGGGATACATATATATATAATGGAATATGACCCAGCTTCAAAAAGAATGAAATCTTACCATATGCAAGGATGTGGATGGATCTAGAGTGTATTATGATAAGCAAAATCAGTGAGGAAAGACAAATATCCTATGCTCTCACGCTTGTGAAATTTCAGAAAGAAAACAGATGAACAGAGTGGAGGGGTGATGAGAGAGGCAAACAAGGAAATAGACTCAACCTTGGAGAACAAACTGAGTGTTGTTGCAGACAGGGGCGTGGGGGGAAGAGTTAAATGGGTGAGAGGTATTATGGAGGGCATTTGTGATGAGCACCGGGTACTGTATGCAGGTGAGGAATCACTAAATCTTACCCCTGAAGCGAATATTCCATGGCATGTGAACTAACGGGAATTTGAGTAAGAGAGGAAAGGAAAAAGTGTTCTGCTTCATGAAGAGTGAGGTAAAATTGTAGTGATTTGGGCTGTACTATTCTATAGATGAGAGTTGTAAAACACCCTGTTGTAGGATACACTAGTTTCTTATCACATAAGGCGTCCTCAGAAAGCTGCAATGAAAGATTCAGATCTCAGAGCATGTTCATGTTCCACTGATAGGGTACAGTTTGCACAGGTAGGAAAGAAGGTGGAGAGAAAGGCAACAGAAGGGGAAAGTAGGTGTGAACCTTTCATTAGTTAGCATTATAGCTTTCTCATGAAAGCCTTGCGCCAGTGTGATTTTGGAAGCAGAGGGGGAATCCGGGAGCTTTGCAGGAGATGGGGGATTTCCAGGTCTGGGTAAAGCTGACAGGGTCCCAGAGGAGAGCCTAATGCATTCTGCAGCAGGGTGTGGGCAGTGTGGGCTCCAGGGGTGGCTGTGGGTCTCCTGGGTGAGAGTTGTGACAGGTGAGGGCTGTGTGCAAGTTCCTGGCTGAGGACAAGTGAGGCACAGGCGGAGAGCTGGCAGACAACCTTCTTCTGGGCCAGCAGCCTCAACGAACAAACAGCTTCATCTTCTGTCCCTGTCACTCCAATTCAGACTTCTCTGAAGGTGAGTGAGAACACATCAAGAGCATTCGAAACAGAAGGGAAAGCATGTGCAAAGGCTCTGGGGTAGGAGAATTCCAGGTATGTCCAGGAGCAGCAAGAAGGCCCTGTGGCCACAGGAGACAGCTTAGGACATGAGCTCAGAGAGGTGACAGAGGGTGACAGAAAGCCATTCCAAGGCTAAAACCCCATGAGACGCTGTTTCACTGGGCCATCCTGGCTACAGTGTTGAGAACAGATGACAGAGGGTTGAAGATGGCAAGGTAGGTCAATGACGAAGTTTTTCCAGGAACTCAGGCACTGTGGACCAGACAGGTGGCCTTGGATGGAGTGGTTAGACCTATTCTGGGTCCATTTTGAAGAT
The DNA here is from genome assembly GCF_024610735.1 of Ursus americanus. Lineage (NCBI taxonomy): Eukaryota > Metazoa > Chordata > Mammalia > Carnivora > Ursidae > Ursus > Ursus americanus. Next base: position 84,308,216 of record NC_142132.1, read on the forward strand.
GGAGCTCACAGGCTTTGCTGATGGGTTAGCTATTAGGAGCAGGAGAACGGAGGAATTGGGGTAACTCCGAGCTGTTGTGGGTTGTCCTGATCGAGGGGAAGGAGAGGGTTTCAGGGGGTAGGAGGTAGTCCGTGTTCCGCATGCTGAGGAAGGAACCTTTCCCGGTGGATCTGCTGAGGTTTGTGTCTGGGAGGACCTTTCACATCTCCTCCCTCAGCAATGCTCAAGTACAAGTATCCCCCACTTTTTAAACGTTCACAGTAAGACACTTGGTTTTCTTGAAAGAACTACGTTATTACCCAGCTTCAGTCTGTGTTTATGCCAGTACCATCCTGTTTTGATGACAACAGCTTTGTAATCTAGGTTAAAATCCAGGATTGTGATGACTGCACCTCTTTCTCCAGGTTGCTTTGGGTATTTGGGGTCTTTTGTGATTCCATACAAGTTTGAGGACTGTTTTGTATTTGCTAGAATAATGCCACTGGAATTCAGATAGGCATTTCATCACATGTGACGATTGCTTTGGGTACGATGGACATGTTCACATAATTAACTCTTCCAGTTAAGGAGCATGGCTTAGGCTTCCATTTGTTTGTGTTGACTTCCAAATATTTGACCCATACATTCTGCCCCCCTTGGCACACATATTTTTCATTTCTTTTCTGCCATGTCTTGAGTGTACTATGTCTTTCTCATTTTTGGTTACTTTTATTCCTAGTTTTTTTTTTATGCAATTGTAAATGCCATTACATTTTTAATTTCTCTTTGAGAAAGTGTGTCATCAGTATACAGAAATGCAAGAAGTTGGGTCATCTGGGTGGCCCCATAAGTGAAGCGTCTGCGTTCAGCTCAGGTCCTGATCCCAGAGTTCTGGGATTGAGCTCTGTGTTGGGCTCCCCGCTTAGCGAGGGTCTGCTTCTCCCTCTTTCTGACACTCCCCCTGCATGTGCTTTTTCTCTTCCTCTCAAATAAGTAAATAAAATCTGGAAAAAAAAGACAACAGGTCTCTGTATATTGACTTTATATCCTGCAGCTTTCTTGAATTTGTTTAAACAGTTTTTTTGTGGAATTTTTCGGGATTTCATGTCATTTGCAAATAGTGACAGTTCTCCTGTATGGATTTCATATCTTTCTCTTTTTTTAAAATGATGTTAGTCACCCTACAGTACTTCATTTGTTTTTGATGAAGCGTTCCATGATTCATTGTTTGCATATAACACCTAGTGCTCATTATGACACGTGCCCTCCTTAATACCCATCACCAGGATAACCCATTCCCCTTCCCCTCCCTTTCTGCAACCTTCAGTTTGTTTCCCAGTGTCAGTAGTCTCTCATGGTTCATCCCCCTCTCATTCCCCACTTTCACTTTTCCCTTCCTTCTTCTAATGTCCTCCATGCTATTCCTTCCATTCCACATAGGAGTGAAACCATATGATAATTGTCTTTCTCTGCTTGACTTAATTTCACTTAGCATAATCCCCTCCTGGTCCATCCACGTTGGTGCAAATGGTGGGTATTCATCCCTTCTGATGACTAAGTAATATTCCACTGTATAGATGAACCACATCTTCTTCATCCATTCATCTGCTGAAGGACATCTTGGCTCCTTCCACAGTTTGGCTATTATGGACATTGCTGCTATGAACATTGGGATACAGGTGCCCCTTCTTTTCATTACTCTGTGTCTATGGGGTAAATACCCAGTAGTGCAATTGGTGGGTCGTAGGATATCTCTGTGTTTAACGTCTTGAGGAACCTCCATATTGTTTTCAAAAGTGGCTGTACCAGCTTGAATTCTCACGAGTAGTGTAAGAGGGCTCCCCTTTCTTCACATCCTCTCTGACATTTTTTTATTTCTGCCTTGTTAATTTTTTTTCAAGATTTTATTAATTTATTCCACAGAGATAGAGACAGCCAGCGAGAGAGGGAACACAAGAAGGGGGAGTGGGAGAGGAAGATCCAGGCTCATAGCGGAGGAGCCTGATGTGGGGCTCGATCCCCTAAGGCCAGGATCACGCCCTGAGCCAAAGGCAGACGCTTAACCACTGTGTCACCCAGGTGCCCCCTGCCTTGTTAATTTTCACCATTCTAACTGGTGTAAGGTGGTATCTCATTGTCGTTTTGATTTGTATTTGTCTGATGGCAAGTGATGTGGAGCATTTTTTCATGTGTCTGTTGGCCATTTGTATGTCTTCTCTGGAGAAGTATCTCTTTGTGTCTTCTGCCCATTTTTTGGGTGTCGAGTTTGAAGAGTTCTTTATAGATCTTGGATACCAGCCCTTTATCTGTAATATCATTTGCAGATATCTTCTTCGATTCCATAGGTTGCCTTTTCGTTTTGTTGATCGTTTGCTTTACCGAGCGGAAGCTTTTTATCCTGATGAAGTGCCAATAGTTCATTTTTGCTTTTATTTCCTTTGCCTTTAGAGACCTGGCTTGCAAGAATTTGTTGTGTCCAAAGTTGAAGAGTACTTTTGATTTTGATATGAGACAGAAATCCATTATCTTATTTTCCTAACCAGGGTCTGTGACCGTGATTCCTAGCAGCTGCAAGGGGAGAGGAGGCCGGGGGTGGTGCACACTTCCTAGACTTGTGGTCAGGACTAGTCTGGAGCCCACTGCAGTCAGCCACACCGGGCACAGAAGGCACTCAATCAGTGTAGCTGTGGGCACTGCTCCCATGGCACTTTCGGGCCAGCTCAGTGGCAAGCTGAAGGGAAGGCGTGTGGCGGGATGAGCGTGGGCCTCAGGGTTGGGGTGTAGGGGGCCACCGAGGATCGCTGGGGGCTCAGGGGTGCCCTACCAGTTCTCCTGCACGGGATGCTCTGTGGCGCCCCAAGGGGCATGGTTTTCTGAGGGGTGGCAGGCTGAGTCCCGTGGTGGGGCTCAGGTGTACCCAATCCCCAGGCTTAGGGTACGGATTAGGTTACGGGTTAAGGTTAGGGTATGAGTTACGGTTAAGTTATGGGTGAGAGTAGGGGTTAGGGTTAGGGGAAGGAGAGGGTACGGGTTAGGGTTGGGTTTAGGGGTTACAGGTTAGAGGTTATGGGTTAGGGTACAGATTAGGGTTTAGGGTACGGGTTAGGGTTTAGGGTTTGGGTTTAGGGTTAATGTTAAGGTTGGAGTATGGGTTAGGTTTAGGGTACGTGTTAGGTTTAGGGTACGGGTTAGGGTACGCATTAGGGTACGGTTTAGGGTACGGGTTAGGGCACGGTTTAGGGTTAGTTTTGGCGTACGGATTTGGGTACGGTTTAGGGTACGGTTTATGGTTAGGTTACGGGTTAGGGTTAGGGTACAGTTTAGGGTTATCGTACAGGTTAGGTTACGGTTTAGGGTTAGGGTTAGGGTACGGGTTTGGGAAAGGTTTAGGGATAGGGATTGGGTACGGTTTAGGGTTAGGGTATGGGTTAGGGTATGGGTTAGGGTACAGGTTAGGATTAGGTATGGGTAGGGTATGGGTTAGGGTCCGGGTTAGGCATAGGGTACGGGTTAGGGTATGGGTTAGGGTACGGGTTATGGTATGGCTTAAGGTTAAGGTAAGTGTACTGGTTAGGGTTAGGGTACGGGTTACGGTTTAGGGTTTAGGGTTACAGTTAGGGTACGGGTTAGGGTTCGGGTACGGGTACGGTTAGGGTACGGGTTATGGTACGAGTTAGGGTATGGGTTAGGGTCAGTGTTTAGGGTTTAGGGTTGAGGTTAGGATATGGGTTAGGGTACTTGTTAGGGTTACGGTTAGGTTTAGGGTACGGTTTAAGTTACGGGTTAGGGTACAGTTTAGGGTTAGGATTAGAGTACGGGTTAGGGTACGGGTTAGAGTACGTGTTAGGGTTACGGTTAGGGTTAGGGTACAGGTTAGCGGTAGGGTTAGGGTACGGGTTAGAGTTAGGGTTAGAGTACGGGTTAGGGTTAGGTTTAGGGTTAGGTTACGGGTTAGGGGTAGGGTTAGCTGAAGGGGTAGGGTTAGGTGTAGGGTTAGGGGTATGGTAGGGGTCGGGGTAGGGTTAGGGTTTAGGGTTATGGTTTGGGGTTTGGGGTTAGTGGTTAAGGTTAGGGTTTAGTGTTTAGGGTTTCGGGATTATTGTTAGGGGTTAGGGTTTAGGGTTTAGTGTTAATGTTAGGGTTTAGGGTTTAAGGAATAGTATTTAGGTAGGTTTAGCGTAGGGTTAGGGTTAGGGTAAGGGTTATGGGTTAGGGTTAGGATTAGGATTAGGAGTTAAGGTTTAGGGTTTAAGGTTAGGGGTTAGGGTTTAGGCTTAGGGTTAAACCCCAGTAGGCCGGAAGGACTGATGTGCTGGCTGTGCGGTGAGCGGAGGAGTGCGCCGAGGTGAAGGCGCCTGCGAGCAGGAGTATGGTATCCAGGGTTTTGGCACAGGGGACCATTGAACATCGCTAGAGGCTCGGAGAACCCTGCCCGTTCTCTCGCCCTGAATGTCCAGCGGCGCCCCTAGCAGCCCGGGTGGTGGCGGTGTGGCAGTGTGATTCTGGCAGTGTGGTTTGGGGGTCCCCAATTCCATGCGTTGCAGCGCAAGGCCCCTTGGGAGGGGCCCCTCTTGGGCCGTCCTAGGGTTCGTGTTAGCACCTAGGAGTCTGGCAGGCATGATCCGCCAGCTGTGCGGTAGTGGAGGGCCAGACCGAGGTGAGGGCGCTGGAGAGCTGGAGCGTGGGCCCAATAATTTTGGCGCGGGGGCCTTGGAAGGTCGCCGGGTTTTCAGAGGGCCCTGCCCGTTCTCCCACCCTGAAGGAACGTTGGCGCCCCTGCGGCCTGTGTGGGGCGGGGCGGCAGGGTGCATCTGGCGCTGGGGCTTGGGGGTCCCCAATCCCCGGTGTTGCGGCGCCAGGGCCGTTAGGAAGGGACCCTCAGGGGCCATCCTAGGGTTAGGGCTAGCGCCCAGGAGGCCAACAGGCCCGATCTGCTGGCTGTGTGAGGAGCGGAGTTGCGGGCTGAGTTGATGGTGATGGCGAGTGGGAGCGTGGGCCCCAGCGTTTTGGCGCCCTGGGCCTTCGAATGTTGCCATGGCTCATAGCGCCCTGCCCATTCTCCTGCCCTGAATAAGCAGCGGCGCCCGTAGGGGATCCATTGGTGGTGGGGCGGCAAGGTGAGTCCCGCACTGTGGCTCGGAGATCCCCAATCCCCAGCATTGCAGCGCCAGGCCCCTTGGAAGGGGCTCCTCCTGGGCGGACCTAGGGTTAGAGTTAGCCCCAGGAGGCCAGCAGGCCCAATCCTCTGGCTGGGCGGCGAGAGGTGGGCAGGCCGAGGTAAAGGCCCTGGCAAGCGGGAGCGTGGGCCCCTGCATTTTGGCGCGGGAGGCTTCAAATGTCGCCTGTTTCTCCAGGGCCTGGCTGTTCTACCACCCTGAATGACCGGCAGCGCCCCTAGAGGCCTGGGTGGCGACAGTGTGGTAGGGTGAGTCAGGCTCTGGGGCTCTGAGTCACCAATCCCAAGCGTTGCAGAACCATGCCCCTTGGGATGTGCCCCACGGGGTCGACCTAGGGTTTCGGTTAACCCCCAGAAGCCTGGCAGGAACTATGCACTGGCTCTGCAGCAAGCGGCGGGGCGGGCCGAGGTGAGCGCGCTGGCGAGCAGGAGCATGGGCGTGGGCGTTTTGGCACAGGGGTCCTTTGAAGGTCACCGTGTCTCGGAGGGCCCTGCCCGTTCTCCCGCCCTGAATGAAGGGCAGGACCCCAAGACCCAGGTAGCAGCTGGGCAGCAGGGTGAGGCCAGTGCTGAGGTTGGGGTCCCCAATCTCCGGCGTTGCAACGCCAGGCCCATTGGGAGGGGCCCCTTGGGGGTCGATCTAGCGTTATGGTTACCCCCAGAAGGCCGCTGGACCCAATCAGCGGCTGTGCAACACGCGGAGTGTTGGGCCGAGGTGAGGGTGCTGGCGAGCGTGAGCATGAGCCCATGTGTTTAGCGCAGTGAGCCTTCGAAGGTCGGCGGTGGCTGGGAGGGCCCTGACCGCTCTCCTTCCCTGATTGACCGGTGGGCCCCTAGCGGCTTGGGTGGCTGAATGGCAACAGGGTGAGTCTGGCACTTGGGCTCGGGGTCCCCATCCCCAGTGTTGCGACGACAGGCCCCTTGGGAGGGGCTCCTCGGGGCCAACCTAGGGTTAGGTTTAGCCCCCAGGAGGTCGGCAGGCCCTATTCGCAACCTGTGTGGAGAGTGATGTGGCGGACTGAGGTGAGGGCACTGGTGAGCGGGAGCATGGGCCCGGGCGTTTTGGCGCTGGGGGCCTTTGAAGGTCACCGTGTCTCAGAGGGCCCTGCCCTTTCTCCCTCCCTGAATAATAGCAGCACCCAAAGACCCCGGGTGTCCGCTGGGTGGCAGGGTGAGTCCAGCGCTGGGGCTCAGGGTTCCCCAATCCCCGGCTTTGCGGCACCAGGCCCATTGGGAGGGGCCATTCGGGGGTCAATCTAGGGTTACGGTTAGCCCCCAGAAGGCCGGTGGACCCTATCAGCGGCTGTGCAACACGCGGAGGGTTGCCCCGAGGTGAGGGCGCTGGCAAGCCTGAGCATGACCCCAAGTGTTTTAGTGCAGGGGGCCTTCGAAGGTCAGCGGGGGTTCGGAGGGCCCTGCCTGTTCTTCCCTGAATGACCGGCGGCACCACTCAAGGCACGGGTGGCATAGGGGTAGCAGGGTGAGTCCGGCGCTGAGGCTCCGGGGTCCCTAATCCCCAGCGTTGCAGCACCAGCCCCTTCGGAGGGGCCCCACGGGGGCCGACCAAGGGTTAGGGTTATCCCCAGGAGGCCAGCAGGCCAGATCCACTGGCTGTGCGGTGTGCGGAGCAGCGGTCCGAGGTGAGGGCGCTGGCTAGCGGAAGCGTGGGCCTGGGTGTTTTGGTGTGGTGGGCCTTTGAAGGTCGCCGTGTCTCGGAGCACCCTGCCCGTTCTCCTGCCCTGAATGAACAGCAGCACCCCAAGCCCCCGGTGGTGGCTCGGCATCAGGGTGAGTCCTGCTCTGGGGCTCTGAGTCACCAATCCCAAGCGTTGCAGAGCCAGGCCCCTTGGGATGTGCCCCACGGGGCCGACCTAGGGTTTTGGTTAGCCCCCAGGAACCCAGCAGGCCCAATCCTCTGTCTGGGCAGCGAGAGGTGGGCGGGCTGAGGTAAAGGCGCTGGTGAGTGGGAGCGTGGGCCCCTGCATTTTGCCATGGGAGGCTTCAAATGTCGCCGGTTTCTCCAGGGCCATGTCCATTCTCCAGCCCTGAATGACCAGCGGTGCCCCTAGCAGGCCGGGTGGCGGTGTTGCGGCAGGGTGAGTCTCACTCTGGGGCTTGGGGTCCCCAATCCCCGGTGAAGTGGCACCAGGACCCTTGGGAGGGGCCCCTGGGTGGCCGACCTAGGGTTAGGGTTAGCATCCAGGAGGCCAGCAGGCGGGATCCGCCCGCTGTGCATGGGGCGGAGGGGCAGGCTGAGGAGAGGGCGCTGGCGAGCAAGAGCGTGGGCCCAAGCGTTTTGGCATTGGGGGCCTTCGAATGTCTCCGGGGACTCGGCGGGCCCTGCCCATCCTCCTCCCTGAATGACCGGCGGCGCCCCTAGCAGCCCAGGTGGCAGCGGGGTGGCATGTGAGTCCGGGCATAGGGCTCGGGGGTCCCCAGTCCACCGCGTTGCGGCACCAGGCCCCTTGGGAGGGGCCCCTCAGAGGGTGACCTAGGGTTAGGTTCAGCCCCTAGGATGCCGGCAGGCCCTATTCGCCAGCTGTGTGGAGACTGGAGTGGCGGACTGAGGTGAGGGCACTGGTGAGCGGGAGCGTGGGCCTGGGTGTTTTGGCGCGGGGGGCCTTTGAATGTCACCGTGTCTCGAGGGCCCTGCCCATTCTCCCACCCTGAATGAACGGCAGCACCCCAAGCCCCCACGTGGCGGCTGGGTGGCAGGGTTAATCCAGTGCTGAGGCTCGGGGGTCCCCAATCCGCAGTGTTGCGGCGCCAGACCCCTTGAGAGGGGCCCCTCTGGGGTAGATCTAGGTTTATGGTTAGCCCCCAGGAGGCCGGTGGACCCGATCAGCGGCTGTGCAGCATGCAGAGGGTTGGGCCGAGGTGAGGGCGATGCAGAGCGGGAGCGTGGTCCCCAGCGTTTTGGCACCCTGGGCCTTCGAATGTTGCCATGGCTCAAAGGGCCCTGCCCGTTCTCCCACCCTGAAAGACCGGGGGCACCCCTAGCAGCCCAGGTGGTGGCACGGGGGCAGGGTGAGACCACAGTCGGGCTAGGGTTCCCCAATCCCCGGCGTCGCAGCGCCAGTCCCCTCTGGGGCCCAGCTTGGGTTTTTGTTAGCCCCCAGGTGGGCGGCAGGCCCGATCCGCCAGCTCTGCGGCGATTGAAGTGGCATGCTGAGGTGAGGGCGCTGGCGTCCCAGAGCTTCGGCCCAAGCGTTTTGGCACGGGCGGCCTTCGAAGGTCGCCGGGGGCTCTGAGGGCCCTGCCCATTCTCCCGCCCTGAATGATCCTCGGTTCCCCTAGTGGCCCGGGTGGAAGAGAGGGGGCAGGGTGAGTCTGGTGCTTGGGCTTGGGGGCCCCAAATCCCCAGCGCGGCGGCACCAGCACCTTGGGATGGGCCCCTCGGTGGCCGAGCTAGGGTTAGAGTTTGCCGCCAGCAGGCCGGCAGTCCCGATCTGCCCGCTCTGCAATGAGCAGAGGGGTGGTCCGAGATGAGGGCGCTGGCGAGCAGGAGCGTGGGCCCAAGCGTTTTGTTGCGGGGGGCCTTCGAAGGTCGTCGGGGGCTTGGAAGGCCCTACTCATTGTCCCGCCCTGAATGACTAGCGGCACCCCTAGCGGCCCAGGTGGCGGCGGTCCGGCAGGGTGAGTCTGGCTCTGGGGCTCGGGGGTCCCTAATCACCGCGTTGCTGCCCCACTCCCCTTGGGATGGGCTCCTCGGGGGCCTACCTAGGGTTAGGGTTAGCTCCAGGAGGCCAGCAGTCCCGATCTGCCGGATGTGCGGCGAGTGGAGGGGCAGGCCGTGGTGAGGGCGCTGACTAGCGGGAGCGTGGGCGCAAGCGTTTTGATGTGAGGTGCCTTCGAAGGTCACCCGGGGCTCGGAGGGCCCTGCCCTTTCTCCAGCCCTGAATGAACGGCAACGCCCCTAGCGGCCCAAGTGGTGGTGGGGCAGCAGGGTGAGTCCGGCGCTGGGGCTCAGGGTTCCTCAATCCCAGGTGTTGCGGCGATAGGCCCCTTGGGATGGGTCCCTCGGGGTCCGACCTAGGGTTTGAGTTAGCCCCCAGGAGGCTGGCAGGCCCGATCCGCCAGCTGTGTGGTGAGCAGCGCAGCGGGACGAGGTGAGGGCACTGACTAGCAGTTGCGTGGCCACAAGCGTTTTGGTGCGGGGTGCCTCGAAATCACAAGGGGCTCTGAGGGCCCTACCTGTTCTCCCGCCCTGAGGGACCTGCAGCGCCCCTAGCGACCCGGGTGCCGGCAGAGCGGTAAGCTTAGTCCGGTGCTGGGGCTCGGGGGTCCCCAATCCCCGTGTTGCGGTGCCAGGCCCCATGGGAGCGGCTCCTCAGGGGCCTACCTAGGGTTAGGGTTAACCCCCAGGAGGCCGGCAGGCCCGATCTGCCCATTGGGCCGCGAACGGAGGGGCAGGCTGAGCTGAGGGCGCTGGCGAGCAGGAGCGTGGACCCAAGCGTTTTGGCGCGGTGGGCCTTCGAAGGACAACAGGGGCTCGGAGGGCCCTGCCCATTCTCACGCCCTGAATGACCGGAGGCGCCTCTAGCGGCCCGGGTGTCAGCAGGGCAGCACGGTCAGTCCGGCTCTGGAACTCGTGGTTCAGCAGTCCCAGGCATTGTGGCGACAGGCCCCATCGGGCGGGTCACTTGGGGGCCGACCTAGGGTTTGAGTTAGCCCCCAGGAGTCGGGCAGGCCCAATCTGCGCCCTGTCGGACGAGCGATGGGGCAGGCCGAGGTGAGGGCACTGGGGAGCGGGAGCGTGGGTCCAAGCGTTTTGGAGCGGGGCACCTTCGAATGTCACCGTGTGCTAGGAGGGCCCTGCCCGTTCTCACGCCCTGAATGACCAGCGGCACCCCTAGAAACCCGGATGGTGGCGGGGCGGCAGGTTGAGTCCGAAGCTGGGGCACTGGGGTCCCCAATTACCGGCATTGTGGCCCCAGGCTCTTTGGGAGGGGCCCCTCGGGGGCCGACCTAGGGTTAGGGTAACACCCAGGAGGCCAGCCGTTCCGATCCACCGGCTGTACAGCAAGTGGAGCGGCGGACGGAGGTGAGGGCGCTGGCGAGTGGGAGCGTGGGCCCAAGTGTTTGGCGTGGGGCGCCTACTAATGTCGCAGGGGCGTCGGAGGACCCGGCCCGTTCACCCGCCCTGAATGACGGGCGGTGCCCCTAGCGGCCCAGGTGCCGGCGGGGCGGCAGGGTGAGTCCGGCGCTGGGGCTCAGGGGTTCCCAATCCCCGGCGTTGCGGCGCCAGGCCCCTTGGGATGGGGCCCTAGGGTGCCTACCTAGGGTTAGTGTTAGCCCCCAGGAGGCTGGGAGGCCCGATCTGCCAGCTGTGCGGTGTGCGGAAGGGCGGGCCGAGTTGAGGGTGCTGGCGAGCAGAAGCGCGGGCCCAAGCGTTTTGGCGCGGGAGCCCTTCGAAAGTCGCTGCGGCTCGGAGGGCACTGCCCGTTCTCCCACTCTGAATGACTGACAACGCCCCTAGCAGCCCTGGGGGTGCCGTGGCGAAAGTGTGAGTCTGGCGCTGGGGCTCCGGGGTCCCCAATCCCAGTCATTGCGGAGCCAGGCCCCTTGGGATGAGCCCCTAGGGGGCCTACCTAGGGTTAGTGTTAGCCCCCAGGAGGCTGGGAGGCCCGATCCGCCGGCTGTGCACCGTGCGGAGGGGCAGACCAAGGTGAGGGCGCAGGGGAGCGGGAGCATGGGCCCAAGCGTTTTGGCGCGGGAGGCCTTCGAAGGTCGCCAGGGGCTCGGAGGGATCTGCCTGTTCTCCCTCCCTGAATGACATGGTGCTTCTAGCGGCCATGGTGGTGGGGGGGCGACACGGGGAGTCTGGCGCTGGGGCTCGGGGGTCCCCAATCCCAGGCATTGCGGTGCCAGGCCCCTTCGGAGGGTCCCTCAGGGGCCAACCTAGGGTTATGGGTAGCCCCCAGGAGGAGGGCAGGCCTCATCTGCTGGCTCTGTGGTGAGAGGAGGGGCGGGCCTAGGTGAGGGCGCTGAGGAGTGGGAGCGTGCGCTCAAGCATTTTTCATGGGGGGAGCCTTCGAAGTTCGCCGTGGGCTTGGAGGGCCCTGCCCGTTCTCCCTCCCTGAATGACCAGCGGCACCCCTAGCGGCCCGGGTGGTGGTGGGGCGATAGGGTGAGTCCAGCGCTGGGGCTCAGGGGTCCCTAATACCCGGTGTTGCAGTGCCAGGCCCCTTGGGACGGGCCCCTCGGGGACCGACCTAGGGTTAGTGTTAGCCCCCAGGAGGCTGGCAGGCTAGTTCCGCCCATGTGCGGTGAATGGAGGTGTGGGTCGAGGTGAGGTAGCTCCCGAGCAGGATCGTGGGCCAGAGCATTTTGGCTTTGGCTCGGGGTGCCTTTGAAGGTTGCAGGTGGCTCGGAGTGTGCTGCCCGTTCTGTCGCCCTGAAGGACTGGTGATGCCCGTAGTGCCCCATGTGGTGGTGGGGCGGCAGGGTGCGTCCGGCACTGGGACTTGGGGGTCCCCAATCCCTGGCATGTGGCACCAGGCCACTTGGGAGGGGCCCCTGGGGGCAACCTAGGGATAGGGTTAGCCCCCAGGCAGCCAGCAGGCCCGATCTGCCAGGTCTGCAGCGAGCTTAGGCGTGGGCAGACGTTATGGCACTGGCGAGCAGGAGCGTGGGAGCCAGAGTTTTTGCGTGGGGGGCCTTTGAAGGTCGCAGGGGGATCGGAGGGCCCTGCCCATTCTCCCTTCCTGAATGACTGGCAAAGCCCCTAGCGCCCTGGGTGCTTGCGGGGTGGCAGAGTGAATCCAGCACTGGAGCTCGGGGGTCCCAAATCCCCGGCATTGCGGTGCCAGGCTCCTTGGGAGGGGCCCTTCAGGGGCTGACCTAGGGTAAGTGTTAGCCCCCAGGAGTCCAGCAGGCCCGTTCCCCAGCTCTGCCACAGGCGGAAGGGCAGGCCAAGGTGAGGGCGCTGGCGAGAGGGAGTGTGGGCCCAAGCGTTTTGGCGCAGGGGGCCTTCGAAGGTCGCCGGGGGCTTGGAGGGCCCTGCCCCTTCTCTCGCCTAAAAGACAGGCGGCGCCCCTAGTGGCCCGGGTGCTGGCGGGGCGGCAGGTTGAGTCTGGCGCTGGGGCTTGGGGGTCATCAATCCCCAGTGTTGCGGCGACAGGCCCCTTGGGAGGGGCCCCTCGGGGGCCAACCTAGGGATAGGGTTAGCCCCCAGGAGCCCGGCAGGCCTGATACACCACATGTGCGGTGAGTGGAGGGGTGGGCCGAAATGAAGGTGCTGGTGAGCTGGAGCATGGGCCCAACCATTTTGGTGGGGGAGGGCCTTCGAAATTCGCCGGGGGCTCTGAGTGCCTTGCCCGTTCTCCCGCTCTGAATGACTTGCAGGGCCCCTAGTGGCTCGGGTGGCTGAAGGGCAGCAGGGTGAGTCCAGCACATGGGCTCGGGGTCCCCATCCCCGGTGTTGCGGTGCCAGGCCACTCGGGAAGTGCCTCTCGGGGGCTGACCTACACTTAGGGTTAGTCCCCAGGTTGCTGACAGGCCCGATACACCACATGTGCGATGAGCGGAACGGTGGGCCTAGGTGAGGGTGCTGGTGAACATGAGCCTGGGCTGAAGCATTTTGGTTCCGGGCACCTTAGAAGGTTGGAGGGAGTTCGGAGGGCCCTGCCAGTTCTCCAACACTGAATGAATGGTGGCGCCCCTAGCAGCACGTTTAGGAAGGGACCCTCAGGTGCCGTCCTAGGGTTAGGGTAAGCGCCCAGGTGGCCGGCAGGCCCGATCTGCAGGCTGTGCAATGGGCGGAAGTGCGGGCGGATTTGAGGGCGCTGGCGAGCGGGAGCATGGGCCAAAGCGTTTTGATGTGGGGGGCCTTCGAAAGTCACCTGGGGTTCGGAGGGCCCTGCCTGTTCTCCTTCCCTGAATGACCGGCGGTGCCACTCAAGGCCCGGGAGGCATAGGGGCAGCAGGGTGAGTCTGGCGTTGGGGCTCGGGGGTCCCCAATCCCCAGCGTTGCAGCACCAGGCCCCTTCGGAGGGGCCCCTCGGGGGCCGAACAAGGGTTAGGGTTAGCCCTCAGGAGGCCGGCAGGCCCGATCTGCCCACTGTGCAGTGAGCAGAGGGGCGGGCCAAGGTGAGGCGCTGGGGAGCGGGAGCATGGGCACCAGCGTTTTGGGGCCCTGGGCCTTTGAATGTTGCCATGGCTCGGAGGGCCCTGCCCCTTCTCCTGGCTGAATAACCAGCGGTGCCCCTAGCGGCTCTGTTGCTGGTGGGGCTACGGGGGGATCCCCGCACTGCAGCTCGGGGATCTCCAATCCCTGGCTTTGCAGCGCCAGGCCCCTTGGGAGGTGCCCCTTGGGGACCGACCTAGGGTTAGGGTTACACCCCAGGAGGCCGGCAGCCCGGAACGGCTGGCTGGGCGGTGTGCGGAGCAGCAGTCCGAGGTAAGGGCGTTGGCGAGTGGGAGTGTGGGACAAAGTGTTTCGGCATGGGGGCCTACAAAATCGCCGGGGACTCGGAGGGCCCTGCCTGTTCTTCTGCCCTGAATGACCGGCGGCGCCACTCGCGGCCTGGGTGTGGCAGGGAGGCAGGGTGAGTGCGGGACTGGGGCTTGGGGGTTCGAAATCCCTGGGGTTGCGGTGCCAGGCCACCTGGGAGGGTCCACTCGGGGCCGACCTAGGGTTAGGGTTAGCCCCCAGGAGGCTGGCAGGCCAGATCCACTGGCTGTGCGGTGTGCAGAGTGGAGGGCCGAGGTGAGGGCGCTCGTGAGCGGGAGCGTGGGCCCAAGTGTTTTGACGTGGGGGGCCTTCGAAATTCGCCGGGGGTTCAGAGGGCCCTGCCTGTTCTCCTTCCCTGAATGACCGGCGGTGCCACTCAAGGCCCAGGAGGCATAGGGGCAGCAGGGTGAGTCTGGCGCTGGGGCTTGGGAGTCCCCAATCCCCAGCGTTGCAGCAGCAGGCCCCTTCAGAGGGGCCCCTCAGGGGCAGAACAAGGGTTAGGGTTAGCCCCCAGGAGGCCGGCAGGCCCAATAGGCTGGCTGTGCGGTGTGCGGAGCAGTGGTCCGAGGTGAGGGCGCTAGCAAGCAGGAGCGTGGGCCCGGGCATTTTGCTGCGGTGGGCCTTTGAAGGTCGCCATGTCTTGGAGCGCCCTGCCTGTTCTCCTGCCCTGAATGAATGGCAGCACCCCAAGCCCCCGGGGTGGTGGCAGGGCGGCAGGGTGAGTCCAGTGCTGAGGCTCGGGATCCCCAATCCCCAGCGTTGCAGTGCCAGGCCCCATGGGAGAGGCCACTCGGGGTCGATCTAGCGTTACGGTTAGCCCCAAGGAGGCCAGTAGATCCGATCAGCAGCTGTGCAGCACGCAGAGGGTTGGGCCGAGGTGATGGCGCTGGCAAACCTGAGCATGAGCCAAAACGTTTTAGCACTGGGAGCCTTTGAAGGCCACCAGGGGGCTCGGAAGGCCATGCCCCTTCTCTCGCCCTGAATTAATGGCAGTGCCCCAGCAGCCCGGGTGGCAGACTTGCAGTAGGGTAATTGTGGCTCTGGGGCTTGAGGTTCCCGATCCCTGGCGATGAGGCACCAGGACCCTTGGGAGGGGCCCCTGGGTGGCCGACCTAGGGTTAGGGTTAGCACCCAGGATGCCGGCAGGCAGGCTCCGCCTGCTGTGCGTGGAGCGTAGGGGTGGGCCAAGGTGAGGGCACTGGCGAGCAGGAGCATGGGAGCCTACGTTTTTGCACGGGGGGCCTTCGAAATTCAGGGGGCCTCGGAGGGCCTGCCCGATCTCCTGCCCTGATTGACTGGTGGGCCCCTAGCGGCTCGGGTGCCTGAAGGGCAGCAGGGTGAGTCCAGCACTTGGGCTCAGGGTCCCCATCCCCGGCGTTGTGGCGCCAGGCCACTTGGGAAGGGCCCCTCGGGGGCCGACCTACAGTTAGGGTTAGCCCCCAGGAGGCCAGCAGGCCGGATACACCACCTGTGCATAGAGGGGAGAGTTGGGTCAAGGTGAGAGTGCTGCTGAACATGAGCCTGGGCCCAAGCGTTTTGGTTTGGGGCGCCTTCGAAGGTCGGTGGGGGTTCGGAGGGCCCTGCCAGTTCTCCCACCCTGAATGAATGGCCGCCCCACTAGCGGCCCATGTGGGGCGGGGCGGCAGCGTGCAACCGGCACTGGGGATTGGGGGTCCCCAATCCTCGGCGTTGTGGCGCCAGGCACCTTAGGAAGGGACCCTCAGGGGCCGTCCTAGGGTTACCGTTAGCACCCAGGAGGCCGGCAGGCTCGAGTCGCCAGCTCTGCGAGGAGCAGAGGTGCGGGCCGAGTTGAGGGCGATGCAGAGTGGGAGCGTGGTCCCCAGTGTTTTGGCGCCCTGGGCCTTCGAATGTTGCCCTGGCTCGAAGGGCCCTGCCCATTCTCCTGCCCTGAATAACCAGCGGCGCCCATAGAGGCTCCGTTGGCGGTGGGGCGGCAGGGTGAGTCCCGCACTGCAGCTCGGGGATCCCCAATCCCCAGCGTTGCGGTGCCAGGCCCCTTGGGAGGGTCTCCTCCTGGGCCGACCTAGGGTTAGAGTTAGCGCCCAGGAAGCTGGCAGGCCCAATCCTCTGGCTGGGCGGTGAGAGGTGCGCGGGCCGAGGTAAAGGCTCTGGCGAGCGGGAGCATGGGCCCCTGCATTTTGGTGCAGGAGGCTTCAAATGTCGCCGGTTTCTCCAGGGCCCTGTCCGTTCTACTGCCCTGAATGACCGGTGGCGCCCCTAGCGGCCCGGGTGGTGGCGTTGCGGCAGGGTGAGTCTGGATCTGGGGCTTGGGGTCCCTGATCCCCGGTGTAGCGGCACCAGGACCCTTGGGAGGGGTCCGTCGGGGGTCGACTTAGGGTTAGGTTTAGCCT
Organism: Ursus americanus; assembly: GCF_024610735.1. Lineage (NCBI taxonomy): Eukaryota > Metazoa > Chordata > Mammalia > Carnivora > Ursidae > Ursus > Ursus americanus. Next base: position 84,324,198 of record NC_142132.1, read on the forward strand.
AAAGGAGGCTGGCAGGCCCGATCCACCAGCTGTGCGGCGAGTGGAGGACCAGGCCTAGATGAGGGTGCTGGCAAGCAGGAGCATGGGCCCAAGAGTTTTGGTGCTGGTGGCCTTCGAATATAGCCGGGGGCTTGGAGGGCCCTGCCCGTTCTCCCGCCCTGAATGACCAGCGGCGCCCCTAGCAGCCCGGGTGGTAGCTGGGCCACAGGGTTCATCTTGTGGTAGGGCTCGGATGTCCCCAATCCCCGGCGTGGTGGCGCCAGGCCCCTTGGGAGGGGCCCCTCTGGGGCCTACCTAGCTTTAAGGTTAGCCCCCAGGAGGCCGGCAGGCCGGATCCGCCGGCTGTGCAGCGAGCGGAGGGGCGTGCTGATGTGAATGCGCTGGTGAGCAGGAGCATGGGCCCAAGCGTTTTGGCGCGCGGGGCCTTCGAAAGTCACCGGGGTCTCGGAGGGCCCTGCCTGTTCTCACGCCCTTTGAGGACGTTGCCCCTAGTGGGCCGGATCACAACGGGGTGGCAGGATGAGTCCGGAGCTGGGGCTCAGGGGTCCCCAATCCCCAGCGTGGCATCGCCAGGCCCCTTGGGAGAATTCCCTCTGGGCTGACCTACGGTTATGTTTAGCCCAACGGAGGTCGGCAGGCCCGATCCGCCCGCTGTGCGGCGAGCGGAGGGACGAGCCGAGGTGAGGGTGCTGGCGAGTGGGAGCTTGAACCCAAGCGTTTTCGTGTGGCGGGCCTACGAAGGTTGCCGGGGTCTCAGAGGGCCCTGCCTGTTCTTCCGCCCTGAAATAGGACAGCAACCCCAGCAGGTAGGGTCACGGTGAGGCGGCAGGGTGAGTCCGGTGCTGGTGCTTGTGGGTCCCCAATCCCTGGTGTGGCGGCACCAGGCCCCTTGGGAAGGGCCCCTCGTGAGCTGTCCTAGGGTTAGAGTTAGACCCCAGGAGGCCGGCAGGCCTGGTCCGCCAGCTGTGCGGGGAGTGGAAGGGCAGGTCGAGGTGAGGGCGCTGGCGAGCGGGAGCATGGTCCCTAGCGTTTTGGCACGTGGGGCCTTCGAATGTCACTGGGGGCTCGGAGGGCCCTGCCTGTTCTCCCGCCCTGAATGCCCGGTGGCACCCTAGCGGCCTGGGTGGCGGAGGGGTGGCAGGGTGAGTCCAGAGCTGGGGCTCGGGGGTCCCCAATACCCGCCATGGCACTGCCTATCCCCTTGGGAGGGGTCCCTCGGGGGCCGACCTAGGGTTATCATTAGCCCAAAGGAGGCTGGCAGGCCCGGTTTGCTGGCTATGCGGCGTGCAGAGGGGCTGGCCTAGGTGAGGGCGCTGGTGAGCGGGAGCGTGGGCCCAAGCATTTTGGTGCGGGGGGCCTTTGAAAGTCACCGGGCGCTCGAAGGGCTCAACAAGTACTTCGGCCCTGAATGACCGGTGGTGCCCTAGCGGCCCCGGGTTGCGGCGGGGCGGCAGGGTTAGCTCAGAGCCGGGGCTCGGGGGTCCCCAAGCCCCACTGTGGCGGCACCAGGCCCATTGGGAGGGGCCCCTCGGGGGCTGACGTAGGGTTTGGGCTGGCCCCAGGAGGCCGGCAGCCCCGATCCACCGGCTCTATGGGGTGCAGAGGGGCTGGCCGAGGCAGGGCACTGGCGAGCGGGAGCGTGGAGCCTAGGGTTTTGGCGCTGGGAGCCTTCGAATGTCAGCGGGGGCTCAGAGGGCCTTGCCCGTTCTCCCTCCCTGAATGACTGGCGGAGCTCCTAGTGGCCCGGGTGTCGGCGGCGCGGCAGGATGCGTGCAGCGTTGGGGCTCGGGGATCCTGAATCCCAGGCGTGGTGGCGCCAGGCCCCTTTGGAGGGGCCCCTCTGGGGCCGACATAGCATTAGGGCTAGCCCCCAGGAGGCCGGCAGGCCCGATCCGCCGGCTCTGCCGCATGCGGAGGGGCTAGCCGAGGTGAGGGTGCTGGAGAGCGGGAGCGTGAGCCCAAGAGTTTTCACGCAGGGCTTTCAAAGTTCGCTGGGGGCTCGGAGGGCACTGCACCTTCCCCTGCCCTGAATGACCAGCGACGCCCCTAGAGGCCAGGGTGGCGGCGGGGCAGCAGGGTGAGTCCTGCGCTAGGGATCGGGCATCCCCTATCCCTGGCGTGGCGACGCCAGGCCCCTTGGAAGGGGCCCCTCGGGGGGCGACATAGGGTTTGGAGTTAGCTCCCAGGAGGCCAACAGGCCTGATCCGCCGGCTGTGTGGCGTGTACAGGGGCTGGCCGAAGTGAAGGCGCTGGCGAGCCTGAGGATGGGCCCAAGCTTTTTGGCGAGGGGGCCTTAGAAGGTCGCCTGGGCCTCTGAGGGCCCTGCCCGATCTCCCGCCCTGAATGACCAGCGATGCCCCTAGCCCGCCGGGTCACGGCGGGGTGGCAGGGTGAGTCAGGCACTGGTGCTCGCGTGTCCTCAATCCCCGGCGTGGTGGCGCCAGGCCCCTTGAGAGAGGCCCCTTGTGAGCCCACCTAGGGTTAGTGTTAGCCCCCCGGAGGCCGGCAGGCCCGATCCACCGGCTGTGCGGAGAGTGGAGGGGCAGGCTGAGGTGAGCGCGCTGGCACGCGGTAGCATGGACCCATGCGTTTTGGCGCGGGGGCCTTCGAAGGTCGCCAGGGGCTTGGGAGGCCCTGCACGTTCTCTCGCCCTGAAAGACTGGCGGCGCCCCTAGCAGCCCGGGGTGCTGCGGGGCGCCAGGGTGACTCTGGCGCTGGGCTCGGGGGTCCGCAGTCCCCGGCGTTGTGGCGCCAGACCCCTTGGGAGGGGCCCCTCAGGGGCCGACTAGGGTTAGGGTTCGTCCCCAGGAGGCCGGCAAGCCCGGCGCTAAGTGGTTCTGGCAATGTAACAAAAATGCCATACACTTATCTGTAAGAAATAACAGTGTACAGGAACCCTCTTAGCCCTAACATCATCCTTTGTGAATATGGAAGCCAGCCCCAAAGTGGTCGTGGAAGTCTGACGAAAGGGCTAAGCACTTTTCTCTGAGTCACCACACTATACAGGGAAAGACCAATGTACATCATCTTTCACAAGTAGGAAGCATTAATGATAAGGTTCTGGAATTTCGAGGACTCTGACCCATCCTTATTGGTAATAAACCACCGTGTACAGGAAAACACCTTCAACTCTCATCAGCCTCCTCAATCCTGATTCTGATTCAACTTTGGGTGTGTAGGACTAGGGAAATGTCCACATCTTATTGTTACGAGAGAACGATGTCAGGGTAATGCCCTTCAAGTCACCTCAGACTTCCTGAAGACAGAAGCAGGAATCAAGGCGGTTATGTTACCATGAGGTAAGGAAGATGAGCATATAAGTGAGAAACAACAGTGGGCAGGACCTCTCTTCCAACGAACAGTATCTTTGCTTAATGTTGAATCCCTATGGTAAGTGGTTGTGGGCATTTGTGAGGTCAAAATCTTAAGTGTTTTGTAAAACCTCTTAGTCATTCACAGATGAGACTAAGGTAGTTGGGGACTCCTAGGCAGTGATTTGTCCACTGTCAAAAATATGAAAAGATAAAAGAGACAGATGAGGTCTCCTCAGGCATTGTCCTTTTATCCTCAGCCTCCGTGAGGATGGCCATCCCTGGAAAGCTCAGTGGCAGGGTCTCATTCACAGTGGGGGCATCTGTTCCTCACAGACATCAGGCAGGGAAATGGATTTGGTTCTCTGTGCCAGCCCAGTCACAGCTGAGTGTCACAGCACCCTCTCGTGGGCTCATAAGAGTTTCACTGTCACCAGGCAGGTCATGGTATTTGATAAACCACTGTGAGAGTTTGCAATTGCCTTCATCTGCAACCTCCTAGAGGCAAATGCAGGTCTCTAGTACCATGTGAAGTCATGTGAAGGCATTGTGAGAAAGTGTCCTTTTCCTTAAGAAAAACATGGCTGGGGCTCCTGGCTGGCTCAGCCAGTTAAGCATGTGCCTTTGGCTCAGGTTATGATCCCAGGGTTCTGGGATCGAGCCCGGGCTCCCTGCTCAGCAGGAAAGGAGGTAGGGAAATAGCTTAGAACCCACAGAGAATGTGAATAAAGGGGAGTGAAATGGAACTTGGTCTGTGTTTTGCTTTAGGGATTGGAAGTTAGTTTTTTCTCAATTGTGATTGTTCTTGAAACAGAAAAGCTGTATTGGTTTTTTTTTTTACCTCTAATATTTTTCTAATAACAATTTTTCATTATGATATGTTAGTCACTATACAGTATTTCCTTAGTTTTTGATGTAGTGTTCCGTGATTCATTATTTGCATATAACACCCAGTGCTCCATGCAATATGTACCTTCCTTAATACCCATCACTGGCCCATCCCAATCCCCCAACCCTCTCCCCTCTGAAGCCCTCAGTTTGTTTCCTAGAGTCCATAGTCTCTCGTGATTCATTCCCCCATCTGTTTAGGGTCCATTGTCTAAAGGGACAGACAGTGGAAGTTCACCAAATATAAGATCGAAATTTCATTGTTCATTATAGATGCCGCCAAGTAGTTCCCAGACATTTCATTCTACTGTAGTAATTCATTATACCTCTGCAGGTGCACGTGGAAGACAATTGATGCATGCATAGTGGTAGTAAAACACGCCCCTCAGTAGTAGAATAAGAGAGGATGCATATGTGTAAAATTATTCGACTACAGCTTTCATGCTTTCCCTTTGGTTCCTTATTATCTATGAAATTGGACAATATTTGTTCTCTAGGCTTAAAACTCATTGTCAGTATTCAGAGTTTTTCAATGATGATCTTCTCCTGTATAAGTTAACAAAAACCTAAAATATGTATGAACTTTAAAAAACGCTATATTGAAAATGACAGCAGGGAAGTTCCATTTTGTAAATATTGTGTCAATGGATTTCTATTTTGACATCAGTGTTCGTTAGAAATGATAACATTTCATGTGAGTATAAATATCAATGTGAAAAAGAAAAGGTAGGAAGAACCTTGAATGTTTAAGTAATTGGTGAAATGACAGGTGTGTGTGTGTGTGTGTGTGTGTGTGTGTGTGTGTGTGTGATTGATTGATTTTCAGTGAATGGTTCAGCTTCTTGTAGGGCCTTCGAGAGCGCCCAGGTGAACCTTTCAATTAGTTGGTATCTGTTTTCAAAACATGGGAATCTCTTAGTCCAGTAGTCAATCAGGCAAGCTTTGAGATCTTGAAGAGTTTCAGTCCTCAGCGATGGTGTTGCAGACCCTTGTGAGCAAACCCTAGGGTGTACTCAGAGCCCTCATTAGCAGGTACCAACGTGTGACGATTTCAGACAGCATTTCCCAAAGAAATACCTCTTGAGTCTCTGTCCTTGTCAGTTCCCTACACTTCCCTACACTAGTTATGTGATCAGTGTGTTTCAGGATAATACCCACATGTGATTTTTGCTATTTCCTACTATTCCTATCTGTTTCTCATCTTCTTCTTTTATGGTAGGGGTTGGGAAGCAACCTGTGTGGTGTAGGAAGGGGTGTGGTAGTTGTCTGCCTTCACAGGACTGAATGATGCCTAGAAATTGTACTGTAGTTTGAGATCAGTAGTCCATCCTCTGAGTGTCAGGAATTCCATCACTTTACTTTGATGCTAGTCTGTTCTTCAAGCTGTCCTCAGAAATAAGGACGTCATCCATCTAGGGAATACTGGTTTGTGTGTATGTTTTCATTTTAGGAAAGGCCTTGCTGTTCCTGAAAATAATACTGTAGAGCACCCTTTCCTGTTCTTATTGGCCATCAGTCAATCTTTTGTGAAGTATTCGTTTATAAATAGACTTTCTATGGTTGATGAACAGGAATTCTTTATTGACAAGTCCTTGTCAGTGTGTGTATTGCAAATCTTTAGTTCCCAGCCTGCGGTTCACTTTTTCATTTTCTTATGGTCATAAGATAAGGAGAAATGTCACATTTTTATGAAGTCCCACTGAATTCTTTTAAATGGTTAGTGCACCCTATGTCCTACCCCAAGATTGGAAGGTTCTACGTTTTCTTTCAGAACCTGTCCAATGGGAAGCTACAATCCATCTCAAATTTATAAATTGCATTTTTAATTCTAATAGGGTATTTATCGACTGTTTTGGATTTTCTATGTACACAATCGTATTATCTGTGAATAGTCACAATTATCCCCTCAATTCTTATACTTTTTGTTTGTTTTGCCTTCTAACACTGGTAGATTCTCCGATGCCATGTTGAATAGAGCAGCATTGTTTGAAGATTTTAATATACCTTTCTCAATATCTGACAGAAAAAGCAGACAAAACATTGGTAACAAATGTGACCTAATTGACATATAGGGAACATTCCATAAGTGCAGAATACATTATTTTCAAGTGGTCATAGACTCTTTACCCAAATAGATGATAGGTGGGGCCACGAATCAAGGCTACAAATGTTAAACCCTGAAATTAACTAGATTCTATTCTTAGACCACAGGGGAATTGAGCCACAGTCATAGCGAAAAGAAAACCAGGAAGTCCTTCAATGTTTAAAATTAAATGGAACTCTGCTACATATCCTAAAGGTCAGAGAGGGAATCTCCATGGAAATTCTGAACCTTTTCTACATGAGGGATCACACACAATGGCACTTTCTTTGTGAAGAGCATTATAATAACCTAGACAGGAGTTGAGCCTTAAGTCAGAGTTCTGCCTGCCCCAGCCACACCTGGCAGCCTTGCCCTGTGGTCCCCCTCATCTGTCCTTCTGGTGGCCCTGAGCTAAGGGGTTCAACATGGCCATATGGAAATGGGAAGCTCTCCACTCATAGTGATGACGGTGCCCCCTCCTCAGCTGCCCTTCTGGTGGCTCTGAGCTAAGGGGGTCAACATGGCCATATGGAAATTAGAAGCTCCCCACTCTTAGTGATGACGTTGCTATCGTATCATCCTCACCAGTACAACAACATGATTTCTGAGTGAAATATGACACAAGAGTGACTTCTTGGCCTTCCTACAGGTTTGAAAATCATCTGGTGAGTCATCTATTAGGAATATGGATTCAACATGTGTTCTTTCTTCTGGAAAATAAATAGACCCAATAGCAATTATGGCTTCCTGAGCACCTGTTCTGAGAGACATCATACTGGCTCTTTGTAGCATTCTGCCTCTTAAACTTCTCAACTAGGGTGTAGATATTTTTAGGCACATTTTCAGGTGGTTAGACAGGGACTCAGATGATATGAGTCACAGAGGATTTTAGTGTCAGAAACCTAAGTGGGATCCCCAAATTGACTCCAATCCCTTGTTGTTTCATACAGGGTACTATTTCCCTCTTATCTCTGGTCTTCTCGATCTGGTAACTTATCAAGTATCAGGATTTTCTTATCATATGGACAACTAGAATGAATTCAGCGGGCCTTTGCACCTCTGCCCATGGTGATCATTAAGATCATTATCTCAGTGAAGGACCTCTGGGTAAGATACTCAAAGATCCTTAGGAATAGAGACAGTATAATATTTTTCTGGTATTAAAGTTACTGAAACCAACTATCTTTTTTGGTCGATTCAGGCTCTGGTATGTTCAGAGGGTGCTGTAAAACAGGTCTGAAATAGTATTTAAAAACACTCAGCTCAGCCTCTTCTATAAAGTGAGCCCATGCTTATAAACATGGCTAAAATATTGCCTTACCTACGATGAGTTCCCAGCCATCATAGTGTTTATATGGTATGACTGTGAATTACATTAGTCAACATTTGCAGAGAAAGAACTTAGTGCATCCAGGGGGCACTTCATGTTGAAATTAGTTTGTGACAAGGAGCTACTGTGTTTTATTCTGCAGTCCAAGGGAATGGTGCCAGACATCTCTAAGGTGTCTAGCGATTCTACAATTCTGATTTTAAGTGGTCTGTGTGCTTCAGATATTTGGGCAGGAGAAGGGCAGGAGTCCAGAGACTGTGAACACTTCTGTTACCTGTGCTGACCATGGAGCAGGTAGTCCTCTGTGGGCATCATTTTGATTTCTTGGTACTCTTGTGAAAGGTGCTTCTGTCTCAAATTCCTCCATTTAGGAGTAATTATAATGATGAAAGTAATTTTTATCTTATATCATCTGTGGGCCCTGATCCTGGGCTCCCAGGGAAGCTATGCTTTAACATTTTACCTAGCTTATAATGACTGGGCAAAACTTCAAAGCATGGGCCCTATTTCTGCCCCAAGCACATGTTGTACATCTGCTTCTAGAAGAAAACAATAACCAAAAAATCCCAACATAAAGATAAGAAAAAATACAGAACTTCTTTGGCTCCCATAAGATAAAAGTGATACTGACATGTACATACTGAAAACATAAGAAAGAGTCTGTCAATTTCTGGAATCTAAGAATATCCTCATTGTGGTGTGTAACTCTGTACGTAAAACAAAACAGAAAAAAATATATAAGCCTGCCCCAAATGTTCCTTTCCCGAAGCACTCCCTTCTTGGTGAAGTTTGTGTCTCCCAGGCAGCTGTGCTGACTTGGGTTTGAATAAAGGTCTCTTCCTTTCTCTCTAAAATGTTTTTAAAAGTTCATTCATGCAATGTTGACAATAACAGTGTTTTCTATTTAAGTGAGAAATAAATGTTCCACTCTAGTTACATTGGGAATAGACGAATTGAGGGTTTCTTTAGAAGAGTAAGGCTGCTATCCAGAAAAGGCAAGGTCAATGGTCTATTGAGAATGAAGATAATTACTGACAAACAACAAGTATGTGTTGCCCCTTCGCCCAGAAACCGAAGCAGGTGTGCAGGCTTTAGGTCAGAGGTGCCTTCTTCTCCACAGCTGACAGCACTTCTCTGCTCTGACTCCAACACACCCGAGGTTTTGAACGTCAGCATCTGAGTCAGCGAGGAAGCTTGTCACGGGACGCCAGTGTTCAGAGAAAGCACAGGTATGTTTGCCAAAATGTCTTATCTATGTCAGGGCTGGAGGTAAAAACTCTCATTATCCCAAAACCTCCTGGGCATTCTCTTTTCTCTAGTTGAGCCACAAAGTAAAATTGAAGTAGCTATCAGCATTCTGGGTTTGGTGCAATAATTACTTAGTTTCCTTGCAGGTAGAACTTTGCAGGGGATTACAATTTCTCTGTCATTTAAGGCTCACAAATGTATTTTGACCGTCTGTTTCCTAGGAACCCTCTTTTATTAGAAAGGGAAGGTGAGATTCACTCTGTGCCTGTTTGTAACATCAAATTTGTTCCTTCATCTAACAGTGTTTATTCAATTGGGCCTAAGATATGGTTGAGTGGACAGCATCTAGAGTTAGGTGGCTTTATTCATCTGATACTGACTTGGATGATGTCATTTGACAAAGGTGATGTTTCATCATTGATTAGTTTATTCATCAGAACAGTTAAAATTAGAGCGGAGGGAAAATTGAAAATTATCCAAAGCGGCCTGTTCCTGTTTAAAAGTTGAGCTTGACTTTCTAGTTTTACTAAATGTGTTATTTCGATATTTTCAGGTGCCATATTCTTTCTGTAGTTTCTTTGGTGGTGGAGTCAGAAGGAGAGTCTGGGAATTCTTTTGGATAGTGGCATGCTGGTGGCTTCCATGGGCTTGGCTTCAGGAGCCTTGGGGTAAAGTGTGCAACTGCTTGCCTGACCCTGGGGGCATCTCCAACAGGTGTGGTTCCTCTAATGAAATTGCCAGCAGATAATGTTATGCTTAAAGGGGAACCCAGCCATCCTGTTGGTGGGAAAGCAAAGTGGTGCAGCCAGTCTGGGAAACAGTGTGGGGGTTCCTCAAAAAGTTAAACATTGAACAACCACATGATCCAGCAATTGCTCTCCCAGGTATTATTCAAAGGATACAAAAATGCAGATCCAAAGTGGTACATGCACCATGATGTTTATAGCAGCAATGTCCACAGTAGCCAAAATATGGAGACAATCCCAAAGTCCATGCACTGATGAATGGATAAAGCAGATGTGGGATACATATATATAATGGAATATGACCCAGCTTCAAAAAGAATGGAATCTTACCATTTGCAAGGATGTGGATGGATCTAGAGTGTATTAAGCTAAGCAAAATCAGTGAGGAAAGAGAATTATCCTATGCTCTCACGCTTGTGGAACTTCAGAAAGAAAACAGATTAACAGAGTGGAGGGGTGATGAGAGAGGCAAACAAGGAAATAGACTCAACCTTGGAGAACAAACTGAGTGTTGCTGCAGGACAGGGGCATGGGGGGAAGAGTTAAATGGGTGAGGGGTATTAAGGAGGGCACTTGTGATGAGCACTGGGTACTGTATGCAGGTGAGGAATCACTAAATCCTACCCCTGAAGCGAATATTCCATGGCATGTGAACTAACTGGAATTTAAGTAAGAGAAGAAAGGAAAAAGTGTTCTGCTTCATGAAGAGTGAGGTAAAATTGTAGTGAATTGGGCTGTATTATTCTATAGATGAGAGTTGTAAAACACCCTGTTGTAGGATACACTTGTTTCTTAAAATAAGGAGTCCTCAGAAAGCTGCAATGAAGGATTCAGATCTCAGAGCATGTTCATATTCCACTGATATGTTACAGTTTGCACAGGTAGGAAAGAAGGTGGAGAAAAAGGCAACAGAAGGGGAAAGTAGGTGTGAACCTTTCATTAGTTAGCGTTATAGCTTTCTCATGAAAGCCTTGCGCCAGTGTGATTTTGGAAGAAGAGGAGGAATCCGGGAGCTTTGCAGGAGACGGGGGAGTTCCAGGTCTGGGTAAAGCTGTCAGGATCCCAGAGGAGAGCTGAATGCATTCTGCAGCAGGGTGTGTTCAGGGTGGGCTCCAGGGGTGGCTGTATGTCTCCTGGGTGAGAGTTGTGACAGGTGAGGGCTGTGTGCAAGTTCCTGGCTGAGGACAAGTGAGGCACAGGCGGAGAGCTGGCAGACAACCTTCTTCTGGGCCACCAGCTTCACCCAACACACACAGCCTCATCTTCTGTCCCTGTCACTCCAATTCAGACTTCTCCGACGGTGAGTGAGATCACATCAAGAGCATTCTGAACAGAAGGGAAAGCATGGGCAAAGCCTCCGGGGCAGGAGAATTCCAGGTATGTCCAGGAGCAGCAAGAAGGCCTTGTGGCCACAGGAGACAGCTTAGGACATGAGCTCAGAGAGGTGACAGAGGGTGACAGAAAGCCATTGCAGGGCTATAACCCCATGAGACGCTGTTTCACTGGGCCATCCTGGCTACAGTGTTGAGAACAGATGACAGAGGGTTGAAGATGGCAAGGCAGGTCAATGACGAAGCTTTTCCAGGAACTCAGGCACTGTGGACCACACAGGTGGCCTTGGATGGAGTGGTTAGACCTATTCTGGGTCCATTTTGAAGATGGAGCTCACAGGATTTGCTGATGGGATAGCTATTAGGAGCAGGAGAACAGAAGAATTGAGGTAACTCCCAGCTGTTGTGGGTTGTCCTGATTGAGGCGAAGGAGAGGGTTTCTGGGGGTAGGAGGTAGTCCGTGTTCCGCATACTGAGGAAGGTGCCTTTCCTGGTGGATCTGCTGAGGTTTGTGTCTGGGCGTACCTTTCACATCTCCTCCCTCTGCAATGCTCAAGTACAAGTATCCCCCACTTTTTAAATGTTCACAGTAAGACACTGGGCTTTCTTGAAAGAACTATGTTATTACCCAGCTTCAGTAAGAGGAAGAGACCCGAAGAGGATTTTCCTGGTATGAAAAAAGGTGAACAGTGAGAATCGCGTTCAGCATCTGTTTTGGGGAGAAGCACGACAGAGGTGGCGTGCACCCCAACCAGCTCCTTCTGCTGGGAACCGCTCTCCGCATCCAGCCACCAGCACTTTGAATTGTGTCTGTCAGCCTCTGCTGTGCTTTATCTTCATTTATGCTGGGCGTCCCTTAGAAACTTGTGTCCTAAAGCCTAAGAAAAGCCAAAGAGAAGGAATTTTGGAGTGAGGACACTATCTAATTGTTCCGTGTAAATTAATGGCCATTCCTTCTTGACTCCATTTCTGCTGTGCAAGGTTTCTCAGAAGCCCTGTACTTTCAAAGAGCAGGGAAACCTATACCCCATGCGGCGGGGTTAATTTTAGACTCCATGCTGGACAGAACATTTCATGACTATAGGATTTTCTCACTCAAACATTGAGACTTTGACCACCTTCACCCGTTTCTACCACCCCATCCCCGAATCTGGCACCTACCAATCTGCTCTCAGTATCTATGCATTCAGTATTTGTTTATTCCACGTGGAATGTACATGAGAGCATCTGGTATTGGTCTTTCTGTGTCTGAGTTACTTGGCATAAGGCCCCCAAGGTCTGTGTTTCCATGTCTGGTTCTTGTGAATAATGCTGCAGTGAACGTGGGAGTGCATGTGTCTTTTTGAGGCAGCATTTTTGTGTTCTCCAAATCAATACTCAGTTGAGCCATTACTGGGTCATGGGGTAGTTGAATTTATTTTTTCAGGAACCTCCATACCGTTTGTCACAGTGGCTGCACCAATTTCCATTCCCACCAAGAGTGCACAGTGTCTCCTCGTCTGCACACCCTTGACCCCACCTGGTGTCTGTCTCTGGGACAATTGCTGTTCCAACAGTTGTGAGGGGATAGCCGATTGTGGGTTTGACTGATGTTTCCGTGACGATGATGAGTGATGTCGAACAACTTTCTCTGTCTGTTGGCACCTGTGTGCCATCATTATAAAGTATCTATTCACATATTCCCCACATTTTTTAAACTTTTTTTTTGTTGTTGTTTTGATTTGTATGAGTGTTGTGTGTATTTTGGATATTAGCCTCTTCTCACACATATGATTCGCAGATATATTTTTCTTATTGGGTCTGTGGCCTTTTAAGTTTTTGCTGGTTTCTTTTGCCGTGTGGAAGATTTCAGTTTGAAGTTCTTCCACTTGTTATTTTTGCTTTTGTTGCCTTTGCATTTGGTGTCCGATCTGAAGACTCTTTGCCAAAACTAATGTCGAGAGACTTAGTACCTGTGTCTTCTTGGAGGTTTATGGATTCGGGTCTTATGTTCAAATCATTCATCCATTAAAAATTTTGTGTGTGGTGTAAGAAAGTGACCCAGTTATATTCTTCTGCATGTAGTGTCCAGTTTGCCTTACCACTCACTGAAGAGACAGTCCTTCCCTCATGGCATATCTTCTGCTGCTGTGTCGTAAGTTAGGATCATCTATGTGTGGGTAAGTTTCTGAGCTTTCTGTTCTTTTCCACTGACCTGGTGTCTGTGTTTATGCCAGTACCATCCTGTTTTGAAGACAACAGCTTTGTAATCTAGCTTGAAATCCAGGTGTGTGTTGACTGCACCTTTCTTTCTCCAGGTTGCTTTGGATATTTGGGGTCTTTTGTGATTCCATACAAGTTTCTGGACTGTTTTCTATTTGCTCAAAGAATGCCACTGGAATTCAGATAGGGATTTCATCACATCTGTCGATTGCTTTGGGTACAATGGACATGTTCACATAATTAACTCTTCCAGCTAAGGAGCATGGCATATGCTTCCATTTGTTTGTGTTGCCTTCCAAATCTTTGACCCATACATCCTGCCCCCCTCGACACACATGTTTTTTATTTCTTTTCTGCCATGTGTTGAGTGTCCTATGTCTTTCTCATTTTTGGTTACTTTTATTCCTAGATTTTTTTTGATGCAATTGTAAATGGCATTGCTTTTTTAATTTCTCTTTGCAAAAGTGTGTCATCAGTATGCAGAAATGCAAGAAGTTGGGTCACCTGGGTGGTCCCACAGGTGAAGCGTCTGCGTTCAGCTCAGGTCATGAACCCAGAGTTCTGGCACTGAGCCCCGTGTTGGGCTCCCCGCTTAGCAAGGGTCTGCTTCGCCCTCTTTCTGACACTCCCCCTGCTCGTGCTTTTTCTCTTCCTCTCAAATAAATAAATAAAATCTGAAAAAAAAAGAAAACAGGTCTCTGTATATTGAGTTTATATCCTGCAGCTTTCTTGAATTTGTTTATTCTAACAGGGTTTTTTTTTTTTTTTTTGGAATCTTTCGGGATTTCATGTCCTTTGCAAATAGTGACAGTTTTCCTGTATGGATTTCATATCTTTCTCTTTTTTTTTAAAATGATGTTAGTTACCCTACAGTACTTCATTTGTTTTTGATCAGTGTTCCATGATTCATTGTTTGCATATAACACCTAGTGCTCATTATGACATGCCCTCCTTTTTTAAAAAAAGAATTTATTTATTTATTCGACAGATATAGAGACAGCCAGCGAGAGAGGGAACTCAAGCAGGGGGAGTGGGAGAGGAAGAAGCAGGCTCACAGCGGAGGAGCCTGTTGTGGGGCTCGATCCCATAATGCCGGGATCACGCCCTGAGCCGAAGGCAGATGCTTAACCACTGTGCCACCCAGGTGCTCCAACACGTGCCCTTCTTAATACCCATCACCAGGATAACCCATTCCCCTACCCTCCCTTTCTGCAACCTTCAGTTTGTTTCCCAGTGTCAGTAGTCTCTCATGTTTCATCTCCCCCTCTCATTCCCCTCTTTACTTTTCTCTTCCTTCTCCTAATGTCCTCCATGCTATTCCTTCCATTCCACATAGGACTGAAACCATATGATAATTGTCTTTCTATGCTTGCCTTAATTTCACTTAGCATATTCCCCTCCAGGTCCATCCACGTTGGTGCAAATGGAGGGTATTCATCCTTTCTGATGACTGAGTAATATTCCATTGTATAGATGAACCACATCTTCTTTGTCCATTCATCTGCTGAAGGACATCTTGGCTCCTTCCACAGTTTGGTTATTATGGACATTGCTGCAATGAACATTGGGATACAGGTGCCCCTTCTTTTCATTACTCTGTGTCTATGGGGTAAATACCCAGTAGTGCAATTGGTGGGTTGTAGGATAGCTCTGTGTTTAACGTCTTGAGGAACCTCCATATTGTTTTCAAAAGTGGCTGTACCAGCTTGAATTCTCACGAGTAGTGTAAGAGGGCTCCCCTTTCTTTACATCCTCTCTGACTTTTTTTCTTTTTCCTGTCTTGTTAATTTTTTTCAAGAGATTATTTATTTATTCCACAGAGATAGAGACAGCCAGCGAGAGAGGGAACACAAGCAAGGGGAGTGGGAGAGGAAGAAGCAGGCTCATAACGGAGGAGCCTGATGTGGGGCTCGATCCCATAATGCCAGGATCACGCCCTGAGCCACAGGCAGACGCTTAACCGCTGTGCCACCCAGGTGCCCCCTGCCTTGTTAATTTTAACCATTCTAACTGGTGTAAGGTGGTATCTCATTGTCGTTTTGATTTGTATTTGCCTGATGGCAAGTGATGTGGAGCATTTTTTCATGTGTGTGTTGGCCATTTGTATGTCTTCTCTGGAGAAGTATCTCTTTGTGTCTTCTGCCCATTTTTGGGGTATCGAGTTTGAGGAGTTCTTTATAGATCTTGGATACCAGCCCTTTATCTGTAATATCATTTGCAGATATCTTCTTCAATTCCATAGGATGCCTTTTTGTTTTTTGATCATTTGCTTTGCCAAGCAGAAGCTGTTTATCCTGATGAAGTGCCAATAGTTCATTTTTGGTTTTATTTCCTTTGCCTTTAGAGACGTGGCTTGCAAGAAGTTGTTGTGTCCAAGGTTGAAGAGTTCTTTTGATTTTGATATGAGACAGGAATCCATTATCTTATTTTCCTGATTGTATTCGAGTCCTCTGTCTTTCTTGGTGAGTCTAGCTAAGTTTGCCAGTTTTGTTTATCTTTCCATAAAAGGCCGCTCTCATTTTCATTGTTTTTTTTTTTTTTAGTCTCCATTGGATTTATTTATGCATTCATTTTTGTTATTTCCTTATTTCTACTAATTGGGGCTCTGTTTGTTGTTTTTTTCCTACTTCTTTACCACATAAATCAGGTTGTTTATTGGAGAACATTCTCATGGATTGATGAAGACTTGAATTTCTATGAATGTCCCCATAAAGCTACTTTTGCTGCATCCCATAAGTTTTTGTAGGTTGTCTTTTTCATCAGTGTCAAGGTACTTCTAAAATTTTTTTGATTTCTTCTTTGACTGTTGGTTGTTCAGTAGCATGTTGTTAAATATCCACATATTTTTTTAAGATGATTTAAGTACCTGAAAGAGAGTGAGACAGCGAGAGAGAGAACACAAGCAGGGGGGTGGGAGAGGGAAAAACGGGCTTCTCACTAAGCAAGGAGCCTGATATGGGGCTAGATCCCAGGATCCTGGGATCAAGACCTGAGCTGAAAGCAGATCCTTAACGACTGAGCCACCCAGGCCCCAAAAATCTCCACCTATTTTTGACTGTCCGACTTTTTTCTTGATACTGATTTCTAGTTTCATATCATTGTGGTTGGACAAGATTTGAAGCAGAAGGTGAAGAGAGCATTCAGATGAAAGGTTTGTTTCCTGGAGGGTTTTCTGAGGGCAGACCATGAGTTCAGTGGGAATGGAGGAAGGTTTTGTGAGACGGGGGGTGGGGTTAACCCTTGTTAGAATTACTGACTACTACCATGAAAGCTGTGTGCTACCGTTCACACCATAGTCCTGATGGACTTGTACTTCGTTAGAAATATTTTCTAGGAGGTGTAGGCATAGCCTTCACTTAAAGAAATGTGCTATGTGGGTTCATGACATGAGCCCAGGTCAGCAACCAGGATGTATGGTATTGTGGGGGATCAGAATCAGGCTTTCTGTGGGAAGTGACAGAAATAGGGTATGGTGAGCTCCATGACCATAGGTGAGGTCCTGAGTGACCCACGGGGTGTTGGGTTCTGTGGATCTGTCTCATCAGGTGCTATGGAATTTAGGGACACCCTCCTGTCTGTGGATTTGTGTAGAGACAGGTAGACATCAGTGTCTGGCCAGGCACGAGGGTCGCACTGGACCACCACCAGAAGTGCAGCGTGCGGGGGAGCCACTGCTTGGTTTCCAGGAAAGCTGACCAGGGTCTGTGACCGTGATTCCTAGCAGCTGTAAGGGGAGAGGAGGCCGGGGGTGGTGCACACTTCCTAGAGTTGTGGTCAGGACTAGTCTGGAGCCCACTGAAGTCAGCCACACCGGGCACAGAAGGCACCCATTCAGTGTAGCTGTGGGCACTACTCCCACGGCACTTTCGGGCCAGCTCCATGCTGCCACCTCCTGCTTTTCATCATCATCTTCAAGGTCATGTGCCTCTGCGCTTGCCCCATGGCCTCCGGGATATTGTCCGTCCTCCATCTGTCCCTCGTCCCTGTTGCCCTGTGCAGTCCGATGCCAGGGTAGCCTTCTCGAGACAAACATCTGGTCCTGATGGAACACTTTCATGGATCTCTTGTGATTGAAGATGATGCCCTGCCCTGGAAGGGGGCTGCAGGTCCCCAATCAGGAAAGCCATGTCTCCCTTTTCAGCATGGCCTGCCGTCCCCTCAGTTTTCTTCTGGGAATCTCTCCTCCCTTCCTGTGATGACAGCTCTGAACTTAAAAATGAATGTTATTTTACATACCTCTATGCCTTAGTTCATCCATGGCGTGTCTTTCAACCCCGTTAGTGGGGTTTTTTTTAGCAGTTCTGAAGGGCTGTCTGCTCAAGGAGGGGATGATCTGGGTGGGGCAGCTTTCCCTCTCATCTCCCTCAGCATGTCACTGAGTGCTGGGGCCCGCTGTCCCACTGAGGATTGAGGGACCCGAGCCAGCCCATCCTGAGCCCAGTCTGTGTCAGCTGTGTCAACTGATGCGTGTCAGAGCGGTGGGCAGCTGGCATGGGCCAGGGGCAGGCAGTGTCTCCCTCTCATTCCATCCCTCCCTTCCTCCCAGAGGTAGCTCAGAGCAGCCTTCAACCCCTGCATCTCCAGATCCCTTGACCTGTGCCTCCTGTGTTCAGCTGGTGACCTTGGAGTTTCGCATGAATTCCCCCACCCGTACCCTCTCCCATAGAAGTTCCTGGATCAGGGGAGGGGTCGGACCCTTGTCTGTTTTTGGTCTTCTTCCTGTCCCGCACCAAGACCACCCACCCTTGCATCTTCCATGTATGTGCTTGGAAGCAAGCCCATCCACAGGGAACCTATTAGCCAAATGGATCCAGGCAGTGAACATTGAAGTAGAGATCCAGGATCCATAATAAACCTGCTCTGAAACCTGTCCCAACGACTGTGACTCTCTCACACTGAAACAGAAACAATAATAGCTTTCTGGACTGTGAAGTGACATGTGTCTCTCCTTCCAATCTTGAATGCATAGGTGCTGAGCCTGGACAGAAAAGGACCATGGCTCCCGCGGGCTGGAATCCACGGTAAGAACTCAGTGAAATCTGAATTTGAGGCATGAAGTGAATAATTATTGTAGAGTGAATCCTCCCAAGTAGGGCTTATGCACAGTGAACAGGAAAAACTTTATCAAAGAGCTTCCTGAAAGAAAAATATTTTTTTAAAATTTATTTTAATTCCAGTAGAGCTAACATACAGTGTTACATTCATTTCAGATGTACAATAGAGTGATTCTGTAATTCTATATATTACTCAGTGGTCATCAAGAAAAGCGTCCTCTTAATCCCCTTCATCTATTTCACTCATCCCTCTATCCACCGCCTCTCTGGTAACCATCCATTTGTTCTCTATTGTTAAGAGTTTGTATTTTGGTGTGTCTCCTTTTTCTCTTTTAGTTATTTATTTTGTTTGTTTTTTAAATTCCCCGTTAGAGTGACATCATATGGGATTTGTCTTTCTCTGACTGACTGATTTTAGTTAGGATAATACTCTCCAGCTCCATCCATATGGCTGCAAATGGCAAGGTTTCATTCTTTTTCAAGCCGAGTAATACTCCATTGTGTGTGTGTGTGTGTGTGTGTGTGTGTGTGTGTGTGTGTGTGTGTGAATACACACATCTATCATCTCATTTGTCAATTTTTCTACAGACACTTGGGTTGCTTCCATAATGTGATATTGTAAATAATGGTGCAAGAAACGTAGGTGTGCACGTATCCTTTTCCGTTACTGTTTTCCTATTCTTTGGGTAAATACGAGTAGTGTGATTGTTGGATCGTAGGGTAGGTCTATATTTAATTTTTTGAGGAACCTTCATACTGTTTTCCATGGTGGCCACCACAGTTTGCATTCCCACCCACAGTTTGCGAGGATTCCCCTTTATCCACATCCTTCCAACACCTGCTCTTTGTTGTGCTTTTGATGTTAGCCATTCTGACAGGTTTGAGGTATTACCTCATTGTCCTTTGGATTTACATTTTCCTGATGATGGGTGATGGTGAACATGTTTTCCCAGGACTCTTGGCCGTTTGTATTTCTTCTTTGGAGAAATGTCTGTCCATGTCTTCTGCCTATTTTTTAACTGGATTATTTGTTTTTTGGGGATCGAGTAGTATCAGTTCTATATGTTTTGGACACTATCCCTTTATTGCATATGATCTTTGCAAATACCTTCTCCTTTTGAGTAGGTTGTCTTATTCTTTTTACGTTTTCATTGTTCTTCTGCCATGTGGAAACTTTTTTTTGCTGTATTCCCAATAGTTTATTTTTGCTTTCATTTCCTTTGCCTCAGGACACAGTCTAGAAAAACGTTGGTATGGTCCATGTCAAGAAGTTACTGTCTTCCCTCCTGTAAGATTTTTATGGATTCAGGTCTCATACTGAGGTCTTGAAACTGTTTTGTGTTTGTCTGTATTGTGTAAGAAAGCAGTCTAATTTCATTCTTTTGTGTGTAGCTGTCTAGTTTTCCCAACACCATTTGTTGTAGAGACTGTCCTTCTCCCTTTTGATATCGTTGCTTGCTTTGTGGACAATTCATGGACCACATAATTGTGGGTTTCTGTCTGAACTTGTATCCTGTTCCTTTGGTCGCTGTGTCTACTTTTGTGCCGTACTGTCTTGTTAGGATGACTGCAGCTTTGTAGTATAACCTGAAATCTGAAATTGTGAGTCCTCCAGCTTTGTTTTTCTTTTCCACATTGCACTGGCTGTTCGGAATCTTTAGTGGTTCCATACAAATGTTTAGGATTGTTTATTCGAGGTCTTTTGTTCTTTAATTTAAATTCAATTAGCCAACTTACAGTACACCATTAGTTTCAGATGTAGTCTTCAATAAATTTTCAGTCATGTGTAACACCCAGTGCTCATTGTATCGTGTGGCTTCCTTAATGCTACTAACCCAGTTACCCCCCCCCCCAACTTCTCCTCCAACAATCATCAGTTTCTTGCGATAGTTAAGAGTCCAGTATGGGTTTTCTCCCTCTCTGATGACTTCCCATTCTATTTTCCTTTCCTTCCCCTATGGTCTTCTTCCTTGTTTCTGATATTCCACATAGGAGTGAAAGCATATGATCATTGTCTTTCTTTCATTGACTTATTCCACTCAGCATAATACCCTCCAGCTCCACCCAGGTTGGTGTGATGGTAAGTATTCATCCTTTCTGATGGCTGAGTAATATTCCATTATATATATGATCCACATCTTCTTTATCCATTCATCTATCCATGGTCATCTGCACTCCTTCCAGAGCCTGTCTATTATGGATATTGCTGCTATGAACACTGGGGTGCATGTGTCCCATCTTCACTACCTCTGTCTCTTTGGGGTAAATACCCAGTAGTGCAATTGCTGGGACATAGGGTAGCTTTATTTATAACTTCTTGAGGAAACTCTGTACCATTTTCAAGAGTGGCTGTACCGACTGCATTTGTACAGGGGTGTAAGAGGGTTCCCGTTCACTACATCCTCTCCAACACATATAGTTTCATGTCTTCTTATTTTTAAATATTCGGCCTCGTGTGATATGGCATATATAGGGGTTTAGATTTGCATTTCCCTGAAGCCAAGTGATATGAAGCATTTATGCATGTCTGTTTTGGTCACCAGTACATCGTCATCAGTGAAATGACTTCCCATTTTAATCCATCTCAAGACCTAAAGCTGGGTAAGGCACTGAAGCTGGATGATGCCATCGGTTGGAAGTGTGGAGAATTTCAAAAGATCTCCGTGGAGAGCCAGTTTAAAGGTCAGTGTGAAGCTACTAATTGGATCCGGGGAGAACTCTGAAAGTGGGGGTTGCCTGGGATGGGCTGAGGGGGGCCCTGCGATTTTCCTATGAATCCTTGCTGCAGCCCCAAATGGACAGTTTCCTGCTGTGGGGCAGGCTGAGACCTCTAGTCGTGCAGAGGTGAGCCCAATGCCTGGTGCCTTGGAGGCAGGCAAACGGGGAGGGACCCTCAGCAGAAGACCCAGGGTTAGGTTAGGCCTCAAGAGATAGCAGGTCCGAACTGCCCAGTGCTCAGAGAACTCCCAGGCCGAGTGAGATGAGGGCACAAGGGCGGGTGAGTGTGAGCCTTGGGGTTTCATCCGGAAAGGCCCAGAGAGGTCGGGGTTCACCAGAAGGGGCTCTCAGGGGGTGCCCCAATTCTCTTGCCCTGAATGCTCTGTTGTGTCCCAAAATGGTACAGTTTACTGTGGGTTGCAGGCTGTGTCCTACAGTGGGGCTTAGGTGTCCCCAATCCCCCGGAGTGGGGTGCCAGGACCCTGGGGAGGGGCCCGTGTGTGGCCAACCTAGGGTAACGGTTAGGGTCCCGGAGCCCGGCAGGGACAATCTGCAGGCTGTTAGGCGAGCTCTGTGGAGGGCTGAGAGGAGGCCATGGGGGAGGGTGAGCATTGGCCTCAGGGTGGGGGCACGGGGGGCTGCCAAAGGATGGGCATGGGCTCCGGGGGCCTCCCCAAGTTCTCGTGCCCTGTAGGCTCCGTAGAGCCCCAAGGGGCATGGTTTCCTGTCGGGTGGCAAGCTGAGTCCTGCGGTGGGGCACAGGTATCCCAATTCCCCGGGGCTGCAGTGTAAGGCTCCTGCGGAGGCCCCCATACCCACGGCCGACCTAGGGCTAGGGTTAGGCCCAGGAGCCCCGCAGGCCCGATCTGCTGGCTTTATGGCGAGCTACACGGGCTGAGGTGAGGGTGTGGGGAGGGTGAGCGTGGGCCTCAGGGTTGGGGTGTGGGAGGCCGCCGAAGTTCACTGGTGGCTCAGGAGGGCCTTCCTGGTTCTCCCGCCCTGAATGCTCTATGGCCTCCCAAGGCACTCGGTTTCCTGCGCGGTGGCAGACTGAATGCTGCTGTGTGGCTCAGGTGTCCCGAATCTCTGCAGCTGCGGCTCCAGGCTCCTGGGGAGGGGCCCCTCCACAGATGAACTAGGGTTAGGATTGGGGCCCAGGAACCCCGCAGGCCAGATCTGCCCACTATGTGGCGAGATCCACCATGGGCTGAGGTGAGGGTGTGGGGTGGGGTGAGCATGGGCTTCAAGTTTGGGTTTAGGGATCACCGAAGTTCGCCGGGGGCTCTGGGGGCCCTCCTGGTTCTCCCGCCCTGAATGCTCTACAGTCTCCCAAGGGGCACGGTTTCCTGCGGCCTGGCAGGCTTTGTCCTGCAGTGGGGCTCAGGTGTCCGCAGTCCCTGGGTCTGCGGCACTGGGCCCCAGGGGAGGGGTCCTACCCAGCCGACCTAGGGTCAGGTCTAGGCCCCAGGATGCTGGCAGGGCTGATCTGCAGGCTCTGAGATGAGCTCGGTGGCAAGCTGAAGGGATGGCGTGGGGCAGGATGAGCGTGGGCCTCAGAGTTGGGGTGTAGGGGCCGCCGAGGATAACTGGGGGCTCAGGGGGGCCCTAACAGCTCTCCTGCACGGGATGCTCTGCGGCGCCCCAAGGGGCATGGTTTCCTGAGGGGTGGCAGGCTGAGTCCCGTGGTGGGGCTCAGGTGTACCCAATCCCCGGGGTTAGGTTCCGGATTAGGGTACAGGTTAAGGTTAGGGTATGGGTTACGGTTAGGGTATGAGTGAAGGTAGGGGTTAGGGTTAAGGTAAGGAGAGGGTACGGGTTAGGGTTGGGTTTAGGGGTTACAGGTTAGAGGTTATGGGTTAGGGTACAGACTAGGGTTTAGGGTACGGGTTAGGGTTTAGGGTTTGGGTTTAGGGTTAGGGTTAGGGTTGGAGTACGGGTTAGGTTTAGGATACGGGTTAGGGTTAGGGTATGGGTTAGGGTACACATTAGGGTACGGTTTAGGGTACGGGTTAGGGTACAAATTAGGTTTAGGTATGGGTTTGGGTATGGGTTAGGGTCCGGGTTAGAGATAGGGTATGGGTTAGGGTATGGGTTAGGGTACGGGTTAGTGTATGGCTTAAGGTTAAGGTAAGGGTACTGGTTAGGGTTAGGGTATGGGCTACGGTTTAGGGTTTAGGGTTACGGTTAGGGTCCGGGTTAGGCTTAGGGTACGGGTAGGGTTAGGTTATGGGTTATGGTACGAGTTAGGGTTTGGGTTAGAGTCAGGGTTTTGTGTTTAGTGTTATATTTAGGGTATGGGTTAGGGTACTTGTTATGGTTATGGTTAGGTTTAGGGTACGGTTTAAGTTACGGGTTAGGGTACAGTTTAGGGTTAAGGTTAGGATACGGGTTAGGGTACGGGTTAGAGTACGTGTTAGGATTACGGTTAGGGTTAGGGTACAGGTTACGGTTAGGTTTAGGTACGGGTAGAGTTAGTGTTTGGGTACGAGTTAGGGTTAGGTTTAGGGTATTTACTTGTTAGGGGTAGTGTTAGCTGAAGGGGTAGGGGTAGGGTTAGGGGTATGGTCGGGGTCGGGGTAGGGTTAGGGTTTAGGATTAGGGTTTGGGGTTTGCGGTTAGTGGTTAAGGTTAGGGTTTAGTGTTTAGGGTTTCGGGATTAGGGTTAGGGGTTACGGTTTAGGGTTTAGTGTTAATGTTAGGGTTTAGGGTTTAAGGATTAGGGTTTATTGTTAGGTTTAGGGTAGGGTTAGGGTTAGGGTAAGGGTTAGGGGTTAAGGTTTAGGGTTTAAGGTTAGGAGTTAGGGTTTAGGTTTAGGGTTAGACCCAGTTGGCTAGCAGGACCGATGCGCCGGCTTTGCGGGGAGCGGAGGAGTGGGACGAGGTGAGGGCGCTGGAGTTCAGGAGTATGGTATCCAGTGTTTTGGCGCAGGGGGCCTTTGAACGTCGCTAGAGGCTCGGAGGGCCCTGCCCGTTCTCCAGCCCTGAATGACCGGCGGCGCCCCTAGCGGCCCGGGTGGTGGCGGGTTGGCAGTGTGAGTCTGGCACTGCGGTTTGGGGGTCCCCAATGCCATGCGTTGCAGCACAAGGCCCATTGGGAGGGGCCCCTCTGGGGCCGTCCTAGGGTTACTGTTATCACCCAGGAGTCCGGTAGACATGATCCGCCAGCTGTGCGGTAGCAAGGGCCAGGCCAAGGTGAGGGCCCCGGCGAGCTGGAGCGTGGGCCCAATCATTTTGGCGCGTGGGTCTTGGAAGGTCGCCGGGGGATTGG
The DNA here is from genome assembly GCF_024610735.1 of Ursus americanus. Classification (NCBI taxonomy): domain Eukaryota; kingdom Metazoa; phylum Chordata; class Mammalia; order Carnivora; family Ursidae; genus Ursus; species Ursus americanus. Next base: position 84,348,377 of record NC_142132.1, read on the forward strand.
AGGGTCTTGCTGGTTCTCCCGCCCTGAATGGCCAGTGGCGCCCCTAGCGGCCCGCGTGGTGGTGGGGCGGCACGTTGAGTATGGCGCTGGGGCTCGGGGGTCCCCAATCCCTGGCGTTGCTGCGCCAGTCCCCTTGGGAGGTTCCCCTTGTGGGCCAACCTAAGGTTAGGGTTAGCGCCCAGGAAGCTGGCAGACCCGATCAGCTGGTTGTGCAGCAAGCAGAGGGGTGGGTCGAAGTGAGGGCGTGGTGAGCGGGAGCATGGGCCCAAGCATTTTGGTGCGTGGGCCCTTAGAAGTTCACCAGGACTCAGAGGGCCCTGCCCATTCTCCCGACCTGAATGACCGGCGGCGCATCTAGTGGCCTGGGTGCCAGCAGGGCTGCAGGGTGAGTCCGGCGCTGGGGCTTGGGGGTCATCAATCCCCAGTGTTGTGGCGACAGGCCCCTTGGGAGGGGCCCCTCGGGGGCCAACCTAGGGTTAGGGTTAGCCCCCAGGAGCCCGGTAGGCCCAATCTGCCTGCTGAGCGGCAAGCAGAGGGGCGGGCCGAGGTGAGTGCGCTGGCGAGCGGGAGAGTGGTCCCAAGCGTTTTGGAGTGGGGGGCCTTCGAAGGTCACTGGGGGCTCGGAGGGCCTTGCCAGTTCTCTCACCTGAATGACCGGCGGCGCCCCTAGTGGCCCGGGTGATGGCGGGGCGGCAGGGTGAGTCCATGCTGAGGCTCGGGCTTCCCTATACCCGACGTTGCAGTGCCAGGCCCCTTGGGAAGGGCCCCTCTGGGGCCGATGTAAGGTTAGAGTTAGCCCTCAGGAGGCCGTCAGGCCCGATCCACCGTCTTGAGGGGAATGGAGTCGCTGTCTGAGGTGAGGGCGCTGGCGAGCGGAGCGTGGGCCCCAGCGTTTTGGTGCTGGGGGCATTCAAAGTTCACCAGGGCTCAGAGGGCCCTGCCCGTTCTCCCGCCCAAAACGACCGGTGGCGCCCTAGCACCACTGGTGTCAGCAGGGCAGCAGGGTGAGTCCGGCATTATGACTCGAGGGTCCCCAATCCCCGGTGTTGTGGCGGCAGGCCCCTTCAGAGGGGCCCCTCTGGGGCCGACCTAGGATTAGAGTTAGCCCCCAGGAGGCTGGCAGGCCTGATCCACCAGCTGTGCAGAGAGCGGAGGGGCGGGCTGAGGTGAGGGCGCTGGCGAGCTCCAGCGTGGGCCCCAGCATTTTGGCGCGGATGGCCTTCAAAAGTCACCGGAGTCTCGAGGGCCCTGCCCATTCTCCCACCCTGAAGGACCAGGGACGCCCCAGCAAGCCCGATGTCGACAGGGCGGCAGGGTGAGTCCGGCGCTGTGGCTCGGGTGTCCCCAATCCCCGGCTTTGGTCACCAGTCCCCTTGGGAGGGGCCCCTCTGGGGCCAACCTAGGGTTAGGGTTAGCGCCCAGGAGGCCGGGAGGCCCCATAAGCCAGCTGTGCAGCGAGCGGAGGGGCGGGCCATGGTGAGGGCACTGGCGAGCTGGAAGGTGGTACCCAAAGTTTTGGCGCCAGGGGCCCTCGAATGTCGCCGGGGACTCGGAAGGCCCTGCCCGTTCTCCCGCCCTGAATGAGTGGTGGCTCCCCTAGCAGCCCGAGTGGTGGCGGGGCGGCAGGGTGGATCTGGCTCTGAGGCTCGGGGGTCCCCAATGCCAGGTGTTGCGGCCCCAGGCCCCTTGGGAGGGGCCCCTTGGGGGCCGACCTAGGGTAAATGTTAGCTCCTGGAGGCCAGCAGGCATGATCCACAGTCTGGGGCGAATGGAGGCGTGGTCGAAGATCAGGGCGCTGGCGAGCAGGAGAGTGGGCCCCAGCGTTTTGGCACTGGGGGACTTCGAAGGTCACCAGGGTAGGGAGGGCCCTGCCCGTTCTCCCACCCTGAATGATCGGTGGTACCCTAGCAGCTCGGGTGTGGGCTGGGCGGAACGGTGAGTCCAGCGTTGCGACTCGGGGGTCCCCAATCCCTGGCGTTCGGTGGCAGTCCCTTTGGGAGGGGCCCCTTGGGGGCCGACCTAGGGTTAGGGTTAGCCCCCAGGAGGCCGGCAGGCTCGATCCACTGGCTCTGTGGCGAATGGAGGGGTGGGCCAAGGTGAGGTTGCTGGAGAGCGGAAGCGTGGGCCCCAACATTTTGGTTCGGTGGGCCTTTGAATGTTGCAGGGGGCTCGGAGGGCCCTGCTAGTTCTCCTGCCATGAAGGACCGGCGACGCCCCTAGCTCCCCGGGTGGCAGCGGGGTGGCAGGGTCAGTCCGGCACTAGTGCTTGGGTTTCCCCAATCCCCAGCATTGCGGCGCCAGGCCCCTTGGGAGGGGCCCCTCGGGGACTGTCCTAGGGTTAGGTTAACCCCCAGGAGGCCAGCGGTCCTGATCCGCCGGCTGTGCAGTGAGCGGAGGGATTGACCGTGGTAGGGCACAGTTGAGCGGTAGCGTGCTACCCAGCATTTTGGCGTGGGGGGCCTTCTTATTTCACCGGAGGCTCAGAGGGCCCTGCTGGTTATCCCGCCCTGAATGCCTGGCGGCGCCCCTAGCGGCCCACTTGGCGGCGGGGCGGCAGGGTGAGCCCGGTGCTGGGGCTTGTGGGTCCCCAAGCCCTGACTTTGCGGCACCAAGCCTCTTGGGAGGGGCCACTCTGGGGCCCACCTAGGGTTATGGTTAGCCCCTAGGAGCCCGGGAGGCCAGATCCGCCAGCTGTGTGGCTAGAGGGGGGGCGGGCCAAGGTGAGGGCGCTGTAGAGCGGGAGCGTGGGCCTCAGCGTTTTGGCGCGGGGGACCTACGAATGTCGCCTGGGGCTTGGAGGGCCCTGCCCATTCCCCCACCCTGAATGACTGGCGGCGCCCCAAGTGGCCCAGGTGGCGGCAGAGGGGCAGGTTGAGTACATCGCTGGGGCTTGGGGGTCCCCAATCTCCGGTGTTGTGGCGCCAGGCCCTTTGGGAGTGCCCTTGGGGGCCGACCTAGGGTTAGGTTTAGCCCCTAGGAGGCCTGCAGGCCTGATTTGCCTGCTGTTTGACAAGCGGAGGGGTGGACTGAGGTGAGGGCCCAGGTGAGTGCGAGCACGGGCCCCAGTGTTTTGGCGCAGATGGCCTTCGAAAGTCGCTGGGTTCTCGAGAGCCCTGCCCGTTCTCCCACCCTGAATGACCTGCGATGCCCCAGTGGGTCTGGTGTCGGCGGGGTGGCAGGGTGATTCCAGCACTGTAGGTAGGGGGTCCCCAATCCCAAGCATTGCGGCGCCTGTCCCCTTGGGAGTGGCCCCTCGGGGGCCGACCTAGGGTAGGGTCTGCCCCCAGGAGGCTGGCAGGCCCGATACGCCACTGTGGCGCGAGCGGAGGGGCGGGCTGAGGTGAGGGTGCTGGTGAGTGGGAGCGTGGCCATAGCGGTTTGGCTCTGGGGGGCCTTCGAATGTCCTGCAGCTCAGAAAGCCCTGCCCCTTCAACCGACCTGAATGACCGGCGGCGCCGCTATTGGCCCGGGTGACGTGGGACAGCAGGGTGAGTCCGGTGTTAGGAATCGGGAGTCCCCAATCCCCTGCGTTGCGGGATCAAGCCCCTTAGGATGGGCCCCTCGTGGGCAGATCTAGGGTTAGAGTTAGCTCCCAGGAGGCTGGCAGGCCCGATATGCCAGCTAGACTGCGAGAGGAGGGGCGGGCCGAAGTAAAGGTGCTGGCGAGGAGGAGCCTGGGCACCAGCATTTTGACTTGGGGCTTTGAAAGGACGCCAGGGTCTCGAGGGCCATGCCCGTTCTCCCACCCTGCATGAATGGCGGTGCCCTTAGCGGCCCGGGTGGTGAGGGGTGGCAGGGTGAGTCAGGCCCTGCGGCTGGGGTATCTCCAATCCCCAGCGATGCGGCGCCAGGCCCCTTGGGAGGGGCCCCTCGGATGACAACTTAGGGTTAGGTTTAGCCCCTAGGAACTCGGCAGTTCCTATTCGCCAGCTGTGTGGAGAGTGGAGTGGCGGACCTAGGTGAGGGCGCTGGTGTTTGGGAGCGAGGGCCCAGGCGTTTTGGCGTGGGGGGGATTCGAAGGTCACCGTGTCTCAGAGGGCCCTGCCCGTTCTCCCGCCCTGAATGAATGGCAGCACCCCAAGCCCCTGGGTGGCGGCTAGGCGGCAGGGTGAGTCAGGTGCTGAGGCTCAGGGTCCCCAATCCCCCGCGTTGCGGCGCCAGGCCCCTTGGGAGGGGCCCCTCGGGGGTCGATCTAGGGTAACGGTTAGCCCCCCGGAGGCCAGTGAACCCGATCAGCGTCTGTGCGGCACGCAGCGGGGTGGGCCGAGGTGAGGGCGCTGGCGAGCCTGAGCATGAGCCCAAGCGTTTTAGCGTGGGGGGCCTTTGAAGGTCAGCGGGGGCTCGGAGGGACCTGCCTGTTCTCCCGCTCTGAATGACCGGCGGGGCCCCTAGTGGCTCAGGTGGCTGAAGGGCAGCAGGGTGAGTCCGGCACTTGGGCTCGGGGTCCCCATCCCTGGTGTTACGGTGCCAGGCCACTTGGGAAGGGCCCCTCAGGGGCCGACCTACAGTTAGGGTTAGCCCCCAGGAGGCCGGCAGGCCCTATAGACCGCCTGTGCGTGGAGCGGAGAGTTGGGCCGTGGTGAGGGTGCTGGTGAACATGAGCCTGGGCACAAGCATTTTGGTTCTGGGCGCCATCGAAGGTGGGCGGGGATTCGGAGGCCCCTGCCAGTTCTCCCAGCCAGAATGAATGGCGGTGCCCCTAGAGGCCCATGTGGGGCGGGGCGCCAGGGTGCACCCAGCGCTGGGGCTTGGGGGTCGCCAATCCCCACGTTGCACCTCAAGGCTCCTTAGGAAGGGACCCTCAGGGGCCGTCCTAGGGTTAGGGTTAGCGCCCAGGAGGCCGGAAGGCCCGATCCGCCGGCTGTGCGAGGAGTGGAGGTGTGGGCCAAGTTGAGGGCGATACCGAGCGGGAGCGTGGGCCCCAGCGTTTTGGCACCCTGGACCTTCGAATGTTGCCATGTCTCGGAGGGCCCTGCCCATTCTCCTGCTCTGAATAACCAGCGATGCCCCTAGCGGCTCCGTTGGCAGTGGGGAGGCAGGGTGAATCCCACGCTGTGACTCAGGGATCCCCAATCCCCGGTGTTGTGGTACCAGGCCCCTTGGGAGGGGCTCCTCCTGGGCCGACCTAGGGTTAGAGTTTGCCCCCATGAGGCTGGCAGGCCCGATCCTCTGGCTGGGCGGCGAGAGGTGGGCGGGCCGAGGTAAAGGCGCTGGGGAGCGGGATTGTGGGCCCCTGCATTTTGGCGCTGGAGGCTTCAAATGTCTCAGGTTTCTCCAGGGCTCTGTCCCTTCTCCAGCCCTGAATGACCGGCGGCGCCCCTAGCGGCCCGTGTGGCAGTGTTGTGGGAGGGTGAGTCTGCCTCTGGGGCTTGGGGTCCCAGATCCCAGGCATAGTGGCACCAAGACCCTTGGGAGGGGCCCCTGGGGTCCGACCTAGGGTTAGGGTTAGCCCCAAGGAGACCGTCAGGCCCAATCCGCACACTGTGCGGCGAGCGTAGGTGCCGGCCGAGGTGAAGGCGCTGAGGAGCGGGAGCGTGGGCACCAGCGTTTTGGCGCGGGGAGCCTTTGAATGTCACCAGTGGCTCAGAAGGCCCTGCCCTTCTCTCGCCCTCTATGACCGGCGGCGCCCCTAGCGGCCTGGGTGGGGACAGTGCGGCAGTGTGTGTCTGGCTCTGGGGCTCTGAGTCACCAATCCCCAGCATTGCAGAGCCAGGCCGCTTGGGATGTCCCCTCGGGGCCGACCTAGGGTTTTGGTTAGCTGCCAGAAGCCCGGCAGGCCCTATCCACCAGCTCTGAAGCAAGCGGAGGGGCGGGCCAAAGTGAGGGCGCTGGTGAGCAGGATCCTGGGAGCCAACGTTTTTGAGCGGGGAGCCTTCAAAGGTCAGTGTGGGCTCGGAGGGCCCTGCCCGATCTGCCCTGATTGACCGGCGGGGCCTCTAGCGGCTCCGGTGGCTGAAGGGCAGCAGGGTGAGTCCGGCACATGGGCTCGGGGTCCCCATCCCCAGCGTTGCGATGCCAGGCCCCTTGGGAAGTGCCCCTCAGGGGCCGACCTATGGTTAGGGTTAGCCTCCAGGAGCCCCACAGGCCCGATACACCACCTGTGTGTCGAGCAGAGAGTTGAGGCGAGGTGAGGGTGCTGGTGAACATGAGCCTGGGCCCAAGCGTTTTGGTTCGGGGCATCTTCGAATGTCGGCAGGGGTTCGGAGGGCCCTCCAGTTCTCCCACCGTGAATGAATGGCGGCGCCCCTAGCGGACCCTGTGGGGCGGGGTGGCAGCGTGCATCCGGCGCTGGGGCTTGGGGTCCCCAATCCCTGGCATTGTGGCGCCAGGCCCCTTAGGAAGGGATCTTCAGGGGCCGTCCTAGGGTTAGGGTTAGCGCCCAGGAGGCCGGCAGGCCCAAGTCGCCGGCTCTGCGAAGAGCGTAGGTGCGGGCCAAGTTGAGGGTGATGCAGAGCGGGAGCGTGGTCCCCAGCGTTTTGGCGCCCTGGGCCTTCGAATGTTGCCATGTCTCAAAGGGCCCTGCCAGTACTCCTGCCCTGAATAACCAGCGGCGCACTTTGCAGCTCCATTGGCAGTGGGGCGGCAGGGTGAGTCCCGCACTGTGGCTCCGGGATCCCCAATACCCAGCGTTGTGGGGCCAGGCCCCTTGGGAGGGGCTCCTCGAGGGCGGACCTAGGGTTAGAGTTAGCACCCAGGAGGCCGGCAGGCCCAATCCTCTGGCTGGGCGGCAAGAGGTACACGGGCTGAGGTAAAGGCTGTGGGGAGCAGGAGCGTGGGCCCCTGCATTTTGGCGCGGGAGGCTTCAAATGTCACCAGTTTCTCCAGGGCCCTGTCCCTTCTCCCGCCCTGAATGAGCAGCGGTGCCCTAGCGGCCTGGGTGGGGACAGTGCTGCAGGGTGAGTCTGGCTCTGGGGCTCTGAGTCACCAATCCCCAGCGTTGCAGAGCCAGGCCCCTTGGGTTGTGCCCCACGGGGCCAACCTAGGATTTCAGTTAGCCCCCAGGAGCCTGGCAGTCACTATCCACTGACTCTGCAGCAAGTGGAGGGGCAGGCCAAGGTGAGGGCGCTGGCGAGCAGGAGGATGGGAGCCAATGTTTTTGTGCGGGGGGCCTTCAAAGGTCAGCGGGGGCTTGGAGGGCCCTGCCCATTCTCCCGCCCTGATTGACCAGTGGTCTCTAACGGCTCGGGTAGCTGAAGGGCAGCAGGGTGAGTCCGGCACTTGGGCTCGGGGTCCCCATCCCCAGCGTTGTGACACCAGGCCCCTGGGAAGTGCCCCTCGGGGGCTGAACTATGGTTAGGGTTAGCCCCTAGGAGGCCGGCAGGCCCGATACACCACATGGGCGTCGAGCGGAGAGTTGGGCTGAGGTGAGGGTGCTGGTGAATATGAGCCTGGGCCCAAGCGTTTTGGTTCGGGGCGCCTTCGAAAGTTGGCAGGGATTCGGAGGGCTCTGTCCATCCTCCCACCGTGAATGAACGGCAGTGCCCCTGGCGGCCAGGGTGGGGAGGGGCGGCAGGGTGCATCTGGTGCTGGGGCTTGGGGGTCCCCAATCCCCAGCGTTGCGGCACCAGGCCCCTTGGGGGGGGCCCTTCGGGGGCCAACCTAGGGTTAGGTTTAGCCCCTAGGAGGCCAGCAGGCCCTATTCGCCAGCTGTGTGGAGAGCAGAGTGGCAGACCTAGGTTAGGGCGCTGGTGAGTGGGAGGGTGGGCCTGGGCGTTTTGGTGCGGGGGCCCTTCGAAGGTCACCATGTCTCGGAGGGCCCTGCCCGTTCTCCTGCCCTGAATGAACGGCAGCACCCCAAGCCCCCGAGTGGCGGCTGGGTGGCAGGTGAGTCAGGTGCTGAGGCTCGGGGTCCCCAATCCCCGGTGTTGTGGCGCCAGGCCCCTTGGGAGGGCCCCCTCAGGTGCCTACCTAGGGTTAGGGTTACCCCCAGGAGGCCAGTAGGCCCGATCTGCGGGCTATGCGGTAAGTGGAGGGGCGGGTTGAGATTTGGGCGTTAGGGAGCGGGAACGTGGGCCCAAAGTTTTGGCGCAAGGGGCCTTCGAAGGTCACCAGGGGCTCACAGGGTCCTGCCCGTTCTCCCGCCCTGAATGACCCGGGGTGCCCCTTGTGGCCCTGGTGGCGGTGGGGGACATGGTGAGTCCGGCGCTGGGGCTAAGGAGTCCCCAATCCCCGTCGTTGAGGCGCCAGGCCCCTTGGGTGGGGCCACTAGGGGGCCGACCTAGGGTTTGGGTTAGCCCCCAGAAGGCCTGCAGGCCCAATCAGCCAGCTGTGCGGAGAGCGGAGGGGAAGGCCGAGGTAAGGGCGCTGGCCAGCGGGAGCATGGGCCCAAGCGTTTTGGTGTGGGGGGCCTTCGAAGGTCGCTGGTGACTTGGAGGGCCCTGGCCATTCTCCCTTCCTGAATGAACGGCGGCGCCCCTAGAGGCCCAGGTGGCGGTAGGGCGGAAGGGTGAGTTGGGCGCTGGGGTTCGGGAGTCCCCAATCCCCGGTGTTGCGGCAATAGGAACCTGGGATGGGCCCTTCGGGGGCCCACCAAAGGTTAGTGAAACACCCAGGAGGCTGGCAGTCCCGATCCACCAGCTGTGCAGTGAGCGGAGGGGCGGACCGAGGTGAGGGCCCAGGCGAGCGGGAGCATGGGCCCAAGCGTTTTGGTGCGGGGGGCCTTCGAAGGTCACCAGGGGCTCAGAGGGATCTGCCTGTTCTCCCTCCCTGAATGACCGACGGTGTTCCTAGCGGCCCGGGTGGTGGCGGGGCAACACAGTGAGTCCGGCGCTGGGGCTCGAGGGTCCCCAATCCCAGGCATTGTGGTGTCAGACCCCTTCGGAGGGGCCCCTCAGGGGCCAACCTAGGGTTATGGGTAGCCCCAGGAGGAGGGCAGGCCTCATCCGCCGGCTCTGCAGCGAGCCGAGGAGCGGGCCAAGGTGAGGGTGCTGAGGAGTGGAAGTGTGGGCTCAAGCGTTTTGGATATGGGGCCTTCGAAGGTGCCGTGGGCTCGGAGGGCCCTGCCCGTTCTCCCGCACTGAATGACCAGGGGCACCCCTAGCGGCCCGGGCAGTGGCAGGGCAGCAGGGTGAGTCCGACGCTGGGGCTCGGGGTTCCCAAATACCCGGCGTTGCGGTGCCAGGCCCCTTGGGACAGGCCCCTCGGGGGCTGACTTAGGGTTAGGGTTAGCCCCCAGGAGATAGGCAGGCTCGTTCTGCCCATGTGCAGTGAATGGAGGTGTGGGTCGAGGTGAGGTAGCTGGCGAGCGGGAGCGTGGGCCATAGCATTTGGCTTTGGCTCGGGGTGCCTTCGAAGGTCAAAGGTGGCTCGGAGGGTCCTGCCCGTTCTGTCGCCCTGAAGGACTGGCGACGCCCCTAGCACCCCATGTGGCGGCGGGACGGCAGGGTGCGTCCGGATCTGGACTTGGGGGTCCCCAATCCGTGGCATGCGGCACCAGGCCACTTGGAAGGGGCCCCTCGGGGGCGACCTAGGGATAGGGTTAGCCCCCAGGAAGCCAGCAGGCCCGATCCGCCAGCTCTGAAGTGAGCTTAGGCATGGGCCGAGGTTAGGGCGCTGGCGAGCAGGAGCATGGGAGCCAGAGTTTTTGCGCGGGGGGCCTTCGAAGGTCACAGGGGGATCGGAGGGCCCTGCCCGTTCTCCCTTCCTGAATGACTAGCAACGCCCCTAGTGCCCTTGGTGCTTGTGGGGTGGCCGAGTGAGTCCAGCACTGGGGCTCGGGGGTCCCAAATACCCGGCATTGCGGTGCCAGGCTCCTTGGGAGGGGCCCCTCGGGGGCCGACCTAGGGTAAGTGTTAGCCCCCAGGAGTCCCGCAGGCCAGTTCTGCCAGCTCTGCGGCAGGCAGAGGGGCAGGCCGAGGTGAGGGCGCTGGCGAGAGGGAGTGTGGCCCCAAGCGTTTTGGCGCGGGTGGCCTTCGAATGTCGCCGGGGGCTTGGAGGGCCCTTCCCATCTCTCGCCCTGAAAGACTGGCAGCGCCCCTAGCAGCCTGGGTTGCTGCGGGGCAGCAGGGTGACTCTGGCGCTGGGCTCAGGGGTCCCCAATCCCCAGCGTTGTGGCGCCAGGCCCCTTGGGAGGGGCCCCTCGGGGGCCGACCTAGGGTTAGGGTTCATCCCCAGGAGACCGGCAAGCCCGGCGCTAAGTGGTTCTGGCAATGTAACAAAAATGCCATACACTTATCTGTAAGAAATAACAGTGTACAGGAACCCTCTTAGTCCTAACATCATCCTTTGTGAATATGGAAGCCAGCCCCAAAGTGGTCGTGGAAGTCTGACGAAAGGGCTAAGCACTCTTCTCTGTGTCACCACACTATACAGGGAAAGACCAATGTACATCATCTTTCACGAGTAGGAAGCATTAATGAAAAGGTTCTAGAATTTCGAGGACTCTGACCCATCCTTATTGGTAATAAACCACCGTGTACAGGAAAACACCTTCAACTCTCATCAGCCTCCTCAATCCTGATTCTGATTCAACTTTGGTGTGTAGGACTAGGGAAATGTCCACATCTTATTGCTAAGAAAGAATGATGTCAGGGTAATGCCCTTCAAGTCACCTCAGCCTTCCTGAAGACGGAAGCAGGAATCAAGGCGGTTATGTTACCATGAGGTAAGGAAGATGAGCATATAAGTGAGAAACAACAGTGGGCAGGACCTCTCTTCCAACGAACAGTATCTTTGCTTAATGTTGAATCCCTATGGTAAGTGGTTGTGGGCATTTGTGAGGTCAAAATCTTAAGTGTTTTGTAAAACCTCTTAGTCATTCACAGATGAGACTAAGGTAGTTGGGGACTCCTAGGCAGTGATTTGTCCACTGTCAAAAATATGAAAAGATAAAAGAGACAGATGAGGTCTCCTCAGGCATTGTCCTTTTATCCTCAGCCTCCGTGAGGATGGCCATCCCTGGAAAGCTCAGTGGCAGGGTCTCATTCACAGTGGGGGCATCTGTTCCTCACAGACATCAGGCAGGGAAATGGATTTGGTTCTCTGTGCCAGCCCAGTCACAGCTGAGTGTCACAGCACCCTCTCGTGGGCTCATAAGAGTTTCACTGTCACCAGGCATGTCATTGTATTTGATAAACCCCTGTGAGAGTTTGCAATTGCCTTCATCTGCAACCTCCTAGAGGCAAATGCAGATCTCTGGTACCATGTGAAGTCATGTGAAGGCATTGTGAGAAAGTGTCCTTTTGCTTAAGAAAAACATGGCTGGGGCTGCTGGCTGGCTCAGCCAGTTAAGCATGTGCCTTTGGCTCAGGTTATGATCCCAGGGTTCTGGGATCGAGCCCGGGCTCCCTGCTCAGCAGGAAAGGAGGTAGGGAAATAGCTTAGAACCCACAGAGATTGTGAATAATGTGGAGTGAAATGGAACTTGGTCTGTGTTTTGCTTTAGGGATTGGAAGTTAGTTTTTTCTCAATTGTGATTGTTCTTGAAACAGAAAAGCTGTATTGGGTTTTTTCTACCTTTAATTTTTTTCTAATAATAATTTTTTATTATGATATGTTAGTCACTATACAGTATTTCCTTAGTTTTTGATGTAGTGTTCCGTGATTCATTATTTGCATATAACACCCAGTGCTTCATGCAATATGTACCTTCCTTAATACCCATCACTGGCCCATCCCAATCCCCCACCCCTCTCCCCTCTGAAGCCCTCAGTTTGTTTCCCAGAGTCCATAGTCTCTCATGGTTCATTCCCCCTTCTGTTTAGGGTCCATTGTCTAAAGGGACACACAGTGGAAGTTCACCAAATATAAGATCAAAATTTCACTGTTCATTATAGATGTTGCCAAGTAGTCCAGACATTTCATTCTACTGTAGTAATTCATTATACCTGTGCAGGTGCACGTGGAAGATAACTGATGCATTTATACTGGTAATAAAACATGCCCCTCAGTAGTAGAATAATAGAGGATGCATATGTGTAAAATTACTCGACTACAGCTTCCATGCTTTCCCTTTGGTTCCTTATTATCTATGAAATTGGACAATTTTTGTTCTCTAGGCCTAAAACTCATTGTCAGTATTCAGTTTTTCAATGCTGATCTTCTGCTGTATAAGTTACCAAAAACTAAAATATGTATGACCTTTAAAAAATGCTATATTGAAAATTACAGCAGGGAAGTTCCATTTTGTGAATATTGTGTCAATGGATCTCTATTTTGACATCAGTGTTCATTAGAAATGATGACATTTCATGTGAGTATAAATATTAATGTAAAAAAGAAAAGGGAGGAAGAACCTTGAATGTTTAAGTAGTTGCTGAAATGACAGGTGTGTGTGTGTGTGTGTGTGTGTGTGTGTGTGTGTGTGTGTGTGTAATTGATTTTCAGTGAATGATTCAGCTTCTTGTAGGGCCTCTGAGGGAGCCCACGTGAACCTTTCAATTAGTTGGTATGTGTTTTCAGAACATGGGAATCTCTTAGTCCAATAGTCAATCAGGCAAGCTTTGAGGTCTTGAAGAGTTTCAGTCCTCAGCGATGGTGTTGCAGACCCTTGTGAGCAAACCCTAGGGTATGCTCAGAGCCCTCATTAGCAGGTACCAATGTGTGACAATTTCAGACAGCATTTCCCAAAGAAATACCTCTTCAGTCTCTGCCCTTGTCAGTTCCCTACACTTCCTTACACTAGTTATGTGATCAGTGTGTTTCAGGATAATCCCCACATGTGATTTTTGCTATTTCCTACTAGTCCTATCTATTTCTCATCTTCTTCTTTTATGGTAGGGGTTGGGAAGCAACCTGTGTGGTGTAGGAAGGGGTGTGGTAGTTGTCTGCCTTCACAGGACCGAATGATGCCTAGAAATTGTACTGTAGTTTGAGGTCAATTGTCCATCCTCTGAGTGTCAGGAATTCCATCACTTTACTTTGATGCTAGTCTGTTCTTCAAGCTGTCCTCAGAAATAAGGACGTCATCCATCTAGGGAATACTGGTTTGTGTGTATGTTTTCATTTTAGGAAAGGCCTTGCTGTTCCTGAAAATAATACTGTAGAGCACCCTTTCCTGTTCTTATTGGCCATCAGTCAATCTTTTGTGAAGTATTCGTTTATAAATAGACTTTTTATGGTTGATGAGCAGGAATTCTTTATTGACAAGTCTTTGTCAGTGTGTGTATTGCAAATCTTTACTTCCCAGCCTGCAGTTCACTTTTTCATTTTCTTATGGTCATAAGATAAGGAGAAATGTCACATTTTTATGAAGTCCCACTGAATTCTTTTAAATGGTTAGTGCACCCTATGTCCTACCCCAAGATTGACAGGTTCTACATTTTCTTTCAGAAACTGTCCAATGGGAAGCTACAATCCATCTCAAATTTACAAATTGCATTTTTAATTCTAATAGGGTATTTATAGACTGTTTTGGATTTTCTATGTACACAATCGTATGATCTGTGAATAGTCACAATTATCCCCTCAATTCTTATACTTTTTGTTTCTCTTGCCTTCTAACACTGGTTGATTCTCCGATGCCACGTTGAATAGAGCAGCATTGTTTGAAGATTTTAATATACCTTTCTCAATATCTGATAGAAAAAGCAGACAAAACATTGGTAAAAATGTGACCTAATTGACATATAGGGAACATTCCATAATAAGTGCAGAATACATTATTTTCAAGTGGTCATAGACTCTTTACCCAAATAGATGATAGGTGGGGCCACGAATCAAGTCTACAAATGTTAAATCATGAAATTAACCAGATTCTATTCTTAGACCACAGGGGAACTGAGCCACAGTCATAGCGAAAAGAAAACCAGGAAGTCCTTCAATGCTTAAAAATTAAATGGAACTTTGCTACATATCCTGAAGGTCAGAGAGGGAATCTCCATGGAAATTCTGAAACTTTTCTATATGAGGGCTCACACACAATGGCACTTCGTTTGTGAAGAGCATTATAATAACCTAGACAGGAGTTGAGCCTTAAGTCAGAGTTCTGCCTGCCCCAGCCACACCTGGCAGCCTTGGCCTGTGGTCCCCCTCAGCTGTCCTTTCTGTTGGCCCTGAGCTAAGGGGGTCAACATGGCCATATGGAAATGGGAAGCTCCCCACTCATAGTGACAGCGGTGCCCCCTCCCCAGCTGCCCTTTCTGGTAGCTCTGAGCTAAGGGGGTCAACATGGCAGTATGGAAATTAGAAGCTCCACACTCTTAGTGATGACGTTGCAATCGTATCATCCTCACCAGTCCAACAACATGATTTCTGAGTGAAATATGACACAAGAGTGACTTCTTGGCCTTCCTTCAGGTTTGAAAATCATCTGGTGAGTCATCTATTAGAAATATAGATTCAACATGTGTTCTTTCTTCTGGAAAAGAAATAGACCCAATAGCAATTATGGCTTCCTGAACACCTGTTCCTGAGACACATCATACTGGCTCTTTGTAGCATTCTGCCTCTTAAACTTCTCAACTAGGGTGTAGATATTTTTAGGCACATTTTCAGGTGGTTAGACAGGGACTCAGATGATATGAGTCACAGAGGATTTTAGTGTCAGAAACCTAAGTGGGATCCCCAAATTGACTCTAAATCCCTTGTTGTTCCATACAGGGTACTATTTCTCTCTTATATCTGGTCTTCTTGATCTGGAAACCTATCAAGTATCAGGATTTTCTTGTCATGTGGACAAGTGGAACAAATTCAGCTGGGCTTTTCACCTCTGCCCATGGTGATCATTATCTCAGTGGAAGACCACTGGGTAAGATACTCAAAGATCCTTAGGAATACAGATGGTATAATATTTTCCTGGTATTAAAGTTACCGAAACCAACTAACTTTTTTAGTCCATTCAGGCTCTGATATGTTCGGAGGGTGCTGTAAAACAGGTCTGAAATAGTATTTAAAAACACTCAGCTCAGCCTCTTCTACAACGTGAGCCAATGCTTATAAACATGGCTAAAATATTCCCTTACCTACGATGAGTTTCCAGCCATCCTAGTGTTTATATGGTATGACTGTGACTTACATTAGTCAACATTTGCAGAGAAAGAACTTAGGGTATCCAGGGGGCACTTCATGTTGAAATTAGTTTGTGACAAGGAGCTACTGTGTTTTATTCTGCAGTCCAAGGGAATGGTGCCAGACATCTCTAAGGTGTCTAGCAGTTCTACAATTCTGATTTTAAGTGGTCTGTGTGCTTTAGCGATTTGGGCAGGAGAAGGGCAGGAGTCCAGAGACTGTGAACACTTCTGTTACCTGTGCTGACCATGGAGCAGGTAGCCTTGTGGGCATCATTTTGATTTCTTGGTACTCTTGTGAAAGGTGCTTTTGTCTCAAATTCCTCCATTTAGGAGTAATTATAATGATAAAAGTAATTTTTATCTTATATCAACTGTGGGCCCTGATCCTGGGCTCCCAGGGAAGCTATCCTTTAACATTCTACCCGGCTCAAAATGACTGGGCAAAACCTCAAAGCATGGGCCCTGTTTCTGCCCTAAGCACATGTACATCTGCTTCGAGAAGAAAACAATAACCAAAAATGCCAACATAAAGATAAGAAAAAATAAAGAACCTCTTTGGCTCCCATAAGATTAAAGTCATACTGACAGTACATACAGAAAACATAAGAAAAACTCTGTCACTTTCTGGAATCTAAGAAGATCCTCATTGTGGTGTGTAACTCTGTACGTAAAAGAAAAGAGAAAAAAATATATAAGCCTGCCCTAAATGTTCCTTCCCAGGAGCACTCCCTTCTTGGTGAAGACTGTGTCTCCCAGGAAGCTGTCCTGACTTGGGTTTGAATAAAGGTCTCTTCCTTTCTCTCTAAAATGTTTTTAAAAGTTCATTCACGCAATGTTGACAATAACAGTGTTTTCTATTTAAGTGAGAAATAAATGTTCCACTCTAGTTGCTTTGGGAATAGACGAATTGAGGGTTTCTTTAGAAGAGTAAGTCTGCTTTCCAGAAAAGGCAAGGTCATTGGTCTATTGAGAATGAAGATAATTACTGCTAAACAAGTATGTGTTGCCCCTTTGCCCAGAAACCGAAGCAGGTTTGCAGGCTTTAGGTCAGAGGTGCCTTTTTCTCCCCAGCTGACAGCACTTCTCTGCTCTGGCTCCAAGACACCCGAGGTTTTGGACTTCAGCATCGGAGTCAGCGAGGAAGCTTGTCACGGGACGCCAGTGTTCAGAGAAAGCACAGGTATGTTTGGCAAAATGTCCTATCTATGTCAGGGCTGGAGGTAATACCTCTCATTATCCCAAAACCTCCTGGGCTTTTCTCTTTTCTCTAGTTGAGGAACAAAGTAAAATTGAAGTAGCTGTCAGCATTCTGGGTTTGGTGCAAGAATTACGTAGTTTCCCTGCTGGTATAACTTTGCAGGGGATCACAATTTCTCTGTCCATTTATTGCTTACAAATGTATTTTGACCAACTGTTTCCTAGGAACCCTCTTTCATTAGAAAGGGAAGGTGAGATTCACTCTGTGCCTGTTTGTAACATTTAATTTGTTCCTTCATCTAACAGTGTTTATTCAGTTGGGCCTAAGATATGGTTGAGTGGACAGGATCTAGAGTTAGGTGGCTTTTTTCATCAGATACAGACTTGGATGATGTCATTTGACAAAGGTGATGTTTCATCATTGATTAGTTTATTCATCAGAACAGTTAAAATTAGGGTGGAGGGAAAATTGAAAATTATCCAAAGCGGCCTGTTCCTGTTTAAAAGTTGAGCTTGACCTTCTAGTTTTACTAAATGTATTATCTTGATAGTTTGAGGTGCCATATTCTCTCTGTAGTTTCTTTGGTGGTGGAGTTAGAAGGAGAGTCTGGGAATTCTTTTGGATAGTGGCATGCTGGTGGCTTCAAGGGGCTTGGCTTCAGGAGCCTTGGGGTAAGTCTGCAACTGCTTGCCTGACCCTGGGTGCATCTCCCAGAGGTTTTGTTTCCTCTTATGAAATTGCCGGCAGATAATGTTCTGCTTAAAGGGGAACCCTCCCATCCTGTTGGTTGGAATGCAAAGTGGTACAGCCAGTCTGGGAAACAGTGTGGGGGTTCCTCAATAAGTTAAACATTGAACAACCACATGATCCAGAAATTGTTCTCCTATGTATTTACCCAAAGGATACAGAAATGCAGATTAAAAGGGGGTCCATGCACCATGATGTTTATGGCAGTAATGTCCACAGTAGCCAAACTATGGAGAGAACCCCAAAGTCCATGCACTGATGAATGGATAAAGCAGATGTGGGATACATATATATAATGGAATATGACCCAGCTTCAAAAAGAATGAAATCTTACCATTTGCAAGGATGTGGATGGACCTAGAGTGTATTAAGCTAAGCAAAAACAGTGAGGAAAGACAAGTATCTTATGTACTCAGGCTTGTGGAATTTCAGAAAGAAAACAGATGAACAGAGTGGAGGGGTGATGAGAGAGGCAAACAAGGAAATAGACTCAACCTTGGAGAACAAACTGAGTGTTGCTGCATGACAGGGGCGTGGGGGGAAGAGTTAAATGGGTGAAGGGTGTTAAGGAGGGCACTTGTGATGAGCACCGGGTACTGTATGCAAGTGAGGAATCACTAAATCCTACCCCTGAAGCGAATATTCCATGGCATGTGAACTAACTGGAATTTAAGTAAGAGAAGAAAGGAAAAAGTGTTCTGCTTCATGAAGAGTGAGGTATAATTGTAGTGAAGTGGGCTGTACTATTCTATAGATGAGAGTTGTAAAACACCCTGTTGTAGGATACACTAGCTTCTTATCACATAAGGAGTCCTCAGAAAGCTGCAATGAAATATTCAGATCTCAGAGTATGTTCATGTTCCACTGATATGTTACAGTTTGCACAGGTAGGAAAGAAGGTGGAGAAAAAGGCAACAGAAGGGGTAAGTAGGTGTGAACCTTTCATTAGTTAGCGTTATAGGTTTCTCATGAAAGCCTTGCGCCAGTGTGATTTTGAAAGAAGAGGAGGAATCCGGGAGCTTTGGAGGAGATGGGGGATTTCCAGGTCTGGGTAAAGCTGACAGGGTCCCAGAGGAGAGCTGAATGCATTCTGCAGCAGGGTGTAGGCAGGGTGGGCTCCAGGGGTGGCTGTGGGTCTCCTGGGTGAGAGTTTTGACAGGGGAGAGCTGTGTGCAAGTTCCTGGCTGAGGACAAGTGAGGCACAGGTGGAGAGCTGGCAGAGAACCTTCTTCTGGGCCACCAGCCTCACCCAACACACACAGCCTCATCTTCTGTCCCTGTCACTCCAATTCAGACTTCTCCGAAAGTGAGTGAGAACACATCAAGAGCATTCTGAACAGAAGGGAAAGCATGTGCAAAGGTTCTGGGGCAGGAGAATTCCAGGTATGTCCAGGAGCAGCAAGAAGGCCCTGTGGCCACAGGAGACAGCTTAGGACATGAGCTCAGAGAGGTGACACAGGGTGACAGAAAGCCATTGCAGGGCTATAACTCCATGAGATGCTGTTTCACTGGGCCATCCTGGCTGCAGTGTAGAGAACAGATGACAGAGGGTTGAAGATGGCAAGGCAGGTCAATGACGAAGCTTTTCCAGGAACTCAGGCACTGTGGACCAGACAGGTGGCCTTGGATGTAGTGGTTAGACCAATTCTGGGTCCATTTTAAAGATGAAGCTCACAGGATTTGCTGATGGGTTAGCTATTAGGAGCAGGAGCAGGAGAACAGAGATATTGGGGTAACTCCCAGCTGTTGTGGGTTGTCCTGATCAAGGGAAAGGAGAGGGTTTCTCGGGGGATAGCAGGTAGTCCATGTTCCGCATGCTGAGGAAGGTGCCTTTCCCGGTGGATCTGCTGAGGTTTGTGTCTGGGAGGACCTTTCACATCTCCTCCTTCAGCAATGCTCAAGTACAAGTATCCCCCACTTTTTAAACGTTCACAGTAAGACACTTGGTTTTCTTGAAAGAACTACGTTATTACCCAGCTTCAGTAAGAGGAAGAGACCTGAAGAGGATTTCCCTCTTATAAAAAAAGGTGAACAGTGAGAATCGTGTTCAGCATCTGTTTTGGGGAGAAGCACGACAGAGGCGGTGTGCACCCCAACCAGCTCCTTCCGCTGGGAACCGCTCTCCGCATCCAGCCACCAGCACTTTGAATGGTGTCTGTGAGCCTCTGCTGTGCTTTATCTTCATTTATGCTGGGCCTCCGTTAGAAACTTGTGTCCTAAGGCCTAAGGAAAGCCAAAGAGAAGGAATTTTGGAGTCTGAGCACACTGTCTACTTGTTCGTGTAAATTAATGGCCATTCCTTCTTGACACCATTTCTGCTGTGCAAGGTCTCTCAGAAGCCCTGTACTTTCAAAGAGCAGGGAAACCTATACCCCATGCTGTGGGGTAGTTTTAGTCTCCATGCTGGACTGAACTGACTGTCGGATTTTCTCACTCAATACCAGTAGTGCAGTTGGTGGGTCTTAGGATAGCTCTGTGTTTAACGTCTTGAGGAACCTCCATATTGTTTTCAAAAGTGGCTGTACCAGCTTGAATTCTCACGAGTAGTGTAAGAGGGCTCCCCTTTCTTCACATCCTCTCTGCCTTTTTGTAATTTCCTGTCTTGTTAATTTTTTTTCAAGATTTTATTTATTTATTCCACAGAGATAGAGACAGCCAGTGAGAGAGGGAACACAAGCAGGGTGAGTGGGAGAGGAAGAAGCAGGCTCATAACGGAGGAGCCTGATGTGGGACTCGATCCCATAATGCCAGGATCATGCCCTGAGCCGAAGGCAGATGCTTAACCACTGTGCCACCCAGGTGCCCCCTACCTTGTTAATTTTAGCAATTCTAACTGGTGTAAGTTGGTATCTCATTGTTGTTTTGATTTGTATTTGCCTGATGGCAAGTGATGTGGAGCATTTTTTCATGTGTGTGTTGGCCATTTGTATGTCTTCTCTGGAGAAGTATCTCTTTGTGTCTTCTGCCCATTTTTTGGGTGTCGAGTTTGAGGAGTTCTTTATAGATCTTGGATACCAGCCCTTTATCTGTAATATCGTTTGCAGATATCTTCTTCGATTCCATAGGTTGCCTTTTTGTTTTGTTGATCGTTTGCTGTGCCAAGCAGAAGCTTTTTATCCTGATGAAGTGCCAATAGTTCATTTTTGGTTTTATTTCCTTTGCCTTTGGAGACGTGGCTTGCAAGAAGTTGTTGTGTCCAAGGTTGAAGAGTTCTTTTGATTTTGATATGAGACAGGAATCCGTTATCTTATTTTCCTGATTGTATTCGAGTCCTCTGTCTTTCTTGGTGAGTCTGGCTAAGTTTGTCAGTTTTTGTTTATCTTTCCAAAAAAAGCAGCTCTCGTTTTCATTGGTTTTTTTTTTATTTTGTCTTTTTAGTCTCTGTTGGATTTATTTATGCATTCCTTTTTGTTATTTCCTTATTTCTACTAATTTGGGGCTTTGTTTGTTTTTTCATTTTTTCTACTTCTTTACCACATAAATCAGGTTGTTTATTGGAGAGCATTCTCATGGATTGATGAAGACTTGAATTTCTTTGAATGTCCCCATAAAGCTACATTTGCTGCATCCCATAAGTTTTTGTAGGTTGTCTTTTTCACCAGTGTCAAGGTATTTCTAAAATTTTTTTGATTTCTTCTTTGACTGTTGGTTGTTCAGTAGCATGGTGTTAAATCTCCACATAATTTTTAAGATTATTTTAGTATCTGACAGAGAGTGAGACAGTGAGAGAGGGAACTCAAGCAGGGGGATGAGACAGGGAGAAGCGGGCTTCCCACTGAGCAAGGAGCCTTATTTGGGGCTCGATCCCAGGATCCTGGGATCAGGACCTGAGCTGAAGGCAGATCCTTAACAACGGAGCCACCCAGGTCCCCCAATCTCCACCTATTTTTGACTGTCCCATTTTTTTCTTGAGACTGATTTCTAGTTTCATATCATTGTGGTTGGACAAGATTTGAAGCAGAAGGTGAAGAGAGCATTCAGATGAAAGGTTTGTTTCCTGGAGGGTTTTCTGAGGGCAGACCATGAGTTCAGTGGGGACGGAGGAAGGTTTTGTGAGCCGGGGGGTGGGGTTAACCCTTGTTAGAATTACTGACTACTACCATGCAGGCTGTGTGCTACCGTTCACACCATAGTCCTCATGGACTTGTACTTCATTAGAAGTATTTTCTAGGAGGTGTAGGCATAGCCTTCACTAAAGAAAGGTGCCATGTGGGTTCATGGCATGACCCCAGGTCAGCAACCAGGATGTATGGTATTGTGGGGGATCAGAACCAGGCTTTCTGTGGGAAGTGACAGAAATAGGGTATGGTGAGCTCCATGACCATAGGTGAGGTCCTGAGTGACCCACTGGGTGTTGGGTTCTGTGGATCTGTCTCATCAGGTGCTGTGGAATTCAGGGACACCCTCGTGCCTGTGGATTTGTGTGGAGACAGGTAGACATCAGTGTCTGGCCAGGCACGAGGGTCGCACTGGACCACCACCAGAGGTGCAGTGTGCAGGGGAGCCACTGCTTGGTTTCCACGAAAGCTGACCAGAGTCTGAAACCGTGATTCCCAGCAGCTGCAAGGGGAGAGGAGGCCGGGGGTGGTGCACACTTCCTAGACTTGTGGTCAGGACTAGTCTGGAGCCCACTGATGTCAGACACACCTGGCACAGAAGGCACCCAGTCAGTGTAGCTGTGGGCATTGCTGCCATGGTACTTTCGGGCCTGCTCCATGCTGCCACCTCCTGTTTTCATCATCATCTTCAAGGTCATGTACCTCTGCTCTTGCCCCATGGCCTCCGGGGTATTGTCTGTCCTCCATCTGGCCCTCGTCCCTGGTGCCCTGTGCAGTCCCATGCCAGGGTAGCCTTCTCGAGACAAACATCTGACCCTGATGGAACACTTCCATGGATCTCGTGTGATGCGAGGATGATGCCCTGCCCTGGAAGGGGGCTGCAGGTCCCCAATCAGGAGAGCCATGTCTCCCTTTTCAGCATGGCCTGCCCTCCCCTCAGTCTTCTTCATGGAAGCTCTCCCCACTTCCTGAGATGACAACTCTGAACTTAAAAATGAATGTTCTTTTACATATCTCTATGCCTTAGTTCATCCATGGCATGTCTTTCAACCCCGTTAGTGGTGTTTTTTTTTAGCAGTTCTGAAGGGCTGTCTGCTCAAGGAGGGGATGTCCTGGGTGTGGCAGCTTTCCCTCTCATCTCCCTCAGCATGTCTCTGATCCCTGGGGCCAGCTGTCCCACTGAGGATTGAGGGACCCGAGCCAGCCCATCCTGAGCCCAGGCTGTGTCAGCTCATAGACTGTGTGTGTCGGAGCAGTGTGCAGCTGGCATGGGCCAGGTGCAGGCAGAGTCTCCTTCTCATTCCTCCCTCCCTTCCTCCCAGAGGTAGCTCAGAGCAGCCTTCAACCCCTGCATCTCCAGATCCCTTGACCTGTGCCTCCTGTGTTCAGCTCGTGACCTTGGAGTTTCGCCTGGATTCTACCTCCCGTACCCTCTCCCGTAGCAGTTCCTGGATCAGGGGAGGGGTCGGACCCTTGTCTGTTTTTGGTCTTCTTCCTGTCCCGCACCAAGCCCACTCACCTTTGCATCTTCCATGTATGTGCTTGGAAGCAAGCCCATCCACAGGGAACCTATTAGTCAAATGGATCCAGGCAGTGAACATTGAAGTAGAGATCCAGGATCCATAATAAACCTGCTCTGAAACCTGTCCCAAAGTCTGTGACTCTCTCACACTGAAACAGAAACAATAATAGCTTTCTGGACTGTGAAGTGACATGTGTCTCTCCTTCCAATCTTGAATGCATAGGTGCTGAGCCTGGACAGAAAAGGACCATGGCTCCTGTGGGCTGGGATCCACAGTAAGAACTCAGTGAAATCTGAATTTGAGGCATGGAGTGAATAATTATTGTAGATTGAATCCTCCCACATAGGGCTTATGCACAGTGCACAGGAAAAGCTTTTTCAAAGAGGTTCCTGAAAGAAAAATCTTTTTTAAAAATTTATTTTAATTCCACTAGAGCTAACATACAGTGTTACATTCATTTCAGGTGTACAAGAGAGTGATTCAGTAATTCTCTATATTACTCAGTGGTCATCAAGAAAAGCGTCCTCTTAATCCCCTTTATCTATTTCACTCATCCCTCTATCCACCTCCTCTCTGGTAACCATCCGTTTGTTCTCTATTGCTAAGAGTTTGTATTTCGAAGTGTCTCCTTTTTCTCTTTTAGTTATTTATTTTGTTTGTTTCTTAAATTCCCCATTAGAGTGACATCATATGGGATTTGTCTTTCTCTGACTGACTAATTTCAGTTAGGATAATACTCTCCAGCTCCATCCATATGGCTGCAAATGGCAAGCTTTCATTCTTTTTCAAGCCGAGTAATACTCCATCGTGTGTGTGTATGTCTCTGTGTGTGTGTGTGTGTGTGTGTGTGTGTGTGTGTGTGTGAATACACACATCTATCATCTCATTTGTCAATTTTTCTACAGACACTTGGGTTGCTTCCATATTGTTATATTGTAAATAATGGTGCAAGAAACATAGGGGTGCACATATCCTTTTACGTTACTGTTTTCCTATTCTTTGGTTAAATACGAGTAGTGTGATTGTTGGATCGTAGGGTAGTTCTATAGTTAATTTTTTGAGGATCCTTCATACTGTTTTCCACAGTGGCCACCACAGTTTGCATTCCCACCCACAGTTCACGAGGATTCCCCTTTGTCCACATCCTTTCAACACCTGCTTTTTGTTGTGCTTTTGATGTTAGCCATTCTGACAGGTTTGAGGTACTACCTCATTGTCCTTTGGATTTACATTTTCCTGATGATGGGTGATGGTGAACATCTTTTCACGGGACTGTTGGCCATTTGTATTTCTTCTTTGGAGAAATGTCTGTCCATGTCTTCTGCCTTTTTTTTTACTGGATTATTTGTTTTTTTGGGCTCAGGTAGTATCAGTTGTATATGTTTTGGACACTATCCCTTTATTGCATATGATCTTTGCAAATATCTTCTCCCTTTGAGTAGGTTGTCTTATTCTTTTTACGTTTTCATTGTTCTTCTGCCATGTGGAAACTTTTTATTTGCTGTATTCCCAATAGATTATTTTTGCTTTCATTTCCTTTGCCTCAGGACACAGTCTAGAAAAACGTTGGTATGGTCCATGTCAAGAAGTTACTATCTTCCTTCCTGTAGGATTTTTATGGATTCAGGTCTCATATTGAGGTCTTGAAACTGTTTTGTGTTTGTCTGTATTGTGTAAGAAAGCAGTCTAATTTCATTTTTTTGTGCGTAGCTGTCTAGTTTTCCCAACACCATTTGTTGTAGAGACTGTCCTTTTCCCTTTTGATATCGTTGCTTGCTTTGTGGACGATTCATGGACCACATAATTGTGGGTTTCTGTCTGAACTTGTATCCTGTTCCTTTGGTCGCTGTGTCTATTTTTGTGCCGTACTGTCTTGTTAGGATGACTGCAGCTTTGTAGTATAACCTGAAATCTGAAATTGTGAGTCCTCCAGCTTTGTTTTTCTTTTCCACATTGCACTGGCTGTTCGGAATCTTTAGTGGTTCCATACAAATGTTTAGGATTGTTTATTCGAGGTCTTTTGTTCTTTAATTTAAATTCAATTAGCCAACTTATAGTACATCATTAGTTTCAGATATAGTCTTCAATAAATTATCAGTCGTGTGTAACACCCAGTGCTCATTGTATCGTGTGACCTCCTTAATGCTACTCACCCAGTTACCCCCCCAACTTCTCCTCCAACAATCATCAGTTTCTTGCGATACTTAAGAGTCTATCATGGGTTTTCTGCCTCTCTGATGACTTCCCATTCTATTTTCCCTTCCTTCCCCTATGGTCTTCTTCCTTGTTTCTGATATTCCACATAGGAGTGAAAGCATATGATCATTGTCTTTCTTTCATTGACTTATTCCACTCAGCATAATACCCTCCAGCTCCACCCAGGTCGGTGTGATGGTAAGTATTCATCCTTTCTGATGGCTGAGTAAAATTCCATTATATATATGATCCACATCTTCTTTATCCATTCATCTATCCATGGTCATCTGCACTCCTTCCACAGTTTGTCTATTATGGATATTGCTGCTATGAACCCTGGGGTGCATGTGTCCCGTCTTCACTACCTCTGTCTCTTGGGGGTAAATACCCAGTAGTGCAATTGCTGGAACATAGGGTAGCTTTATTTATAACTTCTTGAGGAAACTCTACCATTTTCAAGAGTGGCTGTACCGGACTGCATTCGTACAGGGGTGTAAGAGGGTTCCCGTTTCTCCACATCCTCTCCAACATGTATAGTTTCATGTCTTCTTATTTTTAGATATTCGGCCTCGTGTGATATGGCATCTATAGGGGTTTAGATTTGCATTTCCCTGAAGCCAAGTGATATGAAGCATTTATGCATGTATCTTTTGGTCACCACTACGTCGTCATCAGTGAAATGACTTCCCATTTTAATCCATCTCAAGACCTAAAGCTGGGTAAGGCACTGAAGCTGGATGATGCCATCGGTTGGAAGTGTGGAGAATTTCAAAAGATCTCTGTGGAGAGCAAGTTTCAAGGTCAGTGTGAATCTACTAATTGGATCCGGGGACATCTCTGAAAGTGGGGGTTGCCTGGGATGGGCTGAGGGGGGGCCTCGAATTTTCTTATGAATCCTTGCTGCAGCCCCAAATGGACAGTTTCGTGCTGTGGGGCAGGCTGAGTCCTCTAGTTGTGCAGAGGTGAGCCCAATGCCTGGTGCCTTGGAGGCAGGCAAACGGGGAGGGACCCTCAGCAGAAGACCCAGGGTTAGGTTAGGCCTCAAGAAACAGCAGGTCCGAACTGCCCAGTGCTCAGAGAACTCCCAGGCCAAGTGAGATGAGGGCACAAGGGCAGGTGAGTGTGAGCCTTGGGGTTTCATCCGGAAGGGCCCACAAAGTTCAGGGTTCACCAGAAGGGGCTCTCGGGGTGCCCCAATTTTCTTGCCCTGAGCGCTCTGTTGTGCCCCAAAATGGTACAGTTTACTGTGGGCTAAAGGCTGAGTCCTACGGTGTGACTTGGGTGTCCCAATCCCCCAGAGTGGGGTGCCAGGACCCTGGGGAGGGGCCCCTCTGTGGCCAACCTAGGGTAAGGGTTAGGGTCCAGCAGCCCGGCAGGGACAATCTGCAGGCTGTGCGGCAAGCTCTGTGGAGGGCTGAGAGGAGGTCATGGGGGAGGGTGAGCATGGGCCTCAGGGTTGGGGCACAGGGGGCTGCCAAAGGATGGGGACGGGCTCCGGGGGCCTCCCCAAGTTCTCGTGCCCTGTAGGCTCCGTAGAGCCCCAAGGGGCACGGTTTCCTGTCGGGTGGCAAGCTGAGTCCTGCGGTGGGACACAGGTATCCCAATTCCCCGGGGCTGCCATGTAAGGCTCCTGGGGAGGCACCCACACCCGCGGCCAACCTAGGGCTAGGGTTAGGCCCCAGGAGCCCCACAGGCCTGATCTGCTGGCTGTATGGCTAGCTACAAGGGCTGAGGTGAGGGTGTGGGGAGGGTGAGCGTGGGCCTCAGGGTTGGGGTGCGGGAGGCCACTGAAGTTCGCTGGTGGCTCAGGAGGGCCCTCTTGGTTCTCCCGCCCTGAATGCTCTATGGCCTCCCAAGGCGCACAGTTTCCTGCGGGGTGACAGACTGAGGCCTGCTGTGGGGCTCAGGTGTCCCGAATCCCCGCAGCTGCGGCTCCAGGCTCCTGGGGAGGGTCCCCTCCACAGATGAACTCGGGTTAGGGTTGGGGCCCAGGAACCCCACAAGCCAGATCTGCCCACTATGTGGCGAGCTCCGCCGCGGGCTGAGGTGAGGGTGCAGGGTGGGGTGAGCATGGGCTTCAAGGTTGGGTTTAAGGATCGCCGATGTTCGCCGGGGGCTCTGGGGGCCCTCCTGGTTCTCCCGCCCTGAATGCTCTACAGCCTCCCAAGGGGCACGGTTTCCTGCGGGCTGGCAGGCTTTGTCCTGCAGTGGGGCTCAGGTGTCCCCAGTCCCTGGGGCTGCGGCACCAGGCCCCAGGGGAGGGGCCCTACCCAGCTGACCTAGGGTCAGGTCTAGGCCCCAGGATGCTATCAGGCCTGATCTGCCGGCTCTGCGAAGAGCTCGGTGGCAAGCTGAAGGGAAGGCGTGGGGCGGGATGAGCGTGAGCCTCAGGGTTGGGGTATAGGGGGCGGCTGGGGATCGCTGGGGGCTCAGGGGGGCCCTTCCAGTTCTTCTGCACGTGATGCTCTGCGGCGCCCCAAGGGGCACGGTTTCCTGAGGGGTGGCAGGCTGAGTCCCATGGTGGGGTTCAGGGGTTCCCAATCCCCGGGGTTAGGTTCCGGATTAGGGTACAGGTTAAGGTTAGGGTATGGGTTACGGTTAGGGTATGGGTGAGGGTAGGGTTTAGGGTTAGGGTAAATAGAGGGTACGGGTTAGGGTTGGGTTTAGGGGTTACAGGTTAGAGGTTATGGGTTAGGGTACAGATTAGGGTTTAGTGTACGGGTTAGGGTTTAGGGTTTGGGTTTAGGGTTAGGGTTAGGGTTGGAGTATGGGTTAGGTTTAGGGTACGGGTTAGGGTTAGGGTACGGGTTAGGGTACACATTAGTGGACGGTTTAGGGTATGGGTTAGGGTACGGTTTAGGGTTAGTGTTGGCGTATGGATTTGGGTTCGGTTTAAGGTACGGGTTAGGGTTAGGGTACGGGTTAGGTTTAGGGTACAGTTTAGGATTATGCTACAGGTTAGGTTACGGTTTAGGGTTAGGGTTAGGGTACAGGTTAGGGAACGGGTTAGGGATAGGGATTGGGTATGGTTTAGGGTTAGGGTATGTGTTAGGGTCTGGGTTAGGCATAGGGTATGGTTAGGGTATGGGTTAGGGTACGGGTTAGTGTATGGCTTAAGGTTAAGGTAAGGGTCCTGCTTAGGGTTAGGGTACGGGTTACGGTTTAGGGTTTAGGGTTACGGTTAGGGTACGGGTTAGGGTTAGAGTACGGGTAGGGTTAGGGTACGGGTTATGGTACGAGTTAGGGTATGGGTTAGGGTCAGTGTTTAGGGTTTAGGGTCAAGGTTAGGATATGGGTTAGGGTACTTGTTAGGGTTAAAGTTATGTTTAGGGTATGGTTTAAGTTACGGGTTAGGGTACAGTTTAGGGTTAGGGTTAGGGTACGGGTTATGGTAAGGGTTAGAGTACGTGTTAGGGTTATGGTTAGGGTTAGGGTACTGGTTAGGGGTAGGGTTAGGGTACGGGTTAGATTTAGGGTTAGAGTACGGGTTAGGGTATGGGTTAGGGTTAGGTTTAGGGTTATGTTATGGGTTTGGGGCAGGGTTAGCTGAAGTGGTAGGGTTAGGGGTAGTGTTAGGCTATGGTAGGGTCGGGGTATGGTTAGGGTTTAGGGTTAGGGTTTGTGATTTGGGATTAGTGGTTAAGGTTAGGGTTTAGTGTTTAGGGTTTCAGGATTAGGGTTAGGGGTTAGGGTTTAGGGTTTAGTGTTAATGTTAGGGTTTAGGGTTTAAGGATTAGGGTTAGGGTTAGCTTTAGGGTAGGGTTAGGGTTAGGGTAAGGGTTAGGGGTTATGATTAGGATTAGGGGTTAAGGTTCAGGGTTTAAGGTTACAGGTTATGGTTAAGGTTATGGTTAGATCCCAGTAGGCCAGAAGGACTGATGCGCCGGCTGTGCGGCAAGCGGAGGATTGGGCCGAGGTGAGGACGCTGGCGAGCAGGAGTATGGTATCCAGCGTTTTGGCGCAGGGGGCCTTTGAACATCACTACAGGCTCGGAGGGCCCTGCCCGTTCTCTCTCCCTGAATGACCAGCGGCGCCCCTAGCTTCCCGGGTGGTGGGGGGGTGGCAGTGTGAGTCTGGCAGTGCAGTTTGGGGGTCCCCAATGCCATGCATTGCAGCACAAGGCCCTTTGGGAGGAGCCCCTCTGGGGCCGTCCTAGGGTTCGTGTTAGCACCTAGGAGTCCAGCAGGCATGATCCGCCAGCTGTGCGGTAGCGGAGGGCCAGGCCAAGGTGAGGGCACTGGAGAGCTGGAGCGTGGGCCCAAGCATTTTGGCGCGGGGAGCCTTGGAAGGTCACCAGGAGATTGGAGGGCCCTGCCTATTCTCCCACCCTGAAGGAACGTTGGCGCCCCTAGCGGCCCGTGTGGGGCGGGGCGGCAAGGTGCATCCAGGGCTGGGGCTTGGGGGCCCCCAATTCCCGGCGTTGTGGCACCAGGCTCTTTAGGAAGGGACCCTCAGGGGCCGTCCTAGGCTTAGGGTTAGCGCCCAGAAGGCCGACAGGCCCGATCTGCCGACTGTGTGAGGAGCAGAGGTGTGGGCCGAGTTGATGGCGATGGAGAGTGGGAGCGTGGGCCCCAGCGTTTTGGCGTCCTGGGCCTTCGAATTTTGCCATGGCTCATAGCGCCCAGCCCGTTCTCCTGCCCTGAATAAGCAGCGGCGCCCCTAGCAGATCCGTTAGCGGTGGGGCGGCAGGGTGAGTCCCACGCTGCGGCTCAGGGATCTCCAATCCCCAGCTTTGCGGGGGCAGGCCCCTTAGGAGGGGTCCTCGTGGGCTGATCTAGAGTCCGAGTTAGCCCCCAGGAGGCCAGCAGACCCAATCCTCAGGCTGGGCGGCGAGAGGTGGGCGGGCCGATGTAAAGGCTCTGGCGAGCAGGAGCGTGGGCCCCTGCATTTTGGCGGGGGAGACTTCAAATGTCGCTGGTTTCTCCAGGGCCCTGTCCATTCTCCCGCCCTGAATGACCAGCGGCGCCCCTAGCGGCCCGGGTGGCGGCGTTGTGGCAGGGTGAGTCCGGCTCTGGGGCTCTGAGTCACCAATCCCAAGGGTTGCAGAGCCAGGCCGCTTGGGATGTGCCCCACGGGGCCAACCTAGGGTTTCGGTTAGCCCCCAGGAGCCTGGCAGGAACTATCCACTGGCTCTGCAGCAAGTGGAGGCGCGGGCCGAGGTGAGGGCGCTGGCGAGCAGGAGCATGGGAGCCAACATTTTAGAGCGGGGGGCCTTCGAATTTCACAGGGGAAATGGAGGGCCCTGCCAATTCTTCCACCCTGAATGACCTGCGGGGCCCCTAGCGGCCCGGGTGGTGGCTGGGCGACAGGTGAGTCCAGCGCTGGGGCTTGCGCGTCCCCAATCTACCGCGTTGGGGCACCAGGCCGCTTGGGAGGGGCCCCTCGGGGGATGACCTAGGGTTAGGGATGCCAGCAGGCTCAATCTGCCAGCTGTGCGGCGAAAGGAGGGGTGGGTCAAGGTGAGGTCTCTGTGGAGCGGGAGCGTGGGCCCAAGCGTTTTGGCACCGGGGGCCTTTGAATGTCTCTGGCGACTTGGCGGGCCGTACCCATTCTCCTCCCTGAATGACTGGCGGCGCCACTAGCAGCCCAAGTGGTGGTGGGGCAGCAGGGTGAGTCCGGCGCTGGGGCTCGGGGGTCCCCAATCCCCAGCGTTGCAGCACCAGGCCCCTTCAGAGGGGCCCCTCGGGGGCCAGCCAAGGGTTAGGGTTATCCCCAGGAGGCCGACAGGTCAGATCCACTGGCTGTGTGGTGTGTGGAGCAGCGGTCTGAGGTGAGGGCGCTGGCCAGCGGAAGCATGGGCCTGGGCGTTTTGGTGTGGTGGGCTTTTGAAGGTTGCCGTGTCTCGGAGCGCCCAGCCCATTCGCCCACCCTGAATGAACGGCAGCACCCCAAGCCCGTGGTTGGTGGCTCGGCATCAGGGTGAGTCCAGTGCTGAGGCTTGGGGAACCCAATCCCCAGCGTTGTGGCGCCAGGCCCCTTGGGAGAGGCCGCTCGGGGTCAATATAGGGTTACGGTTGGCCCCCAGGAGGCCAGTGGACCCGATCAGCGGCTGTGCAGCAAAAGGAGGGTTGGGCCGAGGTGATGGCGCTGGCAAACCTGACCATGAGCCGAAGCATTTTAGCACGAGGGGCCTTCAAAGGGCAGTGGCAGCTCGGAAGGCCCTGCCCGTTCTCCTGCCCTGATTGACTGGTGGGCCCCTAATGGCTCGGGTGGCTGAAGGGCAGCAGGGTGAGTCCGGCACTTGGATTCGGGGTCCCCATCCCCAGCGTTCCGACGCCAGGCCCTTTGGGAAGGCCCCTCGGGGGGCGACTTATGGTTAGAGATAGTCCCCAGGAGGCCGGCAGGCCCGATACACCACCTGTGCGTCGAGCAGAGAGTTTGGCCGAGGTGAGGGTGCTGGTGAACATGAGCCTGGACCCAAGCGTTTTGGTTCGGGGTGCTTTTGAAGGTCAGTGGGGGTTCGAAGGGCCCTGCCCATTCTCTCATCCTGAATGAATGGCGGCGCCCCTAGTGGCACGTGTGGGGCGGGGCGGCAGGGTGCATCCAGCGCTGGGGCTTGGGGGTTCCCAATCCCCGACGTTGTGGCGCCAGGCCCCTTAGGAAGGGACCCTCAGGGGCCGTCCTAGGGTTAGGGTTAGCGCCCAGGAGGCCGGCAGGCCCGATCCGCCGGCTGTGCAATTAGAGGAGGTGCAGGCCGAGTTGAGGGCGATGGTGAGAGGGAGCGTGAGCCCCAGCCTTTTGGCGTCCTGGGCCTTCGAATGTTGCCATGGCTCGGAGGGCCATGCCCGTTCTCATGCCCTGAATAACCAGCGACGCCCCTAGCGGCTCCGTTGGCGGTGGGTCGGCAGGGTGAATCCCACGCTGCAGCTCGGGGATCCCCAATCCCCGGTGTTGTGGTGCCAGGCCCCTTGGGAGGGTCTCCTCGTGGGCCGACCTAGGGTTAGAGTTAGCCCCCATGAGGCCAGCAGGATCGATCCTCTGGCTGGGCGGCGAGAGGTGGGCACGCCGAGGTAAAGGTGCTGGGGAGCAGGATTGTGGGCCCCTGCATTTTGGGGCGGGAGGCTTTAAATGTCACCGGTTAATCCAGGGCCCTGTCCCTTCTCCCACCCTGAATGACAGGCGGAGCCCCTAGCGGCCTGGGTGGCAGCGTTGTGGGAGGGTGAGTCTGGCTCTGGGGCTTGGGGTCCCAGATCCCCAGCGTAGTGGCACCAGGACCCTTGGGAGGGGCCCCTGGGGGGCCGACCTAGGGTTAGGGTTAGCCCCAAGGAGACCGTCAGGCCCAATCCGCACACTGCGGCGAGCAGAGGTACGGGCCAAGGTGAGGGCGCTGTGGAGCGGGAGCATGGGCACCAGCGTTTTGGCACGGGGAGCCTTTGAAGGTCACCAGGGACTCGGAAGGCCCTGCCCTTCTCTCGCTCTCTATGACCCGCGCTGCCCCTAGCGGCCCGGGTGGGGACAGTGCGGCAGTGTGTGTCTGGCTCTGGGGCTCTGAGTCACCAATCCCCAGCATTGCAGAGCCAGGCCGCTTGGGATGTCCCCACAGGGCTGACCTAGGGTTTTGGTTAGCTGCCAGGAGCCCAGCAGGCCCTATCCACCAGCTCTGAAGCAAGCGGAGGGGCGGGCCGAGGTGAGGGCGCTGGCGAGCAGGATCCTGGGAGCCAACGTTATTGCGTGGGGTGCCTTCAAATGTCAGCGTGGGCTCGGAGGGCCCTGCCCAATCTCCTGCCCTGATTGACCAGCGGGGCCTCTAGCAGCTCAGGTGGCTGAAGGGCGGCAGGGTGAGTCCAGCACATGGGCTCGGTGTCCCCACCCCCAGCATTGCGACACCAGGCCCCTTGGGAAGGGCCCCTCGGGGGCCGACCTATGGTTAGGGTTAGCCTCCAGGAGCCCAGCAGGCCCGATACACCACCTGTGCGTTGAGCGGAGAGTTGGGGCGAGGTGAGGGTGCTGGTGAACATGAGCCTGGGCCCAAGTGTTTTGGTTCGGTGCGCCTTTGAAGGTCGGCAGGGGTTCGGAGGGCCCTCCAGTTCTCCCACCCTGAATGAATGGCGGCGCCCCTAGCAGCCTGTGTGGGGCGGGGCGGCAGCGTGCATCCGGCTCTGGGGCTTGGGGATCCCCAATCCCCGGTGTTGCGGCACCAGGCCCCTTAGGAAGGGAGCTTCAGGGGCTATCCTAGGGTCAGGGTTAGCGCCCAGGAGGCCGGCAGGCCCGAGTCGCCGGCTCTGCAAAGAGCTGAGGTGCGGGCCGAGTTGGGGGCGATGCAGAGCGGGAGCGTGGTCCCCAGCGTTTTGGCGCCCTAGGCCTTCAAATGTTGCCATGGCTCGAAGGGCCCTGCCCGTTCTCCTGCCCTGAATGACCAGGGGCACCCCTAGCAGCCCGGTTGGTGGCTTGGGGGCAGGGTGAGACTGCAGTCGGGGCTTGGGTTCCCCAATCCCTGGTGTTGCGGCACCAGTCCCCTTAGGACGGGTCCCTCTGGGGCCCAGATTGGGTTAGGGTTAGCCCCCAGGAGGGCGGCAGGCCCGATCCACCAGCTCTGTGGCGATTGAAGTGGCGTGCTGAGGTGAGGGCACTGGCGGCCGGGAGCGTCGGCCCAAGTGTTTTGGTGCGGATGGCCTTCGTAGTCGCCAGAGGCTCGGAGGGCACTGCCCGTTCTCCCGCCCTGAATAACCGGCGGTGCCCGTAGCGGCCCGGTTGGTGACGGGGCAGCAAGGTGAGTCCGGCACTGGGGGGTTCCCCAATCCCCGGCCTGGCGGTGCTGGGCACTTGGAAGTGGTCCCTCGGGAGGCGACCTAGGGTAGGGTTAGCCCAAAGGAGGCCGGCAGGCCCGATCCACCAGCTGTGCAGCCAGCGGAGCGGTGGGCCGAGGTGAGGACACTGGCGATCGGGAGCATGGGTCCAAGCGTTTTGGCACGGGGGGCTTCGAAGGTCGCTGGTGTCTCGGAGGTCCCCGCCCGTTCTCCCGCCCTGAATGAGGACGGCGCTCCTAGCGGGCCAGGTCGCGGTGAGGCGGCAAGGTGAGTCTTGCGCTGGTGCTCGGGGGTCCCCAAGCCCCGGCGTGGTGGTGCCAGGCCCCTTGGGAGGGGCCCCTCGGGGGCTGACGTATGGTTTGGGTTAGCTCCCAGGAGGCCATCAGGCCCGATCAGCCAGCTGTGCAGTGAGCGGAGGGGCAGGCCGAGGTGAGGCTGCTGGCAAGCGGGAGTGTGGGCCCAAGCGTTTTGGCACGGGGAGCCTTCGAAGGTCTCTGGGTGGTCTGAGGGCCCTGCCCGTTCTCCAGCCCTGAATGACCGGCGGCGCCCCTATCGGCCAGGGTGGAGGCGGGACAGCACGTTGAGTCTGGCTCAGGGGCTCGGGGGTCCCCAATCCCCACATTGCGGCGCCAAGCCCCTTGGGAGAGGCCCTCGTGGGCCAAACTATGGTTAGGGTTAACCCCCACGAGGCCAGCAGGCCCGATCCGCCAGCTGTGCCGCGAGGGGAGGCGCGGGCCGAGGTGAGGGCGCTGGCGAGAAGGAGCATGGGCCTAAGCATTTTGGGGTGGGGGGCCTTCGAATGTCGCAGGGGGCTCGGAGGGCCCTGCCCTTTCTCCCGCCCTGAATGACCTGTGGCGACCCTAGCGGCCCAGGTGGAGGCGGGGCGGCAGGGTGAGTCCGGCGCTGGGGCTCGGAGGTCCAAAATCACGGGCGTTCCTGTGCCAGGCCTGTTGGGAGAGGCCCCTCTGGGGCCGACCTTGGGTTAGTGTTAGCCCCCAGGAGGCGTGCAGGCCCAATCCGCTGGCTGTGCGGTGAGTGGAGGGATGAGCCAAGGTGAGGTTGCTGGCGAGCGAGCGTGCGCCCAAGCGTATTGGTGTGGAGGGCCTTCAAGTTCGCCAGGGGCTCGGAGGGCCCTGCCGGTCCTCCCGTCCTGAAAGACCGATGGCACCCATAGCGGCCCGGGTGGCAATGGGGAGGCACGGTGAGTCCGATGCTGGGTTTCGTGGGTCCTCAATCCCCAGCGTTGCGGTGGAAGGCCACTTAGGAGGGGCCCCTCGGGGGTCCACCTAGGTTTAGGGTTAGCACCCAGGATGCCAGCAGGCCCGATCCACCTGCTGTGCAGCGAGTGGAAGGGCGGCCCGAGGTGAGGGCACTTCGAGCGGGAGCATGGGCCCAAGCGTTTTAGCGTGGGGGGCCTTCGAAGGTGGCCAAAGACTCGGAGGGCCCTGCCCGTTCTCCCGCCCTGAATGACCGGCAGCGGCCCAAGCAGCCCGGGTGGCGGTGGGGAAGCAGGGTGAGTCCAGCTCTGGGGCTCGGAGGTCCCCAACCTGGCATTGCAGTCCCAGCCCCTTGGGAGGGTCCCCTCGGGGGCCGCCCTAGGGTTAGTGCTAGCCCCCAGGAGGCCGGCAGGCCCGATCTGCCAGCTGTGCGGTATGCAGAGGGGCAGGCCGAGGTAAGGGCGCTGGCGAGCGGGAGCGTGGGATCAAGTGTTTTGGCGTGGTGGGCCTTTGAAGGTCTCCGGGGGCACGGAGGGCCCAACACGTTCTTCCGCCCTGAATAACCGGCTACGCCCATAGTGGCCCGGGCACCGGCGGGGCGGCAGGTGAGTCTGGTGCGGGAGCTCGGGGGTCCCCAATCCCCACGTTGTGGCGCCAGGCCCCTTGGGAGGGTCTCCTCGGGGGCCTCCCAAGGTGAGGGTTTCCCCAGGAGGCCGGCAGGCCTGATCTGCTGGCTATGTGGCGAGTGGAAGGGCAGGCCGAGTTGTGGGCGCTGGCGAGCGGGAGCATAGGCCCAAGCGTTTTGGCTTGGGGGGCCTTCGATTGTCGCCGGGGACTCGGAAGGCCCTGTCGGTTCTCCCACCCTGAATGACCGGCCGGTGCGCCTAGTGGTCTGGGTTGCGGCAGGGCAGCAGGGTAGAGTCTGGTGCTGGGGCTCGGGGGTCCCCAATCCCAGGCATTGTGGCGATAGGCGCCTTGGGATGGGCCCCTCGGTGGCCGACCTAGGGTTAGAGTTTGCCCCCAGGAGGCCGGCAGTCCCGATCCGCCCACTCTGCAACCAGCGGAGGGGTGGGCTGAGATGAGGGCGCTGGAGAGCAGGAGCATGGGCCCAAGCGTTTTGGTGCGGGGGGCCTTTGAAGGTCGTTGGGGGCTCGGAAGGCCCTACTCGTTGTCCCACCCTGAATGACCGGTGGCACCCCTAGAGGCCTGGGTGGCGGCGGTCCGGCAGGGTGAGTCCGGCGCTGGGGCTCGGGGGTCCCCAATCACCGCGTTGCTGCCCCAGGCCCCTTGGGATGGGCTCCTCAGGGGCCTACCAAGGGTTAGGGTTAGCCCCAGGAGGCCAGCAGTCCCGATCCACCGGCTGTGTGGCAAGCTAGGGGCAGGCCGAGGTGAGGGCGCTGACTAGCGGGAGTGTGGGCACACGCGTTTTGATGTGGGGTGCCTTCGAAGGTCTTCCAGGTCTCGGAGGGCCCTGCCCTTTCTCCCGCCCTGAATGACCAGTGGCGCCCCTAGCGGCCCGGGTGGTGGCAGGGAGGCAGGGTGATTCCGGTGCTGGGGCTCGGGGTTCCTCAATCCCAGGCGTTGCGGCGATAGGCCCCTTGGGATGGGTCCCTTGGGGTCCGAACTAGGGTTTGAGTTAGCCCCCAGGAGGTCGGCAGGACCGATCTGCCGGCTCTGCAACGAGCAGAGGGGTGGTTCGAGATGAGCGTGCTGGAGTGCAGTGCCGTGGGACCAGGCACATTGGCGCGGGGGGCCTTCGATGGTTGCCGGTGGCTCAGAAGGCCCTGCCCTTTCTCCCGCCCTGAATGAACGGCGGCGACCCTAGCGGCCCGGGTGGCGGCGGGGCAGCAATGTGAGTCTGGCACTGGGGCTCGGGATTCCCCAATCCCTGGTGTGGCGACGCCTGGCCCCATGGGAGGGGCTCCTCGGCGGTGGACCTATGGTTAGGGTTAGCCCCCAGGAGGCTGGCACTCCTGATCCATCAGCGCTGCGACTTCGGTGGGGCGGGCCGAGGTGAGGGTGCTGGCGAGCGGGATCGTGAGCCCAAGAGTTTTGCCACGGGTGGCCTTCGAAGGTAGCCAGGGGCTCTGAGGGCCCTGCCCGTTCTCCCGCCCTTAATGACTGGCTGCGCCCCTAGCAGCCTGGGTGGACGTGGGGCCGCAGGGTGAGTCCGGAGGTGGGGCTCGGGTATCCTCAATCCCCGGCCTGGCGGCACCAGATCCCTTAGCAGGGGTCCCTCGGGGTCAGACCTAGGGTTAGGGTTAGCCGAAAAGAGGCCGGCAGACCCGATCCACTGTCTGTGCAGCAAGTGGAGGGGCGGGCCGAGGTGAGGGCACTGAGGAGCAGGAGCCTGGGCTCAAGCGTTTTGGATGAGGTGGACTTCGAAGTTTGCCATGGGCCCGGAGGGCCCTGCCCGTTCTCCTGCCCTGAATGACCAGCGGCACCCCTAGCGGCCCGGGTGGCAGCGGGGCGGCAGGGTGAGTCCGGCGCTGGGGTTCGCGGATCCCCAATACCCGGCATTGCGGCAATAGGAACCTTGGATGGGCCCCTTGGGGGCCCACCAACTGTTAGGGTAACACCCAGGAGGCTGGCAGTCCCGATCCACCAGCTGTGCAGCGAGCGGAGGGGCGGACCGAGGTGAGGGCGCTGAGGAGCAGGAGCCTGGGCCCAAGCGTTTTGGCGTGGGGGCCTTTGAAGGTCACCAGGGGCCCTTTCTCCCTCCCTGAATGACCGACGGTGCTCCTAGTGGCCCGGGTGGCGGTGGGGCGACACAGTGAGTCCGGCACTGCGGCTCAGGGGTCCCCAATCCCAGGCATTGCGGTGCCAGGCCCCTTCGGAGGGGCCCCTCAGGGGCCCACCTAGGGTTATGGGTAGCCCCCAGGACGAGGGCAGGCCTCATCCGCCAGCTCTGTGGCTAGTGGAGGGGTGGGCCGAGGTGAGGGCGCTGAGGAGCCGGAGCGTGGGCTCAAGCGTTTTGGCGTGGGGGGGTCTTCGAAGGTCACCGCGGGCTCGGAGGGCCCTGCCCGTTCTCCCGCCCTGAATGACCGGCGGCGACCCTAGCGGACGGAGGGCCTGGGGGCGGCAAGTTGAGTCCGGCACTGGGTCTCAGGGGTACCCAATCCCTGGCGTTGCGGTGCCAGGCCTCTTGGGAGCCAACCTGGGGTTAGGGTTAGCCCCCAGGAGGCCGGCAAGCCAGATCCGCTGGCGGTGCGGAGAGCGGAAGCGCTGGCCGAGGTGATGCTGCTGCTGTGCGGGAGCGTGGGCCCAAGCGTTCTGTCATGGGCGGCCTTCGAAGGTCGCCGGGGGCTTGGAGGGCCCTGCCCATTCTCTCGCCCTGAATGATCCTCGGTCCCCCTAGCAGCCCGGGTGAAAGAGGGGGGGCAGGGTGAGTCTGGTGCTTGGGCTTGGGGGTCCCAAATCCCCAGCGTGGCAGCACCAGCACCTTGGGAGGGGCCCCTCGGTTGCTGAACTAGGGTTAGGGTTACCCCCCAGGAGGCCGACAGGCCCGATCCGCCAGCTTTGCAATGAGTGGATGGGAGGGCCGAGGTTAGGGCGTGGGTGAGCGGGAGCATGGGCCCAAGCATATTGGAGCGGGGGGTCTTCAAAGGTCACCAGGGGCTCGGAGGGCCCTGCCCATTCTCCTGCCCTAAATGACCGGCGGCACCCCTAGCAGCCCGGGTGGCGGCAGGATGGCAAAGTGAGTCCTGGCTGGGGCTAGGGGGTCGCCAATCCCTGGCGCTGCGGCGCCAGGCCCCTTGGGAAGGGCCCCTCGGTGGCCGCCCTAGGGGTAGTGTTAGCCCCCAGGAGGCCGGCAGGCCCGATCCGCCTGTTGTGCGGCGAGCGGAGCGGCGGGCCGAGGTGAGGGCGCTGGTGATCGGGAGCGTGAGCTCAAGCATTTTGGCGTGGGGGGCCTTCGAAAGTCACTGGAGACTCAGAGGGTCCTGCCCGTTCTCCCGCCCTGAATGATGCGCGGCGCCCCTAGTGGCCTGGGTGGCCTGGGGGTGGCAATTTGAGTCTGGCGCCGGGGCTCGGGGGTACCCAATCCCTGGCGTTGCAGTGCCAGTCCTCTTGGGAGCCGACCTAGGGTTAGGATTAGCCCCCAGGAGGCCGGCAGGCCCGATCCGCTGGTTGTGCAATGAGCGGAGGGGCGGGCCGAGGTGAGGGCACTGGGGAGGGGGAGCTTGGGCCCAAGGCTTTTGGCGCGGTGGGCCTTCAAATGACGACGGGACTTGGAGGGCCCTGCCCCTTCTCCCACACTGAATGTCTTGCGGCGCCCCTAGCGGCCTGTGTGGTGGCGGGGCGGCAGGGTGAGTCCAGCTCTGGGGGTCGGGGGTTCCCAATCCCCGGCATTGCGTGGCCAGTCCCCTTGGGAGGGGCCCCTCGGGGGCCGACCTAGGGTTAGGGTTAGCCCCCTGGAGGCCAGGAGGCCCGATCTGCCGGCTGTACGTGAGCGGAGGGGCGAGCTGAGGTAAGGGCTCTGGCGAGCAGGAGCGTAGGCCCAAGCGTTTTGGCTCGGGGGTCCTTTGAAGGTCTCTGGGGGCTCGGAGGGCCCTACACGTTCTCCCTCCCTGAATGACCGGCTGCTCCCATAGCAGCCCGGGCCCCAGCAGGGTGGCAGGGTGAGTCCGG
This sequence comes from Ursus americanus, assembly GCF_024610735.1. NCBI lineage: Eukaryota > Metazoa > Chordata > Mammalia > Carnivora > Ursidae > Ursus > Ursus americanus. The sequence goes on from NC_142132.1 coordinate 84,387,640, forward strand.
TGCTGGGGCTCGGGGGTCCCCAATCCCCACGTCGTGGCGCCAGGCCCCTTCGGAAGGTCTCCTCGGGGGCCTCCCAAGGTGAGGGTTTCCCCAGGAGGCCAGCAGGCTGATCCGCCGGCTGTGCAGTGAGCAGAGGGGCAGGCCGAGTTGTGGGCGCTGGGAGCGGGAGCGTGGGCCCAAGCGTTTTGGTGCGGGGGGCCTTCGATTGTCGCCGGGGGCTCGGAAGGCCCTGTCCGTTCTCCCACCCTGAATGACTGGCGGCGCGCCTAGCAGCCCGGGTTGCAGCAGGGCAGCAGGGTAGAGTCTGGCGCTGGGGCTCGGAGGTCCCCAATCCCAGGCGTTGCGGCAATAGGCGCCTTGGGATGGGCCCCTCAGTGGCCGACCTAGGGTTAGAGTTTGCCCCCAGGAGGCTGGCAGTCCTGATCCGCCAGCTCTGCAACGAGAGGAGAGGTGGGCCGAGATGAGGGCGCTGGCGAGCAGGAGCGTGGGTCCAAGCGTTTTGGTGCGGGGGGCCTTCGAAGGTCGTCGGGGGCTTGGAAGGCCCTACTCGTTGTCCCGCCCTGAATGACCGGCGGCACCCCTAGCGGCCCGGGTGGCGGTGGTCCGGCAGGGTGAGTCTGGCGCTGGGGCTCGGGGGTCCCTAATCACCGCGTTGCTGTCCCAGGCCCCTTGGGATGGGCTCCTCGGGGGCTTACCTAGGGTTAGGGTTAGCTCCAGGAGGCTGGCAGTACCGATCCCCCAGCTGTGTGGCGAGCAGAGGGGCGGGCCGAGGTGAGGGCGCTGACTAGCGGGTGCGTGGGCGCAAGCGTTTTGATGTGGGGTGCCTTCGATGGTCGCCCAGGGCTTGGAGGGCCCTGCCCTTTCTCCCGCCCTGAATGACCGGCGACGCCCCTAGCGGCCCGGGTGGTGGCGGGGAGGCAGGGTGAGTCCGGTGCTGGGGTTCAGGGTTCCTCAAACCCAGGCGTTGCGGCGATAGGCCCCTTGGGATGGGTCCCTCGGGGTCCGACCTAGGGTTTGAGTTAGGCCCCAGGAGGCCGGCAGGCCTGATCCGCCGGCTGTGCGGTGAGCAGAGCAGCGGGCCGAGGTGAGGGCACTGACTACCAGTTGCGTGGGCACAAGCGTTTTGCCTGGGGGGGCTTTCGAAGGTCGCCGGTGGTTCGGAGGGCCCTGCCCATTCTCCCACCCTAAATGACCATAGGGGCCCCTAGCAGCCCCGGTGGCGGTACAGCGGCAAAGTGAGTCCGGCACTGCAGCTCGTGGGTCACCAATCCCTGGCGTTGCGGCCCCAGGCCCCTTGGGAGTGCCCCCTTGGTTGTCGACCTAGGGTTAGGGTTACCCCCAGGAGGCTGGTAGACCTGATTTGCCAGCTGTGCGGCGAGCGGAGGGGCGGGTTGAGATGAGGGCCTGGGCGAGCAGGAACGTGGGCCCAAAGTTTCGTTGCAAGAGGCCTTCGAAGGTCGCCAGGGGCTAAGAGGGTCCTGCCCGTTCTCCCACCCTGAATGACCGACGTGCCCCTCGCGGCACTGGTGGCAGCGGGGTGGCAGGGTGAGTCCAGCGCTGGGTCTCAGGGGTCCCTAATGCCCGGCGTTGCGGCGCCAGGCCCCTTGGGAAGGGCCATTTGGGGGCCGACCTAGGGTTAAGGTTAGCCCCAGGAGGCCCACAGGCCCAATCCGCCGGCTGTGCGGTGAGCGGAGGGGTGGTCTGAGGTGAGGGCGCAGGCGAGCAGGAGCTTGGGCCCAATCATTTTGGCGCGGGGGGTCTTCGAAGGTTGCCAGGGCCTCGGAGGGCCCTGCCCGTTTTGCCGCCCTGAATGACTGACGGTGCTCCTAGCAACCCGGGTGGCGGCGGGGCGGCACGTTGAGTCCCGTGCTGGGGCTCGAGGTCAGCAATCCCAGGCGTTGTGGCGCCAGGCCCCATCAGAGGGGCCCCTTGGGGGCCGACCTAGGGTTAGGTTTAGCCACCAGAAGGCCGGCGGCCCAGATCCGCTGGCTACCCGGTGAGCGGAGGGCTGGGCCAAAGTGAGGTCGCTGGAGTGCGGGAGCCTGGGCTCAAGCGTTTTGGTGCGGGAGCCCTTTGAAGGTCGCCGGGGGCTCGAAGGGCCCTGACCGTTTTCCAGCCTTGAATATCCGGCGGCGCCCCTAGTGGCCCGGGTGGCATCGGGGCGGCAGGATGAGTCCGGCACTGGGGAACGGGGGTCCCCAATCCCCGGCGTTGCGGCTCCAGGCCCCTTGGAAAGGGCCCCTAGTGGGCCAAACTAGGGATAGAGATAGTCCCCAGGAGGCCGGCAGGCCCAATCCACCAGCTGTGCATCTAGCAGAGGGGCGGGCCGAGGTGAGGGCGCTGGCGAGCGGGAGGATTGGCCCAAGTGTTTTGGCGCTGGGGGCCTTTGAAAGTTGCCGGGGGCTCAGAGGGCCCTGCCTGTTCTCCCGCCCTGAATGACAGATGGCACCCCTAGTGGACCGGTTGGCGGCAGGGCGGCAAGGTGAGTCCGGCGCTGGGGCTCGGCGGTCCACAATCCCCGGCGTTGCGGCGCCATGTGCCTTGGGAGGGGCCCCTCTTGGGCCGACCTATGGTTAGGGTTAGCCCCCAGGCGGCCGGCAGGCCCGATCGGCCAGCTTTGCGGTGAGCGGAGGGGCGGGCCGAGGTGAGGGCGCTGACAAGCAGGAGCGTGGGCGCAAGAGTTTTGATGAGGGGTGCCTTCGAAGGTCGCCCGGGGCTCCGAGGGCCCTGCCTGTTCTCACGCCCTGAAGGACCGGCGGTGCCGCTAGCGACCCGTGTGGTGGCAGGGTGGCATGGTGATTCTGGCGCTGGGGCTCAGGGGTCAGCAATCCCAGGCGTTGTGGCGCCAGGCCCCATCGGACTGGCCCCTCGGGGGCCAACCTAGGGTTAGGGTTAGCCCCCAGGAGGCCGGCAGGTCCGATCCGCCAGCTGTGTGGCGAGTGGAGGGGCAGGCCGAGGTAAGGGCCATGGGGAGCTTGGGCCCAAGCGTTTTGGCGTGGGGGGCCTTCAAAGGTCTCTGGGGGCTCAGAGGGCCTGACCAGTTCTCCCGCCTTGAATGACAGGCGGCTCCCATAGCGGCCCGAGTGCGGCAGGGCGGCAGGGTGAGTCCGGTGCTGGGGCTCGGGAGTCCCCAATCCCTGGCGTTGCAGCCCCAGGCCCCTTGGGATGAGCCCCTAGGGGGCATACCTAGGGTTAGGGTTAGCCCCCAGGAGGCTGGGAGGCCCGATCCGCTGGCTGTGCAGCGAGTGGAGGGGCAGGCTGAGGTAAGGGCAATGGGGAGCAGGAGCGTGGGCCCAAGTGTTTTGGTGCGGGGGGCCTTCGAAAGTCACGGGTGGCTCGGACGGCCCTGCCCGTTCTCCCTCCCTGAATGAACGGCGGCGCCCCTAGCGGCCCAGGGGGCGGTAGGGTGGGAGGGTGAGTCCGGCGTTGGGGCTCGGGAGTCCCCAGTCCCCATTGTTGCGGCAATAGGAACCTGGGATGGGCCCCTTGGTGGCCCACCAACAGTTAGGGTAACACCCAGGAGGCTGGCAGTCCCGATCCACAGGCTGTGCAGTGAGCGGAGGGGTAGACCGAGGTGAGGGCACAGGCGAGCGGGAGTATGGGCCCAAGCGTTTTGGCGCAGGGGGCCTTTGAAGGTCGCCAGGGGCTCAGAGGGATTTGCCCGTTCTCCCTCCCTGAATGACCGACGGTGCTCCTAGCGGCCTGGGTGGTGGAGGGGGCGACACGGTGAGTCTGGCGCTGGGGCTCAGGGGTCCCCAATACCAGGCATTGCGGTGCGAGGCCCCTTCAGAGGGTCCCACAGGGGCCAACCTAGGGTTATGGGTAGCCCCCAGTAGGAGGGCAGGCCTCATCCGCCGGCTCTTCGGCGAGCGGAGAGGTGGGCCTAGGTGTGGGCGCTGAGGAGCGGGAGCGTGCGCTCAAGCGTTTATCATGGGGGGGGGCCTTCTAAGTTCGCCGCAAGCTTGGAGGGCCCTGCCCGTTCTCTCACCCTGAAAGACTGGTGGCGCACCTAGCAGCCCGGGTTGCTGCGGGGCGGCAGGGTGACTCCCACGCTGGGCTCGGGGGTCCCCAATCCCCGGCGTTGTGGCGCCAGGCCCCTTGGGAGGGGACCCTCGGGGCCGACCTAGGGTTAGGGTTCGTCCCCAGGAGGCCGGCAAGCCCGGCGCTAAGTGGTTCTGGCAATGTAACAAAAATGCCATACACTTATCTGTAAGAAATAACAGTGTACAGAAACCCTCTTAGCCCTAATAACATCCTTTGTGAATATGGAAGCCAGCCCCAAAGTGGTCGTGGAAGTCTGACGAAAGGGCTAAGCACGTTTCTCTGAGTCACCACACTATACAGGGAAAGACCAATGTACATCATCTTTCACGAGTAGGAAGCATTAATGAAAAGGTTCTAGAATTTCGAGGACTCTGACCCATGCTTATTGGTAATAAACCACCGTGTACAGGAAAACAGCTTCAACTCTCATCAGCCTCCTCAATCCTGATTCTGATTCAACTTTGGGTGTGTAGGAATACGGAAATGTCCACATCTTATTGCTAAGAAAGAATGATGTCAGGGTAATGCCCTTCAAGTCACATCAGCCTTCCTGAAGACGGACGCAGGAATCAAGGTGGTTATGTTACCATGAGGTAAGGAAGATGAATATATAAGTGAGAAACAACAGTGGGCAGGACCTCTCTTCCAACGAACAGTATCTTTGCTTAATGTTGAATCCCTATGGTAAGTGGTTGTGGGCATTTGTGAGGTCAAAATCTTAAGTGTTTTGTAAAACCTCTTAGTAATTCACAGATGAGACTAAGAAGACAATTGATGCATGCATAGTGGTAATAAAACAGGCCCCTCAGTAGTAGAATAAGAGAGGATGCATATGTGTAAAATTATTCGACTACAGCTTCCATGCTTTCCCTTTGGATCCTTATTATCTTTGAAATTGGACAATTTTTGTTCTCTAGGCTTAAAACTCATTGTCAGTATTCAGAGTTTTTCAATGCTGATCTTCTCCTGTATAAGTTACCAAAAACCTAAAATATGTATGAACTTTAAAAAATGCTATATTGAAAATTACAGCAGGGAAGTTCCATTTTGTGAATATTGTGTCAATGGATCTCTATTTTGACATCAGTGTTCATTAGAAATGATGACATTTCATGTGAGTATAAATATCAATGTGAAAAAGAAAAGGTAGGAAGAACCTTGAATGTTTAAGTAATTGGTGAAACGACAGGTGTGTGTGTGTGTGTGTGTGTGTGTGTGTGTGTGTGTGTGTGTAATTGATTTTCAGTGAATGGTTCAACTTCTTGTAGGGCCTCCGAGAGAGCCCAGGTGAACCTTTCAATTAGTTGGTATGTGTTTTCAGAACATGGGAATCTCTTAGTCCAATAGTCAATCAGGCAAGCTTTGAGGTCTTGAAGAGTTTCAGTCCTCAGCGATGGTGTTGCAGACCCTTGTGAGCAAACCCTATGGTATGCTCAGAGCCCTCATTAGCTGGTACCAACGTGTGACGATTTCAGACAGCATTTCCCAAAGAAGTACCTCTTGATTCTCTGTCCTTTTCAGTTCCCTACACTTCCTTACACTAGTTATGTGATCACTGTGTTTCAGGATAATCCCCACATGTGATTTTTGCTATTTCCTACTAGTCCTATCTGTTTCTCATCTTCTTCTTTTATGGTAGCGGTTGGGAAGCAACCTGTGTGGTGTAGGAAGGGGTGTGGTAGTTGTCTGCCTTCAGAGGACCGAATGATGCCTAGAAATTGTACTGTAGTTTGAGGTCAATTGTTCATCCTCTGAGTGTCAGGAATTCCATCACTTTACTCTGATGCTAGTCTGTTCTTCAAGCTGTCCTCAGAAATAAGGACGTCATCCATCTAGGGAATACTGGTTTGTGTGTATGTTTTCATTTTAGGAAAGGCCTTGCTGTTCCTGAAAATTATACTGTAGAGCACCCTTTCCTGTTCTTATTGGCCATCAGTCAATCTTTTGTGAAGTATTCATTTATAAATAGACTTTGTGTGGTTGATGAGCAGGAATTCTTTATTGACAAGTCTTTGTCAGTGTGTGTATTGCAAATCTTTACTTCCCAGCCTGTGGTTCACTTTTTCATTTTCTTATGGTCATAAGATAAGGAGAAATGTCACATTTTTATGACGTCCCACTGAATTCTTTTAAATGGTTAGTGCACCCTATGTCCTACCCCAAGATTGACAGGTTCTAACGTTTTCTTTCAGAAACTGTCCAATGGGAAGTCTACAATCCATCTCACATTTACAAAATGCATTTTTAATTCTAATAGGGTATTTATAGACTGTTTTGGATTTTCTATGTACACAATCGTATGATCTGTGAATAGTCACAATTATCCCCTCAATTCTTATACTTTTTGTTTCTCTTGCCTTCTAACACTGGTAGATTCTCCAATGCCACGTTGAATAGAGCAGCATTGTTTGAAGATTTTAATATACCTTTCTCAATATCTGACAGAAAAAGCAGACAAAACATTGGTAACAAATGTGACGTAATTGACATATAGGGAACATTCCATAATAAGTGCAGAATATATTATTTTCAAGTGGTCATAGACTCTTTACCCAAATAGATGATAGGTGGGGCCACGAATCAAGTCTACAAATGTTAAACCCTGAAATTCACCAGATTCTATTATTAGACCACAGGGGAATTGAGCCACAGTCATAGCGAAAAGAAAACCAGGAAGTCCTTCAATGTTTAAAAATTAAATGGAACTTTGCTACATATCCTAAAGGTCAGAGAGGGAATCTCCATGGAAATTCTGAACCTTTTCTACATGAGGGCTCACACACAATGATACTTGCTTTGTGAAGAGCATTATAATAACCTAGACAGGAGTTGAGCCTTAAGTCAGAGTTCTGCCTGCCCCAGCCACACCTGGCAGCCTTGGCCTGTGGTCCCCCTCAGCTGTCCTTTCTGTTGGCCCTGAGCTAAGGGGGTCCACATGGCCATATGGAAATGGGAAGCTCCCCACTCATAGTGATGACGGTGCCCCCTCCCCAGCTGCCCTTTCTGGTGGCTCTGAGCTAAGGGGGTCAACATGGCCGTATGGAAATTAGAAGCTCCCCACTCTTAGTGATGATGTTGCTATCGTATCGTCCTCACCAGTCCAACAACATGATTTCTGAGTGAAATATGACACAAGAGCGACTTCTTAGCCTTCCTTCAGGTTTGAAAATCCTCTGGTGAGTCATCTATTAGGAATATGGATTCAACATGTGTTCTTTCTTCTGGAAAATAAATAGACCCAATAGCAATTATGGCTTCCTGAGCACCTGTTCTTGAGAGACATCATACTGGCTCTTTGTAGCATTCTGCCTCTTAAACTTCTCAACTAGGGTGTAGATATTTTTAGGCACATTTTCAGACGGTTAGAAAGGTACTCAGATAATATGAATCACAGAGGATTTTAGTGTCAGAAACCTAAGTGGGATCCCCAAATTGACTCCAAATCCCTTGTTGTTCCATATAGTACAGTGTACTATTTCCCTCTTATCTCTGGTCTTCTCGATCTGGAAACCTATCAAGTATCAGGATTTTCTTGTCATGTGGACAACTGGAACGAATTCAGCTGGCCTTTTCACCTCTGCCAATGGTGATCAATAAGATCATTATCTCAGTGGAGGACCTCTGGGTAAGATACTCAAAGATCCTTAGGAATACAGACAGTATAATATTTTCCTGGTATTAAAGTTACTGAAACCAACTATCTTTTTTAGTCGATTAAGGCTCTGGTATATTCAGAGAGTGCTGTAAAACAGGTCTGAAATAATATTTAAAAACACTCAGCTCAGCCTCTTCTACAAAGTGAGCCAATGCTTATAAACATGGCTAAAATATTCCCTTACCTACGATGACTTCCCAGCCATCGTAGTGTTTATATGGTATGACTGTGACTTACATTAGTCAACATTTGCAGAGAAAGAACTTAGTGCATCCAGGGGGCACTTCATGTTGAAATTAGTTTGTGACAACGAGCTACTGTGTTAAATTCTGCAGTCCAAGGGAATGGTGCCAGACATCTCTAAGGTGTCTAGCAGTTCTACAATTCTGATTTTAAGTGGTCTGTGTGCTTCAGAGATTTGGGCAGGAGAAGGGCAGGAGTCCAGAGACTGTGAACACTTCTGTTACCTGTGCCGACCATGGAGCAGGTAGCCTTCTGTGGGCATCATTTTGATTTCTTGGTACTCTTGTGAAAGGTGCTTTTGTCTCAAATTCCTCCATTTAGGAGTAATTATAATGATAAAAGTAATTTTTATCTTATATCATCTGTGGGCCCTGATCCTGGGCTCCCAGGGAAGCTATCCTTTAACATTTTACCCAGCTCAAAATGACTGGGCAAAACCTCAAAGCGTGGACCCTGTTTCTACCCCAAGCACATTTTTACATCTGCTTCGTGAAGAAAACAATAACCAAAAATGCCTACATGAAGATAAGAAAAAATAAAGAACCTCTTTGTCTCCCATAAGTTTAAATCATACTGACATGTACATACGGAAAACATAAGAAAGAGTCTGTCACTTTCTGGAATCTAAGAAGATCCTCATTGTGGTGTGTAACTCTGTACGTAAAACAAAACAGAAAAAAATACATAAGCCTGCCCCAAATGTTCCTTCTCCGGAGCACTCCCTTCTTGGTGAAGATTGTGTCTCCCAGGCAGCTGTCCTGACTTGGGTTTGAATAAAGGTCTCTTCCTTTATCTCTAAAATGTTTTTAAAAGTTCATTCACACAATGTCGACAATAACATTGTTTTCTATTTAAGTGAGAAATAAATGTTCCACTCTAGTTGCATTGGGAATAGACGAATTGAAGGTTTCTTTAGAAGAGTATGTCTGCTTTCCAGAAAAGGAAAGGTCATTGGTCTATTGAGAATGAAGATAATTACTGCTAAACAACAAGTATGTGTTGCCCCTTCGCCGAGAAACCAAAGCAGGTGTGCAGGCTTTAGGTCAGAGGTGCCTTCTTCTCCCCAGCTGACAGCACTTCTCTTCTCTGACTCCAAGACACCGGAAGTTTTGAACATCAGCATCTGAGTCAGCGAGGCAGCTTGTCACAGGACGCCAGTGTTCAGAGAAAGCACAGGTATGTTTCGCAAAATTTCCTATCTATGTCAGGGCTGGAGGTAAAATCTCTCACTATACCACAACCTCCTGGGCTTTTCTCTTTTCTCTAGTTGAGCCACAAAGTAAAATGGAAGTAGCTGTCAGCATTCTGGGTTTGGTGCAAGAATTTCTTAGTTTCCCTGCAGGTAGAACTTTGCAAGGGATCACAATTTCTCAGTCCATTTATTGCTTACAAATGTATTTTGACAACCTGTTTCCTAGGAACCCTCTTTTATTAGAAAGGGAAGGTGAGATTCAATCTGTGCCTGTTTGTAACATCTAATTTGTTCCTTCATCTAACACTGTTTATTCAATTGTGACTACGATATGGTCGAGTGGCCAGCATCTAGAGTTAGGTGGCTTTTTTTTCATCTGATACTGACTTGGATGATGTCATTTGACAAAGGTGATGTTTCATCATTGATGAGATTATTCATCAGAAGAGTTAAAATTAGGGTGGTGGGAAAATTGAAAATTATCCAAAGCGGCCTGTTCCTGTTTAAAAGTTGAGCTTGACTTTCTAGTTTTACTAAATGTGTTATCTCGATATTTTGAGGTGCCATATTCTCTCTGTAGTTTCTTTGGTGGTGGAGTCAGAAGGAGAGTCTGGGAATTCTTTTGGATAGTGGCATGCTGGTGGCTTAAAGGGGCTGGCATCAGGAGCCTTGGGGTGAAGTCTGCAACTGCTTGCCTGACCCTGGGTGCATCTCCCAGAGGTTTTGTTTCCTCTTATGAAATTGCCGGCAGATAATGTTCTGCTTAAAGGGAACCCTCCCATCCTGTTGGTGGCAATGCAAAGTGGTGCAGCCAGTCTGGGAAACAGTGTGGGGGTTCCTCAAAAGTTAAACATTGAACAACCACATGATCCAGCAATTGCTCTCCTAGGTATTTACCCAAAGGATACAAAAATGCAGATTCGAAGGGGGAACATGCACCATGATGTTTAGAGCAGCAATGTCCACAGTAGCCAATCTATGGAGAGAATCCCAAAGTCCATGCACTGATGAATGGATAAAGCAGATGTGGGATGCATATATATAATGGAATATGCCCCAGCTTCAAAAAGAATGAAATCTTACCATTTGCAAGGATGTCGATGGACGTAGCGTGTATTAAGCTAAGCAAAATCATTGAGGAAAGACAAATATCCTATGCTCTCACGCTTGTGGAATTTCAGAAAGAAAACAGATGAACAGAGTGGAGGGATGATGAGAGAGGCAAACAAGGAAATAGACTCAACCTTGGAGAACAAACTGAGTGTTGCTGCAGGACAGGGGCATGGGGGGAAGAGTTAAATGGGTGAGGGGTATTAAGGAGGGCACTTGTGATGAGCACCGGGTACTGTATGCAGGTGAGGAATCACTAAATCCTACCCCTGAAGCGAATATTCCATATCATGTGAACTAACTGGAATTTAAGTAAGAGAAGAAAGGAAAAAGTGTTCTGCTTCATGAAGAGTGAGATAAAATTGCAGTGAATTGGGCTGTAGTATTCTATAGATGAGAGTTGTAAAACACCCTGTTGTAGGATACACTAGTTTCTTATCACATAAGGAGTCCTCAGAAAGCTGCAATGAAAGATTCAGGTCTCAGAGCATGTTCATGTTCCACTGATATGTTACAGTTTGCACAGGTAGGAAAGAAGGTGGAGAGAAAGGCAACAGAAGGGGAAAGTAGGTGTGAACCTTTCATTACTTTGCGTTATAGCTTTATCATGAAAGCCTTGCGCCAGTGTGATTTTGAAAGAAGAGGAGGAAACCGGGAGCTTTGGAGGAGACGGGGGAGTTCCAGGTCTGGGTAAAGCTGACATTGTCCCAGAGGAGAGCTGAATGCATTCTGCAGCAGGGTGTGGGAAGGGTGGGCTCCAGGGGTGGCTGTGGGTCTCCTGGGTGGGAGTTGTGACAGGTGAGGGCTGTGTGCAAGTTCCTGGCTGAGGACAAGGGAGGCACAGGTGGAGAGCTGGCAGAGAACCTTCTTCTGGGCCACCAGCCTCACCCAACACACACAGCCTCATCGTCTGTCCCTGTCACTCCAATTCAGACTTATCCGAAGGTGAGTGAGAACACATCAAGAGCATTCGAAACAGAAGGGAAAGCATGTGCAAAGGCTCTGGGGTAGGAGAATTACAGGTATGTCCAGGAGCAGCAAGAAGGCCCTGCGGCCACACTAGACAGCTTAGGACATGAGCTCAGAGAGGTGACAGAGGGTGACAGAAAACCATTCCAGGGCTATAACCCCATGAGACCCTATTTCACTGGGCCATCCTGGCTACAGTGTGGAGGACAGATGACAGAGGGTTGACGATGGCAAGGCAGGTCAATGACGAAGCTTTTCCAGGAACTCAGGCACTGTGGACCAGACAGGTGGCCTTGGATGGAGTGGTTAGACCTATTCTGGGTCTATTTTGAAGATGGAGCTCACAGGATTTGCTGATGGGTTAGCTATTAGGAGCAGGAGAACGGAGGAATTGCGGTAACTCCCAGCTGTTGTGGGTTGTCCTGATCAAGGGGAAGGAGAGGGTTTCTCGGGGGGTAGGAGGTAGTCCGTGTTCAGCATGCTGAGGAAGGTGCCTTTCCCGGTGGATCTGCTGAGGTTTGTGTCTGGGAGAACCTTTTACATCTCCTCCCCTGCAATGCTCAAGTACAAGTATCCCCCACTTTTTAAACGTTCACAGTAAGACACTGGGCTTTCTTGATAGAAGTACGTTATTACCCAGCTTCAGTAAGAGGAAGAGACCTGAAGAGGATTTCCCTCTTATGAAAAAAGGTGAACAGTGAGAATCGCGTTCAGCATCTGTTTTGGGAGAAGCACGACAGAGGCGGCGTGCACCCCAACCAGTTCCTTCCACTTGGAACCGCTCTCCGCATCCAGCCACCGGCAATTTGAATGGTGTCTGTGGGCCTCTGCTGTGCTTTATCTTCATTTATGCTAGGCCTCTGTTAGAAATTTGTGTCCTGAGGCCTAAGAAAAGCCAAAGAGAAGGAATTTTGGAGTCTGAGCACACTGTCTAATTGTTCGTGTAAATTAATGGCCATTCCTCTTGACACCATTTCTGCTGTGCAAGGTTTCTCAGAAGCCCTGTACTTTCAAAGAGCAGGGAAACCTATACCCCATGCTGCGGGGTAGTTTTAGTCTCCATGCTGGACAAAACATTTCATGACTGTCAGATTTTCTCACTCAAACATTGAGACTTTGACCACCTTCACTCGTTTCTACCACCCCATCCCCAAATCTGGCACCTACCAATCTGCTCTCAGTATCTATGCATTCAGTATTTGTTTATTCCATGTGGAATGTACATGAGAGCATCTGGTATTGGTCTTTCTGTGTCTGAGTTACTTGGCATTAGGCCCCCAAGGTCTGTGTTTCCATGTCTGGTTCTTGTGAATAATGCTGCGGTGAATGTGGGAGTGCATCTGTCTTTTTGAGGCAGCATTTTTGTGTTCTCTGAATCAATACTCAGTACAGCCATTACTGGGTCATGTGGTAGTTGCATTTATTTTTTCAGGAACCTCCATACCGTTTGTCACAGTGGCTGCACCAATTTCCATTCCCAGCAATAGTGCACAGTGTCTCCTTGTCTGCACACCCTTGACCCCACCTGGTGTCTGTCTCTGGGACAATTGCTGTTCCAACAGTTGTGAGGGGATAGCCGATTGTGGGTTTGACTGATGTTTCCCTGACTATGATTAGTGATGTCGAACAACTTTTTCTGTCTGTGGGCACCTGTGTGCCATCTTTGGAAAGTATCTATTCACATATTCCCCCCATTTTTTATACAGTTTTTTTGATTGTTTTTATTTGTATGAGTGTTGTGTGTATTTTGGATATTAGCCTCTTCTCACACATATGATTCGCAGATATTTTTTTCTTATTGAGTCAGTGGCCTTTTAAGTTTTTGGTGGTTTCTTTTGCTGTGTGGAAGATTTCAGTTTGATGTTGTTCCACATGTTTATTTTTGCTTTTGTTGCTTTGCATTTGGTGTCCGATCTGAAGACTCTTTGCCAAAACCAATGTCGAGAGACTTAGTACTTGTGTCTTCTTGGAGGTTTATGGATTCAGGTCTTATGTTCAAATCATTCATCCATTAAAAATTTTGTGTGTGGTGTAAGAAAGTGACCCAGTTATATTCTTCTGCATTTAGTGTCCAGTTTGCCTGTTACCGCTCACTGAAGAGACAGTCCTTCCCTCATGGCATATCTTCTGCTGCTGTGTCGTAAGTTAGGATCATCTATGTGTGGGTAAGTTTTTGAGCTTTCTGTTCTGTTCCACTGACCTGGTGTCTGTGTTTATGCCAGTACCGTGCTGTTTTGATGACAACAGCTTTGTAATCTAGCTTGAAATTCAGGTGTGTGTTTACTGCACCTTTCTTTCTCCAGGTTCCTTTGGGTATTTGGGGTCTTTTGTGATTCCATACAAGTTTGAGGACCGTTTTCTATTTCCTCGAATAATGCCACTGGAATTCAGATAGGGATTTCATCACATCTGTCGATTGCTTTGGGTATGATGGACATGTTCACATAATTAACTCTTCCAGTTAAGGAGCATGGCATATGCTTCCATTTGTTTGTGTTTCCTTCCAAATCTTTGAGGATACATCCTGCCCCCATCGACACACATGTTTTTCATTTCTTTTATGCCATGTGTTGAGTGTACTATGTCTTTCTCATTTTTGGTTACTTTTATTCCTAGATTTTTTTGATACAATTGTAAATGGCATTGCTTTTTAAATTTCTCTTTGCGAAAGTGTGTCATCAGTATACAGAAATGCAAGAAGTTGGGTCATCTGGGTGGCCCCATAGGTGAAGCGTCTGCCTTCAGCTCAGGTCATGAACCCAGAGATCTGGGATCAAGCCCCGTGTTGGGCTCCCTTCTTAGCGAGGGTCTGCTTTTCCCTCTTTCTGACTCTCCCCTGCTTGTGCTTTTTCTCTTCCTGTCAAATAAATAAATAAAATTTGAAAATAAATAAAGACAACAGGTCTCTGTATATTGACTTTATATCCTGCAGCTTTCTTGAATTTGTTTATTCTAACAGTTTTTTTTTTGTTTTTTTTTTTGTTTGTTTTGTTTTTTTTTTTTTTTTGTGGAATCATTCGGTATTTCATGTCATTTGCAAATAGTGAGTTTTCCTGTATGGATTTCATATCTTTCTCTTTTTTTAAAATGATGTTAGTCACCCTACAGTACTTCATTTGTTTTTGATGTAGTGTTCCATGATTCATTGTTTGCATATAACACCTAGTGCTCATTATGACACGTGCCCTCCTTAATACCCATCACCAGGATAACCCATTCCCCTACCCCTCCCTTTCAGCAACCTTCAATTTGTTTCCCAGTGTCAATAGTCTCTCATGGTTCATCTCCCCCTCTCATTCCCCCCCTTCACTTTTCCCTTCCTTCTCCTAATATTCTCCATGCTATTCCTTCCATTCCACATAGGAGTGAAACCATATGATAATTGTCTTTCTCTGCTTGACTTAATTTCACTTAGGATAATCCCCTCCTGGTCCATCCACGTTGCTGCAAATGGTGGGTATTCATCCTTTCTGATGACCGAGTAATATTCCATTGTACAGATGAACCACATCTTCTTTGTCCATTCATCTGCTGAAGGACATCTTGGCTCCTTCCACAGTTTGGCTATTATGGACATTGCTGCTATGAACATTGGGATACAGGTGTCCCTTCTTTTCATTACTCTGTGTCTATGGGGTAAATACCCAGTAGTGCAATTGGTGGGTCGTAGGATAGCTCTCTGTTTAAAGTCTTGAGGAACCTTCATATTGTTTTCAAAAGTGGCTGTACCTGCTTGTATTCTCATGAGTAGTGTAAGAGGGCTCCCCTTTCTCCACATCCTCTCTGACTTTTTTTTATTTCCTGTCTTCTTAATTTTTTTAAAAAGATTTTATTTATTTATTCCACAGAGATAGAGACAGCCAGCGAGAGAGGGAACACAAGCAGGGGGAGTGGGAGAGGAAGAAGCAGGCTCATAATGGAGGAGCCTGATGTGGGGCTCGATCCCATAATGCCAGGATCATGCCCTTAGCCGAAGGCAGACGCTTAACCACTGTGCCACCCTTGTGCCCCCTGCCTTGTTAATTTTAACCATTCTAACTGGTGTAAGCTGGTATCTCATTGTCGTTTTGATTTGTATTTGCCTGATGGCAAGTGATGTGGAGCATTTTTCATGTGTTTGTTGGCCATTTGTATGTCTTCTCTGGAGAAGTATCTCTTTGTGTCTTCTGCTCATTTTTGGGTGTCGAGTTTGAGGAGTTCTTTATAGATCTTGGATACCAGCCCTTTATCTGTAATATCATTTGCAGATATCTTCTTCGATTCCATAGGTTGCCTTTTTGTTTTGTTGATCGTTTGCTATGCCGAGCAGAAGCTTTTTATCTTAATGAAGTGCCAATAGTTCATTTTTGCTTTTATTTCCTTTGCCTTTAGAGACCTGTCTTGCAAGAAGTTGTTGAAGAGTTCTTTTGATTTTGATATGATACAGGAATCCATTATCTTTCTTTCCTGATTGTATTCGAATCCTCTGTCTTTCTTGGTGAGTCTAGCTAAGTTTGTCAGTTTTGTTTATCTTTCCAAAAAAGGCAGCTCTAATTTTCATGGTTTTTTTTTTTTTTTTGTCTTTTTAGTCTCTGTTGGATTTATTTATGCAGTCCTTTTTGTTATTTCCTTATTTCTACTAATTTGGGGTTTTGTTTGTTGTTTTATTTTCTACTTCTTTAGCACATAAATCAGGTTGTTTATTGGAGAGCATTCTCATGGATTGATGAAGACTTGAATTTCTGTGAAGGTCCCCAGTAGAGCTACTTTTGCTGCATCCTATAAGTTTTTGTAGGTTGTCGCTTTCATCAGTGACCAGGTGCTCCTAATTTTTTTTTCTTCGTTGACTGTTGGTTGTTCAGTAGCATGTTGTTAAATCTCCACATATTTTTTTAAGATTATTTTAGTATCTGACAGAGAGTGAGACAGCAAGAGAGGGAATGCAAGCAGGGGCTTGGGAGAGGGAGAAGCAGGCTTCCCACTGAACAAGGAGCCTGATTCTGGGCTAGATCCCAGGATCCTGGGATCAGGACCTGAGCTGAAGGCAGATCCTTAAGACTGAGCCACCCAGGCCCCCCAGTCTCCACCTATTTTTGACTGTCCCATTTTTTTCTTGAGACTGATTTCTAGTTTCATATCATTGTGGTTGGACAAGATTTGAAGCAGAAGGTGCAGAGAGCATTCAGATGAAAGGTTTGTTTCCTGGAGGGTTTTCTGAGGGCAGACCATGAGTTCCGTGGGGACGGAGGATGGTTTTGTGAGACGTGGGGTGGGGTTAACCCTTGTTAGAATTACTGACTACTACCATGCAGGCTGTGTGCTACCATTCACACCGTAGGCCTGATGGACTTGTACTTCATTAGAAATATTTTCTAGGAGGTGTAGGCATAGCGTTCTCTAAAAGAAAAGTGCCATGTGAGTTCATGCAATGACCCCAGGTTAGCAACCAGGATGTATGGTATTGTGGGAGATCAGAAACAGGCTTTCTGTGGGAAGTGACAGAAATAGGGTATGGTGAGCTCCATGACAATAGGTGAGGTCCCGAGTGACCCACAGGGTGTTGGGTTCTGTGGATCTGTCTCATCAGGTGTTGTGGCATTCAGGGACACCCTCCTGTCTGTGGATTTGTGTGGAGACAGGTAGACATCAGTGTCTGGCCAGGCACGAGGGTCTCACTGGACCACCACCAGAGGTGCAGCGTGCGGGGGAGCCACTGCTTGGTTTCCACGAAAGCTGACCAGGGTCTGTGACTGTGATTCCTAGCAGCTACAAGGGGAGAGGAGGCCGGGGATGGTGCACACTTCCTAGACTTGTGGTCAGGACTAGTCTGGAGCCCACTGAAGTCAGCCACACCGGGCACAGAAGGCACCCAGTCAGTGTAGCTGTGGGCACTGCTCCCATGGCACTTTCGGGCCGGCTCCATGCTGCCACCTCCTGCTTTTCATCATCATCTTCAAGGTCATGTGCCTCTGCTCTTGCCCCATCACCTCTGGGGTATTGTCCGTCCTCCATCTGGCCCTCGTCCCTGGTGTCCTGTGCAGTCTGATGCCAGGGTAGCCTTCTCAAGAAAAACATCTGGCCCTGATGGAACACTTTCATGGATCTCATGTGATTGAGGATGAAGCCCTGCCCTGAAAGGAGGCTGCAGGTCCCCAATCAGGAGAGCCATGTCTCCCTTTTCAGCATGGCCTGCCCTCCCCTCAGTCTTCTTCAGGGAAGCTCTCCCCACTTCCTGAGATGACAGCTCTGATCTTAAAAATGAATGTTATTTTACATATCTCTATGCCTTAGTTCATCCATGGCATGTCTTTCAACCCCGTTAGTGGGCTTTTTTTTTTTTTTAGCAGTTCTGAAGGGCTGTCTGCTCAAGGAGGGGATGACCTGGGTGGGGCAGCTTTCCCTCTCATCTCCCTCAGCATGTCTCTGAGCCCTGGGGCCAGCTGTCCCACTGAGGATTGAGGGACGCGAGCAAGCCCCTCCTGAGCCCAGGCTGTGTCAGCTGTGTAGACGGATGCGTGTCGGAGCGGTGGGTAGCTGGCATGGGCCAGGGGCAGGCAGTGTCTCCTCATTCCTTCACTCCCTTCCTCCCAGAGATAGCTCAGAGCAGCCTGCAACCCCTGCATCTCCAGATCCCTTGACCTATGCCTCCTGTGTTCAGCTGGTGACCTTGGAGTTTCGCATGGATTCTACCTCCCCTACCCTCTCTCGTAGCAGTTCCTGAATCAGGGGAGGGGTCGGACTCTTGTCTGCTTTTGATCTTCTTCCTGTCCTGCACCAATCCCACCCACCTTTGCATCTTCCATGTATGTGCTTGGAAGCAAGCCCATTCACAGGGAACCTATTCGCCAAATGGATCCAGGCAATGAACATTGAAGTAGAGATCCAGGATCCATAATAAACCTGCTCTGAAACCTGTCCCAAAGTCTGTGACTCTCTCACACTGAAACAGAAACAATAATAGCTTTCTGGACTGTGAAGTGACATGTGTCTCTACTTCCAATTTTGAAGGCATAGGTGCTGGGCCTGGACAGAAAAGGACCATGGCTCCTGTGGCCTGCAATCCACAGTAATAACTCAGTGAAATCTGAATTCAAGGCATAGAGTGAATAATTATTGTAGAGTGAATCCTCCCAAGTAGGGCTTAGGCACATTGCACAGGAAAAGCTTTTTCAAAGAGATTCCTGAAAGAAAATTCTTTTTTAAAAATTTATTTTAATTCCAGTAGAGCTAACATACAGTGTTACATTCGTATCAGGTGTACAAGTGAGTGATTCAGTAATTCTATATATTAGTCAGTGGTCATCAAGAAAAGTATCCTCTTAATCTGCTTCATCTATTTCACTCATCCCTCTATTCACCTCCTCTCTGGTAACCATCCGTTTGTTCTCTCTTGTTAAGAGTTTGTATTTTGGTGTGTCTCCTTTTTCTCTTTTATTTATTTATTTTTGTTTCTTTCTTAAATTCCCCATAAGAGTGACATCGTATGGGATTTGTCTTTCTCTGACTGACTAATTTCAGTTAGGATAATACTCTCTAGCTCCATCCATGTGGCTGCAAATGGCAAGGTTTCATTCTTTTTCAAGCTGAGTAATACTCCATTGTGTGTGTGTGTGTGTGTATGTGTGTGCGTGTGTGTGTGAAAACACACATCTATCATCTCATTTGTCAATTTTTCTACAGACACTTGGGTTGCTTCCATATTGTTATATTGTAAATAATGGTGCAGGAAACATAGGGGTGCACGTATCCTTTTAAGTTACTGTTTTCCTAGTCTTTGGGGAAATATCAGTAGAGTGATTATTGGATCGTAGGGTAGTTCTATATTTAATTTTTTGAGGAACCTTCATACTGTTTTCCACGGTGGCCACCACAGTTTGCATTCCCACCCACAGTTCGCGAGGTTTCCCCTTTATCCACATCCTCCCAACACCTGCTCTTTGTTGTGCTTTTGATGTTAGCCATTCTGACAGGTTTGATGTAATACCTCATTGTCCTTTGGATTTACATTTTCCTGATGATGGGTGATGGTGAACATCTTTTCATGGGACTGTTGGCCATTTGTATCTCTTCTTTGGAGAAATGTCTGTCCATGTCTTCTGCCTATTTTTTAACTGGATTATTTGTTTTTTTGGGTTCAGGTAGTATCAGTTCTATATGTTTTGGACACTATCCCTTTATTGCATATGATCTTTGCAAATATCTTCTCCCTTTGAGTAGGTTGTCTTATTATTTTTATGTTTTCATTGTTCATCTGCCATGTGGAAACTTTTTATTTTGCTGTATTCCCAATAATTTATTTTTGCTTTCATTTCCTTTGCCTCAGGAGACAGTCTAGAAAAACGTTGGTATGGTCCATGTCAAGAAGTTACTGTCTTTCCTCCTGTAGGATTTTTATGGATTCAGGTCTCATATTGAGGTCTTGAAACTGTTTTGTGTTTGTCTGTATTGTGTAAGAAAGCAGTCTAATTTCATTCTTCTGTGCGTAGCTGTCCAGTTTTACCAACACCATTTGTTGTAGAGACTGTCCTTTTCCCTTTTGATATCGTTGCTTGCTTTGTGGACGATTCATGGACCACATAATTGTGGGTTTCTGTCTGAACTTGTATCCTGTTCCTTTGGTCGCTGTGTCTATTTTTGTGCCATACTGTCTTGTTAGGATGACTGCAGCTTTGTAGTATAACCTGAAATCTGAAATTGTGAGTCCTCCAGCTTTGTTTTTCTTTTCCACATTGCACTGGCTGTTCGGAATCTTTAGTGGTTCCATACAAATGTTTAGGATTGTTTATTCGAGGTCTTTTGTTCTTTAATTTAAATTCAGTTAGCCAACTTACAGTACATCATTAGTTTCAGATGTAGTATTCAATAAATTTTCAGTCGTGTGTAACACCCAGTGTTCATTGTATCGTGTGACCTCCTTAATGCTACTCACTCAGTTACCCCCCCACAACTTCTCCTCCAACAATCATCAATTTCTTGCGATAGTTAAGAGTCTATCATGGGTTTTCTCCCTCTCTGATGACTTCCCATTCTATTTTCCCTTCCTTCCCCTATGGTCTTCTTCCTTGTTTCTGATATTCCACATAGGAGTGAAAGCATATGATCATTGTCTTTCTTTCACTGACTTATTCCACTCAACATAATACCCTCCAGCTCCACCCAGGTTGGTGTGATGGTAAGTACTCATCCTTTCTGATGGCTGAGTAATATTCCATTATATATATGATCCACATCTTCTTTATCCATTCATCTATCCATGGTCATCTGCACTCCTTCCACAGTTTGTCTATTATGGATATTGCTGCTATGAACACTGTGGTGCATGTGTCCCGTCTTCACTACCTCTGTCTGTTTGGGGTAAATACCCAGTAGTGCAATTGCTGGGACATAGGGTAGCTTTATTTATAACTTCTTGAGGAATTTCCATACCATTTTCAAGAGTGGCTGTACCGGACTGCATTCGTAAAGGGGTGTAAGAGGGTTCCCGTTTTTCCACATCCTCTCCCACATATATAGTTTTATGTCTTCTTATTTTTAGATATTCGGCGTCGTGTGATATGGCATCTATAGGGGTTTAGATTTGCATTTCCCTGAAGCCAAGTTATATGAAGCATTTATGCATGTATCTTTTGGTCACCAGTACGTCGTCATCAGTGAAATGACTTCCCATTTTAATCCATCTCAAGACCTAAAGCTGGGTAAGGCACTGAAGCTGGATGATGCCATCGGTTGGAAGTGTGGATAATTTCAAAAGATCTCCGTGGAGAGCAAGTTTCAAGGTCAGTGTGAAGTTACTAATTGGATCCGGGGAGATCTCTGAAAGTGGGGGTTGCATGGGATGGGCTGAGGGGGGCCCTCCAATTTTCCTATGAATCCTTGCTGCAGCCCCAAATGGACATTTTCATGCTGTGGGGCAGGCTTAGTCCTCTAGATGTGCAGAGGTGAGCCCAATGCCTGGTGCCTTGGAGGCAGGCCAACGGGGAGGGACCCTCAGCAGAGGACCCAGGGTTAGGTTAGGCCTCAAGAGACAGCAGGTCCGGACTGCCCAGTGCTCAGAGAACTCCCAGGCCGAGTGAGATGAGGGCACAAGGGCGGGTGAGTGTGGGCCTTGGGGTTTCATCCGTAAGAGCCCACAAAGGTCGGGGTTCACCAGTAGGGGCTCTCAGGGGTTGCCCCAATTCTCTTGCCCTGAATGCTCTGTTGTTCCCCAAAATGGTACAGTTTACTGTGGGCTGCAGGCTGAGTCCTACGGTGGGGCTTGGGTGTCCCCAATCCCCCGGAGTGGGGTGCCAGGACCCTGGGGAGGGGCCCCTCTGTGGCCAATCTAGGGTAAGGGTTAGGGTCCAGGAGCCTGGCAGGGACAATCTGCAGGCTGTGCGGGAGCTCTGTGGAGGGCTGAGAGGAGGCCATGGGGGAGGGTGAGCATGGGCCTCAGGGTTGGGGCATGGGGGGCTGCCAAAGGTGGTGACAGGCTCCGGGGGCCTCCCCAAGTTCTCGTGCCCTGTAGGCTCCGTAGAGCCCCAAGGGGCACGGTTTCCTGACGGGTGGCAAGCTGAGTCCTCTGGTGGGGCACAGGTATCCCAATCCCGGGGCTGCAGTGTAAGGCTCCTGGGGAGGCCCCCACACCCGCGGTCGATCTAGGGCTAGGGTTAGGCCCCAGGAGCCCCGCAGGCCCAATCTGTTGGCTGTATGGTGAGCTACACGGGCTGAAGTGAGGGTGTGAGGAGGGTGAGCATGGGCCTCAGGGTTGGGGTGCGGGAGGCCACCGAAGTTCGCTGGTGGCTCAGAGGCCCCTCCTGGTTCTCCCGCCCTGAATGCTCTATGGCCTCCCAAGGTGCACGGTTTCCTGCGGGGTGGCAGACTGAGTCCTGCTGTGGGGCTCTGGTGTCCGGAATCCCCGCAGCTGCGGCTCCAGGCTCCTGGGGAGGGGCCCCTCCACAGATGAACTAGGGTTAGGATTGGGGCCCAGGCACCCCGCAGGCCAGATCTGCCCACTATGTGGCGAGCTCCGCCGCGGGCTGAGGTGAGGGTGTGGGGTGGGGTGAGCATGGGCTTCAAGGTTGGGTTTAGGGATCGCCGAAGTTCGCCGGGGGCTCTGGGGGCCCTCCTGGTTCTCCCGCTCTGAATGCTCTACAGCCTCCCAAGGGGCATGGTTTCCTGTGGGTTGGCAGGCTTTGTCCTGCAGTGGGGCTCAGGTGTCCCCAGTCCCTGGGGCTGCGGCACCAGGCCCAGGGGCGGGGCCCTACCCAGCTGACCTAGGGTCAGGTCTAGGCCCCAGGAACCCTATAGGCCTGATCTGCCGGCTTGCGACGAGCTCGGTGGCAAGCTGAAGGGAAGGCGTGGGGCGGGATGATCGTGGGCCTCAGGGTTGGGGTGTAGGGGGCCGCCGAGGATTGCTGGGGTCTCAGGGCATCCCTACAGTTCTGCACGGGATGCTCTGTGGCGCCCCAAGGGGCATGGTTTCCTGAGGGGTGGCAGGCTGAGTCCCGCGGTGGGGATCATGTGTACCCAATCCCCAGGGTTAAGTTACGGATTATGGTACGGGTTAAGGTTAGAGTATGGGTTACGGTTAGGGTATGGGTGAGAATAGGGGTTAGGGTTAGGGTAAGGAGAGGGTACATGTTAGGGTTGGGTTTAGGGGTTACAGGTTAGAGGTTATGGGTTAGGGTACAGATTAGGGTTTAGGGTACGGGTTAGGGTTTAGGGTTTGGGTTTAGGGTTAGGGTTAGAGTTGGAGTATGGGTTAGGTTTAGGGTACGGGTTAGGGTTAGGGTACGGGTTAGGGTACACATTAGGGTACGGTTTAGGGTATGGGTTAGGGTACAGTTTAGGGTAGTGTTGGCATAAGGAAATGGGTGCGGTTTAGGGTACAGATTAGGGTTAGGGTATGGGTTAGGGTTAGGGTACAGTTTAGGGTTATGGTACAGGTTAAGTTACAGTTTAGGGTTAGGGTTAGGGTACGGGTTAGGGAATGGGTTAGGGATAGGGATAGGGTACGGTTTAGGGTTAGGGTATGGGTTAGGGTACAGGTTAGGGTACAGGTTAGGGTTAGGTATGGGTTAGGGTATGGGTTAGGGTCCGGGTTAGGGATAGGGTCTGGGTTAGGGTATGGGTTAGGGTACGGGTTAGGGTATGGGTTAAGGTTAAGGTAAGGGTACTGGTTAGGGTTAGGGTACGGGTTACACTTTAGGGTGTAAGGTTACAGTTAGGGTACGGGTAGGGTTAAGGTTTCGGTTATGGTACGAGTTAGGGTATGGGTTAGGGTCAGGGTTTAGGGTTTAGGGTTTAGGTTATGGTACGGGTTAGGGTAATTGTTAGGGTTACAGTTAGGTTTAGGGTTCGGTTTAAGGTATGGGTTAGGGTACAGTTTAGGGTTAGGGTTAGGGTACAGGTTAGGGTACGGGTTAGAGTAAGTGTTAGGGTTACAGTTTGGGTACAGGTTAGGGTTAGGGCTAGGGCACGGGTTAGAGTACGGGTTAGAGTACGGGTTAGGGTATGGGTTAGGGTTAGGTTACGGGTTAGGGGTAGGGTTAGCTGAAGGGGTAGGGTTAGGGGTAGGTTTAGGGGTATGGTAGGGTTCGGGGTAGTGTTAGGGTTTAGGGTTAGGGTTTGGGATTTGGGGTTAGTGGTTAAGGTTAGGGTTTAGTGTTTATGGTTTCGGGATTAGGGTTAGGGTTTAGGGTTTAGTGTTAATGTTAGGGTTTAGGGTTTAAGGATTAGGGTTTAGGGTTAGGTTTAGGGTAGGGTTAGGGTTAGGGTAAGGGTTAGGGGTTAGGGTTAGGGTTAGGATTAGGGGTTAAGGTTTAGGGTTTAAGGTTGGGGGTTCGGGTTAGGGTTAGACCTCAGGCCAGCAGGACTGATGCGCCGGCTGTGCGGTGAGCAGAGGGGTGGGCCGAGGTGAGGGCGCTGGGAGCGGTAGTATGGTATCCAGCGTTTTGGCGCAGGGGTCCTTTGAATGTCGCTAGAGGCTCGGAGGGCTCTGCCTGTTCTCCTGCCCTGAATGACTGGCGGCGCCCCTAGCGGCTTGGGTGTTGGCGGGGTGGAAGTGTGAGTCTGGCACTGTGGTTTGCGGGTCCCCTGCCATGAGTTGCAGTGCAAGGCCCCTTGGGAGGGGCCCCTCTGGGGCCGTCCTAGGGTTACTGTTAGCACCCAGGAGTCCGGCAGTCATGATCCGCCAGCTGTGCTATCGGAGGGCCAGGCCGAGGTGAGGGCGCCAGTGAGCTGGAGCGTCGGCCGAAGCATTTTAGCACGGGGGGCCTTGGAAAGTTGCTGGGGGATTGGAGGGCCCTGCCGGTTCTCCCTCCCTGAATGGCCAGCGGCGCCCGTAGCGGCCCAGGTGGTGGCGGGGCGGCATGGTGAGTACAGCGCTGGGGCTTGGGGGTCCCCAATCCCTGGCATTGCTGCACCAGGCCCCTTGGGAGGTTCCCCTCGGGGGCCAACCTAGGGTTAGGTTTAGCCCCCAGGAGGCTGGCAGGCCCAATCTGCTGGCTGTGTGAGGAGCGGAGGTGCGGGCCGAGTTGAGGGCGATGGAGAGTGGGAACGTGGTCCCCAGCGTTTTGGCGCCCTGGGCCTTCGAATGTTGCCTTGGCTCATAGTGCCCTGCCCATTCTCCTGCCCTGAATATGCAGTGGCACCCCTAGCGGATCCATTGGTGGTGGGGCGGCAGAGTGAGTCCCGCACTGCGGCTCTGGGATCCCCAATCCCCAGCGTTGCTGCACCAGGCCCCTTGGAATGGGCTCCTCCTGGGCCGACCTAGGGTAGAGTTAGCCCCCAGGAGGCCGGAAGGCCCAATCCTCTGGCTGGGCAGCGAGAGGTGGGCAGGCCAAGGTAAAGGCGCTGGCGAGAGGGAGCGTGGGCCACTGCATTTTGTCGTGGGAGGCTTCAAATATTGCTGGTTTCTCCAGGGCCCTGACCATTCAACCACCCTGAATGACCGGCAGCGCCCCTAGCGGCCGGGGTGGCAACAGTGTGGCAGGGTGAGTCCCGCTCTGGGGCTCTGAGTCACCAATCCCAAGCGTTGCAGAGCCAGGCCCCTTGGGATGTGACCCATGGGGTCAACCTAGGGTTTCGGTTAGCCCCCAGGAGCCTGGCAGGCACTATCCACTGGCTCCAGCAAGCAGAGGGGCAGGCCGAGGTGAGGGCGCTGGCGAGCAGGAGCGTGGGAGCCAACTTTTTTGAGCGGGGGGCCTTCAAAGGTTGCAGGGGAAATGGAAGGGCCTGCCAGTTCTCCCATCTGAATGACCCACGGCGCCCCTAGTGGCCTGGGTGGCGGCAGGGCGGCAGGTGAGTCTGGCGCTGGGGCTCAGGGGTCCCTAATCCACCGCGTTGCGGCACCAGGCCCCTTGGGAGGGGCCCCTTGGGGGCTGACCTATGGTTAGGGTCAGACCCCAGGACGCCAGAAGGCTCAATCCGCCAGTTGTGCGGCGAAAGGAGTAGTGGGTCGAGGTGAGGTCTCTGTGGAGCGGGAGCATGGGCCCAAGCGTTTTGGCGCGTGGGGCCTTCGAATGTCTTCGGGGACTCGGCGGGCCCTACCCATTCTCCTCCCTGAATGACCGGTGGCGCACCTAGCTGCCCTGGTGGCAGCAGGGCGGCAGGATGAATCAGGCGCTTCGGCTCCGGTATCTCCAATCCCCAGCGTTGTGGTGCCAGGCCCCTTGGGAGCGGCCCCTCCGGTGCCAACCTAGGGTTAGGTTTAGCCCCTAGGAGGCTGGCAGGCCCTATTCACCAGCTGTGTGGACAGCAGAGTGGCGGACTGAGTTGAGGGCGCTGGTGAGCGGGAGTGTGGGCCTGGGTGTTTTGGCGCTGGGGACCTTTGAAGGTCACCGTGTCTCGGAGGGCCCTGCCCTTTCTCCCTCCCTGAATAATGGCAGCACCCCAAGACCCCGGGTGGCAGCTGGGCGGGAAGGTGAGTCCGGCGCTAGGGCTCAGGGGTCCCCAATCCCCGGCGTTGCGGCACCAGGCCCATTGGGAGGGGCCGCTCGGGGGTCAATCTAGGGTTGTGGTTAGCCCCCAGAAGGCTGGTGGACCCGATCAGCGGCTGTGCAACAAGTGGAGGGTTGCCCCAAGGTGAGGGCGCTGGCGAGCCTGAGCCTGACCCCAAGCGTTTTAGCGCGGGGGGCCTTCGAAGGTCAGCGGGGGCTCGGAGGGCCCTGCCGTTTCTCCCACCCTGAATGAATGGCGGCGTCCCTAGCGGCCAGTGTGGGGCGGGGCGGCAGGGTGCATCCGGCGCTGGGGCTTGGGGGTCCCCAATCCCTGGTGTTGCAGCTCCAGGCCCCTTAGGAAGGGACCCTCAGGGACCGTCCTAGGGTTAGGGTTAGCGCCCAGGAGGCCAGCAGGCCTGATCCACCGGCTGTGCGAGGAGCAGAGTGGCAGACTGAGTTGAGGGCGATGGCGAGCGGGAGCGTGGGCCCCAGCATTTTGGCGCTCTGGGCCTTGGAATGTTGCCATGGCTTGGAGGGCCTTGCCCCTTCTCCTGCCCTGAATAAACAGCGGCGCCCCTAGTGGCTCCATTGGCGGTGGGGCGGGAGGGTGAGTCCCGCGCTGTGGCTCGGAGTCCCCATCCCCAGTGTGGCGATGCCAGGCCCCTTGGGAGAGGCCCCTCGGGGGCCAACCTAGGGTTAGGTTTAGCCCCCAGGAGGCTGGCAGGCCCTATTCGCAACCTGTGTGGAGAGTGAAGTGGCGGACCGAGGTGAGGGTACTGGTGATTGGGAGCGTGAGCCTGGGCATTTTGGCGCGGGAGGCCTTCAAATGTCACTGTGTCTTGGAGGGCCCTGCCCGTTCTCCCTCCCTGAATGAAAGGCAGCACTCCAAGCCCCCGGGTGGCGGCTGGGCAGCAGGGTGAGTCAGGTTCTGAGGCTCGGGGTCCCCAATTCCTGGCGTTGCGGCACCAGGCCCCTTGGGAGGGGCCCTCAGGGGTCGATCTAGGGTTATGGTTAGCCCCCAGGAAGCCGGTGGACCCAATCAGCGGCTGTGTGGCATGCGGAAGGTTGGGCCCTGGTGAAGGCGCTGGCGAGACTGAGCATGAGCCCAAGCGTTCTAGTGTGGTGGGTCTTCGAAGGTCGGTGGGGGCTCGGAAGGACCTGCCCGTTCTCCCACTCTGAGTGACTGGTGGGGCCCCTAGAGGCTCAGGTGCCTGAAGGGCAGCAGGGTGAGTCCGGCACTTGGGTTGGGGTCCCCATTCCCCGGCGTTGTGGCGCCAGGCCACTTGGGAAGTGCCCCTCCGTGCCCGACCTACAGTTAGGGTTAGCCCCCAGGAGGCCAGCAGGCCCGATACACCTCCTGTGTGTCGAGCGGAGAGTTGGGGCGACGTGAGGGTGCTGGTGAACATGAGCCTGGGCCCAAGCGTTTTGATTCGGGGCGCCTTCGAAGGTAGGTGGGCGTTCGAAGGGCCCTGCCCCTTCTCCCACCCTGAATGAATGGCGGCGCCCCTTGCGGCATTTGTGGGGTGGGGCGGCAGGGTGCATCCAGCGCTGGGGCTTGGGGGTCCCAATCCCTGGCGTTGCGGCGCCAGGCCCCTTAGGAAAGGACCCTCAGGGGCCGTCCTAGGGTTAGGATTAACGCCGAGGAGGCCGGCAGGCCCGATCTGCCAGCTGTGCGAGGAGTGGAGATGCGGGCCAATTTGAGGCCAGTGGCAAGCGGGAGCATGGTCCCCAGCATTTTGGCATCCTGGGCCTTCAAATGTTGCCATGGCTCGGAGGGCCGTGCCCGTTCTCCTGCCCTGAATAACCAGCGACGCCCCTAGTGGCTCCGTTGGCAGTGGGGCGGCAGGGTGAATCCCACGCTGTGGCTCGGGGATCCCCAATCCCCGGCGTTGTGGTGCCAGGCCCCTTGGGAGGGTCTCCTCCTGGGCCGACCTAGGGTTAGAGTTAGCCCCCATGAGGCTGGCAGGCCCGATCCTCTGGCTGGGCGGCGAGAGGTGGGCGGACCGAGGTAAAGGCGCTGGGGAGCGGGATTGTGGGCCCCTGCATTTTGGCACTGGAGGCTTCAAATGTCGCCGGTTTCTCCAGGGCTCTGTCCCTTCTCCAGCCCTGAATGACCGGCGGTGCCCCTAATGGCCTGGGTGGCAGCGTTGTGGGAAGGTGAGTCTGGCTCTGGGGCTTGGGGTCCCAGATCCCTGACGTAGTGGCACCAGGACCCTTGGGAGGGGCCCCTGGGGTCCGACCTAGGGTTAGGGTTAGCCCCAAGGAGACCGTCAGGCCCAATCCGCACACTGTGCGGCGAGCAGAGGTGTGGGCCGAGGTGAGGGTGCTGGGGAGCAGGAGCGTGGGCACCAGCGTTTTGGCATGGGGAGGCTTTGAAGGTCACTGGTGGCTTGAAAGGCCCTGCCCTTCTCTCGCCCTCTATGACCAGCGGCGCCCGTAGTGGCCCCTGTGGGGACAGTGCGGCAGGGTGAGTTTGGCTCTGGGGCTCTGAGTCACCAATCCCCAGCGTTGCAGAGCCAGGGCGCTTGGGATGTCCCCACAGGGGTGACCTAGGGTTTTGGTTAGCTGCCAGGAGCCCGGCAGGCCCTATCCACCGGCTCTAAAGGAAGTGGAGGGGCGGGCTGAGGTGAAGGCGCTGGCGAGCAGGATCCTGGGAGCCAACGTTTTTGCGCGGGGATCCTTCAAAGGTCAGCGTAGGCTCGGAGGGCACTGCCCGATCTCCTGCCCTGATTGACTGGTGGGGCCTCTAGTGGCTCGGGTAGCTGAAGGGCAGCAGGGTGAGTCCGGCATATGGGCTCGGGGTCCCCATCCCCAGCGTTGCGATGCCAGGCCCCTTGGGAAGGGCCCCTCAGGGGCCGACCTATGGTTAGGGTTAGCCTCAAGGAGCCCTGCAGGCCCGATACACCACCTGTGCGTCGAGCGGAGAGTTGGGCCGAGGTGAGGGTGCTGGTGAACATGAGCCTGTGCCCAAGCGTTTTAGTTCGGTGCGCCTTCGAATGTCGGCAGGGGTTCGGAGGGCCCTCCAGTTCTCCCACCCTGAATGAATGGCGGTGCCCTTAGCGGCTCATGTGGGGCGGGGCGG
The DNA here is from genome assembly GCF_024610735.1 of Ursus americanus. NCBI lineage: Eukaryota > Metazoa > Chordata > Mammalia > Carnivora > Ursidae > Ursus > Ursus americanus. Next base: position 84,416,832 of record NC_142132.1, read on the forward strand.
CAGCGTGCATCCGGTGCAGGGGCTTGGGGGTCCCCAATCCCCGGCATTGCGGTGCCAGGCCCCTTAGGAAGGGAGCTTCAGGGGCTATCCTAGGGTCAGGGTTAGCACCCAGGAGGCCGGCAGGCCCGAGTCGCCAGCTGTGCAAGGAGCGGAGGTGCGGGCCTAGTTGAGGGTGCTGGTGAACATGAGCCTGGGCCCAAGCGTTTTGATTCGGGGCGCCTTCGAAATTAGGTGGGGGCTCGGAGGGCCCTACCCATTCTCCTGCCCTGAATGACCGGCGGCGCCCCTAGCGGCCTGGGTGGCGGCAGGGCGGCAGAGTGAGTCCGGCGCTGGGGCTCAGGGGTCCACAATCCCCGGTGTTGTGGTGCCAGGACCCTTGGGAGGGGCCCCTCGGTTTCCGAACTAGGGTTAGGGTTAGCTCCCAGGAGGTCAGCAGGCCCGATCCGCCGCCTGTGCAGAGAGTGGAGGGGCGGTCTGAGGTGAGGGCGCTGGCGAGCACGAGCATGGGCCCAAGCGTTTTGATGCGGGGGGCCTTCAAAGGTCGCCTGGTGCTCGGAGGGCCCTGCCCATTCTCCTGCCATGAATGACCGGTGGTGCCCCTAGCAGCCCGGGTGGCCCCGGGGCGGCAGGGTGAGTCTGGCGAAGGGGCTCGGGGGTCCCCAATCCCATTGTGGCGGAGATAGGCACCTTGGGAGGAGCCCCTCAGGGGCCGACCTCGGTTTAGTGTTAGCCCCCAGGAGGCCGAAAGGCACGATCCGCCGGCTGTGAGGCGAGCGGAGATGCAGGCCGAGGTCAGGGCGCTGTCTATTGGGAGCGTGGGCCCAAGCATTTTGGCGCGGATGGCCTTTGACGGTCGCCGGGGGTAGAGGGCCCTGCCCGTTCTCACGCCCTGAATGACCGGCAGCGCCCCTAGCAGCCCGGGTTGAAGCGGGGCAGCAGGGTGAGTCTGGAGCTGGCGCTCGGGGTTCCCGAATCCCGGGCATGGCGGCACCAGGCCCCTTGGGAGGGGTCCCTTGGGGACCGACCTAGGGTTAGGGATAGGCCAAAGGAGGCCAGCAGGCCCAATCACCTGGCTGTGTGGCGAGCAGAAGGGCGGGCCAGGGGTGGGCGCTGGCGAGCGGGAGTGTGGGCCCAAGCATTTTGGCAAGGCCGGCCTTTGAAATTCACCAGGGGCTCAGAAGGCCCTGCCCGTTCTCCCGCCCTGAATGACCGGCGGCGACCCTAGTGGCCCTGGTGGTGGCGGGGGGCAGGGTGTGTCTGTCACTGGTTTTCGGGGTTCCCCATGCCCCGGCGTGGCGGCACCAGGCCCCTTGGGAGGGGCCCCGCGCGGGCCGACCTAGGGTTAGAGTTAGCCCCCAGGAGGCCAGCAGGCCCAATCACCTGGCTGTGCGGCGAGCTGTGGGGCGGGCCGAAGTGAGGGGGCTGGAGAGCGGGAGCGTGGGCCCAAGCGTTTTGGTGCGGGGGGCCTTTGAATGTCCCTGGGGCCTTGGGGGGCCCTGCCCATTCTATCGCCCTAATGATCGGCGGCACCAGTAGGGGCCCGGTGGGGGCAGGGTGAAAGGGTGAGGCTGGCACTGAGGCTCGGGGTTCCCCAATCCCTGGCATTGCAGCAATAGGCCCCTTGGGATTGGCCACTCGGGGGCCGACCTTCGGATAGGGTTAGCCCCCAGTTGGCCGACAGGCCCTATCCACTGGCTGTGCGGCGAGCAGAGGGGCGGGCCCAGATGAGGGCGCTGGCGAGCTGGAGCGTGGGCCCAAGTGTTTTGGCGTGGGGGGCCTTCGAATGTCGCCGGGGCTCGGAGGGCCCTGCCCGTTCTCCCGAGCTGAATTACCGGTGGCGCCCCTAGCAGCCCGGGTGACGTCGGGGCAGCGGGGTAATTCCAGCACTGGGCCTCGAGGGTCCCCAGTCCCCGGCGTGGCAGTGCCAGGCCCCTTGGGAAGGGCCCCTCTGGGGCCGACCTAGGTTTAGGGTTAGCCCCCAGGCCAGCAGGCCCAATCTACAGGCCGTGCTGCGAGTGGAGGGGCGGGCTGACGTGAATGCGCTGGAGAGCAGGAGCGTGGGCCCAAGCGTTTTGCCGCAGGGGGCCTTCAAATATCGCCGGGGGCTCGGAGGGCCATGCCCGTTCTCCCGTCCTGAATGACCGGCGATGCCCCTATTGGGCCGGGTCGTGGCAGGGCAGCAGGGTGAGCCCGGATCTGGGGCTCGGGGGTCCCAAATCCCCAGCGTGGCGGCGCCAGGCCCCTTGGGAGGGGCCCCTCGGGGGCCGACCTAGGGTTATGGTTAGCCCAAAGGAGGCCGGCAGGCCAATCCGCCGGCTGTGTGGCGAGCGGAGGGGTGGGCCGAGATGAAAGCACTGGAGAGCGGGAGCGTGGCCCAAGCGTTTTGGCGCAGTGGTCCTTTGAATGTCCCCGGGGGCTCTGAGGGCCCTGCCCATTCTCCCGCCCGGAATGAGGACAGCGCCCCTAGTGGGCCGGGTCATGGCAGGGCGGCAGGGTGAGTTCGGCGCTGGTGCTCGGGCGTCCCCAATCCCTGGCCTGGTGGCCCCAGGCCCCTTCGGAGGAGCCCCTCGTGAGCCGACCTAGGGATAGGGTTAGACCGCAGGAGGCCAGCAGGCTGGATCTGCCGGCTGTGCAGAGAGCAGAGGGGCGGGCTGAGGTGAGCGCACTGGCGCGCGGGAGCCTGGCCCAAGCGTTTTGGCACAGGAGGCCTTCGAAGGTCGCTTGGGGCTTGGAGTCCCTGCCCATTCTCCTGCCCTGAATTACCCGCGGCGCCCTAGTGGCCCGGGTGGCAGCGGGGTGCCAGGGTAAGTCCAGCGCTGGGGCTCAGGGGTCCCCAATCCCTGCCGTGGCGGCACCAGTCCCCTTGGGAGGGGCTCCTCGGGGACAGACCCTGGGTTAAGATTAGCTCCCAGGAGGCCAGCAGGCCCGATCAGCCGGCTGTGAGGCGAGCGGAGGGGCAGGCCAAGATGAGGGTGCTGGCGAGCGGGAGCATGGGCCCAAGCATTTTGGGGCGGGGGGCCTTCGAAGGTCGCCTATGGCTCGGAGGGCCCTGCCCATTCTCCTGCCCTGAATGACCGTCGGCGCCCCTAGCGGCCCGGGTGGCGGCGGGGCGGCAGGGTGAGTCTGGAGCTGGGGCTCAGGGGTCCAACTGTCTCAATGTGGCGGCGCCTGGCCCCTTGGGAGGGGTCCCTCGGGGGCCGACCTAGGGTTAGGGTTAGCCCAAAGGAGGCCAGCAGGCCCGTTCCGCCGGCTGTGCGCCGAGTGGAGTGGTGGGCCGAGGTGAGGGCGCTGGCGAGCGGGAGAGTGGGCCCAAGCATTTTGGCGCGGGGGGGGGGGCCTTCGAAGGTCGCCGGGGGCTCAGATTTCCATGCCCCTTCTCCCACCCTGAATGACCGGCAGTGCCCCTAGCAGCCCGGGTGGCGGGAGGGTGAGTCTGGCGCTCATGCTCGTGGGTTCCCAATCCCCGTAGTGACGGTGCCAATACCCTTGGGAAGGGCCACTCTGGGGCCGACTTAGGTTTAGGGTTAGCCCCAGGAGGCCGGCAGGCCCGATCCCCCGGCTGTGCTGTGAGCGGAGGCGCGGGCCGACGTGAATGCTAGGTGACCAGGAGCGTGGGCCCAAGTGTTTTGGTGCGGGGGGCCTTCGATGGTCGCCTCGGTCTCGGAGGGCCCTGCCCGTTCTCCCATCCTGAATGACCGGCGGCGCCCCAAGCGGCATGGGTGGTGGGGAGCAGCAGAGTACGTCCGGCGGTGGGGCTCTGGTGTCCCCAATCCCTCTCGTGGTGGCACCAGGCAACTTGGGAGGGGTCCCTCGGGGGCTGACCTAAGTTTAGGGTTAGTCCCCAGGAGGCCGGCAGGCCCGATCTGCTGGCTGTGCGGTGAGCGGAGGTGTGGGCTGAGGTGAGCGCGCTGGTGAGCGGGAGCGTGGGCCAAAGCGTTTTGTCGCAGGGGGCCTTCGAAGGTCGCCGGGGGCTCAGAGGGCCCTGCCCGTTCTCCCGCCCTAAATAACCGGCGGCGCCCTATCGGCCCAGGTGGCAGCGGGGTGGCAGGGTAAGTCCAGCGCTGGGGCTCGAGGGTCCCCAATACCCGGCGTGGTGGCACCAGGCTCCTTGCTATGGGCTCCTCGGGGGCCGACCTAAGGTTAGGATTAGCCCCCAGGAGACCGGCAAGCCCGATCCGCCTGGTGTGCGGCGAGCGGAGGGGTGGGCCGAGGTGAGGGCACTGGCAAGCGGGAGCATGGGCCCTAGCGTTTTGGTGCGGGGGGACTTCGAAGTTCGCCGGGGGCTCGGAGGGCCCTACCCGTTCTCCCGCCCTGAACGAGGACGGTGCCCCTAGCGGGCCAGGTCGCGGCAAAGCAGCAGGGTGAGTCTGGTGCTGGTGCTCTGGGATCCCCAAGCCCCAGCATGGCGGCGCCAGGCCCCTTGGGAGGGGCCCCGAGGGGGCCAAGGTAGGGTTTGGGTTAGCTCCCAGGAGGCCGATAGTCCGGATCAGCCAGCTGTGTGGCATGCGGAGGGGTGGGCCGAGTTGAGGGCGCTGGCGAGTGGGAGTGTGGGCCCAAGCGTTTTGGCACGGGGGGCCTTCGAAAGTCACCGGGGGCTCGGAGGGCCCAGCAAGTTCTCCCGCGTTGAGTGACCGGCGGCGCCCTAGCGGCCCGGGTGGCGGCAGGGTGGCAGGGTGAGCCCGGAGCTGGGGCTCGGGAGTCCCAAATCCCCGGCGTGGTGGTGCCAGGCCCCTTGGGAGTGGCCCCTCATGAGCCGACCTAGGGTTAGGGTTAAGCCCCAGGAGGCCGGTAGGCCCAATCCGCCAGCTGTGCGGTGAGAGGAGGGGCTGGCTGAGGTGAGGGCGCTGGGAGCGGGAGCGTGGGCCCAAGCGTTTTGGTGCGGGGTGCCTTCAAAGGTCACCGGGGTCTCCGAGGGCCCAGCAAGTTCTCCCTCCCTGAATGACCGGCAGAGCCCTAGCGGCCCGGGTGGTGGTGGGGCTGCAGGGTGAGGCCAGAGCTGGGGCTCGGGGGTCCCCAATCCCCGGCGTGGCATAGGCAGGCCCCTTGGGAGGGGTCCCTCTGGGCTAACCTACGGTTATGGTTAGCCCAAAGGAGGATGGCAGGCCAAATCCGCCAGCTGTGCAGCGAGCAGAGGGATGGGCCGAGGTGAGGGTGCTGGCGAGCGGGAGCATGAACCCAAGCATTTTGGCGTGGCGGGCCTTCGAATGTAGCCGGAACCTCGGAGGGCCCTGCCCGATCTCCTGCCCTAAAATAGGACAGAGCCCCTAGTGGGTAGGGTCACGGCGAGGCAGTAGGCTGAGTCCGGCGCTAGTGCTTGGGGGTCCCCAATCCCCAGCGTGGTAGCACCAGACCCCTTGGGAGGGCCCCCTCGTGAGCCATCCTAGGGTTAGAGTTGGACCCCAGGAGGCTGGCAAGCCCGTTCCGCCAGATGTGCGGTGAGAAGAGGTGCGGGCCAAGGTGAGGGCGCTGGGGAGAGGGAGCGGGAGCCCTAGCGTTTTGGCGCGTGGGGCCTTTGAATGTTGCTGGGGGCTCGGAGGGCCCTGCACATTCTCCCGCCCTGAATGCCCTGCAGTGCCCTAGCAGCCAGGGTGGTGGCGGGGCGGCAGGGTGAGTCCGGAGCTTGGGTTCGGGGGTCCCCAATACCCGGTGTGGCATTGCCAGGCCCCTTGGGAGGGGTCCCTCAGGGGCCGAGGTAGGGTTATCGTTAGCCCAAAGGAGGCCGGAAGGCCCGATTGGCCAGCTGTGCGGCGAGCGGAGGGGCGGGCTGAGGTGAGGGCAATGGTGAGCGGGAGCGTGGGCCCAAGCGTTTTGGCGTGGGTTGCCGTCGAAGGTCGCAGGGGGCTCGGAAGGCCCTGCCTGTTCTCCCACTCTGAATGAGGACGGCGCCCCTAGCGGGCCGGGTCGTGGCAGGGTGGCAGGGTGAGTCTGGCGCTGGTGCTCGGGGGTCCCCTATCCCCGGCGTGGTGGCGCCAGACCCCTTGGGAGGGTCCCCTCGACAGCCAACCTAGGGTTAGGGTTAGACCCCAGGAGGCCGGCAGGTCCGATCCGCTGGTTGTACAGCTTGCAGAGGGGCTGGCCAAGGTGAGGGTGCTGGTGAGCGGAAGCGTGGGCCGAAGCATTTTGGTACGGCGGGCCTTGGAATGTCATCCGGGGCTCGGAGGGCCCTGCCCATTCTCCAACCCAGATGACCGGCGGCGCCCCTAGCAGCCCAGGTCACAGCAGGGTGGCAGGGAGCGCCCGGCAGTTTGGCTCGGGGGTCCCCAATCCCCGGCGTGGCGGCGCAGGGCCCCTTGGGATGGGCCCATCGGGAGCTGACCGAGGGTTAGGGTTAGCCCCCAGGAGGCCAGCAGTCCCGATCCGCCGGCTGTGCGACAAGAAGAGGGGCGGGCTGAGGAGATGGTGCTGGCGAACAGGAGCATAGGCCCAAGCGTTTTGGAGCGGGGGGCCTTCGAAGGTCACCGGGGGCTCGGAGGGCCCTGCCTGTTCTCCCGCCCTAAATGACCGGCGGCGCCCCTAGCAGCCCGGGTGGCAGCAGGGCGGCAGGGTAAGTAATGCGCTGGGGCTCGAGGGTCCCCAATCCCTGGCGTGGCATTGCCAGGCCCCTTGGGAGGGGCCCCTCGTGAGCAGACCTTGGGTTAAGGTTAGTCTCCAGGAAGCCGGCAGGCCGGATCCGCTGGCTGTGCGGCAAGAGGGGGGGCGGGCTGAGGTGAGTGCGCTGGTGCGCAGGACCGTGGGCCCAAGCATTTTGGCGCAGGGGGCCTTCAAAGGTCGCTGGGGGCTCAGAGGGCACTGCCCGTTCTTCCACCCTGAATGAGAAAGACGCCCCTAGCAGGCGACAGGGTGAGTCTGGCGCTGGTGCTCAGGGGTCCCCAAGCCTGGGTGTGGCGGCACCAGGCCCCTTGGGAGGGGCCCTCGGGCCTGACGTAGGGTTTGGGGTTAGCTCCCAGGTTGATGGCAGGCCCGATCCGCCGGATGTGCGGCGAGCGGAGGGGTGGGCGAGGTGAGGGCGCTGACGAGCGGGAGCGAGGGCCCAAGCGTTTTGGCGCGGGGGACCTTTGAAGGTTGCCGGGGGCTCGAGGGCCCTGCCCGTTCTCCCGCCCTGAATGACCGGCGGCGCCCCTAGCAGCCACGGTGGTGGCAGAGCGGCAGGGTGAATCCGGAGCTGGGGCTCGGGGGTCCCTAATCCCTTGCGTGGCCGCTCCAGGCACTTGGGAGGGGTCCCTTAGGGGCTGACCTAGGGTTAGTGTTAGCTCAAAGGAGGCCGGCAGGCCCAATAGACTGGCTGTGCGGTGAGGGGAGTGGCGGGCCGAGGTCAGGGTGCTGGCGAGCGGGAGCATTGGCCCAAGTGTTTTGGCGAGGGGGCGTTCGAAGTTCGCCTGGGGCTCAGAAGGGCCCTGCCCGTTCTCCCGCCCTGAATCACCGGCGACGCCCCTAGAGGCCCGGGTGGTGGCGGGGCGGCAGGGTGAGTCCAGCGCTGGGGCTCGGGCATCCCCAATCCCCGGCGAAGCGATGCCAGGCCCCTTGCGAGGGGCCCCTCTGGGGCCGACCTAGGGTTAGGGTTAGTTCCCAGGAAGACAGCAGGCCCAATATGCCGGCTGTGCAGCAATCGGTGGGGCGGGCCAAGGTGAGGGTGATGGCGAGCGAGAGCATGGGCCCAAGCGTTTTGGCGCGGGGGACCTTTGAAGGTCGCCGGGGGCTCAGGGAGCACTGCCCGTTCTAATGCCCTGAATGAGGATGGCGCCCCTAGCGGGCCGGGTGGTGAGGAGCGGCAGGGTGCGTCTTGCGGTGGGGTTAGGGTTCCCCAATCCCCAGCATAGCGGTGCCATGGCCCTTGGTAGGGGCTCCTCTGGGGCCGACCTAGGTTTAGGGTTAGCCTAAAGAAGACCCGCAGGCCCGATCTGCTGGCTTGCAGCTAGCGTATGGGCGGGCCGATGTGAATGCGCTGGCGAGTGGGAGCATAGGCCCAAGAGTTTTGGAGCGGGGGTCCTATGAAGGTCACCGGGGGCTTGGAGGGCCCTGACCGTACTTCCGACCTGAATGAGGACGGCGCCCCTAGTGGGCCGGGTCATGGTGGGGCAGCAGGGTGAGTCCGGCGATGGTGCTCAAGTGTCCCCAATCCCCAGCGTGGCGGCACCAGGCACTTGGGAGTGGTCCCTCGGGGTCCGACCTAGGGTTAGGATTAGCCCAAAGGAGGCCGGCAGGCCCGAGCTGCCGGCTGTGCGGCGATCGGAGGGTCGGGCCGACGTAAATGCACTGGCGAGCGGGAGTGTGGGCCCAAGCGTTTAGGCACGGGGGGGCCTTCGAAGCTCACCAGGGGTTCGGAGGGCCCAGCAAGTTCTCCCGCCCTGAATGTCCAGCGGCGCCCTATCGGCCCGAGTGGCGGCGGGGCGGCAGGGTGAGCCCGGACCTGGGGCTCCAGTGTCCCCAATCCCTGCTGTGGCGGAGCCAGACCCCTTGGGTGGGGCCCCTGGTGAGCCGATCTAGGGTTAGGGTTAGTCCCCAGGAGGTCGGTAGGCCTGATCTGCCAGCTGTGCAGCGAGAGGAGGGGCTGGCCGAGATGAGGGTTTGGCGAGCTGGAGCGTAAGCCCAGGCATTTTGGCGCGAAGGGCCTTCAAAGGTCACTGGGGGCTCAGAGGGTCCTGCCCATTCTCCCGCACTGAATGACTGGCGGCGCCCCTAGCAGAGCAGGTGGCGGCGGGATGGCCGGGTGAGTCCGTCGCTGGGGCTCAGGGTTCCCCAATCCCCAGCGTTGCAGCTCCAGGCCCCTTGCTAGGGGCCCCTTGGGGGCCGACCCATCGTTAGGGTTGGCCCCCAGGAGGCCCACAGGCCCGATCCGCCAGCTATGCGGTGAGCGGAGGGGCGGTCGGAGGTAAGGCCGCTGGCGATCTGGAGAGTGGGCCCAGGTGTTTTGGCGCGGGGGCACTTCGAAGTTCGCCAGGGGTTCAGAGGCCCCTACCCGTTCTCCCACCCTGAATGACAGGCGGCTCCCCTAGCGGCCCTGGTGGAGGAGGGGCGTTAGGGTGAGTCGGGCGCTGGGGCTCGGGTGTTCCCAATCCTCGGCGTTGGGATGCCAGGCCCCTTCGGAAGGGCTCTCGGGCCGACCGAGGGTTAGTGTTACCCCCAGGAGGCCGGCAGACCCGATCCGCCGGCTGTGTGGCGAGCAGAGGGACGGGCCAAGGTGAGGGCACTGGAGAGCGGGAGCATGGGCCCAAGCGTTTTGGTGTGGGGGGCATTCGAAAGTCGCCGGGGGCTCAGAGCACCCTTCCCGTTGTACCGCGCTGAATGCCCGAAGGTGCACCTAGCGGCCTGGGTCCCCAATCCCTGGCGTTGCGGTGCCACGCCCCTTGGGATTGGCCCCGAGGGGGCCGACCAAGGGATATTGTTAGCCCCCAGGGGTGGGGTGGGCTTGAATGGCCAGCTGTAAGGCGAGTGGAGGCGTAGGCCGAAGGGAGGGCGCTGGCGAGCGGGAGTGTGGGCCCAAGCGTTTTGGCGCAGATGGCCTTTGAAGGTCACTGGGGGCTCAGAGGGCCCTGCCCATTCTCCCGTCCTGAATGACCGGCGCCGCCCCAAGCAGCCCGGGTGGTGGAGGGGCGGTAGGTTGAGTTGGGTGCTGGGGCTCGGGGGTCCCCAATCCCCACATTGCAGTGCCAAGCCCCTTGGGAGGGGCCCCTCGGGTCAGACCTAGGGTTAGGGTTAGCCCCCAGGAGGCCGGCAGACCCAATCCGCCAGCTGTGCGGCGAGCGGAGGGGCGGGCCGAGGGGCGGGCGCTGGAGAGCGGGAGCCTGGTCCTAAGCGTTTTGGCGCGGGGGGCCTTCGAAGTTCGCTGGGGGCTCGGAGGGCCCTACCTGTTCTCCCGCTCTGAATGACCTGCGGCGCCCCTAGCGGCCCGGATGGTGGCGGGGCAGCAGCGTGAGTTTGGCTCTTGGGTTCGGTGTCCCCAATCCCCGTATTGTGGCACCAGGCCCCTTGGGAGGGGCCCATCGGGGGCCGACCAAGGGTTAGGGTTAGCCCCCAGGAGGCCGGCAGGCCTGATCCACTGGCTATGTGATGAGTGGAGGGGCGGGCTGAAGTAAGGGCGCTGGCGAGCGGGAGCGTGGTCCCAAGCACTTATGCGCGGGGGGCCTTCAAAGGTCTCTGGGGGCTCGGAGGGCCCTGCCCATTCTCCCGCCCTGAAAGAACACGGTGCCCCTAGCAGCCTGGGTGGCGACGGGGCGGCAGGGTGAGTCCGGCGCTGGGTCTCGGGGGTCCCCAATCCCGGGTGTTGCGGCGCCAGGCCTGTTGGGAGGGGCAGCTCCGGGCACGTCCTAGGGTAAGGGTTAGCCCCCAGGAGGCCGGCAGGTCCGATCCAGCAGCTGTGCGGTGAGTGGATGGTTGGGCTGAGGTGAGGGCGCTGGCGAGCGGGAGCGTGGGCCAAAGGGTTTTGGCGCGGGGGGCCTTCGAAGGTCGCTGGGGGCTTGGAGGGCCCTCCCCGTTCTCCTGCCCTGAATGACCGGCGGAGCCCCTAGCGGCTCGGGTGGCAGCGGTCCGGCAGGATGAGTCTGACACTGGGGCTCAGGGGTCCCCAATCCCCGGCGTTGTGGCTCTAGGCCCCTTGGGAGGGGCTCTTGGGGGCTGACCTAGGATTTGGATTAGTCCCCAGGAGGCTGGCAGGCCCGATCCGCCAGTTGTGTGGCGAGTGGAGGGGCGGGCCGAGGTGAGGGCGCTGGGGAGCGGGAATGTGGGCTGAAGTGTTTTGGCAGAGGTGCCTTTGAAGGTCGCCTGGGGCTTGGAGGGCCCTGCATGTTCTACCGCCCTGAATGACCAGAGCCGCTAGTGGCCCGGGTGTCAGTGAGGCGGCACGGTGAGTCCGGCGCTGCGGCTCGGGGTTCAGCAATCAGAGACGAGGCACCAGGCCCCATTGGACGAGCCCCTCGGGGGCCGACCTAGGTTTAGGGTTAGCCCCCAGGAGGCCAGAGGCCTGATCCGCCGGCTGTGCAGCGAGGGGAGGGGCAGGCCGAGGTGTGGGCACTGGCGAGCGGGAGCGTGGGCCCAAGCGTTTTGGCGTGTGGGGCCTTCGAAGGTGGCCGGGGCTCTAAAGGCCCTTCCCTTTCTTCCGCACTGAATGAACAGTGTGCCCCTAGTGGCCCGGGTTGTGGTAGGGCTGCAGGGTGAGTCTGGCGCTGGGGCTCGGGGGTCCCCAATCCCTGGCGTTGTGGCGCCAGGCCCCTTGGGAGGGGCCCCTCAGTGGCCAACTTAGGGTTAGAGTTTGCCCCCAGGAGGCCGGCAGGCCCAATCCGCCTGCTCTGCAATGAGCAGAGGGGCAGGCTGAGATAAGGGTGCTGGCGAGCAGGAGCATGGGCCCAAGCATTTTGGTGCGGGGGGCCTTCGAAGGTCCCCGGGGGTCGGAGGGCCCTACCCGTTCTCCCGCCCTGAATGACTGGCGACGCCCCTAGTGGCCCGGGTATTGGCGGGGCGGTAGGTTGAGTTTGACGCTGGGGCTCTGGGGTCCCAAATCCACAGCGTTGCAGTGCCAGGCCCCTTGGGAGGGGCCCCTCGGGGGCCGCCCTAGTGGTAGTGCTAGCCCACAGGAGGTCGGCAGGCCCGATCCCCCGGCTGTCTGGCGAGGGGAGTGGCGGGCCGAGATGAGGGCGCTGGCGAGAAGGAGCGTGGGCCCAAGCATTTTGGTGTGGGGGGCTTCGAAGGTTGCAGAAGCCTCGGAGGTCCCTGCCCCTTCTCCCGCCCTGAATGATGCGCGGCGCCCCTAGCAGACCGGGTGGCCGGGTGGCGGCAAGTTGAGTCCGGCGCTAGGGCTCGTGGGTACCCCATCCCTGGCGTTGCGGTATCAGGCCTCTTCCGCGCCGACCTAGGGTTAGGGTTAGCCCCCAGGAGGCTGGCAGGCTCGATCCGCCAGCTGTGGGGCGAGTGGAGGGGCAGGCCAAGGTGAGGGCACTGGCGAGTGGGAGCGTGGGCCCAAGCGTTTTGGCGCGGTGAGCCTTCGAAGGATGACGGGGCCTCGGAGGACGCTGCTCGTTCTCCTGCACTGAATGTCCTGCGACGCCGCTAGCGGCCCATGTGGCGGCGGGGCGGCAGGGTGAGTCCAGCGCTGGGGCTCAGGGCTTCCCAATCCCTGGCACTGCAGCGCCAGGCCCGTTGGGAGGGGACCCTCGGGGGCCGACTTAGGGTTAGGGTTAGAGCCCAGGAGGCCGGGAGGCCCGATCCGCGGGCTGTGTATCGAGCGTAGGGGCGGGCCAAGGTAAGGGCTCTGGAGAGCGGCAGCTTGGGCTCAAGCATTTTGGCTCGGGAATCTTCAAAGATCGCCCTGGGCCCAGAGGGCCCTGCCCGTTCTCCCGCCCTGAATGACCGGCGGCGCCCCTAGCGGCTCGGGTGGCGGCGGTGGGGCAGGTTGAGTCCGGCGCTGGGACTCGGGGGTCCCCAATCCCTGGCGTTGCGGTACCAGGCCCCTTGGGAGGGGCCCCACGGTGGCCGACCTAGGTTTAGGGTTAGCCCCCAGGTTGCCGGCAGTCCCGATCCGCCGGCTGTGCGGCGAGTGGAACGGTGGGCTGAGGTAAGGGCACTGGCTATCGGGAGCTTGGGCTCAACATTTTGGCTCAGGGGTCTTCGAAGGTCGCCGGGGGCCTGGAGGGCCCTGCCCGTTCTCCCGCCCTGAGTGACCAGCAGTGCCCCTAGCGGCCTGGGTGGCAGCGGGGCAGCAGGGTGAGTCCGGCACTGGGGCACATGGTCCCCAATCTCTGTCCTTGCGGTGCCAGGCCCCTTGGGAGGCGCCCGTCGGGCGCCGACCTAGAGTTAGGTTTATCCCCCTGGGCACTGGCAGGACCTATCGGCTGGCTGTGCAGTGACGGTGGGGCGGGCTGAGGTGAGGGCGCTGGTGTCTGGGAATGTGGGCCCAAGCATTTTGTCGAAGGGGCCTTCGAAGGTCGTCGATGGCTCAGAGGGCCCTTCCCATTCTCCCACCCTGAATGACCGGCGGCGACCCTAGAGGCCCGGGTGGCCTGGGGGCGGCAAGTTGAGTCCAGCGCTGGGGCTAGGCGGTACCCAATCCCCGGCATTGCGGTGCCAGGCCCCTTGGGAGCTGACCTAGGGTTAGGGTTAGCCCCCAGGAGGGCGGCAGCCCGGATCTGCCAGCTGTGCGGAGAGCGGAAGTGCTGGCCGAGGTGAGGCCGCTGGTGAGCGGGAGCATGTGCCCAAGCGTTCTGGCACGCGCAGCCTTTGAAAATCGCCGGGTCCTCGGAGGGCCCTGCCCGTTCTCCCGCCCTGAATGATCCTCGGTTCCCCTAGCGGCCCGGGTGGAAGACGGGGGGCAGGGTGAGTCCGGTGCTTGGGCTTGGGGGACCCAAATCCCCAGCGTGGTGGCACCAGCACCTTGGGAGGGGCCCCTCGGGTGCTGAACTAGGGTTAGGGTTACCCCCCAGGAGGCCGACAGGCCCTATCCGCCAGCTTTGCGGCGAGCGGATGGGAGGGCCGAGGTGAGGGCGCTGGCGAGCGGGAGCGTGGGCCCAAGCATATTGGAGCAGGGGGCCTTCAAAGGTCGCCAGGGGCTCGGAGGGCCCTGCCCGTTCTCCCGCCCTGAATGACCGGCAGCGCCCCTAGCAGCCCGGCTGGCGGCGGGACGGCAAAGTGAGTCCTGGCTGGGGCTTAGGGGTCGCCAATCCCTGGCGCTGCAGCGTCAGGCCCCTTGGGAAGGGCCCCTCAGTGGGTGCCCTAGGGGTAGTGTTAGCCTCCAGGAGGCAGGCAGGCCCAATCCGCTGGCTGTGTGGCAAGCGGAGGGGCGGGCCGAGGTGAGGGCGCTGCCGAGCGGGAGCGTGGGCTCAAGCGTTTTGGCGCGGGGGGCCTTCAAAAGTCCCCGGGGGCTCAGAGCACCCTTCCCGTTCTACCACATGAATGACTGACGGCGCACCTAGCGGCCCGGGTTGCAGAGGGGCAGCAGTGTGAGTCCGGTGCTGGGGCTCGGGGGTCCCCAATTCCCGGTGTTACAGCGCCAGGCCCCTTGGGAGGGGCCCCTCGGGTGCGACCTAGTGTTAGGGTTAGTCCCCAGGAGGCCGGCAGGCCCGATTCGCCAGCTGTGCGGTGAGCGGAGGGTCGGGCGGTGGTGAGGCCGCTGGCAAGCGGGAGCATGGGCCCAGGGGTTTTCGCGGGGGGGGGGGGTCCTTCGAAGGTCTCGGGTGCTTGAAGGGCCATGCACTTTCTTCCGCCCTGAATGACAGGCGGCAACCCTAGCAGCCCGGTTAGAGGAGGGGCGGTAGGGTGAGTCTGGCGCTGGGGCTCGGGGTCCCCAGTCCTCGGCGTTGGGGTGCCAGGCCCCTTCAGAAGGGCTCTAGGGGGCCGACCAAGCATTACTGTTAGCCCCCAGGAGGCCGGCAGACCCGATCCTCTGGCTGTGCATCGAGTGGAGGGGCAGACTGAGGTGAGGGCACAGGCGAATGGAAGTGTTGGCCAAAGCGTTTTGCCTTGGGGGCTTTCAAAGGTCGCCGGGGACTCGGAGGGCCCTGCCTGTTCTCCCGCCCTAAATGACCATAGGGGCCCCTAGTGGCCCCGGTGGTGGTGGAGCAGCAAAGTGAGTCCGGCGCTGTGGCTCGGGGGTCACCAATCCCCGGTGTTGCAGCACCAGGTGCCTTGGGAGGGTCCCCTCGTGGGCCAATCTAGGGTTAGGGTTAGCCCCCAGGAGGCCGTCAGGCCCAATCGGCCAGCTTTGTGGTGAGTGGAGGGTTGTGCCGAGGTGAGGGCGCTGACAAGCGTTAGGGTGGGCGCAAGAGTTTTGATGTGGGGTCCCTTCAAAGGTCTCCCATGGCTCGGAGGGCCCTGCCTGTTCTCACGCCCTGAATGACCGGCGGTGCAGCTAGCGGCCCGGGGGGTGGTGGGGCAGCACGGTGAGTCCGGCGCTGGGGCTCAGGGGTCAGCAATCCCGGGCGTTGTGGCGCCAGGCCTCATCGGACGGGCCCCTCAGGGGCCGACCTAGGGTTAGGTTTAGCCCCCAGGAGGCCGGCAGACCCTATCTGCCAGCTGTGTGGCAAGTGGAGGGGTGGGCTGAGGTAAGGGCGCTGGCGAGCGTGAGCGTGGGCTGAAGAGTTATGTTGCGGGGAGCTTTCAAAGGTCTCTGGGTGCTCAGAGGGCCCTACCCATTTTCCCGCACTGAATGGTCAGCAACTCCCCTAGCGGCCCGGGTGGCGGCGGAGCGGCAGGGTGAGTCCGGCGCTGGGGCTGGGTAGTCCCCAATCCCTGGCGTTGCAGCGCCAGGCCCCCTGGGATGGGCCCATAGGGGGCCTACCTAGGGTTAGGGTCAGCCCCCAGGAGGCTGGGAGGCCCAATCTGCCGGCTGTGAGGTGAGCAGAGGGGCAGGCTGAGGTAAGGGCGATGGCGAGCAGGAGTGTGGTCCCAAGCGCTTTGGCGCGGGGGGCCTTCGAAAGTCGCTGGGGGCTCGGAGGGCCCTGCCCGTTCTCCCGCCCTGAATGACCGGTGGTGCCCCTTGTGGCCCGGGTGGAGGTGGGGGGCATGGTGAGTCCGGCGCTGGGGCTCAGGAGTCCCCAATCCTCGTCGTTGCGGTGCTAGGCCCCTTGGGAGGGGCCACGAGGGGGTCGACCTAGGGTTCGGGTTAGCCCCCAGAAGGCCCGCAGGCCCGATCCGCCAGCTGTGCGGCGAGCGGAGGGGAGGGCCAAGGCAAGGGCGCTGGCGAGCAGGAGCGTGGGCCCCAGCGTTTTGGTGCGGGGGGCCTTCGAAGGTCGCCAGTGGCTTGGAGGGCCCTGCCACTTCTCCCTCCCTGAATGACCGGCAGCACCCCTAGCGGCCCAGGTGGTGGTAGGGCAGGAGGGCGAGTCTGGCGCTGGGGCTCGGGAGTCCCAAATTCCCGGTGTTGTGGCAATAGGAACCTGGGATGGGCCCCTCTGGGGCCCACTAAAGGTTAGGGTAACACCAAGGAGGCTGGCAGTCCCGATCCACCGGCTGTGCTGTGATCGGAGGGGCGGACCGAGGTGAGGGCGTAGGCGAGTGGGAGCATGGGCCCAAGCATTTTGGCGCGGGGGGCCTTCGAATGTCCCCAGGAGGTCGGAGGGATCTGCCCATTCTCCCTCCCTGAATGACTGACAGTGCTCCTAGGGGCCAGGGTGGTGGCGGGGCGACATGTTGAGTCCGGCGCTGGGGCTCGGGAGTCCACAATCACAGGTATTGTGGTGCCAGGCCCCTTCGGAGGGGCCCCTCAGGGGACAACCTAGGGTTATGGGTAGCCTCCAGGAGGAGGGCAGGCCTCATCCGCCAGCTCTGCAGCGAGCGGAGGGGCAGGCCGAGGTGAGGGCGCTGAGGAGCGGGAGCGTGGGCTCAAGCGTTTTGGATGGGGGGGCCTTCAAATGTTGCCATGGGCTCGGAGGGCCCTGCCCGTTCTCCCGCACTGAATGACCAGCGGCACCCCTAGCGGCCTGGGTGGTGGTGGGGTGGCAGGGTGAGTCCGGCACTGGGGAACGGGGGTCCCTAATACTGGCGTTGCGGCACCAGGCCCCTTGGGATGGGCCCTTCGGGGGCCCACCTAGGATTAGGGTTAGCCCCCAGGAGGCTGGCAGGCTCGTTCCACCCATGTGCGGTGAATGGAGGTGTGGGTCAAGGTGAGGAAGCTGGCGAGTGGGAGCGTGGGCCAGAGCATTTTGGCTTTGGCTCAGGGTGCCTTCGAAGGTCACAGGTGGCTCGGAGGGTCCTGCCCGTTCTGTCGACCTGAAGGACTGGCGATGCCCCTAGCGCCCCATGTGGCGGTCGGGCGGCAGGGTGCGTCCGGCGCTGGGACTTGGGGGTCCCCAATCCCTGGCATGTGGCACCAGGCCACTTGGGAGGGGCCCCTCGGGGGCGACCTAGGGATAAGGTTAGCCCCCAGGAAGCCAGCAGGCCCGATCTGCCAGATCTGCAGCAAGCGGAGGGGTGGGCCAAGGTTGGGGCGCTGGCGAGCAGGAGCGTGGGAGCCAGAGTTTTTGCGCGGGGGGCCTTTGAAGGTCGCAGGGGGATCGGAGGGCCCTGCCCGTTCTCCCTTCCTGAATGACTGGCAACGCCCCTAGCACCCTGGGTGCTTGTGGGGTGGCAGAGTGAGTCCAGCACTGGGGCTCGGGGGTCCCAAATACCCGGCATTGCGGTGCCAGGCTCCTTGGGAGGGGCCCCTCGGGTAACACGACCTAGGGTAAGTGTTAGCCCCCAAGAGCCCAGCAGGCCCGTTCCGCCAGCTCTGCGGCAGGCAGAGGGGCAGGTGGAAGTGAGGGCGCTGGCGAGAGGGAGTGTGGACCCAAGCGTTTTGGCATGGGAGGCTTTAGAAGGTCGCCGGGGGGGTTGGAGGGCCCTGCCCGTTCTCACACCCTGAAAGACTGGAGACGCCCCTAGCAGCCCGGGTTGCTGCGGGCAGCAGGGTGCGTCCGGCGCTGGGACTTGGGGGTCCCCAATCCCTGGCATGAGGCATCAGGCCCCTTGGGAGGGGCACCGCGGGGGCCGACCTAGTTTTAGGGTTCATTACCAGGAGGCCAGCAAGCCCGGCGCTAAGTGGTTCTGGCAATGTAACAAAAATACCATACACTTATCTGTAAGAAATAACAGTGTACAGGAACCCTCTTAGCCCTAACATCATCCTTTGTAAATATGGAAGCCAGCCCCAAAGTGGTTGTGGAAGTCTGACGAAAGGGCTAAGCACTTTTCTCTGAGTCACCACACTATACAGGGAAAGACCAATGTACATCATCTTTCACGAGCAGGAAGCATTAATGAAAAGGTTCTGGAATTTCGAGGACTCTGACCCATGCTTATTGGTAATAAACCACCGTGTACAGGAAAACAGCTTCAACTCTCATCAGCCTCCTCAATCCTGATTCTGATTCAACTTTGGGTGTGTAGGACTACGGAAATGTCCACATCTTATTGCTAAGAAAGAACGATGTCAGGGTAATGCCCTTCAAGTCACATCAGCCTTCCTGAAGACGGAAGCAGGAATCAAGGTGGTTATGTTACCATGAGGTAAGGAAGATGAACATATAAGTGAGAAACAACAGTGGGCAGGACCTCTCTTCCAACGAACAGTATCTTTGCTTAATGTTGAATCCCTATGGTAAGTGGTTGTGGGCATTTGTGAGGTCAAAATCTTAAGTGTTTTGTAAAACCTCTTAGTAATTCACAGATGAGACTAAGGTAGTTGGGGACTCCTAGGCAGTAATTTGTCCACTGTCAAAAATATGAAAAGACAAAAGAGACAGTTGAGGTCTCCTCAGGCATTGTCCTTTATCCTCATCCTCCGTGAGGATGGCCATCTCTGGACAGCTCAGTGACAGGGTCTCATACACAGTGGGGGAATCTGTTCCTCACAGACATCAGGCAAGGAAATGGATTTGGTTCTCTGTGCCAGCCCAGCCACAGCTGAGTGTCACAGCACCCTCTCGTGGGCTCATAAGAGTTTCACTGTCACCAGGCAGGTCATTGTATTTGATAAACCACTGTCAGAGTTTGCAATTGCCTTCATCTGCAACCTCCTAGAGTTAAATGCAGATCTCTGGTACCATGTGAGGTCATGTGAAGGCATTGTGAGAAAGTGTCCTTTTGCTTAAGAAAAAACATGACTGGGGCTCCTGGCTGGCTCAGCCAGTTAAGCATGTGCCTTTGGCTCAGGTTATGATCCCAGGGTTCTGGGATCGAGCCCGGGCTCCCTGCTCAGCAGGCAAGGAGGTAGGGAAATAGCTTAGAACCCACAGAGAATGTGAATAAAGGGGAGTGAAATGGAACTTGGTCTGTGTTTTGCTTTAGGGATTGGAAGTTAGTTTTTTCTCAATTGTGATTGTTCTTGAAACAGAAAAGCTGTATTGGTTTTTTTTACCCTTAATTTTTTTCTAATAATAATTTTATATATGATATGTTAGTCACTATACAGTATTTCCTTAGTTTTTGATGTAGTGTTCCGTGATTCATTATTTGCATATAACACCCAGTGCTCCATGCAATATGTACCTTCCTTAATACCCATCACTGGCCCATCCCAATCCCCCACCCCTCTCCCCTCTGAAGCCCTCAGTTTGTTTCCCAGAGTCCATAGTCTCTCGTGGTTCATTCCCCCCTTCTGTTCAGGGTCCGTTGTCTAAAGGGACAGACAGTGGAAGTTCACCAAATATAAGATCGAAATTTCATTGTTCATTATAGATGCTGCCAAGTAGTTCCCAGACATTTCATTCTACTGTAGTAATTCATTATACCTGTGCAGGTGCACGTGGAAGACAATTGATGCATGCATAGTGGTAATAAAACAGGCCCCTCAGTAGTAGAATAAGAGAGGATGCATATGTGTAAAATTTTTCGACTACAGCTTCCATGCTTTCCCTTTGGATCCTTATTATCTTTGAAATTGGACAATTTTTGTTCTCTAGGCTTAAAACTCATTGTCAGTATTCAGAGTTTTTCAATGCTGATCTTCTCCTGTATAAGTTACCAAAAACCTAAAATATGTATGAATTTTAAAAAATGCTATATTGAAAATTACAGCAGGGAAGTTCCATTTTGTGAATATTGTGTCAATGGATCTCTATTTTGACATCAGTGTTCATTAGAAATGATGACATTTCATGTGAGTATAAATATCAATGTGAAAAAGAAAAGGTAGGAAGAACCTTGAATGTTTAAGTAATTGGTGAAATGACAGGTGTGTGTGTGTGTGTGTGTGTGTGTGTGTGTGTGTGTGTGTGTGTAATTGATTTTCAGTGAATGGTTCAACTTCTTGTAGGGCCTCCGAGAGAGCCCAGGTGAACCTTTCAATTAGTTGGTATGTGTTTTCAGAACATGGGAATCTCTTAGTCCAATAGTCAATCAGGCAAGCTTTGAGGTCTTGAAGAGTTTCAGTCCTCAGCGATGGTGTTGCAGACCCTTGTGAGCAAACCCTATGGTATGCTCAGAGCCCTCATTAGCCGGTACCAAGGTGTGACGATTTCAGACAGCATTTCCCAAAGAAGTACCTCTTGATTCTCTGTCCTTGTCAGTTCCCTACACTTCCTTACACTAGTTATGTGATCACTGTGTTTCAGGATAATCCCCACATGTGATTTTTGCTATTTCCTACTAGTCCTATCTGTTTCTCATCTTCTTCTTTTATGGTAGCGGTTGGGAAGCAACCTGTGTGGTGTAGGAAGGGGTGTGGTAGTTGTCTGCCTTCAGAGGACCAAATGATGCCTAGAAATTGCACTGTAGTTTGAGGTCAATTGTCCATCCTCTGAGTGTCAGGAATTCCATCACTTTACTCTGATGCTAGTCTGTTCTTCAAGCTGTCCTCAGAAATAAGGACGTCATCCATCTAGGGAATACTGGTTTGTGTGTATGTTTTCATTTTAGGAAAGGCCTTGCTGTTCCTGAAAATTATACTGTAGAGCACCCTTTCCTGTTCTTATTGGCCATCAGTCAATCTTTTGTGAAGTATTCATTTATAAATAGACTTTGTGTGGTTGATGAGCAGGAATTCTTTATTGACAAGTCTTTGTCAGTGTGTGTATTGCAAATCTTACTTCCCAGCCTGCGGTTCACTCTTTCATTTTCTTATGGTCATAAGATAAGTAGAAATGTCACATTTTTATGAAGTCCCACTGAATTCTTTTAAATGGTTAGTGCACCCTATGTCCTACCCCAAGATTGACAGGTTCTACGTTTTCTTTCAGAAACTGTCCAATGGGAAGCTACAATCCATTTTCTCTGTCCATTTATTGCTTACAAATGTCACATTCTTATGAAGTCCCACTGAAGTCTTTTAAATGGTTAGTGCACCCTATGTCCTACCCCAAAATTGACAGGTTCTACGTTTTCTTTCAGAAACTGTCCAATGGGAAGCTACAATCCAATTTCTCTGTCCATTTATTGCTTACAAATGTATTTTGACCATCTGTTTCCTAGGAAACCTCTTTTATTATTATTATTATTATTATTATTATTATTATAAATTGCATTTTTAATTCTAATAGGGTATTTATAGACTGTTTTGGATTTTCTATGTACACAATCGTATTATCTGTGAATAGTCACAACTATCCCCTCAATTCTTATACTTTTTGTTTCTCTTGCCTTAAAACACTGGTAGATTCTCCGATGCCACATTGAATAGAGCAGCATTGTTTGAATATTTTAATATACCTTTCTCAATATCTGACAGAGAAAGCAGACAAAACATTGGTTACAAATGTGACCTAATTGACATATAGGGAACATTCCATAATAAGTGCAGAATACATTATTTTCAAGTGGTCAAAGACTCTTTACCCAAATAGATGATAGGTGGGGCCACGAATCAAGTCTACAAATGTTAAACCCTGAAAATAACTAGATTCTATTCTCAGACCACAGGGGAATTGAGCCACAGTCATAGCGAAAAGAAAACCAGGAAGCCCTTCAATGTTTAAAAATTAAATGAATCTTTGCTACATATCCTAAAGGTCAGAGAGGGAATCTCCATGGAAATTCTGAACCTTTTCTACATGAGGGCTCACACACAATGGCACTTTCTTTGTGAAGAGCATTATAATAACCTAGACAGGAGTTGAGCCTTAAGTCAGAATTCTGCCTGCCCCAGCCACACCTGGCAGCCTTGGCCTGTGGTCCCCCTCAGCTGTCCTTTCTGTTGGCCCTGAGCTAAGGGGGTCAACATGGCCATATGGAAATGGGAAGCTCCCCACTCATAGTGATGAAGGTGCCCACTCCCCAGCTGCCCTTTCTGGTAGCTCTGAGCTAAGGGGGTCAACATGGCCGTATGGAAATTAGAAGCTCCCCACTCTTAGTGATGACGTTGCTATCGTATCATCCTCACCAGTCCAACAACATGATTTCTGAGTGAACTATGACACAGGAGCGACTTCTTGGCCTTCCTTCAGGTTTGAAAATCATCTGGTGAGTCATCTATGAGAAATATGGATTCAACATGTGTACATTTTTCTGGAAAAGAAATAGACCCAATAGCAATTATGGCTTCCTGAGCACCTGTTCTTGAGAGACATCATACTGGCTCTTTGTAGCATTCTGACTCTTAAACTTCTCAACTAGGGTGTAGATATTTTTAGGCACAT
The DNA here is from genome assembly GCF_024610735.1 of Ursus americanus. Lineage (NCBI taxonomy): Eukaryota > Metazoa > Chordata > Mammalia > Carnivora > Ursidae > Ursus > Ursus americanus. The sequence continues at coordinate 84,438,863 of NC_142132.1, forward strand.
TTTCAGGTGGTTAGACAGGGACTCAGATGATATGAGTCACAGAGGATTTTAGTGTCAGAAACCTAAGTGGGATCCCCAAATTGACTCCAAATCCCTTGTTGTTTCATATAGGGTACTATCTCCCTCTTATCTCTGGTCTTCTCGATCTGGAAACCTATCAAGTATCAGGATTTTCTTGTCATGTGGACAACTGGAATGAATTCAGCGGGCCTTTTCACCTCTGCCCATGGTGATCATTAAGTTCATTATCTCAGTGGAGGACCTCTGGGTAAGATACTCAAAGATCCTTAGGAATAGAGACAGTATAATATTTTTCTGGTATTAAAGTTACTGAAACCAACTATCTTTTTTAGTCCATTCAGGCTCTGGTATGTTCAGAGGGTGCTGTAAAACAGGTCTGAAATAGTATTTAAAAACACTCAGCTCAGCCTCTTCTACAAAGTGAGCCAATGCTTATAAACATGGCTAAAATATTCCCTTACCTACGATGACTTCCCAGCCATCGTAGTGTTTATATGGTATGACCGTAACTTACATTAGTCAACATTTGCAGAGAAAGAACTTAGTGCATCCAGGGGGCACTTCATGTTGAAATTAGTTTGTGACAATGAGCTACTGTGTTTTATTCTGCAGTCCAAGGGAATGGTGCCAGACATCTCTAAGGTGTCTGGCAGTTCTCCAATACTGATTTTAAGTGGTCTGTGTGCTTCAGAGATTTGGGCAGGAGAAGGGCAGGAGTCCAGAGACTGTGAACACTTCTGTTACCTGTGCCGACCATGGAGCAGGTAGCCTTCTGTGGGCATCATTTTGATTTCTTGGTACTCTTGTGAAAGGTGCTTTTGTCTCAAATTCCTCCATTTAGGAGTAATTATAATGATAAAAGTAATTTTTATCTTATATCATCTGTGGGCCCTGATCATGGGCTCCCAGGGAAGCTATGCTTTAACATTTTACCCGGCTCAAAATCACTGGGCAAAACCTAAATCATGGGCCCTGTTTCTGCCACAAGCACATGTTTACATCTGCTTCGAGAAGAAAACAATAACCAAAAATGCCAACATAAAGATAAGAAAAAAAATAAAGAACATCTTTGGCTCCCATAAGATTAAAGTCATACTGACATGTACATACTGAAATCATAAGAAAGAGTCTGCCACTTTCTGGAATCTAAGAAGATCCTCATTGTGGTGTGTAACTCTGTACGTAAAACAAAACAGAAAAAAATATATAAGCCTGCCCCAAATGTTCCTTCTCCGGAGCACTCCCTTCTTGGTGAAGATTGTGTCTCCCAGGCAGCTGTCCTGACTTGGGTTTGAATAAAGGTCTCTTCCTTTCTCTCTAAAATGTTTTTAAAAGTTCATTCACACAATGTCGACAATAACAGTGTTTTCTATTTAAGTTGGAAATAAATGTTCCACTCTAGTTGCATTGGGAATAGACAAATTGAGGGTTTCTTTAGAAGAGTAAGTCTGCTTTCCAGAAAAGGCAAGGTCATTGGTCTATTGAGAATGAAGATAATTACTGCTAAACAACAAGTATGTGTTGCCCCTTCGCCCAGAAACCAAAGCAGGTGTGCAGGCTTTAGGTCAGAGGTGCCTTCTTCTCCGCAGCTGACAACACTTCTCTGCTCTGGCTCCAAGACACCCGAGGTTTTGAACGTCAGGATCGGAGTCAGAGAGGCAGCTTGTCACAGGACGCCAGTGTTCAGAAAAAGCACAGGTATGTTTGGCAAAATGTCCTATCTATGTCAGGGCTGGAGGTAAAACCTCTCATTATCCCAAAACCTTGTGGGCTTTTCTCTTTTCTCTAGTTGAGCCACAAAGTAAAATTGAAGTAGCTGTCAGCATTCTGGGCTTGGTGTAAGAATTGATTAGTTTCCCTGCTGGTAGAACTTTGCAGGGGATCACAATTTCTCTGTCCATTTATTGCTTACAAATGTATTTTGACCATCTGTTTCCTAGGAACCCTCTTTTATTAGAAAGGGGAGGTGAGATTCACTCTGTGCCTGTTTGTAACATCTAATTTGTTCCTTCATCTAACAGTGTTTATTCAATTGAGTCTAAGATATGGTTGAGTGGCCAGCATCTAGAGTTAGGTGGCTTTTTTTCTTCTGATACAGACTTGGATGATGTCATTTGACAAAGGTGATGTTTCATCACTGATTAGTTTATTCATCAGAAGGGTTAAAATTAGGGTGGAGGGAAAATTGAAAATTATCCACAGCGGCCTGTTGCTGTTTAAAAGTTGAGCTTGACTTTCTAGTTTTATTAAATGTATTATCTCGATATTTTGAGGTGCCATATTCTCTCTGTAGTTTCTTTGGTGGTGGAGTCAGGAGGAGAGTCTGGGAACTCTTTTGGATAGTGGCATGCTGGTGGCTTCAAGGGGCTTGGCGTCAGGAGCCTTGGGGTGAAGTCTGCAACTGCTTGCCTGACCCTGGGTGCATCTCCTAGAGGTTTTGTTTCCTCTTATGAAATTGCCGGCAGATAATGTTCTGCTTAAAGGGGAACCCTCCCATCCTGTTGGTGGCAATGCAAAGTGGTGCAGCCAGTATGGGAAACAGTGTGGGTGTTCCTAAAAAGTTAAACATTGAACAACCCCATGATCCAGCAATTGCTCTCCTAGGTATTTACCCAAAGGATACAGAAATGCAGATTCGAAGGGGGTCCATGCACCATGATGTTTATGGCGGTAATGTCCACAGTAGCCAAACTATGAAGAGAATCCCAAAGTCCATGCACTGATGAATGGATAAAGCAGATGTGGGATACATATATAAATAATGGAATATGACCCAGCTTCAAAAAGAATGAAATCTTACCATTTGCAAGGATGTGGATGGATCTAGAGTGTATTAAGCTAAGCAAAATCAGTGAGGAAAGACAAATATCTTATGCTCTCACGCTTCTGGAATTTCAGAAAGAAAACTGATGAACAGAGTTGAGGGGTGATGAGAGAGTCAAACAAGGAAATAGACTCAACCTTGGAGAACAAACTGAGTGTTGCTGAAGGACAAGGGTGTGGGGGGAAGGGTTAAATGGGTGAGGGGTATTAAGGAAGGTACTTGTGATGAGCACCGGGTACTGTATGCAAGTGAGGAATCACTAAATCCTACCCCTGAAGCGAATATTCCATGGCCTGTGAACTAACTGGAATTTAAGTAAGAGAAGAAAGGAAAAAGTGTTCTGCTTCATGAAGAGAGAGGTAAAATTGTAGTGAATTGGGCTGTATTATTCTATAGATGAGAGTTGTAAAACACCCTGTTGTAGGATACACTTGTTTCTTAAAATAAGGAGTCCTCAGAAAGCTGCAATGAAAGATTCAGATCTCAGAGCATGTTCATATTCCACTGATATGTTACAGTTTGCACAGGTAGGAAAGAAGGTGGAGAAAAAGGCACCAGAAGGGGAAATTAGGTGTGAACCTTTCATTAGTTAGCATTATAGCTTTCTCATGAAAGCCTTGCACCAGTGTGATTTTGGAAGAAGAGGAGGAATTCGGGAGCTTTGCAGGAGACGGGGGAGTTCCAGGTCTGGGTAAAGCTGACAGGGGTCCCAGAGGAGAGCTGAATGCATTCTGCAGCAGGGTGTGGGCAGGGTGGGCTCCAGGGGTGGCTGAGGGTCTCCTGGGTGAGAGTTGTGACAGGTGAGGGTTGTGTGCAAGTTCCTGGCTGATGATAAGTGAGGCACAAGCGGAGAGCTGGCAGTGAACCTTCTTCTGGGCCACCAGCCTCACCCAACACACACAGCCTCATCTGTGGACCAGACAGGTGGCCTTGGATGGAGTGGTTAGACCTATTCTGGGTCCATTTTGAAGATGGAGCTCACAGGATTTGCTGATGGGTTAGCTATTAGGAGCAGGAGAATGGAGGAATTGGGGTCTCCCAGCTGTTGTGGGTTGTCCTGATTAAGGGGAAGGAGAGGGTTTCTCGGATGGTAGGAGGTAGTCCGTGTTCTGCATGCTGAGGAAGGTGACTTTCCCGGTGGATCTGCTGAGGTTTGTGTCTGGGAGGACCTTTCACATCTCCTCCCTCAGCAATGCTCAAGTACAAGTATCCCCCACTTTTTAAACGTTCACAGTAAGACACTGGGCTTTCTTGAAAGAACTACGTTATTACCCAGCTTCAGTAAGAGGAAGAGACCTGAAGAGGATTTCCCTCTTATGAAAAAAGGTGAACAGTGAGAATCGCGTTCAGCATCTGTTTTGGGGAGAAGCACGACAGAGGTGGCGTGCACACCAAGGAGCTCCCTCGCTGGGAACCGCTCTCCACATCCAGCCACCAGTACTTTGAATTGTGTCTGTGAGCCTCTGCTGTGCTTTATCTTCATTTATGCTGGGCCTCAGTTAGAAACTTGTGTGCTGAGGCCTAAGAAAAGCAAAGAGAAGGAATTTTGGAGTCTGAGCACACTGTCTAATTGTTCGTGTAAATTAATGTTCATACCTTCTTGACACCATTTCTGCTGTGCAAGGTTTCTCAGAAGCCCTGTACTTTCAAAGAGCAGGGAAACCTATACCCCATGCTGCGGGGTTAGTTTTAGTCTCCATGCTGGACAGAACATTTCATGACTGTCGGATTTCCTCACTCAAACATTGAAAATTTGACCACCTTCACCCGTTTCTACCAACCCATCCCCGAATCTGGCACCTACCAATCTGCTCTCAGTATCTATGCGTTCAGTATTTGTTTATTCTACGTGGAATGTACATGACAGCATCTGATATTGGTCTTTCTGTGTCTGAGTTACTTGACATAAGGCCCCCAAGGTCTATGTTTCCATGTCTGTTTCTTGTGAATAATGCTGCAGTGAATGTGGGAGTGCATCTGTCTTTCTGAGGCAGCATTTTTGTGTTCTCCAAATCAATACTCAGTAGAGCCATTACCGGGTCATGGGGTAGTTGTATTTATTTTTTCAGGAACCTCCATACCGTTTGTCACAGTGGCTGCACCAATTTCCACTCCCACCAACAGTGCACAGTGTCTCCTCGTCTGCACACCCTTGAGCTCACCTGGTGTCTGTCTCTGGGACAATTGCTGATCCAACAGTTGTGAGAGGATAGCCGATTGTGGGTTTGACTGATGTTTCCCTGATGATGATTAGTGATGTTGAACAACTTTTTCTGTCTGTTGGCAACTGTATGCCATCTTTGGAAAGTATCTATTCACATATTCCCCCCATTTATAATATATATATATATATATATATATATATATATATATATATATACATATATTGTTTTTTGTTTTTATTTTTATGAGTGTTGTGTGTATTTTGGATATTAGCCTCTTCTCACACATATGATTTGCAGATATTTTTTTCTTATTGGGTCAGTGGCCTTTTAAGTTTTTCCTGGCTTATTTTGCCGTGTGGAAGATTTCAGTTTGATGTTGTTCCACTTGTTTATTTTTACTTTTGTTGCCTTTGCATTTGGTGTCCGATCTGAAGACTCTTTGCCAAAACCAATGTCGAGAGACTTAGTAACTGTGTCTTCTTGGAGGTTTATGGATTCAGGTCTTATGTTCAAATCATTCATCCATTAAAAATTTTGCGTGTGTGTAAGAAAGTGGCCCAGTTATATTCTTCTGCATTTAGTGTCCTGTTTGCCTGTTACCGCTCACTGAAGACACAGTCCTTCCCTCATGGCATATCTTCTGCTGCTGTGTCGTAAGTTAGGATCATCTACGTGTGGGTAAGTTTCTGAGCTTTCTGTTCTGTTCCACTGACCTGGTGTATGTGTTTATGCCAGTACCATCCTGTTTTGATGACAACAGCTCTATAATCTAGCTTGAAATCCAGGAGTGTGTTGACTGCACCTCTTTCTCCAGGTTGCTTTGGGTATTTGGTGTCTTTTGTGATTCCATACAAGTTTGAGGACTGTTTTCTATTTCCTCGAATAATGCCACTGGAATTCAGATAGGCATTTATCACATCTGTCGATTGCTTTGGGTACGATGGACATGTTCACATAATTAACTCTTCCAGTTAAGGAGCATGGCGTATGCTTCCATTTGTTTGTGTTGCCTTCCAAATCTTTGACCCATACATTCTGCCCCCCTCGACACACATATTTTTCATTTCTTTTCTGCCATGTGTTGAGTGTACTATGTCTTTCTCATTCTTCGTTACTTTTATTTCTAGATTTTTTTAATGCAATTGTAACTGGCGTTGCTTTTTAATTTCTCTGTGCGAAAGTGGGTCATCAGTATACAGAATTGCAAGAAGTTGGGTCATGTGGGTGGCTCCATAAGTGAAGCGTCTACCTTAAGCTCAGGTTATGATCCCAGAATTCTGGGATCGAGCCCTGTGTTGGTTTCCCCGCTTAGCGAGGGTCTGCTTTTCCCTCTTTCTGACACTCCCCCTGCTCGTGCTTTTTCTCTTCCTGTCAAATAAATAAATAAAATCTGAAAAAAAATAAAGACAACAGGTCTTTATATTGACTTTATATGCTGCAGCTTTCTTGAATTTGTTTATTCTAACAGTATTTTTTTGTGGAATCTTTCAGGATTTCATGTCATTTGCAAATAGTGACAGTTTTCCTGTATGGATTTCATATCTTTCTCTTTTTTAAAAAATGTTATTCACCCTACAGTACTTCATTTGTTTTTGATGTAGTGTTCCATGATTCATTGTTTGCATTTAACACCTACTGCTCATTATGACACGTGCCCTCCTTTTTTTTTTTAAGAATTTACTTATTTATTCGACAGAGATAGAGACAGCCAGCGAGAGAGGGATCACAAGCAGGGGGAGTGGGAGAGGAAAAAGCAGGCTCACAGCGGAGGAGCCTGTTGTGGGGCTCGATCCCATAACGCCGGGATCACGCCCTGAGCCAAAGGCAGACGCTTAACAGCTGTGCCACCCAAGCGCCCCAACACGTGCCCTTCTAAATACCCAACACCAGGATCACCCATTCCCCTTCCCCTCCCTTTCTGCAACCTTCAGTTTTTTTCCCAGTGTCAGTAGTCTCTCATGGTTCATCCCCCTCTCATTCCCCACCTTCACTTTTCCCTTTTTTCTTCTAATGTTCTCCATGCTATTCCTTCCATTCCACATAGGAGTGAAACCATATGATAGTTGTCTTTCTCTGCTTGCCTTAATTTCACTTAGCATAATCCCCTCCTGGTCCATACACGTTGGTGCAAATGGTGGGTATTCATCCTTTCTCATGACTGAGTAATATTCCATTGTATAGATGAACCACATCTTCTTAGTCCATTCATCTGCTGAAGGACATCTTGGCTCCTTCCACAGTTTGGCTATTATGGACATTGCTGCTATGAACATTGGGATACAGGTGCCCCTTCTTTTCATTACTCTGTGTCTATGGGGTAAATACCCCGTAGTGCAATTGGTGGGTTGTAGGATAGCTCTGTGTTTAACGTCTTGAGGAACCTCCATATTGTTTTCAAAAGTGGCTGTACCAGCTTGAATTCTCACGAGTAGTGTAAGAGGCCTCCACTTTCTCCACATCCTCTCTGACTTTTTTTTATTTCCTGTTTTGTTAATTTTTTTTCAAGATTTTATTTATTTATTCCACAGAGATAGAGACAGCCAGTGAGAGAGGGAACACAAGCAGGGGGAGTGGGAGTGGAAGAAGCAGCCTCATAGCGGAGGAGCCTGATGTGGGGCTCGATTCCATAATGCCAGGATCACGCCCTTAGCCGAAGGCAGACGCTTAACCACTGTGCCACCCAGGTGCCCCCTGCCTTGTTAATTTTAACCATTCTAACTGGTGTAAGGTGGTATCTCATGTCGTTTTGATTTGTATTTGCCTGATGGCAAGTGATGTGGAGCATTTTTTCATGTGTCTGTTGGCCATTTGTATGTCTTCTCTGGAGAAGTATCTCTTTGTGTCTTCTGCCCATTTTTTGGGTGTCGAATTTGAGGAGTTCTTTATAGATCTTGGATACCAGCCCTTTATCTGTAATATCATTTGCAGATATCTTCTTCGATACCATAGGTTGCCTTTTTGTTTTGTTGATCGTTTGCTTTGCCGAGTGGAAGCTTTTTATCCTGATGAAGTGCCAATAGTTCATTTATGGTTTTATTTCCTTTGCCTTTAGTGATGTGGCTTGCAAGAAGTTCTTGTGTCCAAAGTTGAAGAGTTCTTTTGATTTTGATATGAGACAGGAATCCATTATCTTAATTTCCTGACCAGGGTCTGTGACCGTGATTCCTAGCAGCTGCAAGGGGAGAGGAGGCCGGGGGTGGTGCACACTTCCTAGACTTGTGGTCAGGACTAGTCTGGAGCCCACTGAAGTCAGCCACACCGGGCACAGAAGGCACCCAGTCAGTGTAGCTGTGGGCACTGCTCCCATGGTACTTTCGGGACGGTTCCATGCTGCCACCTTCTGCTTTTCATCATCATCTTCAAGGTCATGTGCCTCTGCTCTTGCCCCATGGCCTCCGGGGTATTGTCCGTCCTACATCTGGCCCTCGTCCCTGGTGTCCTGTGTAGTCCGATGCCAGGGTAGCCTTCTTGAGACAAACATCTGGCCTTGATGGAACACTTCCATGTATCTCGTGTGATGCGAGGATGACGCCCTGCCCTGGAAGGTGGCTGCAGGTCCCCAATCAGGAGAGCCATGTCTCCCTTTTCAGCATGGCCTTCCCTCCCCTCAGTCTTCTTCAGGGAAGCTCTCCCCACATCCTGAGATGACAGCTCTGAACTTAAAAATGAATGTTATTTTACATATCTCTATGCCTTAGTTCATCCATGGCATGTCTTTCAACCCCATTAGTGGGTGTTTTTAGCAGTTCTGAAAGGCTGTCTGCTCAAGGAGGGGATGACCTGGGTGGGGCAGCTTTCCCTCTCATCTCCCTCAGCATGTCTCTGAGCCCTGGGGCCAGCTGTCCCACTGAGGATTGAGGGACCCAAGCCAGCCCATCCTGACCCCAGGCTGTGTTAGATCATAGACTGTTGCGTGTCTGAGCGGTGGGCAGCTGGCATGGGACAGGGGCAGGCAGTGTCTCCTTCTCATTCCATCCGTCCCTTCCTCCCAGAGGTAGCTCAGAGCAGCCTTCAACCCCTGCATCTCCAGATCCCTTGACCTGTGCCTCCTGTGTTCAGCTGGTGACCTTGGAGTTTCGCATGGATTCTACCTCCCCTACCCTCTTCCATAGCAGTTCCTGGAGCAGGGGAGGGGTCGGACCCTTGTCTGTTTTTGGTCTTCTTCCTGTCCCGCACCAAGCCCACCCACCGTTGCATCTTCCATGTATGTGCTTGGAAGCAAGCCCATCCACAGGGAACCTATTATCCAAATGGATCCAGGCAATGAACATTGAAGTAGAGATCCAGGATCCATAAGAAACCTGCTCTGAAACCTGTCCCAAAGTCTGTGACTCTCTCACACTGAAACAGAAACAATAATAGCTTTCTGGACTGTGAAGTGACATGTGTCTCTCCTTCCAATCTTGAATGCATAGGTGCTGAGCCTGGACAGAAAAGGACCATGGCTCCCGTGGGCTGGGATCCACAGTAAGAACTCAGTGAAATCTGAATTTGTGGCATGGAGTGAATAATTATTGTAGATTGAATCCTCCCACGTAGGGCTTATGCACATTGCACAGGATAAGCTTTTTCAAAGAGGTTCCTGAAAAAAAATCTTTTTTAAAAATTTATTTTAATTCCAGTAGAGCTAACATACAGTGTTACATTCGTTTCAGGTGTACAAGAAAGTGATTCAGTAATTCTATATATTACACAGTGGTCATCAAGAAAAGCGTCCTCTTAATCCCCTTCATCTATTTCTCTCATCCCTCTATCCACCTCCTCTCTGGTAACCATCCATTTGTTCTCTATTGTTAAGAGTTTGTATTTTGGTGTGTCTCCTTTTTCTCTTTTAGTTATTTATTTTTGTTTGTTTCTTAAATTCCCCATTAGAGTGACATCGTATGGGATTTGTCTTTCTTTGACTGACTGATTTTAGTTAGGATAATACTCTCTAGCTCCATCCATGTGGCTGCAAATGGCAAGTTTTCATTCTTTTTCAAGCCGAGTAATACTCCATTGTGTGTGTGTGTGTGTGTGTGTGTCTGTGTGTGTGTGCATGTGTGTGTGAATACACATATCTATCATCTCATTTGTCAATTTTTCTACAGACACTTGGGTTGCTTCCATATCATGATATTGTAAATAATGGTGCAAGAAACATAGGGGTGCACGTATCCTTTTAAGTTACTGTTTTTCTAGTCTTTGGGTAAATACGAGTAGTGTGATTGTTGGATCGTACGGTAGTTCTATATTTAATTTTTTGAGGAACCTTCATACTGTTTTCCACGGTGGCCACCGCAGTTTGCATTCCCACCCACAGTTCGCGAGGATTCCCCTTTGTCCACATCCTCCCAACACCTGCTCTTTCTTGTGCTTTTGATGTTAGCCATTCTGACAGCTTTGAGGTATTACCTCATTGTCCTTTGGATTTACATTTTCCTGATGATGGGTGATGGTGAACATCTTTTCACGGGACTGTTGGCCATTTGTATTTCTTCTTTGGAGAAATGTCTGTCCATGTCTTCTGCCTATTTTTTAAATGGATTATTTGTTTTTTGGGGGTCGAGTAGTATCAGTTGTATATGTTTTGGACACTATCACTTTATTGCATATGATCTTTGCAAATATCTTCTCCCTTTGAGTAGGTTGTCTTATTTTTTTTACGTTTTCATTGTTTTTCTGCCGTGTGGAAACTTTTTATTTTGCTGTATTCCCAATAGTTTATTTTTGCTTTCATTTCCTTTGCCTCAGGACACAGTCTAGAAAAACGTTGGTATGGTCCATGTCAAGAAGTTACTGTCTTCCTTCCTGTAGGACTTTTGTGGATTCAGGTCTCATATTGAGGTCTTGAAACTGTTTTGTGTTTGTCTGTATTGTGTAAGAAAGCAGTCTAATTTCATTCTTCTGTGCGTAGCTGTCTAGTTTTCCCAACACCATTTGTTGTAGAGACTGCCCTTTTCCCTTTTGATATCGTTGCTTCTTTGTGGAAGATTCATGGACCACATAATTGTGGGTTTCTGTCTGAACTTGTATCCTGTTCCTTTGGTCGCTGTGTCTATTTTTGTGCCGTACTGTCTTGTTAGGATGACTGCAGCTTTGTAGTATAACCTGAAATCTGAAATTGTGAGTCCTCCAGCTTTGTTTTTCTTTTCCACATTGCACTGGCTGTTTGGAATCTTTAGTGGTTCCATACAAATGTTTAGGATTGTTTATTCGAGGTCGTTTGTTCTTTAATTTAAATTCAATTAGCCAACTTACAGTACATCATTAGTTTCAGACGTAGTCTTCAATAAATTTTCAGTCGTGTGTAACACCCAGTGCACACTGTATAGTGTGACCTCCTTAATGCTACTCACCCAGTTACCCCCCCCAACTTCTCCTCCAACAATCATCAGTTTCTAGTGATAGTTAAGAGTCTATCATGGGTTTTCTCCCTCTCTGATGACTTCCCATTCTATTTTCCCTTCCTTCCCCTATGGTCTTCTTCCTTGTTTCTGATATTCCACATAGGAGTGAAAGCATATGATCATTGTCTTTCTTTCATTGACTTATTCCACTCAGCATAATACCCTCCAGCTCCACCCAGGTCGGTGTGATGGTAAGTACTCATCCTTTCTGATGGCTGAGTAATATTCCATTATATATATATGATCCACATCTTCTTTATCCATTCATCTATCCATGGTCATCTGCACTCCTTCCAAAGTTTGTCTATTATGGATATTGCTGCTATGAACACTGGGGTGCATGTGTCCCGTCTTCACTACCTCTATCTGTTTGGGGTATATACCCAGTAGTGCAATTGCTGGGACATAGGGTAGCTTTATTTCTAACTTCTTGAGGAATCTCCATACCATTTTCAAGAGTGGCTGTACCGGACTGCATTCGAACAGGGGTGTAAGAGGGTTCCCGTTTCTCCACATCCTCTCCAACATGTATAGTTTCATGTCTTCTTATTTTTAAATATTTGGCCTCGTGTGATATGGCATCTATAGGGGTTTAGATTTGCATTTCCCTGAAGCCAAGTGATATGAAGCATTTATGCATGTCTGTTTTGGTCACCAGTACGTCGTCATCAGTGAAATGACTTCCCATTTTAATCCATCTCAAGACCTAAAGCTGGGTAAGGCACTGAAGCTGGATGATGCCATCGGTTGGAAGTGTGGAGAATTTCAAAAGATCTCTGTGGAGAGCAAGTTTAAAGGTCAGTGTGAAGCTCCTAATTGGATCCGGGGAGATCTCTGAAAGTGGGGGTTACCTGGGATGGGCTGAGGGGGGCCCTCCGATTTTCCTATGAATCCTTGCTGCAGCCCCAAATGGACAGTTTCCTGCTGTGGGGTAGGCTGAGTCCTCTAATCATGCAGAGGTGAGCCCAATGCCTGGTGCCTTGGAGGCAGGCAAACGGGGAGGGACCCTCAGCAGAAGACCCAGGGTTAGGTTAGGCCTCAAGAGACAGCAGGTCTGGACTGCCCAGTGCTCAGAGAACTCCCAGGCTGAGTGAGATGAGGGCACAAGGGCGGGTGAGTGTGAGCCTTTGGGCTTCATCCGGAAGGGCCCAGAAAGGTCGGGGTTCACCAGAAGGGGCTCTCAGGGGTGCCCCAATTCTCTTGCCCTGAATGCTGTGTTGTGCCCCAAAATGGTACAGTTTACTGTGGGCTGAAGGCTGAGTCCTACGGTGGGGCTTGGGTGTCCCAATCCCCCGCAGTGGGGTGCCAGGACCCCGGGGAGGAGCCCCTCTGTGGCCTACCTAGGGTAAGGGTTAGGGTCTAGGAGCCCGGCAGGGATAATCTGCAGGCTGTGAGGCGAGCTCTGTGGAGGGCTGAGAGGAGGCCATGGGGGAGGGTGAGCATGGGCCTCAGGGTTTTGGCACGGGGGGCTGCCAAATGATTAGGACGGGCTCCGGGGGCCTCCCCAAGTTCTCGTGCCCTGTAGGCTCCGTAGAGCCCCAAGGGGCACGGTTTCCTGTTGGGTGGCAAGCTGAGTCCTGCGGTGGGGCACAGGTATCCCAATTCCCTGGACTGTGGTATAAGGCTCCTGCGGAGGCCCCCACACCCGCGGCTGACCTAGGGCTAGGGTTAGGCCCCAGGAGCCCCGCAGGCCCAATCTGCTGGCTGTATGGGGAGCTACATGGGCTGAGGTGAGGGTGTGGGCAGGGTGAGCGTGGGCCTCAGGGTTGGGGTGTGGGAGGCCGCCGAAGTTCGCTTGTGGCTCCGGAGGGCCCTCCTGGTTCTCCCGCCGTGAATGCTCTATGGCCTCCCAAGGTGCACGGTTTCCTGCGGGGTGGCAGACTGAGTCCTGCTGTGCGGCTCAGGTGTCCAGAATCCCTGCGGCTGCAGCTCCAGGCTCCTGGGGAGTACCCCCTCCAGAGATAAACTAGGGTTAGGGTTGGGGCCCAGGAACCCCGCAGGCCAGATCTGCCCACTATGTGGTGAGCTCCGCCGTGGGCTGAGTTGAGGGTGCGGGGTGGGGTGAGCATGGGCTTCAAGGTTGGGTTTAGGGATCGCCGAAGTTCACTGGGGGCTCTGGGGGCCCTCCTGGTTCTCCCGCCCTGAATGCTCTACAGCCTCCCAAGGGGCACGGTTTCCTGCAGGCTGGCAGGCTTTGTCCTGCAGTGGGGCTCAGGTGTTCCCAGTCCCTGGGGCTGTTGCACCGGGCCCCAGGGGAGGGGCCCTACCCAGCCGACCTAGGATCAAGTCTAGGCCCCAGGAACCCGGCAGGCCTGATCTGCTGGCTCTGCCACGCGCTCAGTGGCAAGCTGAAGGGAAGGCGTGGGGCGGGATGAATGTGGGCCTCAGGGTTGGGGTGTAGGGGGCCGCCGACGATCGCTGGGGGCTCCGGGGGGCCCTACCAGTTCTCCTGCACTTGATGCTCTGTGGTGCCCCAAGGGGCATGGTTTTCTGAGGGGTGGCAGGCTGAGTCCCGTGGTGGGGCTCAGGTGTACCCAATCCCCGGGGTTAGGGTACGGATTAGGGTACAGTTTAAGGTTAGAGTATGGGTTACGGTTAGGTTATGGGTGAGGGTAGGGGTAGGGGAAGGAGAGGGTATGGGTTAGGGTTGGGTTTAGGGGTTACAGGTTAGAGGTTATGGGTTGGGGTACAGATTAGCGTTTAGGGTTCGGGTTAGGGTTTAGGGTTTGGGTTTAGGGTTATGGTTAGGATTGGTGTATGGGTTAGGTTTAGGGTACGGGTTAGGTTTAGGGTACAGTTTAGGGTACGGATTTGGGTACGGTTTAGGGTACGGTTTAGGGTTAGGGTTAGGGTACAGTTTAGGGTTATGGTACAGGTTAGGTTATGGTTTAGGGTTCGGGTTAGCGTACGGGTTAGGGAACGGGTTAGGGATAGGGATTGGGTATGGTTTAGGGTTAGGGTATGGGTTAGGGTATGGGTTAGGGTATGGGTTAAGGTTAAGGTAAGGGTACTGGTTACGGTTGGGTATGGGTTACGGTTTAGGGTTTAGGGTTACAGTTATGGTTCAGGTTAGGGTTAGGGTACGGGTAGGGGTAGGGTATGGGTTATGGTACGAGTTAGGGTATGGGTTAGGGTCAGTGTTTAGGGTTTAGGGTTAAGGTTAGGATATGGGTTAGGGTACTTGTTAGGGTTACGGTTAAGTTTAGGGTACGGTTTAAGTTACGGGTTAGGGTACAGTTTAGGGTCAGGGTTAGGGTACGTGTTAGGGTACAGGTTAGAGTACGTTTTAGGGTTACGGTTAGGGTTAGGGTACAGGTTAGGGGTAGGGTTAGGGTACGGGTTAGAGTTAGTGTTAGAGTACGGGTTAGGGTACGGGTTAGGGTTAGGTTTAGGGTTAGGTTACGGGTTAGGGGTAGGGTTAGCTGAAGGGGTAGGGTTAGGTGTAGGGTTAGGGGTATGGTAGGGGTCGGGGTAGGGTTAGGGTTTAGGGTTAGGTTTTGGGGTTTGGGGTTAGTGGTTAAGGTTAGGGTTTAGTGTTTAGGGTTTCGGGATTAGGGTTAGGGGTTAGGGTTTAGGGTTTAGTGTTAATGTTATGGTTTAGGGTTTAAGGATTAGGGTTTAGGGTTAGGTTTAGGGTAGGTTTAGGGTTAGGGTAAGGGTTAGGATTAGGATTAGGGGTTAAGGTTTAGGGTTTAAGGTTAGGGGTTAGGGTTTAGGGTTAGGGTTAAACCCCAGTAGGCCAGCAGGACTGATGCGCTGGCTGTGCGGCGAGTGGAGGAGTGGGCCGAGGTGAGGGCGCTGGCGAGTAGGAGTATGGTATCCAGCGTTTTGGCGCAGGGGGCCTTTGAACATTGCTAGAGGCTCAGAGGGCCCTGCCCGTTCTCTCACACTGAATGACCAGTGGCGCCCCTGTGGCCCGGGTGGTGGCGGTGTGGCAGTGTGATTCTGGCAGTGTGGTTTGGGGTCCCCAATTCCATGCGTTGCAGTGCAAGGCCCCTTGGGAGGGGCCCCTCTTGGGCCGTCCTAGGGTTCGTGTTAGCACCTAGGAGTCTGGCAGGCATGATCCGCCAGCTGTGCGGTAGCGGTGGGCCAGGCCGAGGTGAGGGCGCTGGAGAGCTGGAGCGTGGGCCCAATAATTTTGGCGCGGGGGCCTTGGATGTTCGCCAGCAGTTTGGAGGTCCCTGCCCATTCTCCCACCCTGAAGGAAAGTTGGCGCCCCTAGCGGCCTGTGTGGGGCGGGGCGGCAGGGTGCATCCGGTGCTGGGGCTTGGGGGTCCCCATCCCCTGTGTTGCGGCACCAGGCCCGTTAGGAAGGGAGCCTCAGAGGCCATCCTAGGGTTAGGGTTAGCGCCCAGGAGGCCAACAGGCCCGATCTGCTGGCTGTGTGAGGAGCAGATTTGCGGGCTGAGTTGATGGCGATGGCAAGTGGGAGCATGGGCCCCAGCGTTTTGGCGCCCTGGGCCTTCGAATGTTGCCATGGCTCATAGCGCCCTGCCCATTCTCCTGCCCGGAATAAGCAGCGGCGCCCCTAGCGGATCTGTTGGTGGTGGGGCGGCAGGGTGAGTTCCGCACTGTGGCTCGGGGATACCCAATCCCCAGCATTGCGGCGCCAGGCCCCTTGGAAGGGGCTCCTCCTGGGTCGACCTAGGGTTAGAGTTAGCCCCCAGGAGGCCGGCAGGCCCAATCCTCTGGCTGGGCGGCGAGAGGTGGGCAGGCTGAGGTAAAGGCCCTGGCAAGCGGGAGCGTGGGTCCCTGCATTTTGGCGTGGGAGGCTTCAAATATCACCGGTTTCTCCAGGGCCCTGACTGTTCTAACACCCTGAATGACCAGCAGCGCCCCTAGCGGCCCGGGTGGCGACAGTGTGGCAGGGTGAGTCGGGCTCTGGGGCTCTGATTCACCAATCCCAAGTATTGCAGTGCCAGGCCCCTTGGGATGTGCCCCACAGGGTCGACCTAGGGTTTCGGTTAGCCCCCAGAAGCCTGGCAGGAACTATCCACTGGCTCTGCAGCAAGCGGCGGGGCAGGCCGAGGTGAGGGCGCTGGAGAGCAGGAGCGTGGGCCTGGGCGTTTTGGCGCAGGGGTCCTTTGAAGGTCGCCGTGTCTCGGAGGGCCCTGCCCGTTCTCCCGCCCTGAATGAGGGGCAGGACCCCAAGACCCGGGTAGCAGCTGGGTGGCAGGGTGAGGCCAGTGCTGAGGTTGGGGTCCCCAATCCCCGGCGTTGCAGCACCAGGCCCCTTGGAAGGGGCCCCTCGGGGGTCGATCTAACGTTACGGTTACCCCCAGAAGGCCGGTGGACCCGATCAGCGGCTGTGCAACACACGGAGGGTTGGGCCGAGGTGAGGGTGCTGGCGAGCCTGAGCATGAGCCCAAGTGTTTAGCGCAGTGAGCCTTCAAAGGTCGGCGTGGGCTAGGAGGGCCCTGACCGTTCTCCTTCCCTGATTGACCGGTGGGCCCCTAGAGGCTCGGGTGGCTGAATGGCAGCAGGGTGAGTCTGGCACTTGGGCTCGGGGTCCCCATCCCCAGCATTGCAATGACAGGCCCCTTGGGAGGGGCTCCTCGGGGGCCAATCTAGGGTTAGGTTTAGCCCCCAGGAGGTTGGCAGGCCCTATTCACAACCTGTGTGGAGAGTGAAGTGGCAGACCGAGGTGAGGGCGCTGGTGAGCGGGAGCATAGGCCCGGGCGTTTTGGCGCTGGGGGCATTTGAAGGTCACCGTGTCTCAGAGGGCCCTGCCCTTTCTCCCTCCCTGAATAATAGCAGCACCCCAACACCCCGGGTGGCAGCTGGGTGGCAGGGTGAGTCTGGCGCTGGGGCTCAGGGGTCCCCAATCCCCAGCGTTGTGGCACCAGGCCCATTCGGAGGGGCCGTTCGGGGGTCAATCTAGGGTTACGGTTAGCCCCCAGAAGGCTGGTGGACCCGATCAGCAGTAGTGCAACACGCGGAGGGTTGCCCCGAGGTGAGTGCGCTGGCGAGCCTGAGCATGACCCCAAGTGTTTTAGCTCAGGGGGCCTTTGAAGGTCAG
Source organism: Ursus americanus (assembly GCF_024610735.1). Taxonomy (NCBI): domain Eukaryota; kingdom Metazoa; phylum Chordata; class Mammalia; order Carnivora; family Ursidae; genus Ursus; species Ursus americanus. The sequence goes on from NC_142132.1 coordinate 84,456,281, forward strand.
CGGGTGCTCAGAGGGCCCTGCCGGTTCTCCACCCTGAATGAATGGCGGCACCCCTAGCAGACCATGTGGGGCGGGGGCAGCAGCGTGCATCCGGCGCTGGGGCATGGGGATCCCCAATCCCCAGCGTTGCGGCGCCAGGCCCCTTAGGAAGGGACCCTCAGGGGCCGTCCTAGGGTTAGGGTTAGTGCCCAGGAGGCCGGCAGGCCCGATCTGCTGGCTGTGCCAGGAGCGGAGGTGCGGGCCGAGTTGAGGGTGATGGCGAGCGGAAGCGTGGGCCCCAGAGTTTTGGCGCGCTGGTCCTTGGAATGTTGCCATGGCTCAGAGGACCCTGCCCCTTCTCCTGCCCTGAATAAACAGCGGCGCCCCTAGTGGCTCCGTTGGCAGTGGGGTGGCAGGGTGAGTCCCACGCTGCAGCTCGGTGTCCCCATACCCAGCGTTGTGACGCCAGGCCCCTTGGGAGGGGCCCCTCGGGGGCCAACCTAGGGTTAGATTTAGCCACCAGGAGGCCGGCAGGCCCTATTCGCAACCTGTGTAGAGAGTGAAGTGGCGGACCGAGGTGAGGGCGCTTGTGATTGGGAGTGTGGGCCTGGGCGTTTTTGCGCGGGGGGCCTTCGAAGGTCACCAGGTTTGGGAGGGCCCTGCTCATTCTCCTGCCCTGAATGAACCGCAGCACCCCAAGCCACCAGGTGGCGGCTGGGCGGCAGGGTGATTCAGGTGCTGAGGCTCGGGGTCCCCAATCCCTGGCGTTGCGGCGCCAGGCCCCTTGGGAGGGGCCCTCGGGGGTTGATCTAGGGTTACAGTTAGCCCCCAGGAAGCTGGTGGACTTGATCAGCGGCTGTGCGGCATGCGGAGGGTTCGGCCAAGGTGAGGGCGCTGGCGAGCCTGAGCATGAGGCCAAGCATTTTAATGCGGGGGGCCTTCGAAGGTCAACATCGGCTCCGAGGGACCTGCCCATTCTCCTGCTCTGAATGACCGGCGGGGCCCCTAGTGGCTCGGGTGGCTGAAGGGCAACAGGGTGAGTCCAGCACTTTGGCTCAGAGTCCCCATCCCCTCGTTGCGTCACAGGGCACTTGGGAAGGGCCTCTTGGGGGCTGACCTACAGTTAGGGTTAGCCCCCAGGAGGCCGGCAGACCCGATACACCGCCTGTGCATCGAGCGGAGAGTTGGGCCGAGGTGAGGGTGCTGGTGAACATGAGCCTGGGCCCAAGCGTTTTGGTTCGGGGCGCCTTCATAGGTTGGCGGGGGTTCGGAGGGCGCCCTGCCTGTTCTCCCACCCTGAATGAACGGTGGCGCCCCTAGCGGCCTGGGTGGGGCGGGGCGGCAGGGTGCATCAGGCGCTGGGGCATGGGGGTCCCCAATCCCTGGCATTGTGGCGCCAGGCCCCATGGAAGGGGCCCCTCGGGGGCCAACCTAGGGTTAGGTTTAGCCCCTAGGAGGCCAGTGGGCCCTATTCGCCAGCTGTGTGGAGACCGGAGTGGCAGACCGAGGTGAGGGTGCTGGTGAGTGGGAGGGTGTGCCTGGGCGTTTTGGCCCAGGGGGCCTTCGAAGATCGCCGTGTCTCAGAGGTCCCTGCCCGTTCTCCCGCCCTGAATGAACAGCAGCACCCCAAGCCCCTGGGTGGCGGCTGGGCGGCAGGGTGAGTCAGGTGCTGAGGCTCGGGTCCCCAATCCCCAGCGTTGCGGTGCCAGGCCCCTTGGGAGAGGCCGCTCGGGGTCGATCTAGGGTTAAGGTTAGCCCCCAGGAGGCCGGTGGGCCCGATCAGCAGCTCTTCGGCACGCAGAGGGTTTGGCCGAGGTGAGGGTGCTGGCGAGACTGAGCATGAGCACAAGCATTTTAGCGTGGGGGGCCTTCGAAAGTCAGCGGGGGCTAGGAGGAACATGCCCGTTCTTCCGCTCTGAATGACCAGCGGGGCACCTAAGGCTCGGGTGGCTGAAGGGCAGCAGGGTGAGTCCGGCACTTGGGCTCAGGGTCCCCATCCCCAGCGCTGCGGCCCCAGGTCACTTGGAAGGGGCCCCTGGGGGGCCAACCTAGGGTTAGGGTTAGCCCTCAGGAGGCCTGCAGGCTCGATCCGCCCACTGTGCAGTGAGTGGAGGGGCGGGCCAAGGTGAGGGCGCTGGGGAGCGGGAGCGTGGGCACCAGCGTTTTGGCGCCCTGGGCCTTTGAATGTTGCCATGGCTCGGAGGGCCCTGCCCCTTCTCCTGGCTGAATAACCAGCGGCGCCCCTAGTGGCTCCGTTGCTGGTGGGGCGATGGGGGGAGTCCCGCACTGCGGCTCGGGGATCCCCAATCCCCAGCGTTATGGCATCAGGCCCCTTGGTATGGGCCCCTCGGGGGCAGACCTAGGCTTAGGGTTAGCCCCCAGGAGGCTGGCAGGCCGGATCGGCTGGCTGTGTGGTCTGTGGAGCAGCGGTCCGAGGTAAGGGTGTTGGCGAGCAGGAGCGTGGGCCAAAGCGTTTCGGCGTGGGGGCTTACGAAAGTCGCTGGGGGCTCGGTGGGCCCTGCCCATTCTTTCGCCCTGAATGACCTGCGGCGCCACTCGTGGCCCGGGTGTGGCGGGACAGCAGGGTGAGTGCGGCACTGGGGCTCGGGGGTTTGAAGTCCCTGGAATTGCGGCGCCAGGCCACCTGGGAGGGTACACTAGGGTACTACCTAGGGTTAGGGTTAGCCCCCAGGAGGCTGGCAGGCCAGATCCACTGGCTGTGTGGTGTGCGGAGCAGCGGTCCGAGGTGAGGGCGCTGGCTAGCGGAAGCGTGGGCCCGGGCATTTTGGCGTGGTGGGCCTTTGAAGGTCGCCGTGTCTCGGAGCGCCCTGCCCGTTCTCTTGCCCTGAATGAATGGCAGCACCCCAAGCCCCCGGGCAGTGGCTCAGCATCAGGGTGAGTCCTGCTCTGGGGCTCTGATTCACCAATCCCAAGCGTTGCAGAGCCAGGCCCCTTGGGATGTGCCCCATGGGGCCCACCTAGGGTTTCGGTTAGCCCCCAGGAACCCAGCAGGCCCAATCCTCTGTCTGGGCGGCGAGAGGTGGGCGGGCCGAGGTAAAGGCACTGGTGAGTGGGAGCGTGGGCCCCTGCATTTTGGCGTGGGAGGCTTCAAATGTCGCCGGTTTCTCCAGGGCCATGTTCATTCTCCAGCCCTGAATGACCGGCGGCGCCCCTAGTGGCCCGGGTGGCGGCGTTGCAGCAGGGTGAGTGTGGCTCTGGGGCTTGAGGTTCCTGATCCCCGGGGAAGTGGCACCAGGACCCTTGGGAGGGGCCCCTGGGTGGCCGACCTAGGGTTAGGGTTAGCACCCAGGAGGCCAGCAGGCGGGATCCACCCGCTGTGCATGGGGCGGGGGGCAGGCCGAGGAGAGGGCGCTGGTGAGCAGGAGCTTGGGCCCAATCGTTTTGGTGCAGGGGGTCTTCGAAGGTCGCCAGGGCCTCGGAGGGCCCTGCCCGTTTTGTCGCCCTGAATGACTGACGGTGCTCCTAGCAGCCCGGGTGGCTGCGGGGCCGCACGGTGAGTCCTGCACTGGGGCTTGGGGTCAGCAATCCCAGGCGTTGTGGCGCCAGGCCCCATGGGAGGGGCCCCTCGGGTGCCGACCTAGGGTTAGCATTAGCCACCAGAAGGCTGGCGGGCCTGATCCGCTGGCTATCCGGTGAGCGGAGGGGCAGGCCAAAGTGAGGTCGCTGGCGTGCGGGAGCCTGGGCTCAAGCGTTTTGGCGCGGGGGCCCTTTGAAGGTCGCTGGGGGCTCGAAGGGCCCTGCCCGTTTTCCAGCCTTGAATATCCGGCGGCACTCCTAGCAGCCCGGGTGGCGCCGGGGCAGCAGGATGAGTCCGGCGCTGGGGCACGGGGGCCTCAATCCCCGGCATTGTGGCACCAGGCCCCTTGGGAGGGGCCCTTTGGGGACAGAACTAGGGTTAGAGTTAGCCCCCAGGAGGCCGGCAGGCCGATCGGCCAGATTTGCGGTGAGCGGAGGGGCGGGCCGAGGTGAGGGCACCGACAAGCGGGAAAGTGGGCGCAAGCGTTTTGATGAGGGGTGCCTTCGAAGGTCACCCAGGGCTCGGAGGGCCCTGCCTGTTCTCACGCCCTGAATGACCGATGGCGCCACTAGCGGCCCATGTGGTGGCGGGGCTGCAAGGTTAGTCCGGCGCTGGGGCTCAGGGGTCAGCAATCCCAGGCATTGTGGCGCCAGGCCCCATCGGACTGGCCCCTCGGGGGCCCACCTAGGGTTAGGGTTAGCCCCCAGGAGGACGGCAGGTCCGATCCGCAAGCTGTGTGGCGAGTGGAGGGGCAGGCAGAGGTAAGGGCCATGGCGAGCGGGAGCATGGGCCCAAGTGTTTTGGCGCAGGGGGCCTTCAAAGGTCTCCGGGGGCTCAGAGGGCCCTACCCGTTCTCCCGCCCTGAATGACAGGCAGCTCCCCTAGTGGCCCGGGTGCGGCGGGACGGCAGGGTGAGTCCGGCGCTGGGGCTCGGTAGTCCCCAATCCCTGGCGTTGTGGTGCCAGGCCCCTTGGGAGGGGCCACTAGGGGGTCAACCTAGGGTTAGGGTTAGCCCCCAGAGGGCCCGCAGGCCTGATCAGCCAGCTGTGCAGCGAGCAGAGAGGAGGGCCAAGGTAAGGGCGCTGGTGAGCGGGAGCGTGGGCCCAAGCGTATTGGTGTGGGGGGCCTTGGAACATCGCCGGTGGCTCAGATCGCCCTGCCCATTCTCCCTCCCTGAATGACTGGCGGCGCCCCTAGTGGCTCAGGGGATGGTAGGGCGGGAGGGTGAGTCCGGTGCTGGGGCTCAGGAGTCCCCAATCCGCGGTGTTGTGGCAATAGGAACCTGGGATGGGCCCCTCGGGGGCCCACCAATGATTAGGGTAACACCCAGGAGGCTGGCAGTCCCGATCCACCGGCTGTGCAGCGTGCGGAGGGGCAGACCAAGGTGAGTGCGCAGGGGAGCGGGAGAATGAGCCCAAGCGTTTTGGTGCGGGGGGCCTTCGAAGGTCGCCAGGGGCTCCGAGGGATCTGCCCATTCTCCCTCCCTGAATGACCGACAGTGCTCCTAGCGGCCTGGGTGGTGGTGGGGGGCGACACGGTGAGTCTGGCGCTGGGGCTCAGGGGTCCCTAATCCCAGGCATTGCGGTGCCAGGCCCCTTTGGAGGGTCCCTCAGGGGCCAACCTAGGGTTATGGGTAGCCCCCAGGAGGAGGGCAGGCCTCATCCGCTGGCTCTGAGGCGAGCGGAGGGGGCGGGCCTAGGTGAGGGCGCTGAGGAGCGGGAGCGTGCACTCAAGCGTTTTTCATGGGGGGGCCTTCGAAGTTCGCTGCGGGCTTGGAGGGCCCTGCCCGTTCTCCCTCCCTGAATGGCCAGCGGCACCCCTAGCGGCCCGGGTGGCGGCAGGGCGGCAGGGTGAGTCCGGCGCTGGGGCTCAGGGGTCCCTAATACCCGGCATTGCGGCACGAGGCCCCTTGGGACGGGCCCCGTGGGGGCTGACCTAGGGTTAGGGTTAGCCCCCAGGAGGCTGGCAGGCTAGTTCCACCCATGTGCGGTGAATGGATGTGTGGGTCGAGGTGAGGTAGCTGGCAGGCAGGAGCGTGGGCCAGAGCATTTTGGCTTTGGCTTGGGGTGCCTTCGAAGGTCGCAGGTGGCTCGGAGGGTCCTGCCCGTTCTGTCGCCCTGAAGGACTGGCGACGCCCCTAGTGCCCCATGTGGCGGTGGGGCAGCAGGGTGCGTCCGGCTCTGGGACTTGTGGGTCCCCAATCCCTTCCATGCGGCGCCAGGCAGCTTGGTATGGGCCCCTCGGGGGCAGACCTAGGGTTAGGGTTAGCCCCCAGGAGGCCGGCAGGCCCGATCGGCTCGCTGTGTGGTCTGCGGAGCAGCGGTCCGAGGTGAGGGCGCTGGTGAGCGGGAGCGTAGGCCCAAGAGTTTTGGCGCGGGGCGCCTTCGAATGTCTCCGGGGGCTCGGAAAGCCCTGCCCCTTCTTTCGCCATGAATAACCGGCGGCGCCCTTAGCGGCCTGGGTGTGACAAGGAGGCAGGGTGAGTCCGGCACTGTGGCTCGGGGGTCCACATTACCTGGCTTGCGGAGCTAGGCCCCTTGGGAGGGGCCACTCGGGGGCCGTCCTAGGGTTAGGGTTAGCTCCCAGGAGGCTGGCAGGCCCTATTTGCTGGCTGTGCGGTGAGCTGATCGGCGGGCGAGGTGAGGGCGCTGGCGAGCAGGAGCGTGGGCCCAAGCTTTTTGGTGCGGGGGGCCTTCAAAGGTCGCTGGGGCTTGGAGGGCCCTGACCATTCTCCCATCCTGAATGACCGGTGGCGCCCCTAGCGGCCCAGGAAGTGGCGGGGCGGCAGGGTGAGTCCAGCGCTGGTGCTCGGGATCCCCAATCCCCGGCATTGCGGAGCCAGGCCCCTTGGGAGGTGCCTTTTGAGGACCAACCTAGGGTTAGGGTTAGACCCCAGGAGGCCTGCAGCCCGGATGGGCTGGCTGTGAGGTGTGCGGAGCAGCGGTCCGAGGTAAGGGCTTTGGCGAGCGGGAGTGTGGGACAAAGCATTTCGGTGTGGGGTCCTACGAAATCGCCGGGGGCTCGGAGGGCCCTGCCCGTTCTTCCGCCCTGAATGACTGGCGGCGCCACTGCGGCCTGGGTGTTGCGGGGCAGCAGGGTGAGTGCGGGACTGGGGCTCGGGGGTTCGAAATCCCTGGCGTTGCGGTGCCAGGCCACCTGGGAGGGTCCACTCGGGGCCGACCTAGGGTTAGGGTTAGCCCCCAGGAGGCCGGCAGGCCAGATCCACTGGCTGTGTGGTGTGCAGAGTGGAGGGCCAGGTGAGGGCGCTGGCGAGCGGGAGCATGGGCCCAAGCGTTTTCACGTGGGGGACCTTTGAAAGTCGCTGGGGGTTCGGAGGGCCCTGCCTTTTCTCCTTCCCTGAATGACCGGCGGTGCCACTCAAGGCCCAGGAGGCATAGGGGCAGCAGGGTGAGTCTGGCGCTGGGGCTCGGGGGTCCCCAATCCCCAGCGTTGCAGCACCAGGCCCCTTCGGAGGTGCCCCTCAGAGGCCGAACAAGGGTTAGGGTTAGCCCCCAGGAGGCCGGCAGGCCCGATCGGCTGGCTGTGCGGTGTGCGGAGCAGTGGTCCGAGGTGAGGGCGCTGGCGAGCGAGAGCTTGGGCCCGGGCATTTTGGCACGGTGGGCCTTTGAAGGTCGCCATGTCTCAGAGCGCCCTGCCCGTTCTCCCGCCGTGAATGAACGGCAGCACCCCAAGCCCACGGGTGGTGCCTGGGCGGCAGGGTGAGTCCAGTGCTGAGGCTTGGGGTCCCCAATCCCCAGCGTTGTGGCACCAGGCCCCTTGGGAGAGAACACTCGGTGTCAATCTAGGGTTACCGTTAGCCCCCAGGAGGCCGGTGGACCCGATCAGCGGCTGTGCAGCACGCGGAGGGTTGGTCCGAAGTGATGGCGCTGGCAAACCTGAGCATGAGCCAAAGCGTTTTGGCACTGGGAGCCTTTGAAGGCCACCGGGGGCTCGGAAGGCCCTGCCCCTTCTCTCGCCCTGAATTAATGGCAGTGCCCCTAGCAGCCTGGGTGGTGGTGTTGCGGTAGGGTAATTGTGGCTCTGGGGCTTGAGGTTCCCGATCCCCGGCGAAGCGACACCAGGACCCTTGGGAGGGGCCCCTGGGTGGCCGACCTAGGGTTAGGGTTAGCACCCAGGATGCCTGCAGGAGGTCTCCGCCTGCTGTGCGTGGAGCGTAGGGGTGGGCCGAGGTGAGGGCGCTGGCGAGCAAGAGCGTGGGCCCAAGCGTTTTGGCATCGGGGGCGTTCGAATGTCTCCGGGGACTCGGCGGGCCCTGCCCATTCTCCTCCCTGAATGACCGGCGGTGCCCCTAGCAGCCCAGTTGGCGGCAGGGTGGCATGTGAGTGGGGCATAGGGCTCGGGGGTCCCAGTCCACCGCCTTGCAGCGCCAGGCCCCTTGGGAGGGGCCCATCGGAGGCTGACCTAGGGTTAGGTTTAGCCCCTAGGATGCCGGCAGGCCCTATTCACCAGGTGTGTGGAGACTGGAGTGGTGGACCGAGGTGAGGGCACTGGTGAGCGGGAGCGTGGGCCCGGGTGTTTTGGCGCGGGGGGCCTTTGAAGGTCGCCGTGTCTCGAGGGCCCTGCCTGTTCTCCTGCCCTGAATGAAGGGCAGCACCCCAAGCCCCCAGGTGGCGGCTTGGTGGCTGGGTGAGTCCAGTGCTGAAGGCTCGGGGGTTCCCAATCCCTGGCGTTGTGGCGCCAGACCTCTTGGGAGGGTCCCCTCAGGGGTCGATCTATGATTAAGGTTAGCCCCCAGGAGGCCGGTGGACCTGATCAGTGGCTGTGTGGCTCATGGAGGGTTGGGCCTAGGTGAGGGTGCTGGCGAGACTGAGCATGAGCCCAAGCGTTCTAGTGCGGGGGGCCTTCGAAGGTGGGCGGGGGCTTGGAGGGACCTGCCCGTTCTCCCGCTCTGAATGACCGGCGGGGCCCCTAGAGGCTCCGGTAACTGAAGGGCAGGAGGGTGAGTCCGGCACATGGGTTGGGGTCCCCATTCCCGGCGTGTGGTGCCAGGCCACTTGGGAAGGGCCCCTCGGGGGGCCGACCTACAGTTAGGGTTAGTCCCCAGGAGGCCAGCAGCCCCGATACACAGCCTGTGCATCGAGCGGAGAGTTGGGCCGAGGTGAGGGTGCTGGTGAATATGAGCCTGGGCCCAAGCGTTTTGGTTTGGGGCACCTTTGAAGGTCGGTGGGGGTTTGAAGGGCCCTGCCCGTTCTCCCACCCTGAATGAATGGGGGCGCCCCTAGCGGCACATGTGGGGCGGGGCGGCAGGGTGCATCCAGCGCTGGGGCTTGGGGGTTCCCAATCCCCAGCGTTGCGGCGCCAGACCCCTTAGGAAGGGACCCTCAGGGGCCGTTCTAGGGTTAAGGATAGCGCCCAGGAGGCCGGCAGGCCCAATCCGCTATCTGTGTGGCAAGTGGAGGTGCGGTCCGAGGTGAGGGGGCTGGGGAGCGGGAACGTGGGCAACAGCGTTTTGACACCCTGAGCCTTGGAATGTTACCATGGCTGGGAGAGCCCTGCCCTTTCTCCTGCCCTGAATAACCAGTGAAGCCCCTAGCGGCTCCGTACCTGTGGGGCCTCAGGGTGAGTCCCGCGCTGTGGCTCGGGGATCCCCATTCCCCAGAATTGCGGGGCCAGGCCCCTTGGGAGGGGCTCCTCTTGGGCCGACCTAGGGATAGAGTTAGCACCCAGCAGGCCGGCAGGCCCAATCCTCTGGCTGGATGGTGAGAGGTGGGCGGGCCGAGGTAAAGGCTCTGGCGAGCAGGAGTGTGGGCCCCTGCATTTTGGTGCAGGAGACTTCAAGTGTCCCCGGTTTCTCCAGGGCCCTGTCCCTTCTCCTGCCCTGAATGACCGGCAGCGCCCCTAGCGGCCCGGGTGGCGGCGTTGCGGCAGGGTGAGTCTGGCTCTGGGGCTTGGGGTCCCCGATCCCTGGCGTAGCAGCACCAGGACCCTTGGGAGGGGCCCCTGGGGGGCCGACCTAGGGTTAGGGTTAGCCCCCAGCAGGCCGGCATGCCCGATCCGCCCACTGTGCCGGGAGCGGAGGGGCAGTCCAAGGTGAGGGCGCTGGGGAGCGGGAGCGTGGGCACCATCGTTTTGGCGTGGGGAGCCTTTGAATGTGACCGGGGACTCGGGAGGCCCTGCCCCTTCTCTCGCCCTGAATGACCGGCGGTGCTCCTAGCAGCCCGGGTGGCGACAGTGTGGCAGGGTGAGTCCGGCTCTGGGGCTCTGAGTCACCAATCCCCAGCATTGCAGAGACAGTCCTCTTTGGATGTGCCCCATGAGGCCGACCTAGGGTTTCGGTTAGCCCCCAAGAGCACAGCAGGCCCTATCTAGCGGGTCTGAATCAAGCGGAGGCGTGGGCCGAGGTGAGGGCGCTGGCGAGCAGGAGCATGGGAGCCAATGTTTTTGCGCGGGGGGCCTTCGAAATTCCGGGGGCCTCAGAGGGCCTGCCCGTTCTCCTGCCCTGATTGACCGGTGGGCCCCTAGCGGCTCGGGTGCCTGAAGGGCAGCAGGGTGAGTCCAGCACTTGGGCTCGGGTCCCTTCAAATGTCGCCGGTTTCTCCAGGGCCCTGTCTGTTCTCCTGCCCTGAATGACTGGTGGCGCCCCTAGCGGCCCGGGTGGTGGCATTGCAGCAGTGTGAGTCTGGCTCTCGGGCTTGGGGTCCTGGATCCCAGGCGTAGCAGCACCAGGACCCTTGGGAGGGGTCGTCGGGGGTCGACCTAGGGTTAGGTTTAGCCTAAAGGAGGCTGGCAGGCCCCATCCACCGGCTGTGCGGCGAGTGGAGGGTCAGGCCTAGATGAGGGCACTGGCGAGCGTAAGCGTGGGCCCAAGAGTTTTGGCGCTGGTGGCCTTCGAATATAGCCGGTGGCTCTGAGGGCCCTGCCCGTTCTCCCGCCCTGAATGACCGGTGGTGCTTCTAGCGGCCAGGGTGGTGGCTGGGCCGCAGGGTTCATCTTGCGGTGGGGCTCGGATGTCCCCCATCCCCGGCGTGGCGGCGCCAGGCCCCTTGGGAGAGGCCCCTCTGGGGCCTACCTAGCTTTAAGGTTAGCCCCCAGGAAGCCAGCAGGCCGGATCCGCCGGCTGTACGGCGAGCGGAGGGACAGGCCGAGGTGAGGGCGTTGGCGAGTGGGAGCTTGAACCCAAGCGTTTTCGCGTGGCAGGCCTTCGAAGGTCGCCGGGGGCTCGGAGGGCCCTGCCCGTTCTCCCGCCCTGTGAGGACGTTGCCCCTAGCGGGCCGGATCACAACAGGGCGGCAGGATGAGTCCAGAGCTGGGGCTCGGGGGTCCCCAATCCCTGGCATGGCATCGCCAGGCCCCTTGGGAGAATTCCCTCTGGGCTGACCTACGGTTATGGTTAGCCCAAAGGAGGTCAGCAGGCCCGATCCGCCCGCTGTGCGGCGAGCGGAGGGACGGGCCGAGGCGAGGGCGCTGGCGAGTGGGAGCTTGAACCCAAGCGTTTTCGCGTGGTGGGCCTTCAAAGGTCGCTGGGGGCTTGGAGGGCCCTGCCAGTTCTTCCACACTGAAATAGGACAGCAACCCCAGCAGGTAGGGTCACGGTGAGGCGGCAGGGTGAGTCCGGCGCTGGTGCTTGTGGATCCCCAATCCTGGCGTGGCGGCACCAGGCCCCTTGGGAAGGGCCCCTCGTGAGCCATTCTAGGGTTAGAGTTAGACCTCAGGAGGCTGGCAGGCCTGGTCCGCCATCTGTGCGGGGAGCGGAGGGGCGGGCCGAGGTGAGGGCGCTGGCGAGCGGGAACGTGGGCCATAGCGTTTTGGTGCGTGGGGCCTTCGAATGTCACTGGGGGCTCGGAGGGCCCTGCCCGTTCTCTCGCCCTGAAAGACTGGCGGCGCCCCTAGCAGCCCGGGTTGCTGCGGGGCTGCAGGGTGACTCTGGCGCTGGGATCGGGGGACCCCAATTCCCGGCGTTGTGGTGCCAGGCCCCTTGGGAGGGGCCCCTCGGAGGCCAACCTAGGGTTAGGGTTTGTCCCCAGGAGGCTGGCAAGCCCGGCACTAAGTGGTTCTGGCAATGTAACAAAAATGCCATACACTTATCTGTAAGAAATAACAGTGTACAGGAACCCTCTTAGCCCTAACATCATCCTTTGTGAATATGGAAGCCAGCCCCAAAGTGGTCGTGGAAGTCTGACGAAAGGGCTAAGCACGTTTCTCTGAGTCACCACACTATACAGGGAAAGACCAATGTACATCATCTTTCACGAGTAGGAAGCATTAATGAAAAGGTTCTAGAATTTCAAGGACTCTGACCCATGCTTATTGGTAATAAACCACCGTGTACAGGAAAACACCTTCAACTCTCATCAGCCTCCTCAATCCTGATTCCGATTCAACTTTGGGTGTGTAGGACTAGGGAAATGTCCACATCTTATTGCTAAGAAAGAACGATGTCAGGGTAATGCCCTTCAAGTCACATCAGCCTTCCTGAAGACGGAAGCAGGAATTAAGGTGGTTATGTTACTATGAGGTATAGAAGATGAGCATATAAGTGAGAAACAACAGTGGGCAAGACCTCTGTTCCAACGAACAGTATCTTTGCTTCATGTTGAATCCCTATGGTAAGTGGTTGTGGGCATTTGTGAGGTCAAAATCTTAAGTGTTTTGTAAAACCTCTTGGCCATTCACAGATGAGACTAAGGTAGTTGGGGACTCCTAGGCAGTGATTTGTCCACTGTCAAAAATATGAAAAGATAAAAGAGACAGATGAGGTCTCCTCAGGCATTGTCCTTTATCCTCATCCTCCGTGAGGATGGCCATCTCTGGACAGCTCAGTGGCAGTGTCTCATTCACAGTGGGGGCATCTGTTCCTCACAGACATCAGGCAGGGAAATGGATTTGGTTCTCTGTGCCAGCCCAGCCACAGCTGAGTGTCACAGCACCCTCTCGTGGGCTCATAAGAGTTTCACTGTCACTAGGCAGGTCACTGTATTTGATAAACCACGGTGAGAGTTTGCAATTGCCTTCATCTGCAACCTCCTAGAGGCAAATGCAGGTGTCTGGTACCATGTGAAGTCATGTGAAGGCATCGTGAGAAAGTGTCCTTTTGCTTAAGAAAAACATGGCTGGGGCTCCTGGCTGGCTCAGCCAGTTAAGCATGTGCCTTTGGCTCAGGTTATGATCCCAGGGTTCTGGGATCGAGCCCGGGCTCCCTGCTCAACAGGAAAGGAGGTAGGGAAATAGCTTAGAACCCACAGAGAATGTGAATAAAGGGGAGTGAAATGGAACTTGGTCTGTGTTTTGCTTTAGGGATTGGAAGTTAGTTTTTTCTCAATTGTGATTGTTTTTGAAACAGAAAAGCTGTATTGGTTTTTTTTTATCTTTAATTTTTTTCTAATAATAATTGTTTATTATGATATGTTAGTCACTATGCAGTATTTCCTTAGTTTTTGATGTAGTGTTCCGTGATTCATTATTTGCATATAACACCCAGTGCTCCATGCAATATGTACCTTCCTTAATACCCATTACTGGCCCATCCCAATCCCCCACCCCTCTCCCCTCTGAAGCCCTCAGTTTGTGTCCAAGAGTCCATAGTCTCTCGTGGTTCATTTCCCCATCTGTTTAGGGTCCATTGTCTAAAGGGACAGACAGTGGAAGTTCACCAAATATAAGATCGAAATTTCATTGTTCATTATAGATGCCGCCAAGTAGTTCCCAGATATTTCATTTTACTCTAGTAATTCATTATACCTGTGTAGGTGCACGTGGAAGATAATTTATGCATGTATAGTGGTAATAAAGCAGGCCCCTCAGTAGTAGAATAATAGAGGATGCACATGTGTAAAATTATTCGACTACAGCTTCCATGCTTTCCCTTTGGTTCCTTATTATCTATGAAATTGGACAATTTTTGTTCTCTAGGCTTAAAACTCATTGTCAGTATTTAGAGTTTCTCAATGCTGATCTTCTCCTGTATAAGTTACCAAAAACCTAAAATATGTATGAAATTTAAAAAACGCTATATTGAAAATTACAGCAGGGAAGTTCCATTTTGTGAATATTGTGTCAATGGATCTCTATTTGACATACGTGTTCATTAGAAATGATGACATTTCATGTGAGTATAAATATCAATGTGAAAAAGAAAAGGTAGGAAGAACCTTGAATGTTTAAGTAGTTGGTGAAATGACAGGTGTGTGTGTGTGTGTGTGTGTGTGTGTGTGTGTCTGTGTGTGTGTGTGTGTAATTGATTTTCAGTGAATGGTTCAGCTTCTTATAGGGCCTCTGAGGGAGCCCACGTGAACCTTTCAATTAGTTGGTATGTGTTTTCAGAACATGGGAATCTCTTAGTCCAATAGTCAATCAGGCAAGCTTTTAGGTCTTGAAGAGTTTCAGTCCTCAGCGATGGTGTTGCAGACCCTTGTGAGCAAACCCTAGGATATGCTCAGAGCCCTCATTAGCTGGTACCAACATGTGACGATTTCAGACAGCATTTCCCAAAGAAGTACCTCTTGAGTCTCAGTCCTTGTCAGTTCCCTGCACTTCCTTACACTAGTTATGTGATCAGTGTATTTCAGGATAATCCCCACCTGTGATTTTTGCTATTTCCTACTAGTCCTATCTGTTTCTCATCTTCTTCTTTTATGGTAGGGGTTGGGAAGCAACCTGTGTGGTGTAGGAAGGGGTGTGGTAGTTGTCTGCCTTCAGAGGACCGAATGATGCCTAGAAATTGTACTGTAGTTTGAGGTCAATTATCCATCCTCTGAGTGTCAGGAATTCCATCACTTTACTTTGATGCTAGTCTGTTCTTCAAGCTGTCCTCAGAAATAAGGACGTCATCCATCTAGGGAATACTGGTTTGTGTGTATGTTTTCATTTTAGGAAAGGCCTTGCCGTTCCTGAAAATAATACTGTAGAGCACCCTTTCCTGTTCTTATTGGCCATCAGTCAATCTTTTGTGAAGTATTCGTTTATAAACAGACTTTTTATGGTTGATGAGCAGGAATTCTTTATTGACAAGTCTTTGTCAGTGTGTGTATTGCAAATCTTTACTTCCCAGCCTGCAGTTCACTTTTTCATTTTCTTATGGTCATAAGATAAGGAGAAATGTCACATTTTTATGAAGTCCCACTGAATTCTTTTAAATGGTTAGTGCACCCTATGTCCTACCCCAAGATTGACAGGTTCTATGCTTTCTTTCAGAAACTCTCCAAAGGGAAGCTACAATCCATCTCAAATTTATAAATTGCATTTTTAATTTAATAGGGTATTTATAGACTGTTTTGGATTTTCTATGTACACAATCGTATTGTCTGTGAATAGTCACAATTACCCCCTCAATTCCTATACTTTTTTTTCTCTTGCCTTCTAACACTGGTAGATTCTCTGATGCCACGATGAATAGAGCAGCATTGTTTGAAGATTTTAATATACCTTTCTCAAAATCTGACAGAAAAAGCAGACAAAACATTGGTAAAATTGTGACCTAATTGACATATAGGGAACATTCCATAATAAGTGCAGAATACATTATTTTCAAGTGGTCATAGACTCTTTACCCAAATAGATGATAAGTGGGGCCACGAATCAAGTCTACAAATGTTAAACCCTGAAATTAACAAGATTCTATTCTTAGACCACAGGGGAATTGAGCCACAGTCATAGCGAAAAGAAAACCAGGATGTCCTTCAATGTTTAAAAATTAAATGGATCTTTGCTACATATCCTAAAGGTCAGAGAGGGAATCTCCATGGAAATTCTGAACCTTTTCTACATGAGGGCTCACACACAATGGCACTTTCTTTGTGAAGAGCATTACAATAACCTAGACAGGAATTGAGCCTTAAGTCAGAGTTCTGCCTGCCCCAGCCACACCTGGCAGCCTTGGCCTGTGGTCCCCCTCAGCTGTCCTTTCTTGTGGCCCTAGGCAAAGGGGGTCAACATTGCCATATGGAAAAGGGAAGCTCCCCACTCATTGTGATGGCGGTGCGCCCTCCCCGGCTGCCCGTTCTGGGCTCTGAGCTAAGGGGGTCAACATGGACATATGGAAATTAGAAGTTCCCCACTCTTAGTGATGACGTTGCTATCATATCATCCTCACCAGTCCGACAACATGATTTCTGAGTGAAATATGACACAAGAGCGATTTCTTGGCCTTCCTTCAGGTTTGAAAATCATCTGGTGAGTCATCTATTAGAAATATGGATTCAGGGGCGCCTGGGTGGCACAGCGGTTAAGCGTCTGCCTTCGGCTCAGGGCGTGATCCTGGCGTTACGGGATCGAGCCCCACATCAGGCTCCTCTGCTGTGAGCCTGCTTCTTCCTCTCCTACTCCCCCTGCTTGTGTTCCCTCTCTCGCTGGCTGTCTCTATCTCTGTCGAATAAATAAATAAAATCTTAAAAAAAAAAGAAATATGGATTCAACATGTGTTCTTTCTTCTGGAAAAGAAATAGACCCAATAGCAATTATGGCTTCCTGAGCACCTGTTCTTGAGAGACATCATACTAGCTCTTTGTAGCATTCTGCCACTTAAACTTCTCAACTAGGGTGTAGATATTTTTAGGCACATTTTCAGGTGGTTAGACAGGGACTCAGATGATATGAGTCACAGAGGATTTTAGTGTCAGAAACCTAAGTGGGATCCCCAAATTGACTCCAAATCCCTTGTTGTTCCATACAGGATACTATTTCCCTCTTATCTCTGGTCTTCTCAATCTGGAAACCTATCAAGTATCAGGATTTTCTTGTCATGTGGACAACTGCAACGAATTCAGCTGGCCTTTTCACCTCTGCCCATGGTGATCATTAAGATCATTATCTCAGTGGAGGAGCTCTGGGTAAGATACTCAAAGATCCTTAGGAATACAGACAGTATAATATTTACCTGGTATTAAAGTTACTGAAACCAACTATCTTTTTTAGTCCATTCAGGCTCTGGTATGTTCAGAGGGTGCTGTAAAACAGGTCTGAAATAGTATTTAAAAACACTCAGCTCAGCCTCTTCTACAAAGTGAGCCAATGCTTATAAACATGGCTAAAATATTCCCTTACCTACGATGACTTCCCAGCCATCGTAGTGTTTATATGGTATGACCGTAACTTACATTAGTCAACATTTGCAGAGAAAGAACTTAGTGCATCCAGGGGGCACTTCATGTTAAAATTAGTTTGTGACAACGAGCTACTGTGTTTTATTCTGCAGTCCAAGGGAATGGTGCCAGACATCTCTAAGGTGTCTAGCAGTTCTACAATTCTGATTTTAAGTGGTCTGTGTGCTTCAGAGATTGGGCAGGAGAAGGGCAGGAGTCCAGAGACTGTGAACACTTCTGTTACCTGTGCTGACCATGGAGCAGGTAGCCTTCTGTGGGCATCATTTTGATTTCTTGGTACTCTTGTGAAAGGTGCTTTTGTCTCAAATTCCTCCATTTAGTAGTAATTATAATGACGAAAGTAATTTTTATCTTATATCATCTGTGGGCCCTGATCCTGGGCTCTCAGGGAAACTATTCTTTAACATTTTACCTGGCTCAAAGTGACTGGGCAAAACCTCAAAGCATGGGCCCTCTTTCTGCCCCAAGCACATGTTGTACATCTGCTTCGAGAAGAAAACAATAACCAAAAATGCCAACATAAAGATAAGAAAAAATAAAGAACCTCTTTGGCTCCCATAATTTTAAAGTCATACTGACATGTACATACGGAAAACATAAGAAAGAGTCTCTCACTTTCTGGAATCTAAGAATATCCTCATTGTGGTGTGTAACTCTGTACGTAAAACAAAACATAAAAAAATATATAAGCCTGCCCCAAATGTTCCTTCCCCTGAGCACTCCCTTCTTGGTGAAGATTGTGTCTCCCAGGCAGCTGTCCTGACTTGGGTTTGAATAAAGGTCTCTTCCTTTCTCTCTAAAATGTTCTTAAAAGTTCATTCACGCAATGTTGACAATAACAGTGTTTTCTATTTAAGTGAGAAATAAATGTTCCACTCTAGTTGCTTTGGGAATAGACGAATTGAGGGTTTCTTTAGAAGAGTAAGTCTGCTATCCAGAAAAGGCAAGGTCATTGGTCTATTGAGAATGAAGATAATTACTGCTAAACAACAAGTATGTGTTGCACCTTCGCCCAGAAACCGAAGCAGGTGTGCAGGCTTTAGTCAGAGGTGCCTTCTTCTCCCCAGCTGACAGCACTTCTCTGCTCTGACTCCAAGACACCCGAGGATTTGAACGTCAGCATCTGAGTCAGCGAGGCAGCTTGTCATAGGACGCCAGTGTTCAGAGAAAGCACAGGTATGTTTGGCAAAATTTCCTATCTATGTCAGGGCTGGAGGTAAAACCTCTCATTATCCCAAAACCTCGTGGGCTTTTCTCTTTTCTCTAGTTGAGCCACAAAGTAAAATTGAAGTAGCTGTCAGCATTGTGGGTTTGGTGCAAGAATTCCTTAGTTTCCCTGCAGGTAGAACTTTGCAGGGGATAACAATTTCTCTGTCATTTATTGCTTACAAATGTATTTTGACCATCTGTTTCCTAGGAACCCTCTTTTATTAGAAAGGGAAGGTGAGATTCACTCTGTGCCTGTTTGTAACATCTAATTTGTTCCTTCATCTAACAGTGTTTATTCAATTGGGCCTAAGGTATGGTTGAGTGGCCATCATCTAGAGTTAGGTGGCTTTTTTCATCTGATACAGACTTGGATGATGTCATTTGACAAAGGTGATGTTTCATCACTGATTAGTTTATTCATCAGAAGTGTTAAAATTAGGGTGAAGGGAAAATTCAGAATTATCTAAAGCAGCCTGTTCCTGTTTAAAAGTTGAGCTTGACTTTCTAGTTTTACTAAATGTATTATCTCGATATTTTGAGGTGCCATATTCTCTCTGTAGTTTATTTGGTGGTGGAGTCAGAAGTAGAGTCAGGGAATTCTTTTGGATAGTGGCATGCTGGTGGCTTCAAGGGGCTTGGCGTCAGGAGCCTTGGGGTATAGTCTGCAACTGCTTGCCTGACCCTGGGTGCATCTCACAGAGGTTTTGTTTCCTCTTATGAAATTGCCAGCAGATAATGTTCTGCGTAAAGGGGAACCCTCCCATCCTGTTGGTGGGAATGCAAAGTGGTGCAGCCAGTCTGGGAAACAGTGTGGGGGTTCCTCAAAAAGTTAAACATTGAACAACCACATGATCCAGCAATTGCTCTCCTAGGTATTACCCAAAGGAGACAAAAATACAGATCCAAAGGGGTACATGCTCCATGATGTTTATAGCAGCAATGTCCACAGTAGCCAAACTATGGAGAGAATCCCAAAGTCCATGCACTGCAAGGATGTGGATGGACCTAGAGTGTATTAAGCTAAGCAAAATCAGTGAGGAAAGACAAATATCTTATGCTCTCATGCTTGTGAAATTTCAGAAAGAAAACAGATGAATACAGTTGAGGGGAGATGAGAGAGGCAAACAAGGAAAAAGACTGAACCTTGGAGAACAAACTGAGTTTTGCTACAGGACAGGGGTGTGGGGGGAAGTGTTAAATGGGTGGGGGTATTAAGGAGGGCACTTTTGATGAGCACAGGGTTCTGTAGGCAGGTGAGGAATCACTAAATCTTTACCCTGAAGCGAATATTCCATGGCATGTGAACTAACTGGAATTTAAGTAAAAGAAGAAAGGAAAAAGTGTTATGCTTCATGAAGAAGAGGTAAAATTGTAGTGATTTTGGCTGTACTATTCTATAGATGATAGTTGAAAAACATCCTGTTGTAGGATACACTAGTTGCTTATCACATAAGGAGTCCTCTGAGAGCTGCAATGAAAGATTCAGGTCTCAGAGCATGTTCATGTTCCAATGATATGTTAGAGTTTGCACAGGTAGGAAAGAAGGTGGAGAGAAAGGCAACAGAAGGAGAAAGTAGGTGTGAACCTTTCATTAGTTAGCCTTATAGCTTTCTCCTGAAAGTCTTGCACCAGTGTGATTTTGGAAGAAGAAGGGGAATCCGGGAGCTTTGCAGGAGATGGGGGAGTTCTAGGTCTGGGTAAAGCTGACAGGGTCCCAGAGGAGAGCTGAGTGCATTCAGCAGCAGGCTGTGGGCAGGGTGGGCTCCAGGGGTGGCTGAGGGTCTCCTGGGTGAGAGTTGTGACAGGTGAGGGTTGTGTGCAAGTTCCTGGCTGATGATAAGTGAGGCACAGGCGAATCTGGCACCTACCAATCTGCTCCCAGTATCTATGCGTTCAGTATTTGTTTATTCCATGTGGAATGTACATGAGAGCATCTGGTATTGGTCTTTCTGTGTCTGAGTTACTTGGCATAAGGCCCCCAAGGTCTGTGTTTCCATGTCTGGTTCTTGTGAATAATGCTGCAGTGAACGTGGGAGTGCATCTGTCTTTTTGAGGCAGTATTTTTGTGTTCTTCGAATCAATACTCAGTAGAGCCATTACTGGGTCATGTCGTAGTTGCATTTATTTTTCAGGAACCTCCATACCGTTTGTCACAGTGGCTGCACCAATTTCCATTCCCACCAACAGTGCACAGTGTCTCCTCGTCTGCACACCCTTGACCCCACCTGGTGTCTGTCTCTGGACAATTGGTGTTCCAACAGTTGTGAGGGGATAGCCGATTGTGGGTATGACTGATGTTTACCTGACGATATTTAGTGATGTCGAACAACTTTTTCTACCTTTTGGCACCTGTGTGCCATCTTTGGAAAGTATCTATTCACATAATCCCCCCATTTTCTTATACAGTTTTTTTTTGTTTGTTTTGATTTGTATGAGTGTTGTGTGTATTTTGGATATTAGCCTCTTCTCACACATATGATTCGCAGATATTTTTTTCTTATTGGGTTAGTGGCCTTTTAAGTTTTTGCTGGTGTCTTTTGCCGTGTGGAAGATTTCAGTTTGAAGTTGTTCCACTTGTTTATTTTTGCTTTTGTTGCCTTTGCATTTGGTGTCCGATCTGAGGACTCTTTGCCAAAAACAATGTCGAGAGACTTAGTACCTGTGTCTTCTTGGAGGTTTATGGATTCAGGTCTTATGTTCAAATCATTCATCCATTAAAAATTTTGTGTGTGGTGTAAGAAATTGACCCAGTTATATTCTTCTGCATTTAGTGTCCAGTTTGCCTGTTAACGCTCACTGAAGAGACAGTCCTTCCCTCATGGCATATCTTCTGCTGCTGTGTCGTAAGTTAGGATCATCTACATGTGGGTAAGTTTTGTGAGCTTTCTGTTCTGTTCCACTGACCTGGTGTCTGTGTTTATGCCAGTACCATCCTGTTTTGATGACAACAGCTCTATAATCTAGCTTGAAATCCAGGAGTGTGTTGACTGCACCTTTCTTTCTCCAGGTTCCTCTGGGTATTTGGGGTCTTTTGTGATTCCATACACGTTTGAGGACTGTTTTCTATTTGCTCGAATAATGCCACTGGAATTCAGATAGGGATTTCATCACATCTGTTGATTGCTTTGGGTACGATGGACATGTTCACATAATTAACTTTTCCAGTTAAGGAGCACGGCATAAGCTTCCATTTGTTTGTGTTGCCTTCCAAATCTTTGACCCATACATTCTGTCCCCCTCGACACACATGTTTTTCATTTCTTTTCTGCCATGTGTTGAGTGTACTCTGTCTTTCTCATTTTTGGTTACTTTTATTCCTAGATTGTTTTTGATGAAATTGTAAATGGCATTGCCTTTTTAATTTCTCTTTGCGAAAGTGTGTCATCAGTATGCAAAAATGCAAGAAGTTGGGTCACCTGGGTGGCCCCATAGGTGAAGCGTCTGCCTTCAGCTCAGGTCATGAACCCAGAGTTCTGGCATTGAGCCCCGTGTTGGGCTCCCCGCATAGCGAGGGTCTGCTTCGCCCTCTTTCTGACACTCCCCCTGCTCGTGCTTTTTCTCTTCCTCTCAAATAAATAAATAAAATCTGAAAAAAAAGACAACAGGTCTCTGTATATTGACTTTATATGCTGCAGCTTTCTTGAATTTGTTTAAACTAACAGTTTTTTTGTGGAATTTTTCGGGATTTCATGTCATTTTCAAATAGTGACAGTTTTCCTGTATGGATTTCATATCTTTCTCTTTTTTTAAAATGATGTTAGTCACCCTACAGTACTTCATTTGTTTTTGATGAAGTGTTCCATGATTCATTGTTTGCATATAACACCTAGGGCTCATTATGACACGTGTCCTCCTTAATACCCATCACCAGGATAACCCATTCCCCTACCCTCCCTTTCTGCCACCTTCATTTTGTTTCCCAGTGTCAGTAGTCTCTCATGGTTCATCTCCCCCTCTCATTCCCCCCCCTTCACTTTTCCCTTCCTCTTCTAATGTCCTCCATGCTATTCCTTCCATTCCACATAGGAGTCAAACCTTAGGATAATTGTCTTTCTCTGCTTGACTTAATTTCACTTAGCATAATCCCCTCCTGGTCCATCCACGTTGGTGCAAATGGTGGGTATTCATCCTTTGTGATGACTAAGTAATATTCCACTGTATAGATGAACCACATCTTCTTCGTCCATTCATCTGCTGAAGGACATCTTGGCTCCTTCCACAGTTTGGCTATTATGGACATTGCTGCTATGAACATTGGGATATAGGTGCCCCTTCTTTTCATTAATCTGTGTCTATGGGGTAAATACCCAGTAGTGCAATTGGTGGGTCATAGGATAGCTCTGTGTTTAATGTCTTGAGGAACATCCATATTGTTCAAAAGTGGCTATACCAGTTGAATTCTCAAGAGTAGTGTAAGAGGGCTTCCCTTTCTCCACATCCTCTCTGAGTTTTTGTAATTTCCTGTCTTGTTAATTTTTTTTTTCAAGATTTTATTTATTTATTCGATAGAGATAGAGACAGCCAGCGAGAGAGGGAACACAAGCAGGAGGAGTGGGAGAGGAAGAAGCAGGCTCATAGCGGAGGAGCCTGATGTGGGGCTCGATCCCATAATGCCAGGATCACGCCCTGAGCCGAAGGCAGATGCTTAACCACTGTGCCACCCAGGTGCCCCCTGCCTTGTTAATTTTAACCATTCTAACTGGTGTAAGGTGGTAGCTCATTGTCGTTTTGATTTGTATTTGCCTGATGGCAAGTGACGTGAAACATTTTTTCATGTGTCTGTTGGCCATTTGTATGTCTTCTCTGGAGAAGTATATCTTTGTGTCTTCTGCCCATTTTTTGGGTGTTGAGTTTGAGGAGTTCTTTATAGATCTTGGATACCAGCTCTTTATCTGTAATATCATTTGCAGATATCTTCTTCGATTCCATAGGTTGCCTTTTTGTTTTGTTGATTGTTTGCTTTGCCGTGCAGAAGCTTTTTACCTTGATGAAGTGCCAATAGTTCATTTTTGCTTTTATTTCCTTTGCCTTTAGAGACGTGGCTTGCAAGAAGTTGTTCTGTCCAAGTTTGAAGAGTTCTTTTGATTTTGATATGATACAGGGATCCATTATCTTTCTTTCCTGATTGTATTCGAGTCCTCTGTCTTTCTTGGTGAGTCTAGCTAAGTTTGTAAGTTTTGTTTATCTTTCCAAAAAAGGCAGGTTTCATTTTCATTGTTTTTGTTTTTTTGGTCTTTTTAGTCTCTGTTGGATTTATTTATGCATTCCTTTTTGTTATTTCCTTATTTCTACTAATTTGGGGCTTTGTTGTTTTATTTTCTACTTCTTTACCACATAAATCAGGTTGTTTATTGGAGACCATTCTCATGGATTGATGAAGACTTTTATTTCTATGAAGGTCCCTAGCAGAGCTACTTTTGCTGCATCCCATAAGTTTTTGTAAGTTGTCTTTTTCATCAGTGTCAAGGTACTTCTAAATATTTTTTTATTTCTTCTTTGACTGTTGGTTATTCGGTAGCATGTTGTTAAATCTCCACATATTTTTTGAAGATTATTTAAGTATCTGACAGAGAGTGAGACAGTGAGAGAGGGAACGCAAGCAGGGGGGTTGGAGAGGGAGAAGCGGGCTTCCTGCTGAGCAAGGAGCCTGATTCCATGCTAAATCCCAGGATCCTGGAATCAGGACCTGAGCTGAAGGCAGATCCTTAACAACTGATCCACCCAGGCTCCCCAATCTCCACCTACTTTTGACTGTCCCATTTTTTTCTTGAGACTGATTTGTAGTTTCATATCATTGTGTTTGGACAAGATTTGAAGCAGAAGGTGAAGAGAGCATTCAGACGAAAAGTTTGTTTCCTGGAGGGTTTTCTGAAGGCAGAGCATGAGTTCCGTGGGGACGGAGGAAGGTTTTGTGAGACAGGGGGTGGGGTTAACCCTTGTTAGAATTACTGACTACTACCATGCAGGCTGTGTGCTACCCTTCACACCATAGTCCTGATGGACTTGTACTTCATTAGGAATATTTTCTAGGAGGTGTAGGCATTGCCTTCACTTAAAGAAAGGTGCCATGTGGGTTCTTGGCATGACCCCAGGTCAGCAACCAGGATGTATGGTATTGTGGGGGATCAGAATCAGGCTTTCTGTGGGAGGTGACAGAAATAGTTTATGGTGAGCTCCATGACCATAGGTGAGGTCCCGAGTGACCCACTGGGTGTTGGGTTCTGTGGATCTGTCTCATCAGGTGCTGTGGAATTCAGGGACACCCTCCTGTCTGTGGAATTGTGTGGAGACAGGTAGACATCAGTGTCTGGCCAGGCGGGGGAGCCACTGCTTGGTTTCCACGAAAGCTGACCAGGGTCTTTGACCGTGATTCCTAGCAGCTGCAAGGGGAGAGGAGGCCGGAGGTGGTGCACACTTCCTAGACTTGTGATCAGGACTAGTCTGGAACCCACTGAAGTCAGCCACACCAGGCACAGAAGGCACCCAGTCAGTGTAGCTGTGGGCACTGCTCCCATGGTACTTTCGGGCCAGCTCCATGCTGCCACCTCCTGCTTTTCATCATCATCTTCAAGGTCATGTGCCTCTGCTCTTGCCCCATGGCCTCCAGGGTATTGTCATTCCTCCATCTGGCCCTTGTCCCTGGTGCCCTGTGCAGTCTGATGCCAGGATAGCCTACTCGAGATAAACATCTGGCCCTGATGGAACACTTCCATGTATCTCGTGTGATGCGAGGATGAAGCCCTGCCCTGGAAGGTGGCTGCAAGTCCCCCATCAGGAGAGCCATGTCTCCCTTTTCAGCATGGCCTGCCCTCCCCTCAGTCTTCTTCAGGGAAGCTCTCCCCACTTCCTGAGATGACAGCTCTGAACTTAAAAATGAATGTTATTTTATATATCTCTATGCCTTAGTTCATCCATGGCATGTCTTTCAAACCCGTTAGTGGTTTTTTTTTTTTTTTTAGCAGTTCTCAAGGGCTGTCTGCTCAAGGAGGGGATGACCTGGGTGAGGCAGCTTTCCCTCTCATCTCCCTCAGCATGTCTCTGAGCCCTGGGGCCAGATGTCCCACTGAGGATTGAAGGACGCGAGCCAGCCCCTCCTGAGCCCAGGCTGTGTCAGCTGTGTAGACGGATGCGTGTCGGAGCAGTGGGCAGCTGGCATGGGCCAGGGGCAGGCAGTGTCTCCTCATTCCTTCACTCCCTTCCTCCCAGAGGTAGCTCAGAGCAGCCTTCAACCCCTGCATCTCCAGATCCCTTGACCTATGCCTCCTCTGTTCAGCTGGTGACCTTGGAGTTTCGTATGGATTGTACCTCCCATACCCTCTCCTGTAGCAGTTCCTGGATCAGGGGAGTGGTCAGACTCTTGTCTGCTTTTGGTCTTCTTCCTGTCCCGCACCAAGCCCACCCATCTTTGCATCTTCCATGTATGTGCTTGGAAGTAAGCCCATCCACTGGTAACCTATTAGCCAAATGGATCCCAGGCAAAGAACATTGAAGTAGAGATCCAGGATCCATAATAAACCTGATCTGAAACCTGTCCCAAAGTCTGTGACTCTCTCACACTGAAACAGAAACAATAATAGCTTTCTGGACTGTGAAGTGACATGTGTCTCTACTTCCAATCTTGAATGCATAGGTGCTGAGCCTGGACAGAAAAGGACCATGGCTCTCGTGGGCTGGGATCCACAGTAAGAACTCAGTGAATCTGAATTCCAGGCATAGAGTGAATAATTATTGCAGAGTGAATCCTCCCAAGTAGGGCTTATGAACAATGCACAGGAAAACCTTTTTCAAAGAGGTTCCTGAAAGAAAAATCTTTTTTAAAAATTTATTTTAATTCCAGTAGAGCTAACATACAGTGTTACATTCGTTTCAGGTGTACAATAGAGTGATTCAGTAATTCTATATATTACTCAGTGGTCATCAAGAAAAGTGTCCTCTTAATCCGCTTCATCTATTTGACTCATCCCTCTATCCACCTCCTCTCTGGTATCCATCTGTTTGTTCTCTATTGTTAAGAGTTTGTATTTTTCCACACCCATACTCAGGCAGCCCTGTTTGGGTAGAGTTGCCCTGTCCCCTGCGAGGGGGGATGGGTGTGGGCACGCTGTGAGCCAGTATTTCCAGGCTTTTGTTCCCTGGCGGCTTTCTCTGGTGGTCTGCTCTACCTCTTCTGAGAGTCAGAGCAGCAGAGGCCGAATTGTCACAGAACAGAGGGATTGCGGCCTGTTCTCCATGGATGTTCTGGCCACTTTAACTCCATTACTGTTGGTGCTGCTCAACCCCATAGCGTCCCTGGATGTGTGCCCCACACCTGGTGTCCCTGCCCTCACTTCCAGGGCAGGTGCATCTCTGTCCTTTGTGTTTCTAAGGCCACCAGCCGCCAGCCACCCCCTCGAGCTCCCAGATCTCCAGGTCTCAGTCTCGATCCCGTGAGCACACCAGGATTACGGAGATTCCTGAGAAGCCTGGTGGCATACCACCTCCTTCATGGTCTCAGTCTTCTGTTTCCCGGGTTCCAACCGCAAATCCGCCCGCTCCCCCATGCAGGGGCCCACCAGCCGCCAGCTGCCCCGTGTGCTCCCGGGTCTCTATGTCTGTCTATGCCCGGTGAGCACACCTGGATTCTGGAGTTCTGTGAGAAGCCTGGTGGTGGGCACACCTGGTTCAGGGTCTCAGTCTGCTGTTTCCCTGGTTCTGACCTTGAATCTGCCCGCTCCCCTGTGCAGGTGGCCTGCCAGCCTCCAGTGGACACGCACGCACTCCAGGAGCTCCCAATCTCATTCTGGATCCCATGAGCACACTGGGATTCCTGTGTTCCGGGAGATGCCTGGTGGTGTGCTCTCTGGGCTCACCAGTCTCAGTCCACTCTCTAGGGGTGCCTTCTGTGAGTCTGCCAGCTCCCCTGTGCAGGTGGCTGCTACTTCCTGGCACCCGAACGTGGCAGCTCCCTCCCCCTTCCTTTTATCTTCCAGTATCTGTGCCAGGTTTCAGGACTCCCCTCTTCCTACCTCAATACTCAGTGCTGGAGATGTTCATTTGTAGAGATCCAGATATATCTTCCTGCCTCTCAGGCTGATTCCATGGTTGTTTAGGCTGGCCTGGTACCTATCCAGCTGGACTCAGGGCACCTGCTGAAAAAGGGGTCCCCTACTCCTCTGCCATCTTAATTCCTCTCTTGTACCTGAAATAGTATTTAAAAACACTCAGCTCAGCCTCTTCTACAAAGTGAGCCAATGCTTATAAACATGGCTAAAATATTGCCTTACCTACGATGACTTCCCAGCCATCCTAGTGTTTAAGTGGTATGACTGTGACTTACATTAGTCAACATTTGCAGAGAAAGAACTTAGGGTATCCAGGGGGCACTTCATGTTGAAATTAGTTTGGGACAACGAGCTACTGTGTTTTATTCTGCAGTCCAAGGGAATGGTGCCAGACATCTCTAAGGTGTCTAGCAGTTCTACATTTCTGATTTTAAGTGGTCTGTGTGCTTCAGAGATTTGGGCAGGAGAAGGGCAGGAGTCCAGAGACTGTGAACACTTCTGTTACCTGTGCTGACCATGGAGCAGGTAGCCTTCTGTGGGCATCAATTTGATTTCTTGGTACTCTTGTGAAAGGTGCTTTTGTCTCAAATTCCTCCATTTAGTAGTAATTATAATGATGAAAGTAATTTTTATCTTATATCATCTGTGGGCCCTGATCCTGGGCTCCCAGGGAAGCTATCCTTTAACATTTTACCCGGCTCAAAATGATTGGGAAAAACTCA
The DNA here is from genome assembly GCF_024610735.1 of Ursus americanus. Lineage (NCBI taxonomy): Eukaryota > Metazoa > Chordata > Mammalia > Carnivora > Ursidae > Ursus > Ursus americanus. Next base: position 84,483,828 of record NC_142132.1, read on the forward strand.
AAGCATGGGAACTATTTCTACCCCAAGCACATGTTGTACATCTGCTTCGAGAAGAAAACAACCAAAAATGCCAACATGAAGATAAGAAAAAATAAAGAACCTCTTTGGCTCCCATAAGATTAAAGTCGTACTGACATGTACGTACTGAAAATGCATGAAATCATTGCATTTCCTAAAGCCCAAGCCTTGAAGGGTCTGGGAGCCACTGACCTTGCCCAGAACCAGGCACACCCCAGCAGGGAGGGCCGGTGCAGAAAGGAAAGGGGCAGGACTCTGAGGGTGGTCTTCAGCTAGAGGGGTCCCTGGAAGGGGCCAGGTGTGTGTGGGGGCCCCGGCCCACGACCCCACCCATGCCTGTGCTGGGTGTTGGGTAGAGGAGGCGCCTCTTGGGCCCCCTGCACTTTCAGGTTTTCCAGGGCTTGAGGGCGGGTTGCCCAGCATCCAAGGGGCTCAGGCACCAACCTCCCCAACCATTCAGCACTTGGGGGTGGTGCTATGTCTCTGTGGGCAGTCCCAGATTTGCAGTGGGTTGCAGACTTGGGGCAGAAGAAGGGGCACTGAGAGACAGAGAGTTGCCCTGTGGAGATCCCTGCTGGTGAGTGAGCAGCGTGCACTGGGGTGGGGGTCCGGGGGTAGGGTGCGCCCCAGGTGGGAGGCACGGTTCTGGAAGGGCACGTGGAGAGGGTTCATTGAGGGGACTCAGGTGAGTTCTCTTTTTCCCTTTAAAGTCTTTTCTGCCCCATGTCCTCAACTGGCCTTATTCCCCATACCCGTGAACTCCAGGGCGCCCAATCACCTGAGCTTTTGTGGGATGGGTTGCAGAATTTCAGGGTTTCCCCTGTTCCCCTGGAAGAGTGCGGGTAAAGACCTCACAGAATCCCCACTTTCAGTTCTCTGACACAGTGCAGGCGATTCATCTTGAGCAGCACACCGAGTTCAGCAGTGTGTGCCCTGGTCCCCCAGGCACAGGTGTGGCAGTAGCAAAACCCAGAGCCGTCCCCCAACTTCAGCATTATGCCCCTTGTGCCCCTGGGTTAGTGGTAATTGGCCATTAGAATCATGCAGGAAAATCCTCCAGGTGGGGGCCTGGAGGCGGTCATAAACCAGACCCCACTCTAGTTGCATTGGGAATAGACGAATTGAGGGTTTCTTTAGAAGAGTAAGTCTGCTTTCCAGAAAAGGCAAGGTCATTGGTCTATTGAGAATGAAGATAATTACTGGTAAACAACAAGTATATGTTGCCCCTTCACCCAGAAACCGAAGGAGGTGTGCAAGCTTTAGGTCAGAGGTGCCTTCTTCTCCACAGCTGACAGCACTTCTCTGCTCTGGCTCCAAGACACACAAGGTTTTGAACGTCAGCATCGGAGTCAGCGAGGCAGCTTGTCACAGGATGCCAAGGTTCAGAGAAAGCACAGGTATGTTTGGCAAAATGTCCTAACTATGTCAGGGCTGGAGGTAAAACCTCTCATTATCCCAAAACCTCGTGGGCTTTTCTCTTTTCTCTAGTTGAGCCACAAAGTAAAATTGAAGTAGCTGTCAGCATTCTGGGTTTGGTGCAAGAATTACTTAGTTTCCCTGCTGGTAGAACTTTGCAGGGGATCACAATTTCTCTGTCCATTTATTGCTTACAAATGTATTTTGACCATCTGTTTCCTAGGAACCCTCTTTTATTAGAAAGGGGAGGTGAGATTCACTCTGTGCCTGTTTGTAACATCTAATTTGTTCCTTCATCTAACAGTGTTTATTCAATTGGGCCTAAGATATGGTTCAGTGGCCAGCATCTAGAGTTAGGTGGCTTTCTTTCATCTGATACAGACCTGCATGATGTCATTTGACAAAGGTGATGTTTTATCATTGATTAGTTTATTCATCAGAAGAGTTAAAATTAGGGTGGAGGGAAAATTGAAAATTATCCAAAGTGGCCTGTTCCTGTTTAAAAGTTGAGCTTGACTTTCTAGTTTTACTAAATGTAATATCTCGATATTTTGAGGTGCCATATTCTCTCTGTAGTTTATTTGGTGGTGGAGTCAGAAGGAGAGTCTGGGAATTCTTTTGGATAGTGGCATGCTGGTGGCTTCAAGGGGCTTGGCGTCAGGGGCCTTGGGGTGAAGTCTGCAGCTGCTTGCCTGACCCTGAGTGCATCTCACAGAGGTTTTGTTTCCTCTTATGAAATTGCCGGCAGATAATGTTCTGCTTAAAGGGGAAGCCTCATATCCTGTTGGTGGGAATGCAAAGTGGTGCAGCAAGTCTGGGAAACAGTGTGGGGGTTCCTCAAAAAGTTAAACATTGAACAACCCCATGTACCAGCAATTGCTCTCCTAGGTATTTACCCAAAGGATACAAAAATGCAGATTCAAAGGGGGTCCATGCACCATGATGTTTATAGCAGCAATGTCCACAGTAGCCAAACTATGGAGAGAATCCCAAAGTCCATGCACTGATGAATGGATAAAGCAGATGTGGGATACATATATATACTGGAATATGACCCAGCTTCAAAAAGAATGAAATCTTACCATTTGCAAGGATGTGGATGGACCTAGAGTGTATTAAGCTAAGCAAACTCAGTGAGGAAAGACAAGTATCCTATGCTCTCATGCTTGTGGAATTTCAGAAAGAAAACAGATGAACAGAGTTGAGGAGTGATGAGAGAGGCAAACAAGGAAATAGACTCAACCTTGGAGAACAAACTGAGTGTTGCTGCAGGACAGGGGCATGGGGGGAAGAGTTAAACGGGTGAGGGGTATTAAGGAGGTCACTTGTGATGAGCACCGAGTTCTGTATGCAGGTGAGGAATCACTAAATCCTACCCCTGAAGCGAATATTCCATGGCATGTGAACTAACTGGAATTTAAGTAAAAGAAGAAAGGAAAAAGTGTTCTGCTTCATGAAGAGTGAGGTGAAATTGTAGTGAATTGGGCTGTACTATTCTATAGATGAGAGTTGTAAAACACCCTGTTGTAGGATACACTAGTTTCTTATCACATAAGGAGTCCTCAGAAAGCTGCATGGAAAAAATTCAGGTCTCAGAGCATGTTCATGACCCACTGATATGTTACAGTTTGCACAGGTAGGAAAGAAGGTGGAGAGAAAGGCAACAGAATGGGAAAGTAGTTGTGAACCTTTCATTAGTTAGCATTATAGCTTTCTCATGAAAGCTTTGCGCCAGTGTGATTTTCGAAGCAGAGGGGGAATCCGGGAGCATTGCAGGAGACGGGGGAGTTCCAAGTCTGGGTAAAGCTGACAGGGGTCCCAGAGGAGAGCTGAATGCATTCTGCAGCAGGGTGTGGGCAGGGTGGGCTCCAGGGGTGGCTGTGGGTCTCCTGGGTGAGAGTTGTGACAGGTGAGGGCTGTGTGCAAGTTCCTGTCTGTGTGCAAGTTCCTGGCTGAGGACAAGTGAGGGACAGGCGGAGAGCTGGCAGAGAACCTTCTTCTGGGCCACCAGCCTCACCCAACACACAGCCTCTTCTTCTGTCCCTGTCACTCCAATTCAGACTTCTCCGAAGGTGAGTGAGAACACATCAAGAACATTCTGAACAGAAGGGAAAGCATGTGCAAAGGCTCTGGGGCAGGAGAATTCCAGGTATGTCCAGGAGTAGCAGGATGGCCCTGTGGCCACAGGAGACAGCTTAGGACATGACCTCAGCGAGGTGACAGAAAGCCATTCCAGGCTAAAACCCCATGAGATGCTGTTTCACTGGGCCATCCGGGCTACAGTGTTGAGAACAGATGACAGAGGGTTGAAGATGGCAAGACAGGTCAATGACGAAGCTTTTCCAGGAACTCAGGCACTGTGGACCAGACAGGTGGCCTTGGATGGAGTGTAGACCTATTTTCGGTCCATTTTGAAGGTGGAGCTCACAGGATTTGCTGATCGGTTAGCTATTAGGGGCAGGAGAACAGAGGAATTGGGGTAACTCCCAGCTGTTGTGGGTTGTCCTGATCAAGGGGAAGGAGAGGGTTTCTCGGGGGGTAGGAAGTAGTCCGTGTTCCGCATGCTGAGGCACGTGCCTTTCCTGGTGTATCTGCTGAGGTTTGTGTCTGGGAGAACCTTTCACATCTCCTCCCTCAGCAATGCTCAAGTACAAGTATCCCCCACTTTTTAAACGTTCACAGTAAGACACTGGGCTTTCTTGAAAGAAGTACATTATTACCCAGCTTCAGTAAGAGGAAGAGACCTGAAGAGGATTTTCTTCTTATGAAAAAAGGTGAACAGTGAGAATCACGTTCAGCATCTGTTTTGGGGAGAAGCACGACAGAGGCGGCGTGCACCCCAACCAGCTCCTTCCGCTGGGAACCGCTCTCCGCATCCAGCCACCAGCACTTTGAATTGTGTCTGTCAGCCTCTGCTGTGCTTTATCTTCATTTATGCTGGGCCTCCCTTAGAAACTTGTGTCCTAAAGCCTAAGAAAAGCCAAAGAGAAGGAATTTTGGAGTGAGGACACTATCTAATTGTTCCGTGTAAATTAATGGCCATTCCTTCTTGACTCCATTTCTGCTGTGCAAGGTTTCTCAGAAGCCCTGTACTTTCAAAGAGCAGGGAAACCTATACCCCATGCGGCGGGGTTAATTTTAGACTCCATGCTGGACAGAATATTTCATGACTATAGGATTTTCTCACTCAAACATTGAGACTTTGACCACCTTCACCCGTTTCTACCACCCCATCCCCAAATCTGGCACCTACCAATCTGCTCTCAGTATCTATGCATTCAGTATTTGTTTATTCCATGTGGAATGTACATGAGAGCATCTGGTATTGGTCTTTCTGTGTCTGAGTTACTTGGCATTAGGCCCCCAAGGTCTGTGTTTCCATGTCTGGTTCTTGTGAATAATGCTGCAGTGAATGTGGGAGTGCATCTGTCTTTTTGAGGCAGCATTTTTGTGTTCTCTGAATCAATACTCAGTACAGCCATTACTGGGTCATGTGGTAGTTGCATTTATTTTTTCAGGAACCTCCATACCGTTTGTCACAGTGGCTGCACCAATTTCCATTCCCAGCAATAGTGCACAGTGTCTCCTTGTCTGCACACCCTTGACCCCACCTGGTGTCTGTCTCTGGGACAATTGCTGTTCCAACAGTTGTGAGGGGATAGCCGATTGTGGGTTTGACTGATGTTTTCCTAATGATGATTAGTGATGTCGTACAACTTTTTCTGTCTGTTGGCACATGTGTGCCATCTTTGGAAAGTATCTATTCACATATTCCCCCCATTTTTATATAGTTTTTTTGTTTTGATTTGTATGAGTGCTGTGTGCCTTTTGGATATTAGCCTCTCCTCACACATATGATTCGCAGATTTTTTTTTTCTTATTGGGTCTGTGGCCTTTTAAGTTTTTGCTGGTTTCTTTTGCCGTGTGGAAGATTTCAGTTTGATGTTGTTCCACATGTTTATTTTTGCTTTTGTTGCTTTGCATTTGGTGTCCGATCCGAAGACTCTTTGCCAAATCTAATGTCGAGAGACTTAGTACCTGTGTCTTCTTGGAGGTTTATGGATTCAGGTCTTATGTTCAAATCATTAATCCATTAAAAATTTTGCGTGTGGTGTAAGAAAGTGGCCCAGTTATATTCTTCTGCATGTAGTGTCCAGTTTGCCTGTTACCGCTCACTGAAGACACAGTCCTTCCCTCATGGCATATCTTCTGCTGCTGTGTCGTAAGTTAGGATCATCTATGTGTGGGTAAGTTTCTGAGCTTTCTGTTCTGTTCCACTGACCTGGTGTCTGTATTTATGCCAGTACCATCCTGTTTTGATGACAACAGCTTTGTAATCTAGCTTGAAATCCAGGAGTGTGTTGACTGCACCTTTCTTTCTCCAGGTTGCATTGGGTATTTGGGGTCTTTTGTGATTCCATCCAAGTTTGAGGACTGTTTTGTATTTGCTTGAATAATGCCACTGGAATTCAGATAGGGATTTCTTAGATAGTCGATTGCTTTGGGTACTATGGGCATGTTCAGATAATTAACTCTTCCAGTTAAGGAGCATGGCGTATGCTTCCATTTGTTTGTGTTGCTGTCTAAATCTTTGACCCATACTTTCTGTCCCCCTTGACACACATGTTTTTCATTTCTTTTCTGCCATGTGTTGAGTGTACTATGTCTTTCTCATTCTTGGTTACTTTTATTCCTAGATTTTTATTGATGCAATTGTAAATGGCATTGCTTTTTTAATTTCTCTTTGCGAAAGTGTGTCATCAGTGTACAGAAATGCAAGAGGTTGGGTCATCTGGGTGGCCCCATAGGTGAAGCGTCTGCCTTCAGCTCAGGTCATGAACCCAGAGTTCTTGGATCGAGTCCCGTGTTGGGCTACCCTCTTAGCGAGGGTCTGCTTCTCCCTCTTTTTGACACTACCCCTGTTCGTGCTTTTTCTCTTCCTGTCAAATAAATAAATAAAATCTGAAAAAAAAAGACAACAGGTCTCTGTATATTGACTTTATATCCTGCAACTTTCTTGAATTTGTTTATTCTAACAGTTTTTTTTGTGTGTGTATGTGTAATCTTTCGGGATTTCATGTCATTTTCAAATAGTGAGTTTTCCTGTATGGATTTCATATCTTTCTATTTTTTAAAAAAGATGTTAGTCACCCTCCAGTACTTCATTTGTTTTTGATGTAGTGTTCCATTATTCACTTTTTGCATATAACACCTAGTGCTCATTATGACACGTGCCCTCCTTAATACCCATCACCAGGATAACCCATTCCCCTTCCCCTCCCTTTCTGCAACCTTCAGTTTGTTTCCCAGTGTCAATAGACTCTCATGGTTCATCTCCCCCTCTCAACCCCCCCTTCACTTTTCCCTTCCTTCTTCTAATGTCCTCCATGCTATTCCTTCCATTCCACATAGGAGTCAAACCTTATGATAATTGTCTTTCTCTGCTTGACTTAATTTCACTTATCATAATCCCCTCCTGGTCCATCCACGTTGGTGCAAATGGTGGGTATTCATCCTTTCTGATGACTGAGTAATATTCCATTGTACAGATGAACCACATCTTCTTTGTCCATTCATCTGCTGAAGGACATCTTGGCTCCTTCCACAGTTTGGCTATTATGGACATTTCTGCTATGAACATTGGGATACAGGTGCCCGTTCTTTTCATTACTCTGTGTCTATGGGGTAAATACCTAGTAGTGCAATTGGTGGGTCGTAGAAATGCTCTGTGTTTAACGTCTTGAGGAACCTCCATATTGTTTTCCGAAGTGGCTGTACGAGCTTGAATTCTCACGAGTAGTGTTAGAGGGCTCCCCTTTCTCCACATCCTGACTTTCTTTTATTTACTGTCTTGTTAATTTTTCCCCAAGATTTTATTGATTTATTCCACAGAGATAGAGACAGCCAGCAAGAGAGGGAAAACAAGCAGGTCGAGTGGGAGAGGAAGAAGCAGGCTCATAGCGGAGGAGCCTGATGTGGGGCTCGATCCCATAATGCCAGGATCACGCCCTGAGCCGAAGGCAGATGCTTAACCACTGTGCCACCCAGGTGACCCCTGCCTTGTTAATTTTAACCATTCTAACTGGTTTAAGGTGGTATCTCATTGTCGTTTTGATTTATATTTGCCTGATGGCAAGTGATGTGGAGCATTTTTTCATGTTTCTGTTGGCCAATTGTATATCTTCTCTGGAGAAGTATCTCTTTGTGATTTTTGCCCATTTTTGGTTGTCAAGTTTGAGGAGTTCTTTATAGATCTTGGATACCAGCCCTTTATCTGTAATATCATTTGCAGATATCTTCCTCGATTCCATAGGTTGCCTTTTTGTTTTGTTGATCGTTTGCTTTGCCGTGCAGAAGCTTTTTATCTTGATGAAGTGCCAATAGTTCATTTTTGCTTTTATTTACTTTGCCTTTAGAGACGTGGCTTGCAAGAAGTTGTTGTTTCCAAGGTTGAAGAGTTCTTTTCATTTTGATATGAGACAGGAATCCATTATCTTTCTTTCCTGATTGTCTTCAAGTCCTCTGTCTTTCTTGGTGAGTCTAGCTAAGTTTGTCCGTTTTGTTTATCATTCCAAAAAACGCAGGTCTCATTTTCATTGTTTTTTTTTTTTTGTCTTTTTAGTCTCTGTTGGATTTATTTATGCATTCCTTTTTGTTATTTCCTTATTTCTACTAATTTGGGGCTTTGTTTGTTGTTTTATTTTCTACTTCTTTACCACATAAATCAGGTTGTTTATTGGAGAGCATTCTCATGGATTGATGAAGACTTGAATTTCAATGAACGTGCCCCATAGAGCTACTTTTGCTGCATCCCATAAGTTATTGTACGTTGTTTTTTCATCAGTGACCAGGTACTTCTAAATTTTTTTTTATTTCTTCCTTGAATGTTGGTTGTTCAGAAGCATGTTGTTAAATCTCCACATATTTTTTTAAAGATTATTTAAGTATCTGACAGAGAGTGAGACAGGGAGAGAAGGAATGCAAGCAGGGGGTTGAGAGAGGGAGAAGCGGGCTTCCCACTGCGCAAGGAGCCTGATTCAGGGCTCATCCCAGGATCCTGGGAACAGGACCTGAGCTGAATGCAGATCCTTAAGACTGAGCCACCCAGGCTCCCCAATCACCACCTATTTTTGACTGTCCCATTTTTTTTTCTTGAGACTGATTTCCAGTTTCATATCATTGTGGTTGGACAAGGTTTGAAGCAGAAGTTGAAGAGAGGATTCAGATGAAAGGTTTGTTTCCTGGAGGGTTTTCTGAGGGCAGACCATGAGTTCAGTGGGGATGGAGGAAGGTTGAGTGAGAAGGGGGGTGGGGTTAACCCTAGTTAGAATTACTGACTACTACCATGCAGGCTGCGTGCTACTGTTCACACCGTAGTCCTGATGGACCTGTACTTCATTAGAAATATTTTCTAGGAGGTGTAGGCATAGCCTTCTCTAAAAGAAAGGTGCCATGTGGGTTCATGGCATGACCCCAGGTCAGCAACCAGGATGTATGGTATTGTGGGGGATCAGAACCAGGCTTTCTGTGGAAAGTGACAGAAATAGTTTACGGTGAGCTCCATGACCATAGGTGAGGTCCCAAGTGACCCACTGGGTGTTGGGTTCTGTGGATCTGTCTCATCAGGTGCTGTGGAATTCAGGGACACCCTCCAGTCTGTGGATTTGTGTGGAGACAGGTAGACATCAGTGTCTGGCCAGGCACGAGGGTCGCACTGGACCACCACCAAAGTTGCAGCGTGCGGGGGAGCCACTGCTTGGTTTCCACGAAAGCTGACCAGGGTCTGTGACCATGATTCCTAGCAGCTGCAAGGGGAGAGGAGGCCTGGGGTGGTGCACACTTCCTAGACTTGTGGTCAGGACTAGTCTGGAGCACACTGAAGTCAGCCACAGCGGGCACAGAAGGCACCCAGTCAGTGTATCTGTGGGCACTGCTCCCATGGCACTTTCGGGCCAGCTCCATGCTGCCACCTCCTGCTTTTCATCATCATCTTCAAGGTCATGTGCCTCTGCTCTTGCCCCATGGCCTCCGGGGTATTTTCAGTCCTCCATCTGGCCCTCGTCCCTGGTGCCCTGTGTAGTCCGATGCCAGGGTAGCCTTCTCGAGACAAACATCTGGCCCTGATGGAACACTTCCATGGATCTTGTGTGATGCGAGGATGATGCCCTGCCCTGGAAGGGGGCTACAGGTCCCCCATCAGGAGAGCCATGTCTCCCTTTTCAGCAAGGCCTGCCCTCCCCTCAGTCTTCTTCAGGGAAGCTCTCCCCTCTTCCTGAGATGACAGCTCTGAACTTAAAAATGAATGTTCTTTTACATATCTCTATGCCTTAGTTCATCCATGGCATGTCTTTCAACCCCGTTAGTGTTTTGTTTTTTTTTTTTTTTTTTAGCAGTTCTGAAGGGCTGTCTGCTCAGGGAGGGAATCACCTGGGTGGGGCAGCTTTCCCTCTCATCTCCCTCAGCCTGTCTCTGAGCCCTGGGGCCAGCTGTCCCACTGAGGATTGAGGGATCCGAGCCAGCCCATCCTGAGCCCAGACTGTGTCAGTTGTGTAGACTGATGCGTGTCGGAGCGGTGGGCAGCTGGCATGGGCCAAGGGCAGGCAGTGTCTTCTTCTCATTCCTTCCCTCCCTTCCTCCCAGAGGAAGCTCAGAGCAGCCTTCAACCCCTGCATCTCCAGATCCCTTGACCTATGCCTCCTGTGTTCAGCTGGTGACCTTGGAGTTTCTCATGGATTCTACCTCCCGTACACTCTTCCGTAGCAGTTCCTGGATCAGGGAAGGGGTCGGACCCTTGTCTGTTTTTGGTCTTCTTCCTGTCCCGCACCAAGCCCACCCACCGTTGCATCTTCCATGTATGTGCTTGGAAGCAAGCCCATCTACAGGGAACCTATTAGCCAAATGGATCCAGGCAATAAACATTGAAGTAGAGATCCAGGATCCATAATAAACCTGCTCTGAAACCTGTCCCAACGTCTGTGACTCTCTCACACTGAAACAGAAACAATAATAGATTTCTGGACTGTGAAGTGACATGTGTCTCTACTTCCAATTTTGAATGCATAGGTGATGAGCCTGGACAGAAAAGGACCATGGCTCCCGTGGGCTGGGATCCACGGTAAGAACTCAGTGAAATCTGAATTTGAGGTATGGAGTGAGTAATTATTGTAGAGTGAATCCTCCCAAGTAGGGCTTATGCACAGTGCACAGGAAAAGCTTTTTCAAAGAAGTTCCTGAAAGAAAAATCTTTTTTAAAAATTTATTTTAATTCCAGTAGAGCTAACATACAGTGTTACATTCGTTTCAGATGTACAATAGAGTGATTCTGTAATTCTATATATTACTCAGTGGTCATCAAGAAAAGCGTCCTCTTAATCCCCTTCATCTATTTCACTCATCCCTCTATCCACCTCCTCTCTGGTAACCATCCGTTCTCTATTGTTAAGAGTTTGTATTTTGGTGTGTCTCCTTTTTCTCTTTTAGTTATTTATTTTTGTTTGTTTCTAAAATTCCCCATTAGAGTGACATCGTATGGGATTTGTCTTTCTCTGACTGACTGATTTTAGTTAGGATAATACTCTCTAGCTCCATCCATGTGGCTGCAAATGGCAAGTTTTCATTCTTTTTCAAGCCGAGTAATACTCCATTGTGTGTGTGTGTATGTGTGTGTGTGTGTGTGTGTGTGTGTGTGCATGTGTGTGTGAATACACACATCTATCATCTCATTTGTCAATTTTTCTACAGACACTTGGGTTGCTTCCATATTGTGATATTGTAAATAATGGTGCAAGAAACATAGGGGTGCACGTATCCTTTTACGTTACTGTTTTACTATTCTTTGGGTAAATACGAGTAGTGTGATTGTTGGATCGTAGGGTAGTTCTATATTTAATTTTTTGAGGAACCTTCATACTGTTTTCCATGGTGGCCACCACAGTTTGCATTCCCACCCACAGTTCGTGAGGATTCCCCTTTATCCACATCCTCCCAACACCTGTTCTTTGTTGTGCTTTTGATGTTAGCCATTCTGACAGGTTTGATGTATTACCTCATTGTCCTTTGGATTTACATTTTCCTGATGATGGGTGATGGTGAACATCTTTTCACGGGACTGTTGGCCATTTGTATTTCTTCTCTTGAGAAATGTCTGTCCATGTCTTCTGCCTATTTTTTAACTGGATTATTTGTTTTTTGGGGGTCGAGTAGTATCAGTTCTATATGTTTTGGAACTATCCCTTTATTGCATATGATCTTTGCAAATATCTTCTCCCTTTGAGTAGGTTTTCTTATTATTTTTACCTTTTCATTGTTCTTCTGCCGTGTGGAAACTTTTTATTTTGCTGTATTCCCAATAGTTTATTTTTGCTTTCATTTCCTTTGCCTCAGGAGACAGTCCAGAAAAACGTTGGTATGGTCCATGTCAAGAAGTTACTCTTCCCTCCTGTAGGATTTTTATGGATTCAACTCTCATATTGAGGTCTTGAAACTGTTTTGTGTTTGTCTGTATTGTGTAAGAAAGCAGTCTAATTTCATTCCTTTGTGTGTAGCTGTCTAGTTTTCCCAACACCATTTGTTGTAGAGACTGTCCTTTTCCCTTTTGATATCGTTGCTTGCTTTGTGGAAGATTCATGGACCACATAATTGTGGGCTTCTGTCTGAACTTGTATCCTGTTCCTTTGGTCGCTGTGTCTACTTTTGTGCCATACTGTCTTGTTAGGATGACTGCAGCTTTGTAGTATAACCTGAAATCTGAAATTGTGAGCCTCCAGCTTTGTTTTTCTTTTCCACATTGCACTGGCTGTTCGGAATCTTTAGTGGTTCCATACAAATGTTTAGGATTGTTTATTCGAGGTCTTTTGTTCTTTAATTTAAATTCAATTAGCCAACTTACAGTACACCATTAGTTTCAGATGTAGTCTTCAATAAATTTTCAGTCGTGTGTAACACCCAGTGCTCATTGTATCGTGTGACCTCCTTAATGCTACTCACCCAGTTACCCCCCCCCAACTTCTTCTCCAACAATCATCAGTTTCTTGCGATAGTTAGGAGTCTATCATGGGTTTTCTCCCTCTCTGATGACTTCCCATTCTATTTTCCCTTCCTTCCCCTATGGTCTTCTTCCTTGTTTCTGATATTCCACATAGGAGTGAAAGCATATGATCATTGTCTTTCTTTCATTGACTTATTCCACTCAGCATAATACCCTCCAGCTCCACCCAGGTCGGTGTGATGGTAAGTACTCATCCTTTCTGATGGCTGAGTAATATTCCATTATATATATATGATCCACATCTTCTTTATCCATTCATCTATCCATGGTCATCTGCACTCCTTCCACAGCTTGTCTATTATGGATATTGCTGCTATGAACACTGGGGTGCATGTGTCCCGTCTTCACTACCTCTGTCTGTTTGGGGTAAATACCCAGTAGTGCAATTGCTGGGACATAGGGTAGCTTTATTTATAACTTCTTGAGGAAACTCCGTACCATTTTCAAGAGTGGCTGTACCGGACTGCATTCGTACAGGGGTGTAAGAGAGATCCCGTTTCTCCACATCCTCTCCAACATGTATAGTTTCATGTCTTCTTATTTTTAGATATTCGGCCTCGTGTGATATGGCATCTATAGGGGTTTAGATTTGCATTTCCCTGAAGCCAAGTGATATGAAGCATTTATGCATGTATCTTTTGGTCACCAGTATGTCGTCATCAGTGAAGTGACTTCCCATTTTAATCCATCTGAAGACCTAAACCTGGGTAAGGCACTGAAGCTGGATAATGCCATCAGTTGGAATTGTGGAGAATTTCAAAAGATCTCCGTGGAGAGCAAGTTTCAAGTTCAGTGTGAAGCTACTAATTGGATCTGGGGACATCTCTGAAAGTGGGGGTTGCCTGGGATGGGCTGAGGGGGCCCTCTGATTTTCCTATGAATCCTTGCTGCAGCCCCAAATGGACAGTTTCCTGCTGTGGGGCAGGCTGAGTCCTCTAGTCGTGCAGAGGTGAGCCCAATGCCTGGTGCCTTGGAGGAAGGCCAACGGGGAGGAACCCTCAGCAGAAGAACCAGGGTTAGGTTAGGCATCAAGGACAGCAGGTCTGAACTGCCCAGTGGTCAGAGAACTCCCAGGCCGAGTGAGATGAGGGCACAAGGGCGGGTGAGTGTGAGCCTTGGGGTTTCATCCGGAAGATCCCACAAAAGTCGGGGTTCACCAGAAGGGGCTCTCAGGGCATGCCCCAATTCTCTTGCCCTGACTGCTCTGTTGTGCACCAAAATGGTACAGTGTACTGTGGGCTGCAGGCTGAGTCCTACGGTGGGGCTTGGGTGTCCCCAATCCCCCGGAGTGGGATGCCAGGACCCTGGGGAGGGGCCCCTCTGTGGCCAACCTAGGGTAAGGGTTAGGGTCCAGGAGCCCGGCAGGGACAATCTGCAGGCTGTGCGGTGAGCTTTGTGGAGGGCTGAGAGGAGGCCATGGGGGAGGGTGAGCATGGGCCTCAGGGTTGGGGCACGGGGGGCTGCCAAAGGTGGGGACGGGCTCCGAGGGCCTCCCCAAGTTCTCATGCCCTGTAGGCTCCGTAGAGCCCCAAGGGGCACGGTTTCCTGTCGGGTGGCAAGCTGAGTCCTCCGGTGGGGTACAGGTATCCCAATTCCCTGGGGCTGCGGTGTAAGGCTCCTGGGGAGGCCCCCACACCTGCGGCCGACCTACGGCTAGGGTTAGGCCCCAGGAGCCCCGCAGGCCCGATCTGCTGGCTGTATGGCGAGCTACACGGGCTGAGGTCAGGGTGTGGGGAGGGTGAGCGTGGGCCTCAGGGTTGGGGTGTGGGAGGCCGCTGAAGTTCGCTGGTGGCTCAGGAGGGCCCTCCTGGTTCTCCCGCCCTGAATGCTCTACAGCCTCCCAAGGGGCACGGTTTCCTGCAGCCTGGCAAGCTTTGTCCTGCAGTGGGGCTCAGGTGTCCCGAATCCCTGCGGCTGTGGCTCCAGGCTCCTGTGGAGCGGCCCCTCCACAGATGATCTGGGGTTAGGGTTGGGGCCCAGGAACTCCGCAGGCCAGATCTGCCCACTATGTGGCGATCTCTGCCGCGGGCTGAGGTGAAGGTGTGGGCTGGGGTGAGCATGGGCTTCAAGATTGGGTTTAGGGATCGCCGAAGTTCGCCGGGGGCTCTGGGGGCCCTCCTGGTTCTCCCGCCCTGAATGCTCTACAGCCTCCCAAGGGGCACAGTTTCCTGCAGGCTGGCAAGCTTTGTCCTGCAGTGGGGCTCAGGTGTCCCCAGTCCCTGGGGCTGCGGTACTGGGCCCCAGGGGAGGGGCCCTACCCAGCCGACCTAGGGTCAGGTCTAGGCCCCAGGAACCCGGCAGGCCTGATCTGCTGGCTCTGCGACGAGTTCGGTGGTAAGCTGAAGGGAAGGCATGGGGCGGGATGAGCGTGAGACTCAGTGTTGGGGTGTAGGGGGCCGCCGAGGATCGCTGGGGCACAGGGGGTCCCTACCAGTTCTCCTGCACGGGATGCTCTGTGGCGCCCCAAGGTGCATGGTTTCCTGAGGGGTAGCAGGCTGAGTCCAGTGGTGGGGCTCAGGTGTATCCAATCCCTGGGGTTAGGGTACGGATTAGGGTACGGGTTAAGGTTAGGGTATGGGTTACGGTTAGGGTATGGGTGAGTGTAGGGGTTAGGGTTAGGGTAAGGAGTGGGTACGGGTTAGGGTTGGGTTTAGGGGTTACAGGTTAGAGGTTATGGGTTAGGGTACAGAATAGGGTCTAGGGTACGGGTTAGGGTTTAGGGTTTGGGTTTTGGGTTAGGGTTAGGGTTCGGTACGGGTTAGGTTTAGTGTACGGGTTAGGGTTAGGGTACGGGTTAGGGTACGCATTAGGGTACAGTTTAGGGTTCGGGTTAGGGTACAGTTTAGGGTAAGTGTTGGTGTACGGATTTGGATACGGTTTAGGGTACGGGTTAGGGTTAGGGTACGGGTTAGGGTTAGGGTACAGTTTAGGGTTATGGTACAGGTTAGGTTACGGTTTAGATTTAGGGTTAGGGTACAGGTTAGGGAACGGGTTAGGGATAGGAATAGGCTACGGTTAGGGTTAGGGTATGGGTTAGGATACGGGTTAGGGTACAGGTTAGGGTTAGGTATGGATTAGGGTATGGGTTACGGTCCAGGTTAGGGATAGGGTACGGGTTAGGGTATGGGTTAGGGTATGGGTTAAGGTATGGATTAAGGTTAAGGTAAGGGTACTGGTTAGGGTTAGGGTACGGGTTACGGTTTAGGGTTTAGGGTTACAGTTAGGGTATGGGTTAGGATTAGGTTTCGGGTAGGGTTAGGGTACGGGTTATGGTACGAGTTAGGGAATGGGTTAGGGTCAGGGTTTCGGGTTTCGGGTTAAGGTTAGGGTACAGGTTAGGGTACTTGTTAGGGTTACATTTAGGTTTAGGGTACAGTTTATGTTACGGGTTAGGGTACAGTTTAGGGGTAGGGTTAGGGTACGGGTTAGGGTATAGGTTAGAGTACATGTTAGGGTTATGGTTAGGGTTAGGGTACAGGTTAGGGTTAGGGTTAGGGTATGGGTTAGAGTTAGGGTTAGAGTATGGGTTAGGGTACGGGTTAGGGTTAGGTTTAGGGTTAGGCTACGGGTTAGGGGTAGGGTTAGCTGAAGGGGTAGGGTTAAGGGTAGGGTTAGGGTTTGGGGTTTGGGGTTAGTGGTTAATGTTAGGGTTTAGTGTTTAGGGCTTCAGGATTAGGGTTAGGGTTTAGGGTTTAGTGTTAATGTTAGGGTTTAGGGTTTAAGGATTAGCGTTTAGTGTTAGGTTTAGTGTAGGGTTAGGGTTAGGTGTTAAGGTTTAGGGTTTAAGGTTAGGGATTAGGGTTTAGGTTTAAATTTAGATCCCAATAGGACAGCACGACCGATGCGCAGGCTGTGTGGCGAGCAGAGGATTGGGCCGAGCTGAGGGCACTGGCGAGCGGGAGTATGGTATTCAGTGTTTTGGCGCAGGGGCGTTTGAACGTCGCTAGAGGCTCAGAGGACCCTGCCCGTTCTCCCGCCCTGAATAACCGGCGATGCCCCTAGCGGCTCCGTTGGCGGTGGGGCGGCAGGGTGAGTCCCACGCAGTGGCTCATGGATCCCCTATCCCCGGCGTTGTGGTGCCAGGGCCCTTGGGATGGGCTCCTCGTGGGCCATCCTAGGGTTAGATTTAGCCCCCATGAGGCCGGCAGGCCCGATCCTCTGGCAGCGAGAGGTGGGCGGGCCGAGGTAAAGGCGCTGGGGAGCGGGATGGTGGGCCCCTGCATTTTGGCGCAGGAGGCTTCGAATGTCACCAGTTTCTCCAGGGCCCTGTCCGTTCTCCCACCCTGAATGACTGGCAGCGCCCCTAGCAGCCTGGGTGGCAGCGTTGTGGGAGGGTGAGTCTGGCTCTGGGGCTTGGGGTACCAGATCCCCAGCGTAGTGGCACCAGGACCCTTGGGAGGGGTCCCTGGGGCGCCGACCTAGGGTTAAGGTTAGCCCCAATGAGACCGTCAGGCCCAATCTGCACACTGTGTGGCGAGCGGAGGTGCGGGCCGAGGTGAGGGCACTGGGGAGCGGAAAGGTGGGCCCAAGCGTTTTAGCACGGGAGGTCTTCGAAGGTCGCCGGGGCTCAGAGGGCTCTGCCCCTTCTCCCTCCTTGAATGACCGGCGACGCCCCTACCGGCCCAGTTGGCGGCAGCGCAGCAGGGAGAGTCTGGCGCTGGGGCTCGGGTGTCCCCAATCCCCGGCGTTGCGGCGCAAGGCCCCTTGGGAGGGGCCCCTCGTGGGCCGACCAAGTGTTAGAGTTAGCCCCCAGGATGCTGGCAGGCCTGATCTGCCAGCTGTGCGGCAAGCGGAGGGGCGGGCTGAGATGTGGGCGCTAGGGAGCGGGAGCGTGGGCCCAAGCATATTCGCAAGTTGGGCCTTTGAAAGTCGCCAGGGGCTCGAAGGGCCCTGCCTGTTCTCACGCACTGAATGACCGGCGGCACCCCTAGCGGCTCGGGTGGCGTCAGGGCGGCAGGGTGAGTCCGGCACTGGAGCTCGGGGGTCCCCCATCCCTGGCATTGCGGCGCCAGGCCTCTTGGGAAGACCCCCTCGGGGGTTGACCTAAGGTTAGGGTTACCCCCAGGAGGCCGGTAGGCCCGATCTGCCTGCTGTGTGGCGAGCGGAGGGGCGGGCTGAGATGAGGGCGCTGGCGAGCAGGAATGTGGGCCCAAGCATTTTGGCGCGAGGGGCCTTCGAAGGTTGCCAGGGGCTCGGAGGACCCTGCCTGTTCTCACGCCCTGAATGACCCGTGGTACAGCTAGCGGCCAGGGTGGCGGTGGGGCGGCACAGTGATTCCGGCACTGGGGCTCAGGTGTCAGCAATCCCAGGCGTTGTGGCGCCAGGCCCCATTGGACGGGCCCCTCTTGGGCAGACCTAGGGTTAGGGTTAGCCCCCAGGAGGCCGGTAGGCCCAATCCGCCAGCTGTGCGGAGAGCGGAAGGGCAGGCTGAGGTGAGGGCGCTGGCGAGCTCCAGTGTGGGCCCCAGCATTTTGGCGCACATGGCCTTCAAAAGTCAGTGGAGTCTCGAGGGCCCTGCCCATTCTCCCACCCTGAAGGACCAGCGACGCCCCAGCGGGCCCAATGTCGACGGGGCGGCAGGGTGAGTCCAGCGCTGTGGCTCGGGTGTCCCCAATCCCCAGCTTTGGTCACCAGTCCCCTTGGGAGGGGCCCCTCTGGGGCCAACCTAGGGTTAGGGTTAGCCCCCAGGAGGTCTGCCAGGCCCCATACGCCAGCTGTGCGATGAGCGGAGGGGCGGGCCGTGGTGAGAGCACTGGTGAGCTGGAATGTGGTACCCAAGGTTTTGGAGCTGGGGGCCCTCAAATGTCGCCGGGAACTCGGAGGGCCCTGCCCGTTCTCCCGCCCTGAATGAGTGGCAGCTCCCCTAGCAGCCCAAGTGGCGGCGGGGCGGCAGGGTAGTTCTGGCGCTGAGGTTCGGGGGTCCCCTTGGGGGCCGACCTAGGGTAAAGGTTAGCTCCTGGAGGCTGGCAGGCACGATCCGCCATCTGGGGCTAATGGAGGTGCGGTCAAAGATCAAGGCGCTGGCGAGCAGGAGAGTGGGCCCCAGCGTTTTGGCGCTGGGGGCCTTCGAAGGTCACCGGGGCAGGGAGGGCCCTGCCCGTTCTCCCGCCCTGAATGATCAACGGTGCCCTAGCGGCCTGGGTGTGGGCATGGTGGAAGGGTGAGTCCAGCGTTGCGACTCGGGGGTCCCCAATCCCTGGCGTTCGGCGGCAGTCCCTTTGGGAGGGGTCTCTTGGGGGCTGACCTAGGGTTATGGTTAGCCCCCAGGAGGCCGGCAGGCTCGATCCACCAGCTCTGCGGCGAATGGAGGGGTGGGCCAAGGTGAGGTCGCTGGCGAGCAGAAGCGTGGTCCCAACATTTTGGCTCAGTGGGCCTTTGAATGTCGCAGGGTGCTCGGAGGGCCCTGCTCATTCTCCCGCCATGAAGGACCAGCGACGCCCCTAGCTCCCTGGGTGGCGGCCGGGTGGCAGGGTCAGTCCTGCACTGGGGCTTGGGTTTCCCCAAACCCCAGCGTTGCGGTGCCAGGCCCCTTGGGAGGGGCCCCTCGCGGACTGTCCTAGGGTTAGGTTAACCCCCAGGAGGCCAGCAGTCCAATCCGCCGTCTGTGCAGTGAGCGGAGGGATTGACCGTGGTAGGGCGCAGTTGAGTGGTAGCGTGGTACCCAGCGTTTTGGCGGGGGGGTCCTTCTTATTTCACCGGAGGTTCGGAGGGCCTTGCCGGTTATCCCACCCTGAATGCCCGGCGGTGCCCCTAGCGGCCCGCGTGGCGGCGGGGCGGCAGGGTGAGCCTGGCGCTGGGGCTTCGGGTCCCCAATCCCTGCCATTGTGGCACCAAGCCTCTTGGGAGGGGCCACTCTGGGGCCCACCTAGGGTTAGGTTTAGCCCTTAGGAGGCCTGCAGGCCCGATTCGCCAGCTGTGCGACAAGCGGAGGGGCGGACTGAGGTGAGGGCCCAGGTGAGTGGGAGCATGGGCCCCAGCGTTTTGGCATGGATGGACTTCGAAAGTCGCTGGGTTCTCGAGAGCCCCTCCTGTTCTCCCACCCTGAATGACCTGCGATGCCCCAGTGGGTCTGGTGTCGGTGGGGTGGCAGGGTGAGTCCGGCGCTGCAGCTAGGGGGTCCGCAATCCCAGGCATTGCACGCCAGTCCCCTTGGGAGTGGCCCCTCGGGGGCCGACCTAGGGTAGGGTCAGCCCCCAGGAGGCTGGCAGGCCCGATACGCCACTGTGGGGTGAGCGGAGGGGCAGGCCGAGGTGAGGGTGCTGGTGAGCGGGAGCATGGCCACAGTGGTTTGGCTCCGGGGGCCTTCGAATGTCCCTTGGCTCAGAAAGCCCTGCCCCTTCAACCGACCTGAATGACCGGTGGCGCCCCTAGCGGCCCAGGTGACGTGAGATGGCAGGGTGAGTCCGGCGTTAGGAATCAGGAGTCCCCAGTCCCCAGCGTTGCGGGATCAAGCCCCTTAGGATGGGCCCCTCATGGGCCGATCTAGGGTTACAGTTAGCTCCCAGGAGGCCGTCAGGCCCGATATGCCAGCTAGACTGCGAGAGGAAGGGCGGGCCGAAGTAAAGGTGCTGGCGAGCGGGAGCGTCGGCACCAGCGTTTTGACTTGGGGCTTTCAAAGGTCGCCAGGGTCTTGAGGGCCCTGCCCGTTCTCCCACCCTGAATGAACAGCGACGCCCCATTGTGCCCGGTGTCAGCGGGGAGGCAGGGAGAGTCTGGCACTGGGGCTCCGGGGTCCCCAATCCCCGGCGTTGTGGCGCCAGGCCCCTTGGGAGGGGCCCCTCTGGGGCCTACCTAGCTTTAGGGTTAGCCCCCAGGAGGCCGGCAGAACTGATCTGCCGGCTGTGCGGCAAATGGAGGGGCAGGCCAAGGTGAGGGCGCTGGCGAGCGGGAGCGTGGGCTCAAGCGTTTTGGCGCAGGGGGCCTTCAAAGGCCACCGGGGGCTCAGAGGGCCATGCCCTTTCTCCCGCCCTGAATGACCGGCAGCGCCCCTAGCGGCCCGGGTGCCGGCAGGGCGGCAGGGTGAATCCAGAGCTGGGGCTCAGGGATCCCCAATCCCTGGCGTTGCCGCAACAGGCCCCTTGGGACGGGCCTCTTGGGGGCCGACCTAGGGTTATTGTTAGCCTCCAGGAGGATGGCAGGCCCGATTTGCCGGCTGTGCGGCCAATGGTGGGGCGGGCCGAGGTGAGGGCACTGGCGAGGGGGAGCGTGGGTCCAAGCGTTTTGGAGCGGGGGGCCTTCAAAGGTCACTGCGGGCTCAGAGGGCCCTACCCATTCTCCCGCCCTGAATGACCGGCAGCGCACCTAGCGGCCGGGGTGGTGACAGGGCGGCAGGGTTAGTCCGGCGCTGGGGCTCAGGGTTCCACAATCCCTGGTGTTGTGGTGCCAGGACCCTTGGGAGGGACCCCTCGGGGGTCGATCTAGGGTTATGGTTAGCCCCCAGGAGGCCAGTGGACCCAATCAGTGGCTGTGCGGCATGCGGAGGGTTGGGCCGAGGTGAGGGCGCTGGCGAGACTGAGCATGAGCCCAAGCTTTTTAGTGCGGGGGGCCTTCGATGGTCGGTGGGGGCTCAGAGGGACCTGCCCGTTCTCCCGCTCTGAATGACCGGTGGGGCCCCTAGAGGCTTCGGTGCCTGAAGTGCAGCAGGGTGAGTCCGGAACTTGGGTTGGGGTCCCCATTCCCGGCGTTGTGGTGCCAAGCCACTTGGGAAGGGCCCCTCCGTGGCCGACCTACAGTTAGGGTTAGTCCCCAGGAGGCCAGCAGGCCCGATACACCACCTGTGCGTCGAGCGGAGAGTTGGGCCGAGGTGAGGCTGCTGGTGAACATGAGCCTGGGCCCAAAAGTTTTGGTTCGGGGTGCCTTCGAAGGTCAGCGGGGGTTCAAAGCGCCCTGCCCATTCTCCCACCCTGAATGAATGGCGGCGCCCCTAGTGGCACATGTGTGGCGGGGAGGCAGGGTGCATCCAGCGCTGGGGCTTGGGGGTTCCCAATCCCCGGCGTTGCGGCACCAGGCCCCTTAGGAAGGAACCCTCAGGGGCCGTCCTAGGGTTAGGGTTAGCGCCCAGGAGGCCAGCAGGCCCAATCCGCTGGCTGTGCGAGGAGTGGAGATGCGGGCCGAGTTGAGGGCGATGGCGAGCGGGAGCGTGGGCCCCAGCGTTTTGGCGTCCTGGGCCTTCGAATGTTGCCATGGCTCGGAGGGCCGTGCCCTTTCTCCTGCCCTGAATAACCAGCGACGCCCCTAGCGGCTCCGCTGGCGGTGGGGCGGCAGGGTGAATCCCACGCTGAGGCTCGGGGATCCCCAATCCCCGGCGTTGCAGTGCCAGGCCCCTTGGGAGGGGCTCCTCGTGGGCCGACCTTGCGTTAGAGTTTGCACCCAGGAGGCCGGCAGGCCCAATCCTCTTGCTGGCTGGCAAGAGGTAAGTGGGCCGAGGTAAAGGCCCTGGCTAGCGGGAGTGTGGGCCCCTGCATTTTGGCGCAGGAGGCTTCAAATGTCGCCGGTTTCTCCAGGGCCCTGTACCTTCTCCCGCCCGGAATGACAGGCAGCGCCCCTAGAGTCCCGGGTGGCGGGATTGTGGCAGGGTGAGTCTGGCTCTGGGGCTTGGGGTACCCGTACCCGGCGTAGCAGCACCAGGACCCTTGGGAGGGGCACCTGGGTGGCCGACCTAGCGTTAGGGATAGCCCCCAGGAGGCCGGCAGGCCCAATCCGCCGACTGTGCGGCGAGCAGAGGGGCGGGCCAAGGTGAAGGCGCTGGTGAGCGGGAGCATGGGCCCAAGCATTTTGGTGCGGGGGGGCCTTCGAAAGTCGCCAGGGGCTCAGAGTGCCTTGCCCGTTCTCCCGCTCTGAATGACCAGCGGGGCCCCTAGAGGCTTGGGTGGCTGAAGGGCAGCAGGGTGACTCTGGCACATGGGATCGGGGTCCCCATCCCCGGCGTTGCGGCACCAGGCCACTCGGGAAGGGCCTCTCGTGGCCGACCTACAGTTAGGGTTAGTCCCCAGGAGGCCGGCAGGCCCAATACACCACATGTGCGGCAAGCGGAGCGGTGGGCCGAGGTGAGGGTGCTGGTGAACATGAGCCTGGGCCGAAGCATTTTGGTTCGGGGCGCTTTCGAAGGTCAGAGAGAGTTCGTAGGGCCCTGCCAGTTCTCCAACACTGAATGAATGGTGGCGCCCCTAGCAGCACGTGTGTTGTGGGGCGGCAAGGTGCATCTGGAGCTGGGTCTCGGGGGTTCCCAATCCCCAGCTTTGCGGCGCCAGGCCCCTTAGGAAGGGACCCTCAGGGGCCTCCAAGGGTTAGGGTTAGCGCCCAGGAGGCCGGCAGGCCCGATCTGCCAGCTGTGCGATAGGTGGGGGGGTGGGCCGAGTTGAGGGCGATGGGGAGAGGGAGCCTGGGCCCCAGCGTTTTGGCGTCCTGGGCCTTCGAATGTTGCCATGGCTCAGAGGGCCCTGCCCATTCTCCTGCCCTGAATAACCAGTGGCGCCCCTAGCGGCTCCGTTGGCGGTGGGGTGGCAGAGTGAGTCCTGCACTGTGGCTCGGGGATCCCCAATCCCCCGCGTTGTGGGGGCAGGCCCCTTGGGAGGGGCTCCTCCTGGGCCGACCTAGGGTTAGAGTTAGCACCCAGGAGGCCGGCAGGCCCGATCCGACCACTGTGTGGCGAGCGGAGTGGCGGGCCGAGGTGAGGGCGCTGGCGAGAAGGAGCATGGGCCTAAGCGTTTTGGGGCGGGGGGCCTTCAAATGTCGCAGGGGGCTCGGAGGGCCCTGCCCGTTCTCCCGCCCTGAATGACCGACAGCGCCCCTAGCGGCCCAGGTGGAGGCAGGGCGACATGGTGAGTCCGTCGCTGGGGCTCGGGGGTCCAAAATCATGGGAGTTCCGTTGCCAGGCCTGTTGGGAGAGGCCCCTCTGGGGCTGACCTAGGGTTAGTGTTAGCCCCCAGGAGGCCTGCAGGCCCAATCCGCTGGCTGTGCGGTGAGTGGAGGGGCGAGCCGAGGTGAGGTCGCTGGCGAGCGAGAGCGTGCGCCCAAGCGTATTGGCGTGGGGGGCCTTCAAGGTCACCAGGGGCTCAGATGGCCCTGCCTGTCCTCCCGTCCTGAAAGACCGACGGCGCCCATAGCAGCCTGGGTGGCGATGGGGAGGCACGGTTAGTCCGACGCTGGGTTTCGTGGGTCCTCAATCCCCGACATTGCGGTGCAAGGCCACTTAGGAGGGGCCCCTCGGGCGTTGACCTAGGTTTAGGGTTAGCACCCAGGATGCCAACAGACCCGATCCGCCTGCTGTGCGGCGAGTGGAAGGGCAGCCCGAGGTGAGGGCACTTTGAATGGGAGCGTGGGCCCAAGCGTTTTGGCATGGGGGCCTTCGAAGTTCGCCGAGGACTCGGAGGGCCCTGCCTGTTCTCCCACACTGAATGACCGGTGGCACCCCTAGCGGCCCGGGTGGTGGCGGGACGACAAGATGAGTCCTGGCTGGGGCTCGGGGGTCCCCAATCCCCGGCGTTGTGGCGCCAGGCCCCTTGGGAGGGGCCCTCGGGGGCCAACCTAGGGTTAGTATAGCTCCCAGGAGGCCGGCAGGCCGATCCGTTGGTTGTGCGGCCTGCGGAGGGGCGGGCGGAGGTGAGGGCTCTGGAGAGTGGGAGCGAGGGCCGAAGCATTTTGGCGCAGTGGGCCTTCGAAGGACGACGAGGGCTCGGAGGGCCCTGCCCTTTCTCCCGCACTGAAAATTCTGCGGCACCCGTAGCGCCCCTGTGGCAGCGGGTCGGAAGGGTGTGTCGGGCACTAGGGATTGGGGGTTCCCAATCCCCGGCGTTGCGGCACCAGGTCCCTCGGAGGGGCCCCTTGGGGGCCGACCTAGGGTTAGGGTTAGCCCCCAGGAGGCCGGCAGGCCTGATCCGCTGGAGGCGCGGCGAGAAGAGGGGCGGGCCGAGGTGAGGGCGCTGGTGAGCGGGAGCGTGGGCCCATGCGTTTTGGCATGGGGGGCCTTCGAAGGTCACCGGGGGGTGGAGGGCCCTGCACGTTCTCCCGCCCTGAGTGACCGGCGGCGCTAGTGGCCCGGGTGGTGGCGGTCCAGCAGGGTGAGTCCGTCGCTGGGAATGGGGGTCCCCAATCCCCGACGTTGCGGCTCTAGGCCCCTTGGGAGGGGCCCCTCGGGGCCCAACCTAGTGTTAGGGTGAGACCCCATGACGCCGGGAGGCCCGATCCTCCGGCTGTGCATAGAGAGGAGGGGCAGGCCGAGGTAAGGGCGCTGGCGATCGGGAGCGTGGGCCCAAGCATTTTGGCGTGGGGGGCCTTCGAAGGTTTCCGGTGGCTCGGAGGGCCCTACCTGTTCTCCCGCCCTGAATAACCAGCGGCCACCTTAGCAGCCCGGGTGGCGGCGTTTGGCAGGGTGTGTTCGGAGCTGGGGCTCGGGGGTCCCCGATCCCCGCGTTGTGGCACCAGGCCCCTTGGGAGGGGCTCCTCGGGGCCAACCTAGGGTTAGGGTTAGCCCCCAGGAGGCCGGCAGGCCTGATCTGCCAGCTGTGAAGCGAGCAGAGGGGAAGGCCGAGGTGAGGGCGCAGGAGAGCGGGGGTGTGGTCCTAAGTGTTTTGGCACGGTGGGCCTTTGAAGGACAATGGGGGCTTGGAGAGCCCTGCCCGTTCTCCCGCACTGAATGTACTGAGGCGCCCGTAGCGGACCGTGTGGCGGCAGGGCAGAAGGGTGAGTCGGCGCTTGTTCTTGGGGGTCCCCAATCCCTGGAGTTACGGCACCATGGCCCTTGGGATGGGTCCCTTGTGGTCTGACCTAGGGTTTTAGTTAGCACCCAGGAGGCTGGCTGGACTGATCCGCTGGCTCTGTGACGAGCGGAGGGGTGGTTCGAGATGAGCACACTGGAGAGCAGGGCCGTAGGACCAGGCACATTGACACGGGGGGCCTTCGAAGGTCGCCGGTGGCTCAGAAGGCCCTGCCCGTTCTCCTGCCCTGAATGAACGGTAGCGACCCTAGCGGCCCGGGTGGCGGCGGGGCAGCAGGTGAGTCCGGCGCTGGGGCTCGGGAGTCCCCAATCCCTGGTGTGGCGACGCCTGGACCCATGGGAGGGGCTCCTCCGCGGGGGACCTATGGTTAGGGTTAGCCCCCAGGAGGCTGGCACTCCTGATCCATCAGCGCTGCGACGTCGGTGGGGCGGGCTGAGGTGAGGGCGCTGGCGAGCTGGAACATGGGCCCAAGTGTTCTGGCGCGAGTGGCCTTTGAAGGTCGCCAGGGGCTAAGAGGGCCATGCCCCTTCTCCCTCCCTGAATGACCGGCGGCGCCCCTAGCGGCCCGGGTAGCAGCCTGGTGACAGGGTGAGTCAGTCGATGGGGCTGGGGGCCCCCAATCCCCTGCGTTGCGGAGCCAGGCCCCTTGGGATATGCCCCTCGGTTAGGGGTTAGCCCCTAGGAGGCCTGCAGGCCCGATCCGCCAGCTGTTTGGAGAGCGGAGGGGCGGGCCGAGGTGAGGGCGCTGGCGAGCGGCAGCATGGGTCCAAGCGTTTTGGCATGGGGGGCCTTCAAAAGTCGCCGGGGGCTTGGAGGGCCCGCCCGTTTTCCCACCCTGAATGACCGGCGGCGCCACTAGAGGCCCGGGTGGTGGCAGGGGCGGCAGGGTGAGTCTGGCGCAGGGACTCGGGGGTCCCTAATACCTGGCGTTGCGGCAACAGGCCCCTTGGGACGGGCACCTCGTGGGCCAACCTAAGGTTAGGGTTAGCCCCCAGGAGGCTGGCAGGCTCCTTCCGCCCATGTGCGGTGCATGGAGGTGTGGGTCGAGGTGAGGTAGCTGACAAGCGGTAGCGTGGCCCAGAGCATTTTGGCTTTGGCTCGGGGTACCTAAAAGGTCGCAGGTGGCTCGAAGGGTGATGCCCGTTCTGTCGCCCTGAAGGAGTGGCGATGCCCCTAGCACCCCATGTGGTGGCGGGGCAGCAGGGTGCGTCCGGTGCTGGAACTTGGGGGTCCCCAATCCGTGGCATGCGGTGTCAGTCCACTTGGGAGGGGCCCCTCGGGGGCGACCTAGGGATAGGGTTAGCCCCCAGGAAGCCAGCAGGCCCCATCCGCCACCTCTGCAGTGAGCGGAGGGGTGGCCCGAGGTTAGGGCACTGGCAAGCAGGAGCGTGGGAGCCAGCGTTTTTGTGCGGGGGGCCTTCGAAGGTCGCAGGGGGATCGGAGGGCCCTGCCCGTTCTCCCTTCCTGAAAGACTGGCAACGCCCCTAGCGCCCTGGGTGCTTGCGGGGTGGCAGAGTGAGTCCAGCACTGGGGCTCGGGGGTCCCAAATCCCCAGCGTTGTGGTGCCAGGCCCCTCGGGAGGGGCCCCTCGGGGGCCGACCTAGGGTTAGGGTTCGTCCCCAGGAGGCCGGCAAGCCCCGCGCTAAGTGGTTCTGGCAATGTAACAAAAATGCCATACACTTATCTGTAAGAAATAACAGAGTACAGGAACCCTCTTAGCCCTAACATCACCCTTTGTGAATATGGAAGCCAGTCCCAAAGTGGTCGTGGAAGTCTGACGAAAGGGTTAAGCACTTTTCTCTGAGTCACCACACTATACAGGGAAAGACCAATGTACATCATCTTTCACGAGTAGGAAGCATTAATGAAAAGGTTCTGGAATTTCGAGGACTCTGACCCATCCTTATTGGTAATAAACCACCGTGTACAGGAAAACACCTTCAACTCTCATCAGCCTCCTCAATCCTGATTCTGATTCAACTTTGGGTGTGTAGGACTAGGGAAATGTCCACATCTTATTGCTAAGAAAGAACGATGTCAGGGTAATGCCCTTCAAGTCACATCAGCCTTCCTGAAGACGGAAGCAGGAATCAAGGTGGTTATGTTACCATGAGGTAAGGAAGACGAGCATATATGTGAGAAACAACAGTGGGCAGGGCCTCTCTTCCAACGAACAGTATCTTTGCTTCATGTTGAATCCCTATGGTAAGTGGTTGTGGGCATTTGTGAGGTCAAAATCTTAAGTGTTTTGTAAAACCTCTTGGTCATTCACAGATGAGACTAAGGTAGTTGGGGACTCCTAGGCAGTGATTTGTCCACTGTCAAAAATATGAAAAGATAAAAGAGACAGATGAGGTCTCCTCAGGCATTGTCCTTTATCCTCATCCTCCGTGAGGATGGCCATCTCTGGACAGCTCAGTGGCAGGGTCTCATTCACAGTGGGGGCATCTATTCCTCACGGACATCAGGCAGGGAAATGGATTTGGTTCTCTGTGCCAGCCCAGCCACAGCTGAGTATCACAGCACCCTCTCGTGGGCTCATAAGAGTTTCACTGTCACCAGGCAGGTCATGGTATTTGATAAACCATTGTGAGAGTTTGCAATTGCCTTCATCTGCAACCTCCTAGAGGCAAATGCAGGTCTCTGGTACCATGTGAAGTCATGTGAAGGCATTGTGAGAAAGTGTCCTTTTGTTTAAGAAAAATATGGCTGGGTCTCCTGGCTGGCTCAGCCAGTTAAGCATGTGCCTTTGGCTCAGGTTATGATCCCAGGGTTCTGGGATCGAGCCCGGGCTCCCTGCTCAGCAGGCAAGGAGGTAGGGAAATAGCTTAGAACCCACAGAGAATGTGAATAAAGGGGAGTGAAATGGAACTTGGTCTGTGTTTGGCTTTAGGGATTGGAAGTTAGTATTTTCTCAATTGTGATTGTTCTTGAAACAGAAAAGCTGTATTGGTTTTTTTTTTTACCTTTAATTTTTTTTCTAATAATAATTTGTTATTATGATATGTTAGTCACTATACAGTATTTCCTTAGTTTTGATGTAGTGTTCTGTGATTCATTATTTGCATATAACACCCAGTGCTCCATCAATATGTACCTTCCTTAATACCCATCACTGGCCCATCCCAATCCCCCACCCCTCTCCCCTCTGAAGCGCTCAGTTTGTTTCCCAGAGTCCATAGTCTCTCGTGGTTCATTCCCCCTTCTGTTTAGGGTCCATTGTCTAAAGGGACAGACAGTGGAAGTTCACCAAATATAAGATAGAAATTTCATTGTTCATTATAGATGCCGCCAAGTAGTTCCCAGACATTTCATTCTACTCTAATAATTCATTATACCTGTACAGGTACACGTGCAAGACAATTGATGCATGCATAGTGGTAATAAAAGAGGCCCCTCAGTAGTAGAATAATAGAGGATGCGTATGTGTAAAATTATTCGACTACAGCTTCCATGCTTTCCCTTTGGTTCCTTATTATCTATGAAATTGGACAATTTTTGTTCTCTAGGCTTAAAACTCATTGTCAGTATTTAGAGTTTTTCAATTCTGATCTTCTCCTGTATAAGTTACCAGAAACCTAAAATATGTATGAACTTTAAAAAACGCTATATTGAATATTACAGCAGGAAGTTCCATTTTGTGAATATTGTGTCAACGGATCTCTATTTTGACATCAGTGTTCATTAGAAATGATGACATTTCATGTGAGTATAAATATCAATGTGAAAAAGAAAAGGTAGGAAGAACTTTAAATGTTTAAGTAATTGGTGAAATGACAGGTGTGTGTGTGTGTGTGTGTGTGTGTGTGTGTGTGTGTGTGTAATTGATTTTCAGTGAATGGTTCAGCTTCTTGTAGGGCCTCTGAGAGAGCCCAGGTGAACCTTTCAATGAGTTGGTATCTGTTTTCAGAACATGGGAATCTCTTAGTCCAATAGTCAATCAGGCAAGCTTTGAGGTCTTGAAGAGTTTCAGTCCTCAGCGATGGTGTTGCAGACCCTTGTGAGCAAACCCTAGGGTATGCTCACAGCCCTCATTAGCCGGTACCAAGGTGTGACGATTTCAGACAGCATTTCCCAAAGAAGTACCTCTTGATTCTCTGTCCTTGTCAGTTCCCTACACTTCCTTACACTACTTATGTGATCAGTGTGTTTCAGGATAATCCCCACATGAGATTTTTGCTATTTCCTACTAGTCCTATCTGTTTCTCTTCTTCTTCTTTTATGGTAGGGGTTGGGAAGCAACCTGTGTGGTGTAGGAAGGGGTGTGGTAGTTGTCTGCCTTCAGAGGACCGAATGATGCCTAGAAATTGTACTGTAGTTTGAGGTCAATTGTCCATCCTCTAAGTGTCAGGAATTCCATCACTTTACCTTGATGCTAGACTGTTCTTCAAGCTGTCCTCAGAAATAAGGACGTCATCCATCTAGGGAATACTGGTTTGTGTGTATGTTTTCATTTTAGGAAAGGCCTTGCTGTTCCTGAAAATAATACTGTAGAGCACCCTTTCCTGTTCTTATTGGCCATTAGTCAATCTTTTATGAAGTATTCGTTTATAAATAGACTTTTTATGGTTGATGAGCAGGAATTCTTTATGGACAAGTGTTTGTCAGTGTGTGTATTGCAAATCTTTACTTCCCAGCCTGCGGTTCACTTTTTCATTTTCTTATGGTCATAAGATAAGGAGAAATGTCACATTTTTATGAAGTCCCACTGAATTCTTTTAAATGGTTAGTGCACCCTATGTCCTACCCCAAGATTGACAGGTTCTACGTTTTCTTTCAGAAACTGTCCAATGGGAAGCTACAATCCATCTCAAATTTATAAATTGCATTTTTAATTCTAATACGGTATTTATCGACTGTTTTGGATTTTCTATGTACACAATCGTATTACCTGTGAATAGTCACAATTATCCCCTCCATTCTTATACTTTTTGTTTCTCTTGCCTTCTAACACTGGTAAATTCTCCGATGCCACATTGAATAGAGCAGCATTGTTTGAAGATTTTAATATACCTTTCTCAAGCAGACAAAATATTGGTAACAAATGTGACCTAATTGACATATAGGGAACATTCCATAATAAGTACAGAATACATTATTTTCAAGTGGTCATAGACTCTTTAACCAAATAGATGATAAGTGAGGCCGCAAATCAAGTCTACAAATGTTAAACCCTGAAATTAACTAGATTCTATTCTTAGACCACAGGGGAATTGAGCCACAGTCATAGCGAAAAGAAAACCAGGAAGTCCTTCAATGTTTAAAAATTAAATGGAACTTTGCTACATATCCTAAAGGTCAGCGAGGGAATCTCCATGGAAATTCTGAACCTTTTCTACATGAGGGCTCACACACCATGGCACTTTCTTTGTGAAGAGCATTATAATAACCTAGAGAGGAGTTGAGCCTTAAGTCAGAGTTCTGCCTCCCCAGCCACACCTGGCAGCCTTGGCCTGTGGTCCCCCTCAGCTGTCCTTTCTGATGGCCCTGAGCTAAGGGGGTCAACATGGCCATATGGAAATGGGAAGCTCCCCACTCATAGTGATGGCGGTGCCCCCTCCCAAGCTGCCCTTTCTGGTGGCTCTGAGCTAAGGGGGTCAACATGGCCATATGGAAATTAGAAGCTCCCCACTCTTAGTGATGACGTTGCTATCATATCATCCTCACCAGTCCAACAACATGATTTCTGAGTGAAATATGACACAAGAGCGACTTCTTGGCCTTCCTTCAGGTTTGAAAATCATCTGGTGAGTCATTCAACATGTGTTCTTTCTTCTGGAAAAGAAATAGACCCAATAGCAATTATGGCTTCCTGAGCACCTGTTCCTGAGAGACATCATACTGGCTCTTTGTAGCATTCTGCCTCTTAAACTTCTCAACTAGGGTGTAGATATTTTTAGGCACATATTCCGGTGTTTAGACAGGGACTCAGATGATATGAGTCACAGAGGATTTTAGTGTCAGAAACCTAAGTGGGATCCCCAAATTGACTCCAAATCCCTTGTTGTTCCATACAGGGTACTATTTCCCTCTTATCTCTGGTCTTCTCCATCTGGAAACCTATCAAGTATCAGGCTTTTCTTGTCATGTGGACAACTGGAACGAATTCAGCAGGCCTTTTCACCTCTGCCCATCGTGATTATTAAGATCATTATTTCAGTGGAGGACCTCTGGGTAAGATACTCAAAGATCCTTAGGAATAGAGACAGTATAATATTTTTCTGGTATTAAAGTTACTGAAACCAACTATCTTTTTTAGTCCATTCAGGCTCTGGTATGTTCAGAGGGTGCTGTAAAACAGGTCTGAAATAGTGCATAAAAACACTCAGCTCAGCCTCTTCTACAAAGTGAGCCAATGCTTATAAACATGGCTAAAATATTCCCTTACCTATGATGACTTCCCAGCCATCGTAGTGTTTATATGGTATGACTGTGACTTACATTAGTCAACATTTGCAGAGAAAGAACTTAGTGCATCCAGGCGGCACTTCATGTTGAAATAAGTCGGTAACAACGAGCTACTGTGTTTTATTCTGCAGTCCAAGGGAATGGTGCCAGACATCACTAAGGTGTCTAGCAGTTCTACAATTCTGATTTTAAGTGTTCTGTGTGCTTCAGTGATTTGGGCAGGAGAAGGGCAGGAGTCCAGGGACTGTGAACACTTCTGTTACCTGTGCTGACCATGGAGCAGGTAGTCTTCTGTGGGCATCATTTTGATTTCTTGGTACTCTTGTGAAAGGTGCTTTTGTCTCAAATTCCTCCATTTAGTAGTAATTATAATGATGAAAGTAATTTTTATCTTATATCGTCTGTGGGCCCTGATCCTGGGATCCCAGGGAAGCTATCCTTTAACATTTACTCGGCTCAAAATGATTGGGCAAAAACTCAAAGCATGGGCCCTATTTCTGCCCCAAGCACATGTTGTACATCTGGTTCGAGAAGAAAACAATAACCAAAAATGCCAACATGAAGATAAGAAAAAATAAAGAACCTCTTTGGCTCCCATAAGATTAAAGTCATACTGACATGTACATACTGAAAATGCATGAAATCATTGCATTTTCTAAAGCCCAAGCCTTGGAGGGTCTGAGAGCCACTGACCTTGCCCAGAACCAGTCACACCCCAGCAGGGAGGGCTGGTGCAGAAAGGGAAGGGGCAGGACTCTGAGGGTGGTCTTCAGCTAGAGGGGTCCCTGGAAGGGGCCAGGTGTGTGTGGGGAGACCAGCCCAGGACCCCACCCATGCCTGTGCTGGGTGTTGGGTAGAGGAGGCACCTCTTGGACCCCCTGCACTTTCAGGGTTCCAGGGGCTTGAGGGCGGGTTGCCTGGCATCCGAGGGGCTGGGGAACCACCCTCCCTGAACAATCACCACTTGGGGTGGAGCTACATCTCTGTGGGCTGTTCCAGAGCTGCAGTTTGGTGCATACCTGGGGCAGAAGAAGGGGCACTGGGAGAGAGAGAGTTGCCCTGCAGAGGTCCCGGCTGGTGAGTGAGCAGTGTGCACTGGGGTGGGGGTCCGGGGGTAGGGTGTGCCCCAGGTGGGAGGCAGGGTTCTGGAAGGGCACGTGGAGAGGGTTCATTGTGGGGACTCAGGAGAGTTTTCTTTTTCCCTTTAAAGTCTTTTCTGCCCCATGTCCTCAACTGGCCTTATCCCCCATACCCGTGAACTGCAGGGCGCCCACTCACCTGAGCTTTTGTGGGATGGGTTGCAGAATTTCAGGGTTTCGCCTGTTCCCCTGGAAGAGTGCGAGTAAGGACTTCACACAGTCCCCACCTTCAGTTCGTTGTCCACCGGATCTCTGAGACAAGGCAGGTGATGCATCTTGAGCACTACCCCGAGTTCAGCAGGGTGTGCCCTGGTCCCCCAGGAACAGGTGTGGCAGTAGCAAGCCCCAGAGCCGTCCCCCAACTTCAGCATTATGCCCCGTGTGCCCCCTGGGTTAGTGGTAATTGGCTGTTAGAATCATGCAGAAAAATCCTCCAGGTGGGGCCTGGAGGCAGGCGTAAACCAGACCCCACTCTAGTTGCATTGGGAATAGACGAATTGAGGGTTTCTTTAGAAGAGTAAGTCTGCTTTCCAGAAAAGGCAAGGTCATTGGTCTATTGAGAATGAAGATAATTACTGCTAAACAACAAGTATGTGTTGCTCCTTCACCCAGAAACCGAAGCAGGTGTGCAGGCTTTAGGTCAGAGGTGCCTTCTTCTCCCCAGCTGACAGCACTTCTCTGCTCTGGCTCCAAGACACCCGAGGTTTTGAACGTCAGCATCGGAGTCAGTGAGGCATCTTGTCACAGGACGCCAGTGTTCAGAGAAAGCACAGGTATGTTTGCCAAAATGTCCTATCTATGTCAGGGATGGAGGTAAAACCTCTCATTATCCCAAAACCTTGTGGGCTTTTCTCTTTTCTCTAGTTGAGCCACAAAGTAAAATTGAAGTATCTGTCAGGATTCTGGGTTTGGTGCAAGAATTACTTAGTTTCCCTGCTGGTAGAACGTTGCAGGGGATCACAATTTCTCTGTCCGTTTATTGCTTACAAATGTATTTTGACCATCAGTTTCCTAGGAACCCTCTTTTATTAGAAAGGGAAGGTGAGATTCACTCTGTGCCTGTTTGTAACATCTAATTTGTTCCTTCATCTAACAGTGTTTATTCAATTATGCCTTAGATATGGTTGAGTGGCCATCATCTAGAGTTAGGTGGCTTTTTTCATCAGATACAGACTTGGATGATGTCATTTGACAAAGGTGATGTTTCATCATTGATGAGATTATTCATCAGAAGAGTTAAAATTAGGGTGGAGGGAAAATTCAAAATTATCCAAAGCAGCCTGTTCCTGTTTAAAAGTTGAGCTTGACTTTCTAGATTTACTAAATGTATTATCTCGATATTTTGAGGTGCCATATTCTCTCTGTAGTTTCTTTGGTGGTGGAGTCAGAAGGAGAGTCTGGGAATTCTTTTGGATAGTGGCATGCTGGTGGCTTAAAGGGGCTTGGCGTCAGGAGCCTTGGGGTGAAGTCTGCAACTGCTTGCCTGACCCTGGGTGCATCTCCCAGAGGTTTTGTTTCCTCTTATGAAATTGCTGGCAGATAATGTTCTGCTTAAAGGGGAACCCTCCCATCCTGTTGGTGGGAATGCAAAGTGGTGCAGCCAGTCTAGGAAACAGTGTGGGGGTTCCTCAAAAAGTTAAACATTGAACAACCACATGATCCAGCAATTGCTGTCCTAGGTATATACCCAAAGTATACACAAATGCAGATTTGAAGGGGGAACATGCACCATGATGCTTATAGCAGCAATGTCCACAGTAGCCAAACTATGGAGAGAATCCCAAAGTCCATGCACTGATGAATGGATAAAGCAGATGTGGGATACATATATATACTGGAATATGACCCAGCTTCAAAAAGAATGAAATCTTACCATTTGCAAGGATGTGGATGGACCTAGAGTGTAAAGGTAAGCAAACTCAGTGAGGAAAGACAAATATCCTATGCTCTCACGCTTGTGGAATTTCAGAAAGAAAACAGATGCACAGAGTTGAGGGGTGATGAGGGAGGCAAACAAGGAAATAAACTCAACCTTGGAGAATAAACTGAGTGTTGTTGCAGGACAGGGGCGTGGGGGGAAGAGTTAAATGGGTGAGGGGTATTAAGGAGGGCACTTGTGATGAGAACCATGTCTGTATGCAGGTGAGGAATCACTAAATCTTACCCCTGAAACGAATATTCCATGGCATGTGAACTAACTGGAATTTAAGTAAAAGAAGAAAGGAAAAAGTGTTCTGCTTCATGAAGAGTGTGGTAAAATTGGGCTGTACTATTCTATAGATGAGAGTTGTAAAACACCCTGTTGTAGGATACACTAGTTGCTTATCACATAAGGAGTCCTCAGAAAGCTGCAATGAAAGATTCAGGTCTCAGAGCATGTTCATGTTCCACTGATATGTTACAGTTTGCACAGGTAGGAAAGAAGGTGGAGAGAAAGGAAACAGAAGGGGAAAGTAGGTGTGAACCTTTCATTAGTTAGCCTTATAGCTTTCTCATGAAAGCCTTACGCCAGTGTGATTTTGGAAGCAGAGGGGGAATCCGGGAGCTTTGCAGGAGACGGGGGAGTTCCAGGTCTGGGTAAAGCTGGCAGGGGTCCCAGAGGAGAGCTGAATGCATTCTGCAGCAGGGTGTGGGCAGGGTGGGCTCCAGGGGTGGCTGTGGGTCTCCTGTGTGAGAGTTGTGACAGGTGAGGGCTGTGTGCATGTTCCTGGCTGAGGACAAGTGAGGCACAGGCAGAGAGCTGGCAGAGAATCTTCTTCTGGGCCACCAGCCTCACCCAACACACACAGCCTCATCTTCTGTTCCTGTCACTCCAATTCAGACTTTCCTGAAGGTGAGTGAGAACACATCAAGAGCATTCTGAATAGTAGGGAAAGCATGTGCAAAGGCTCTGCGGCAGGAGAATTCCAGGTATGTCCAGGAGCAGCAAGATGGCCCTGTGGCCACAGGAGACAGCTTAGGACATGAGCTCAGAGAGGTGACAGAGAGTGACAGAAAGCCATTCCAGGGCTATAACCCCATGAGACCCTGTTTCACTGGGCCATCCTGGCTACAGTGTTGAGAACAGATGACAGAGGTTTGAAGATGGCAAGGCAGGTCAATGACGAAGCTTTTCCAGGGACTCAGGCACTGTGGACTAGACAGGTAGCCTTGGATGGAGTGGTTAGACCTATTCTGGGTCCATTTTGAAGAGGGAGCTCACAGGATTTGCTGATGGGTTAGCTATTAGGAGCAGGAGAACGGAGGAATTGGGGTAATTCCCAGCTATTGTGGGTTGTCCTGATCGAGGGTAAGGAGAGGGTTTCTGGGGGTAGGAGGTAGTCCCTGTTCTGCATGCTGGGGAATGTGCCTTTCCCGCTGGATCTGCTGAGGTTTGTGTCTGGGTTAACCTTTCACAGCTCCTCCCTCAGCAATGCTCAAGTACAAGTATCCCCCACTTTATAAACGTTCACAGTAAGACACTGGGCTTTCTTGAAAGAACTAGGTTATTACCCAGCTTCAGTAAGAGGAAGAGACCTGAAGAGGATTTCCCTCTTATGAAAAAAGGTGAACAGTGAGAATGGCGTTCAGCATCTGTGTTAGGGAGAAGCACGACAGAGGCGGCGTGCTCCCCAACCAGCTCCTTCGCTGGGAACCACTCTCTGCATTCAGCCACCAGCACTTTGAATTGTGTCTGTGATCCTCTGCTGTGCTTTATCTTCATTTATGCTGGGCCTCCATTAGAAACTTGTGTCCTGAGGCCTATGAAAAGCCAAAGAGAAGGAATTTTGGAGTCTGAGCACACTAATTGTTCCGTGTAAATTAATGGCCATTCCTTCTTGACACCATTTCTGCTGTGCAAGGATTCTCAGAAGCCCTGTACTTTCAAAGAGCAGGGAAACCTATACCCCATGCTGGGTGGTTAGTTTTCGTCTCCATGGCGGACAGTACATTTCATGACTGTCGGATTTTCTCACTCAAACATTGAGACTTTGGCCACCTTCACCCGTTTCTACCACCCCATCCCCGAATCTGGACCTACCAATCTGCTCTCAGTATCTATGCGTTCAGTATTTGTTTATTCCTCATGGAATGTACATGACAGCATCTGGTATTTGTCTTTCTGTGTCTGAGTTACTTGGCATAAGGCCCCCAAGGTTTGTGTTTTCAAGTCTGGTTCTTGTAAATAATGCTGCAGTTAACGTGGGACTTCATCTGTCTTTTTGAGGCAGTTTTTTTGTGTTCTCTGAATCAATACTCTGTAGAGCCAATACTGTGTCTTGTGGTAGTTGTATTTATTTTTTCAGGAACCTCCATACCATTTGTCACAGTGGCTGCACCAATTTCTATTCCCACCAACAGTGCACAGTGTCTGCTCGTCTGCACACCCTTGACCCCACCTGGTGTCTGTCTCTGGGACAATTGCTGTTCCAACAGTTGTGAGGGGATAGCCGATTGTGGGTTTGACTGATGTTTTCCTAATGATGATTAGTGATGTCGTACAACTTTTTCTGTCTGTTGGCACATGTGTGCCATCTTTGGAAAGTATCTATTCACATATTCCCCCCATTTTTATATAGTTTTTTTGTTTTGATTTGTATGAGTGCTGTGTGCCTTTTGGATATTAGCCTCTCCTCACACATATGATTCGCAGATTTTTTTTTCTTATTGGGTCTGTGGCCTTTTAAGTTTTTGCTGGTTTCTTTTGCCGTGTGGAAGATTTCAGTTTGATGTTGTTCCACGTGTTTATTTTTGCTTTTGTTGCTTTGCATTTGGTGTCCGATCTGAAGACTCTTTGCCAAATCTAATGTCGAGAGACTTAGTACCTGTGTCTTCTTGGAGGTTTATGGATTCAGGTCTTATGTTCAAATCATTAATCCATTAAAAATTTTGCGTGTGGTGTAAGAAAGTGGCCCAGTTATATTCTTCTGCATGTAGTGTCCAGTTTGCGTGTTACCGCTCACTGAAGACACAGTCCTTCCCTCATGGCATATCTTCTGCTGCTGTGTCGTAAGTTAGGATCATCTATGTGTGGGTAAGTTTCTGAGCTTTCTGTTCTGTTCCACTGACCTGGTGTCTGTATTTATGCCAGTACCATCCTGTTTTGATGACAACAGCTTTGTAATCTAGCTTGAAATCCAGGAGTGTGTTGACTGCACCTTTCTTTCTCCAGGTTCCTTTGGGTAATGGGGTCTTTTGATTCCATACAAGTTAGAAGACTGTTTTCTATTTCCTCGAATAATGCCTCTGGAATTCAGATAGGGATTTCATCACATCTGTCGATTGCTTTGGGTATGATGGACATGTTCACATAATTAACTCTTCCAGTTAAGGAGCATGGCGTATGCTTCCATTTGTTTGTGTTGCCTTCCAAATCTTTGACCCATACATTCTGTCCCCCTCGACACTCACGTTTTTCATTTCTTTTCTGCCATGTGTTGAGTGTACTATGTCTTTCTCATTCTTGGTTACTTTTATTCCCAATTTTTTTGATGCAATTGTAAATGGCATTGCTTTTTTAACTTCTCATTGTGAAAGTGTGTCATCAGTATACATAAATGCAAGAAGTTGGGTTATCTGGGTGGCCCCATAGGTGAAGCGTCTGCCTTCAGCTCAGGTCATGAACCCAGAGTTCTGGGATCGAGCAACGTGTTGGTCTCCCCGCTTAGCAAGGGTCTACTTCTCCCTCTTTCTGACACTCCCCTGGTTCGTGCTTTTTCTCTTCCTGTCAAATAAATAAATAAGTTCTGAAAAAAATAAAGACAACAGGTCTCTGTATATTGACTTTATATCCTGCAGCTTTCTTGAATTTTTTTATTCTAACAGTTTTTTTATGTGGAATCTTTAGGGATTTCATGTCATTTTCAAATAGTGACAGTTTTCCTGTATGGATTTCATATCTTTCTCTTTTTTTAAAATGATGTTAGTCACCCTACAGTACTTCATTTGTTTTTGATGTAGTGTTCCATGATTCACTGTTTGCATATAACACCTAGTGCTCATTATGACACATGCCCTCCTTTATACCCATCACCAGGATAACCCATTCCCCTACCCCACCCTTTCTGCAACCTTCAGTTTTTTCCCCAGTGTCAATAGTCTCTCATGGTTAATCTCCCCCTCTCATTCTGCCCCCTTCACTTTTCCCTCCTTCTCCTAATGTCCTCCATGCTATTCCTTCCATTCCACATAGGAGTGAAACCATATGATAATTGTCTTTCTCTTCTTGCCTTAATTTAACTTAGCATAACCCCTCCTGGTCCAGCCACGTTGGTGCAAATGGTGGGTATTCATCCTTTCTGATGACTGAGTAATATTCCATTGTACAGATGAACCACATCTTCTTTGTCCATTCATCTGCTGAAGGACATCTTGGCTCCTTCCACAGTTTGGCTATTATGGACATTGCTGCTATGAACATTGGGATACAGGTGCCCCTTCTTTTCATTACTCTGTGTCTATGGGGTATACACCCAGTAGTGCTATTGGTGGGTCGTAGGATAGCTCTGTGTTTAACGTCTTGAGGATCCTCCATATTGTTTTCAAAAGTGGCTGTACCAGCTTGAATTCTCAAGAGTAGTGTAAGTGGGTTCCCCTTTCTCCAAATCCTCTCTGACTTTTTAAAATTTCCTGTCTTGTTAATTTTTTTTCAAGATTTTATTCATTTATTCCACAGAGAGAGAGACAGCCAGTGAGAGAGGGAACACAAGCAGGGGGAGTGGGAGAGGAAGAAGCAGGCTCATAGCCGAGGAGCCTGATGTGGGACTCTATCCCATAATGCCAGGATCACGCCCTTAGCTGAAGGCAGACGCTTAACTGCTGTGCCACCCAGGTGCCCCCTGCCTTGTTAATTTTAACCATTCTAACTGGTGTAAGGTGGTATCTCATTATCGTTTTCATTTGTATTTGCATGATGGCAAGTGTTGTGGAGCATTTTTTCATGTGTCTGTTGGCCATTTGTATGTCTTCTCTGGAGAAGTATCTCTTTGTGTCTTCTGCCCATTTTTTGGGTGTCGAATTAGAGGAGTTCTTTATAGATGTTGGATAACTGCCCTTTATCTGTAATATCATTTGCAGATATCTTCTTCGATTCCATAGGATGCCTTTTGTTTTGTTGATCATTTGCTTTGCCATGCAGAAGCTTTTTATCTTGATGAACTGCCAATATTACTTTTTTGCTTTTATTTCCTTTGCCTTTAGAGACGTGGCTTGTAAGAAGTTGTTGTGTCCAAGTTTGAAGAGTTCTTTTGATGTTGCTATGATACAGGAATCCATTATCTTTCTTTCCTGATTGTATTCGAGTCCTCTGTCTTTCTTGGTGAGTCTAGCTAAGTTTGTCAGTTTTGTTTCTCTTTCCAAAAAAGGCAGCTCTCATTTTCATGTTTTTTTTTTCTGTCTTTTTAGTCTCTGTTGAATTTATTTATGTATTCCTTTTTGTTATTTCCTTATTTCTACTAATTTGGGGCTTTGTTTGTTGTATTATTTTCTACTTCTTTACCACATAAATCACGTTGTTTATTGGAGAGCATTCTCATGGATTGATGAAGACTTGAATTTCTATGAACGTCCCCAGTAGCGCTACTTTTGCTGCATCCCATAAGTTTTTGTAGGTTGTCTTTTTCATCAGTGACCAGGTACTTCTAAATTTTTTTTTATTTCTTCTTTGACTGCTGGTTGTTCAGTAGCATGTTGTTAAATCTCCACATATTTTTTAAAGATTATTTAAGTATCTGACAGATTGAGACAGCGAGAGAAGGAATGCAAGCAGGGGGATGGGAGAGGGAGAAGGGGCTTCCCACTGAGCAAGGAGCCTGATTCGGGGCTAGATCCCAGGATCCTGGGATCACGACCTGAGCAGAAAGCAGATCCTTAAGACTGAGCCACCCAGGCCCCCCAATCTCCACCTACTTTTGACTGTCCCATTTTTTTCTTGAGACAGATTTCTAGTTTCATATCATTGTGGTTGGACAAGATTTGAAGCAGAAGGTGAAGAGAGCATTCAGATGAAAGGTTTGTTTCCTGGAGGCTTTTCTGATGGCAGACCATGAGTTCCATGGGGACGGAGGATGGATTTGTGAGACAGGGTGTGGGGTTAACCCTCTTTAGAATTACTGACTACTACCATGCAGGCTGTGTGCTTCCATTCACACCGTAGTCCTGATGGACTTGTACTTCATTAGAAATATTTTCTAGGAGGTGTAGGCATAGCCTTCTCTAAAAGAAAGGTGCCATGTGGGTTCATGGCATGACCCCAGGTCAGCAACCAGCATGTATGGTATTGTGGGGGATCAGAACCAGGCTTTCTGTGGGAAGTGACAGAAATAGGGTATGGTGAGCTCCATGACCATAGGTGAGGTCCCGAGTGACCCAGTGGGTGTTGGGTTCTGTGGATCTGTCTCATCAGGTGCTGTGGCATTCAGGGACACCCTCCTGTCTGTGGATTTGTGTGGAGACAGGTAGACATCAGTGTCTGGCCAGGCACGAGGGTCGCACTGGACCACCACCATATGTGCAGCGTGCAGGGGAGCCACTGCTTGGTTTCCACGAAAGCTGACCTGTGTCTGTGACCGTGATTCCTAGCAGTTGCAAGGGGAGAGGAGGCCGGGGGTGTTGCTCACTTCCTAGACTTGTGGTCAGGTTTAGTTTGGAGCCCACTGAAGTCAGCCACACCGGGCACAGAAGGCACCCAGTCAGTGTAGCTGTGGGCACTGCTCCCATGTTACTTTCAGGCTAGCTCCATGCTGCCACCTCCTGCTTTTCATCATCATCTTCAAGGTCATGTGCCTCTGCTCTTGCCCCATGGCCTCCGGGGTATTGTCGTCCTCCATCTGGTCCTCGTCCCTGGTGCCTTGTGCAGTCCGATGCCAGGGTAGCCTTCTCGAGACAAACATCTGGCCCTGATGGAACACTTCCATGGATCTCATGTGATACAAGGATGATGCCCTGCCCTGGAAGGGGGCTGCAGGTCCCCAATCAGGAGAGCCATGTCTCCCTTTTCAGCATGGCCTGCCCCCCCTCAGTCTTCTTCAGGAAAGCTCTCCCCTCTTCCTGAGATGACAGCTCTGAATAAAAATGAATGTTCTTTTACATATCTCTATGCCTTAGTTCATCCATGGCATGTCTTTCAACCCCATTAGTGGGTTTTTTTTTTTTTTTTAGCAGTTCTGAAGGGCTGTCTGCTCACGGAGGGGATGACCTGGGTGGGGCAGCTTTCCCTCTCATCTCCCTCAGCATGTCTCTGAGCCCTGGGGCCAGCTGTCCCAGTGAGGATTGAGGGACCCGAGCCAGCCCATCCTGACCCCAGGCTGTGTCAGCTCATAGACTGATGCGTTTCAAAGTGGTGGGCAGGTGGCATGGGCCAGGGGCAGGCAGTGTCTCCTTCTCATTCCTTCCCTCCCTTCCTCCCAGAGGTAGCTCAGAGCAGCCTTCAACCCCTGCATCTCCAAATCCCTTGACCTGTGCCTCCTGTGTTCAGGTGGTGACCTTGGAGTTTCACATGCATTCTACCTCCCCTACCCTCTCCCGTAGCAGTTCCAGGATCAGAGGAGGGGTCAGACCCTTGTCTGGTTTTGGTCTTCTTCCTGTCCCGCACCAAGCCCACCCACCTTTGCATCTTCCATGTATGTGCTTGAAAGCAAGCCCATCCACAGGGAACCTATTAGCCAAATGGATCCAGGCAATGAACATTGAAGTAGAGATCCAGGATCCATAATAAACCTGCTCTGAA
Source organism: Ursus americanus (assembly GCF_024610735.1). Taxonomy (NCBI): domain Eukaryota; kingdom Metazoa; phylum Chordata; class Mammalia; order Carnivora; family Ursidae; genus Ursus; species Ursus americanus. Next base: position 84,526,278 of record NC_142132.1, read on the forward strand.
ACCTGTCCCAAAGTCTGTGACTCTCTCACACTGAAACAGAAACAATAATAGCTTTCTGGACTGTGAAGTGACATGTGTCTCTACTTCCAATCTTGAATGCGTAGGTGCTGAGCCTGGACAGAAAAGGACCATGGCCCCGTGGGCTGGGATCCATGGTAAGAACTCAGTGAAATCTGAATTTGAGGCATGGAGTGAATAATTATTGTAGAGTGAATCCTCCCAAGTAGGGCTTATGCACATTGCACAGGAAAAGCTTTTTCAAAGAGGTTCCTGAAAGAAAAATCTTTTTAAAAAATTTATTTTAGGCCTGGGAGTCAAGATGGCGGAGGAGTAGAGGACCCCTTTTTCAGCCGGTTCCCTGAGTGGAGCTGGATAAGTACCAGACCAGCCTAAATAACCACGGAATCAGCCTGAGACGCAGGATGATGCATCTGGATCTCTACAAATGAACATCTCCAGCGCTGAGTATTGAGTTACGAAGAGGGGAGCTGTAAACTGTGCACAGATATCGGAAGATAAACAGAAGGGGGAGGGAGCCACCGCTTTTGGGCGCCGGGAAGCGGCAGCCACCTGCACGGGGGACTGGGCGGACTCACAGAGGGCACCCACGAGGGAGCAGACTGAGACCGGTGAGCTGTGAACGCGCGCCACCAAGCATCTCCCGGAACACCAGAATCCCGGTGTGCTCACGGGATCCAGACTGAGACCGGGAGCTCCCGGAGCGTGTGCAGGGCTGCTGGCGGGCCACCTGCATGGGGGCGCGGGCGGACTCGCGGTTGGCACCTGCAAAACAGCCGACTGAGACCCTGAACCGGGTGCACGCGCCACCAGGCTTCTCACGAAACTCCGTAATCGAGGTGTGCTCACCGGGCATAGACTGAGACCGGGAGACCCGGGAGCACGTGGGGCGGCCGGTGGCTGGCGGCATTAGAAACACAAAGGACAGAGACGCGCCGGCCCTGGAAGTGAGGGCAGGGATGCCGGGTTGGTGCGCACATCCTGGGACGCTGCAGGGTTGAGCAGCACCAACAGTAATAGAGTTAAAGTGGCCAGAGCATCAGTGGAGAACGGGCCGCAATCCCTCTGTTCTGTGACAATGCAGCCTCTGCTGCTCTGACTCTCAGAAGAGGCATAGCCGGCTGCCAGGGAAAGCCGCCAGAGAACAAAAGCCTGGAAATACCGGCTCAGAGAGTGCCTATCCCCATCCTCCCTCGCAGGGGACACAGAGACTCTAACCAAACAGGGTTGCCTGAGTATCGGTGCGGCAGGCCCCTCCCCCAGAACACAGAAGGCAGGCTGAAAAATCAAGAAGCCCACAACCCGAGGCTCCTGGGTGGCGCAGTCATTGAGCGCCTGTCTCCGGCTTAGGGTGTGATCCCAGCGTTCCGGAAAGGAGTCCCTCATCGGGCTCCTCCGCTGGGAGCCTGCTTCTTCCTCTCTCACTCCCCTGCTTCTGTTCCGTTCTTGCTGTCTGTCTCCCTCTCTCAGATAAGTAAATAAATAAAATCTTTAAAGAAGAAGCCCACATCTCTAAGATCCCTATAAAACAAGGGGCACGGCCTGGGACCCAGTCAATAATTTGGGCTCTGGACAACCCCGCAACCTCTCCTCATCAGAATGACAAGAAGGAGAAGCTGCCCCCCAGCAAAGAAAAGACAGTGAGTCTGTGGCCTCTGCCACAGAAGTAACGGATATGGATGTAACCAAATTATCAGAAATGGAATTCAGAGTAACAATGGTCAAGATAATGAGTAGACTTGAAAAAAGTATTAAGGAAAATGTTACTGAGAATATAGAATCCCTAAGGGCGGAAATGAGAGCGAATTTGACAGAAATTAAAAATTCTATGAGCCAAATGCAGGCAAAACTAGAGGCTCTGATGGCCAGGGTCACCGAAGCAGAGGAAAGGGTTAGTGAATTGGAGGATGGGTTAATAGAGGAAAAAATGAAAATAGAAGATCGTCTTAAAAAAATCCACGCCCACGAATGTTGGCTACGGGAGATTACTGACTCAACAAAACGATCCAATGTTAGAATCATCGGCATCCCCGAGGGGGTGGAGAAAAACAGAGGTCTAGAAGAGATATTTGAACAAATTGTAGCTGAAAACTTCCCTAATCTAGCAAGCGAAACAAAAATTCGTGTCCAAGAGGCAGAGAGGACCCCTCCCAAGCTCAACCATGACAGACCTACACCACGTCACGTCATAGTGCAATTCGCAAATATTAGATCCCAGGATACAGTATTGAAAGCGGCCAGGGCAAAGAAATTTCTCACGTACCAAGGCAAAGGCATCAGAATTACGTCAGACCTGTCTACACAGACCTGGAATGAGAGAAAGGGTTGGGGGAGCATTTTTAAAGCTCTTTCAGAGAAAAACATGCAGCCAAGGATCCTTTATCCAGCAAGGCTGTCATTCAGAATTGATGGAGAAATAAAGACATTTCAGAATCGACAGTCACTAACCAATTTCGTAACCACGAAACCAGCCCTACAGGAGGTATTACAGGGGGTTCTATAAAAGTAAAAAGGCCCCAAGACTGATACAGAACAGAAAGTCACAGCCAATACAAACAAAGACTTTACTGACAACATGGCAGCATTAAAAGCATATCTCTCAGTACTCAGTCTTAATATTAATGGTTTAAATTCTTGCTTAAAGCGCCACAGGGTTGCAGATTGGATAAAGAGAAATGACCCATCCATTTGCTGTCTACAAGAGACTCATTTCGAACCCAAAGATGCATTCAGACTGAGAGTAAGGGGATGGAGTACCATCTTTCATGCAAATGGACCTCAAAAGAAAGCTGGGGTAGCAATTCTCATATCAGATAAACTGGATTTTAAACTACAGACTATAGTTAGAGACGCAGAAGGGCACTATATTATTCTTAAAGGAAGTATTCAACAAGTGGATATGACAATTATAAATATATATGCCCCCAACAGGGGAGCAGCAAGATACACAAGCCAACTCTTAACCAGAATAAAGAGACATATAAATAAAAATACATTAATAGTAGGGGACCTCAACACTCCACTCTCAGAAATAGACAGAACACCCTGGCAAAAACTAAGCAAAGAATCAAAGGCTTTGAATGCCATACTCGACGAGTTGGACCTCTTAGATATATATAGAACACTACACCCCAGAACCAAAGAATACTCATTCTATTCTAATGCCCATGGAACATTTTCAAGAATAGACCATGTTCTGGAACACAAAACAGGTCTCAGCCGATACCAAAAGATTGAAATTATCCCCCGCATATTCTCAGACCACAACGCTCTGAAATTGGAACTCAACCACGAGGAAAAATTTGGAAGAAACTCAAACACTTGGAGACTAAAAACCATCCTGCTCAGGAATGACTCGATAAACCAGGAAATCAAAAATCAAATTAAACAATTTATGGAGACCAATGAGAATGAAAATACAACAGTCCAAAACCTATGGGATACTGCAAAGGCAGTCCTAAGGGGGAAATACATAGCCATCCAAGCCTCACTCAAAAGAATAGAAAAATCTAAAATGCAGTTTTTATATTCTCACCTCAAGAAGCTGGAACAGCAACAGAGGGACAGGCCTAATCCACGCACGAGGAAGCAGTTGACCAAAATTAGAGCTGAAATCAATCAAGCAGAAACCAGAAGTACAGTAGAGCAGATCAAGAGGACTAGAAGCTGGTTCTTGGAGAGAATCAATAAAATTGACAGACCACTGGCAAGACTTACCCAAAAGAAAAGAGAAAGGACCCAGATTATTAAAATTATGAATGAAAAAGGAGAGGTCATGACGAACACCATTGAAATTGGAAGGATTATTAGAAATTTTTATCAACAGCTATATGCCAATAAACTAAACAATCTGGAAGAGATGGAATCCTTCCTGGAAACCTATAAACTACCAAGATTGAAAGAGGAAGAAATTGATTTCTTAAACAGGCCAATTAATTATGAAGAAATTGAGTTAGTGATAAACAACCTTCCAAATAACAAAACTCCAGGCCCGGACAGTTTTCCTGGGGAATTCTACCAAACATTCAAAGAAGAAATAATACCTATTCTCCTAAAGCTATTTCAAAAAATAGAAACAGAAGGAAAGCTACCAAACTCATTCTATGAGGCCAATATTACCTTGACCCCCAAACCAGGCAAAGACCCCCTCAAAAAGGAGAACTACAGACCGATTTCCCTAATGAATATGGACACCAAAATCCTCAACAAGATACTTGCTAATAGAATCCAACAGTTCATTAAAAGGATTATCCACCACGATCAAGTGGGATTCATACCTGGGATGCAAGCGTGGTTCAATATTCGCAAATCAACCAGCGTGATACATCATATCAACAAGAAAAGACTCAGGAACCATATGATCCTCTCAATCAATGCTGAGAAAGCATTTGACAAAATACAGCATCCTTTCCTGATTAAAACCCTTCAGAGTGTAGGAATTGAAGGTACATTTCTCAATCTCATAAAAGCCATCTATGAAAAGCCTACAGCAAATATTATTCTCAATGGGGAAAAGCTGGAAGCCTTTCCCTTAAGATCAGGAACACGACAAGGATGCCCACTCTCGCCACTATTATTCAACATAGTACTAGAAGTCCTTGCAACAGCAATCAGACAACAAAAAGGGATCAAAGGTATTCAAATCGGCAAAGAAGAAGTCAAAATGTCTCTCTTCACAGATGACATGATACTCTATATGGAAAACCCAAAAGAAGCCACTCCCAAACTATTAGAAGTTATAGAGCAATTCAGTAACATGGCGGGATACAAAATCAATGCTCAGAAATCAGTTGCATTTCTGTACACGAATAACGAGAATGAAGAAAGAGAAATTAGGGAATCCATCCCATTTACAATAGCACCAAAAACCATACGTTACCTTGGAATTAACTTAACCAGAGACGTAAAGGACCTTTATTTTAGAAACTATAAATCACTCTTAAAAGACATTGAGGAAGACATAAAAAGATGGAAAGATATTCCATGCTCATGGATCGTAAGAATTAACATAGTTAAAATGGCCATGCTACCCAGAGCAATCTACACTTTCAATGCTATCCCAGTCAAAATACCAAGAACGTTTTTCAAAGAACTGGAACAAATAGTCCTTAAATTTGTATGGAACCAGAAAAGACCCCGAATCTCCAAGGAACTGTTGAAAAGGAAAAACAAAGCTGGGGGCATCACAATGCCGGATTTCGAGCTGTACTACAAAGCTGTGATCACAAAGACAGCATGGTACTGGCACAAAAACAGACACATAGACCAATGGAACAGAATAGAGAGCCCAGAAATGGACCCTCAGCTCTTTGGGCAACTAATATTTGATAAAGCAGGAAAAAACATCCAGTGGGAAAAAGACAGTCTCTTCAATAAATGGTGCTGGGAAAATTGGACAGCTACATGCAAAAGAATGAAACTTGACCACTATCTCACACCATACACAAAAATAAACTCCAAATGGATGAAAGACCTCGATGTGAGACAGGAATCCATCAAAATTCTAGAGGAGAACATAGGCAGCAACCTCTACGACATTGGCCAAAGCAACCTTTTTCATGATACATCCCCAAAGGCAAGAGAAACAAAAGATAAAATGAATTTATGGGACTTCATCAAGATTAAAAGTTTCTGCACAGCCAAGGAAACAGTCAGAAAAACTAAGAGGCAGCCCACGGAATGGGAGAATATATTTGCAAATGACACTACAGATAAAGGACTGGTATCCAAGATCTACAAAGAACTTCTCAAACTCAATACACAAGAAACAAATAAACAAATCAAAAAATGGGCAGAAGATATGAACAGACACTTTTCCAATGAAGACATACAAATGGCTAACAGACACATGAAAAAATGTTCAAAATCATTAGCCATCAAGGAAATTCAAATCAAAACCACACTGAGATACCACCTTACGCCAGTTAGAATGGCAAAAATAGACAAGGCAAGAAACAACAATTGTTGGAGAGGATGTGGAGAAAGGGGATCCTTTCTACATTGTTGGTGGGAATGCAAGTTGGTACAGCCACTCTGGAAAACAGTGTGGAGGTCCCTTAGAAAGTTAAAAATTGAGCTACCCTATGATCCAGCCATTGCACTACTGGGTGTTTACCCCAAAGATACAGACGTAGTGAAGAGAAGGGCCATATGCACACCAATGTTCATAGCAGCAATGTCCACAATAGCAAAATCGTGGAAGGAGCCGAGATGCCCTTCAACAGATGACTGCATTAAGAAGTTGTGGTCCATATATACAATGGAATATTACTCAGCAATCAGAAAGAACGAGTTCTCAACATTTGCTACAACATGGACGGCACTGGAGGAGATAATGTTAAGTGAAATAAGTCAAGCAGAGAAAGACAACTATCATATGATTTCTCTCATCTATGGAACATAAGAACTAGAATGATCAGTAGGGGAAGAAAGGGATAAAGAAAGGGGGGGTAATCAGAAGGGGGAATGAAACATGAGAGACTATGGACTATGAGAAACAAACTGAGGGCTACAGAGGGGAGGGGGGTGGAGGAATGGGATAGGCCGGTGATGGGTAGTAAGGAGGGCACATATTGCATGGTGCACTGGGTGTTATACACAACTAATGAATTATCGAGCCTTACATCGAAAACCGGGGATGTACTGTATGGTGACTGACATAATATAATAAAAAATCCTTATAAAAAATTTATTTTAATTCCAGTAGAGCTAACATACAGTGTTACATTCGTTTCAGGTGTACAATAGAATGATTCAGTAATTCTATATATTACTCAGTGTTCATCAAGAAAAGCGTCCTCTTAATCCCCTTCATCTATTTCACTCATCCCTCTATCCACCTCCTCTTTGGTAACCATCCATTTGTTCTCTATTGTTAAGAGTTTGTATTATGAGTGTCTCCTTTTTCTCTTTTATTTATTTATTTTTCTTTGTTTCTTAAATTCCCCATAAGAGTGACATCGTATGGGATTTGTCTTTCTCTGACTGACTGATTTTAGTTAGGATAATACTCTCTAGCTCCATCCATGTGTCTGCAAATGGCAAGGTTTCATTCTTTTTCAAGCCGAATAATACCCAGTGTGTGTGTGTGTGTGTGTGTGTGTGTGTGTGTGTGTGTGTGTGAATACACACATCTATCATCTCATTTGTCAATTTTTCTACAGACACTTGGGTTGCTTCCATATTGTGATATTGTAAATAATGGTGCAAGAAACATAGGGGTGCACGTATCCTTTTAACTTACTGTTTTCCTATTCTTTGGGTAAATACGATTAGTGTGATTGTTGGATCGTAGGGTAGTTCTGTATTTAATTTTTTGAGGAACTTTCATACTGTTTTCCATGGTGGCCACCACAGTTTGCATCCCCACCCACAGTTCATGAGGATTCCCCTTTATCCACATCCTCCCAACACCTGCTCTTTGTTGTGCTTTTGATGTTAGCCATTCTGACAGGTTTGAGGTAATACCTCAAGTCCTTTGGATTTACATTTTCCTGATGATGCGTGATGGTGAACATCTTTTCATGGGACCGTTGGCCATTTGTATTTCTTCTTTGGAGAAATGTCTGTCCATGTCTTCTGCCTATTTTTTAACTGGATTATTTGTTTTTTGGGGCTCAGATAGTATCAGTTCTATATGTTTTGGACACTATCCCTTTATTGCATATGATCTTTGCAAATATCTTCTCCCTTTGAGTAGGTTGTCTTATTATTTTTACGTTTTCATTGTTCTTCTGCTGTGTGGAAACTTTTTATTTTGCTGTATTCCCAATAGTTTATTGCTGTATTCCCAATAGTTTATTTTTGCTTTCACTTCCTTTGCCTCAGGACACAGTCTAGAAAAACGTTGGTATGGTCCATGTCAAGAAGTTACTGTCTTCCCTCCTGCCTACAGGAGGGATTTCTATGGATTCAGGTCTCATATTGAGGTCTTGAAACTGTTTTATGTTTGTCTGTATTGTGTAAGAAAGCAGTCTAATTTCATTCCTTTGTGTGTAGCTGTCTAGTTTTCCCAACACCATTTGTTGTAGAGACTGTCCTTTTCCCTTTTGATATCGTTGCTTGCTTTGTGGAAGATTCATGGACCACATAATTGTGGGTTTCTGTCTGAACTTGTATCCTGTTCCTTTGGTCGCTGTGTCTATTTTTGTGTCGTACTGTCTTGTTAGGATGACTGCAGCTTTGTAGTATAACCTGAAATCTGAACTTGTGAGTCCTCCAGCTTTGTTTTTCTTTTCCACATTGCACTGGCTGTTCAGTATCTTTAGTGGTTCCATACAAATGTTTAAGATTGTTTATTCGAGGTCTTTTATTCTTTAATTTAAATTCAATTAGCCAACTTACACTATATCATTCGTTTCAGATGTAGTCTTCAATAAATTTTCAGTCGTGTGTAACACCCAGTGCTCATTGTATCATGTGGCCTCCTTAATGCCACTCACCCAGTTACCCCCCACAACTTCTCCTCCAGCAATCATCAGTTTGTTGCGATAGTTAAGAGTCTATCATGGGTTTTCTCCCTCTCTGATGCCTTCCCATTCTATTTTCCCTCCCTTCCCCTATGGTCTTCTTCCCTTTTTCTGATATTCCACATAGGAGTGAAAGCATATGATCATTGCCTTTCTTTCATTGACTTATTCCATTCAGCATAATACCCTCCAGCTCCACCCAGGTTGGTGTGATGGTAAGTATTCATCCTTTCTGATGGCTGAGTAAAATTCCATTATATATATGATCCACATCTTCTTTATCCATTCATCTATCCATGGTCATCTGCACTCTTTCCACAGTTTGTCTATTATGGATATTGCTGCTATGAACACTGTGGTGCGTGTGTCCCGTCTTCACTACCTCTGTCCCTTTGGGGTAAATACCCAGTAGTGCAATTGCTGGGACATAGGGTAGCTTTATTTATAACTTCTTGAGGAAACTCCGTACCATTTTCAAGAGTGGCTGTACCGGACTGCATTCGCACAGGGGTGTAAGAGGGTTCCCGTTTCTCCACATCCTCTCCAACATGTATAGTTTCATGTCTTCTTATTTTTAGATATTTGGCCTCATGTGATATGGCATCTATAGGGGTTTAGATTTGCATTTCCCTGAAGCCAAGTGATATGAAGCATTTATGCATGTATCTTTTGGTCACCAGTACGTCGTCATCAGTGAAATAACTTCCCATTTTAATCCATCTCAAGACCTAAAGCTGGGTAAGGCACTGAAGCTGGATGATGCCATCGGTTGGAAGTGTGGAGAATTTCAAAAGATCTCCGTGGAGAGCAAGTTTAAAGGTCAGTGTGAAGCTACTAATTGGATCCGGGGAGATCTCTGAAAGTGGGGGTTGCCTGGGATGGGCTGAGGGGGGCCCTCCGATTTTCCTGCTATGAATCCTTGCTGCAGCACCAAAGGACAGTTTCCTGCTGTGGGACAGTCTGAGTCCTCTAGTCGTGCAGAGGTGAGCCCAATGTCTGATATCTTGGAGGCAGGCAAACGGGGAGGGGACCCTCAGCAGAAGCCCTAGAGTTAGGTTATACCTCAAGAGACAGCAGGTCCGAACTGCCCAGTGCTCTGAGAACTCCCAGGCCGACTGAGATGAGGGCACAAGGGAGGGTGAATGTGAGCCTTGGGGTTTCATCCAGAAGGGCCCACAAATGTCAGAGTTCACCAGCAGGGGCTCTCAGGGGGTGCCCGAATTCTCTTGCCCTGAATGCTCTGTTGTGCCCCAAAACGGTACAGTTTCCTGTGGGCTGCAGGCTGAGTCCTACGGTGGGGCTTGGGTGTCCCCAATCCCCCAGAGTGGGGTGCCAGGACCCTGGGGAGGGGCCCCTCTGTGTCCAACCTAGTGTAAGGGTTAGTGTCCAGGAGCCCGGCAGCGCCAATCTGCAGGCTGTGCGGCGAGCTCTGTGGAGTGTTGAGAGGAGGCCATGGGGGAGGGTGAGCATGGGCCTCAGGGTTGGGGCATGGGGGGCTGCCAAAGTTGGGGATGGGCTCCGGAGGCCTCCCCAAGTTCTCGTGCCCTGTAGGCTCCGTAGAGCCCCAAGGGGCACGGTTTCCTGACGGGTGGCAAGCTGAGTCCTGCGGTGGGTCACAGGTATCCCAATTCCCTGCGGCTGTGGTGTAAGGCTCCTGGGGAGGCCCCCACACCTGCGGCCAACCTAGGGCTAGGGTTAGGCCCCAGAAGCCCCGCAGGCCCGATCTGCTGGCTGTATGGCGAGCTACAGGGGCTGAGGTGAGGGTGTGGGGAGGGTGAGCGTGGGCCTCAGGGTTGGGTTGCGGGAGGCCGCCGAAGTTCGCTGGTGGCTTAAGAGGGCCCTCCTGGTTCTCCCGCCCTGAATGCTCTATGGCCTCCCAAGGTGCACGGTTTCCTGCGGGGTGGCAGACTGAGTCCTGCTGTGGGGCTCAGGTGTCCCGAATCCTCGCGGCTGCGGCTCCAGGCTCCTGGGGAGGGGCCCCTCCACAGATGAACTAGGGTTAGGGTTGGGGCCCAGGCACCCCGCAGGCCAGATCTGCCCACTATGTGGCGAGCTCCACCACGGGCTGAGGTGAGGGTGCGGGGGTGGGGGTGAGCATAGGCTTCAAGGTTGGGTTTAGGGATCGCTGAAGTTCGCCGGGGGCTCTGGGGGCCCTCCTGGTTCTCCTGCCCTGAATGCTCTACAGCCTCCCAAGGAGCATGGTTTCCTGCGGGCTGGCAGGCTTTGTCCTGCAGTGGGGCTCAGGTGTCCCCAGTCCCTGGGCCTGTGGCACCGGGCCCCAGGGGAGGGGCCCTACCCAGCCGAGCTAGGGTCAGGTCTAGGCCCCAGGAACCCGGCAGGCCTGATCTGCCGGCTCTGCGATGAGCTCGGTGGCAAGCTGAAGGGAAGGCGTGGGGCAGGATGAGCATGGGCATCAGGGTCGGGGTGTAGGGGGCTGCCGAGGATCACTGGGGGCTCAGGGGGGCCCTACCAGTTCTCCTGCATGGGATGCTCTGCGGCGCCCCAGGGGGCATGGTTTCCTGAGGGGTGGCAGGCTGAGTCCCGTGGTGGGGCTCAGGTGTACCCTATCCCCGGGGTTAGGGTACGGATTAGGGTACGGGTTAAGGTAAGGGTATGCGTTACGGTTAGGGTATGGGTGAGGGTAGTGGTTAGGGTTAGGGTAAGGAGAGGGTACGGGTTAGGGTTGGGTTTAGGGGTTACAGGTTAGAGGTTATGGGTTAGGGTACAGATTAGGGTTTAGGGTACGGGTTAGGGTTTAGGGTTTGGGTTTAGGGTTAGGGTTAGGGTTGGAGTACCAGTTAGGTTTAGGGTACGGGTTAGGGTTAGGGTACGGTTTAGGGTACGCATTAGGGTATGGTTTAGTGTACGGGTTAGGGTACTGTTTAGGGTAAGTGTTGGTGTACGGATTTGGGTACGGTTTAGGGTACGGGTTAGGGTTAGGGTACGCGTTAGGTTTAGGGTACAGTTTAGGGTTATGGTACAGGTTAGGTTGCGGTTTAGGGTTAGGATTAGGGTACGGGTTAGGGAGCGGGTTAGGGATAGGGATTGGGTTCAGTTAGGGTTAGGGTATGGGTTAGGGTACAGGTTAGGGTACAGGTTAGGGTTAGGTATGGGTTAGGGTACGCTTTAGGGTATGGGTTAAGGTTAAGGTAAGGGTACTGGTTAGGGTTAGGGTATGGGTTACGGTTTAGGGTTTAGTGTTATGGTTAAGGTACGGTTTAGGGTTAGGGTACGGGTAGGGTTATGGTACGGGTTATGTTATGAGTTAGGGTATGGGTTAGGGTCAGGGTTTAGGGTTTAGGGTTAAGGTTAGGGTATGGGTTAGGGTACTTGTTAGGGTTACAGTTAGGTTTAGGGTACGGTTTAAGTTACAGGTTAGGGTACAGTTTAGGGTTAGGGTTAGGGTACGGGTTTGGTACGGGTTAGAGTACGTGTTAGGGTTATGGTTAGGGTTAGGGTATAGGTTAGGTTTAGCATTAGGGTACGGGTTAGTGTTAGGGTTAGAGTACGGGTTAGGGTATGGGTTAGGGTTAGGTTTAGGGTTAGGTTACGGGTTAGGGGTAGGGTTAGGGGTATAGTAGGGGTCGGGGTAGGGTTAGGGTTTAGCGTTAGGGTTTGGGGTTTGGGGTTAGTGGTTAAGGTTAGGGTTTAGGGTTTAGGGTTTCGGGATTAGGGTTAGGGGTTAGGGTTTAGGGTTTAGTGTTAATGTTAGGGTTTAGGGTTTAAGGATTAGTGTTTAGGGTTAGGTTTAGGGTAGGGTTAGGGTTAGGGTAAGGTTTAGGGGTTAGGGAGAGGGTTAGGATTAGGGGTTAAGGTTTAGGGTTTATGGTTAGGTGTTAGGGTTTAGGGTTAGGGTTAGACCGCAGTAGGCCAGCAGGACCATTGTGCCAGCTGTGCAGCGAGCGGAGGAGTGGGCCGAGGTGAGGGCACTGGCGAGCGGGAGTATGGTCTCCAGCGTTTTGGCACAGGGGGCCTTCTACATTGCTAGAGGCTCAGAGGGCCCTGCCTGTTCTCCTGGCCTGAATGACCGGCGGCGCCCCTAGCGGCCCAGGTGTGGCGGGGTGGCAGTGTGAGTCTGGCACTGTGGTTTGGGGTCTCAATACCATGCGTTGCAGCGCAAGGCCCCTTGGGAGGGGCCCCTCTGGGGCCGTCCTAGTGTTAGTGTTAGCACCCAGGAGTCCGGCAGGCATTATCCGCCAGCTGTGCGGTAGCGGAGGGCCAGGCCGAGGGGAGGGCGCCGGTGAGCTGGAGCGTGGGCCCAAGCATTTTGACGCAGGGGGCCTTGGAAGGTCGCCGGGGGATTGGAGGGCCCTGCCTGTTCTCCCGCCCTGAATGGCCAGCAGTGCCCCTAGCGGCCCGGGTGGTGGCAGGGTGGTACAGTGAGTACGGCGCTGGGGCTCGGGGGTCCCCAATCCCTGGCATTGCTGTGCCAGGCCCCTTGGGATGTTCCCCTCGGGGGCCAACCTAGGGTTAGGGTTAGCCCCCAGGAGGCTGGCAGGCCCGATCCGCTGGCTGTGCGGTGAGCAGAGGGGCGGGCCGAGGTGAGGGCGCTGGTGAGCGGGAGCATGGGCCCAAGCATTTTGTCGCGTGGGGCCTTAGAAGTTCACCGGGACTCGCAGGGTCCTGACCATTCTCCAGCCCTGAATGACTGGCGCCGCCCATAGTGGCCCGGGTGCCGGCGGGGCGGCAGGGTGAGTCCGGCGCTGGGGCTTGGGGGTCATCAATGCCCAGTGTTGTGGCAACAGGCCCCTTGGGAGGGGCCCCTCGGGGGCCAACCTAGGGTTAGGGTTAGCCCCCAGGAGTCCTGCAGGCCCGATCTGCCTGCTGAGCGGCGAGCAGAGGGGTGGGCCAAGGTGAGTGCGCTGCTGAGCAGGAGCGTGGGCCCAAGCGCTTTGGAGCAGGGGGCCTTTGAAGGTCACCAGGGGCTCGGAGGGCCCTCCCCATTCTCTCTCCTGAATGACTGGCAGCGCCCCTAGCGGCCCGGGTGATGGCGGGGCGGCAGGGTGAGTCCGGTGCTGATGCTTGGGCTTCCCTATACCAGACGTTGCAGTGCCAGGCCCCTTGGGAAGGGCCCCTCTGGGGCCGATGTAGGGTTAGAGTTAGCCCTCAGGAGGCCGGCAGGCCCAATCCACCGTCTTGAGGCGAATGGAGTCGAGGTCCTAGGTGAGGGCGCTGGCAAGCGGAGCGTGGGCCCCTGCGTTTTGGTGCTGGGGTCCTTCAAAGTTCACTGGGGCTCAGAGGGCCCTGCACAGTCTCCCGCCCAAAACGACAGGTGGTGCCCTAGCACCACTGGTGTCACTGGGGCAGCAGGGTGAGTCCAGCGTTAGGACTCCAGGGTCCCCAATCCCCGGCGTTGTGGCAGCAGGCCCCCTCTGGGGCCAACCTAGGATTAGAGTTAGCCCCCAGGAGGCCTGCAGGCCTGATCCTCCAGCTGTGCAGAGAGCAGAGGGGTGGGCTGAGTTGAGGGCGCTGGCGAGCTCCAGCGTGGGCCCCATCGTTTTGGAGCGGATGGCCTTCAAAAGTCAGTGGAGTCTCGAGGGCCCTGCCCATTCTCCCACCCTGAAGGACCAGCGACGCCCCAGCAGGCCCGATGTCAACGGGGCGGCAGGGTGAGTCCAGCGCTGTGGCTCCGGTGTCCCCAATCCCCAACTTTGGTCACCAGTCCCCTTGGGAGGGGCCCCTCTGGGGCCAACCTAGGGTTAGGGTTAGCCCCCAGGAGGCTAGCAGGCCCCATACGCCAGCTGTGCGGCGAGTAGAGGGGCGGGCCGTGGTGAGGGCACTGGCGAGCTGGAAGGTGGTACCCAAAGTTTTCGTGCCGGGGGCCCTTGAATGTTGCCAGGGACTCGGAGGGCCCTGCCCGTTCTCCCGCCCTGAATGAGTGGTGGTTCCCCTAGCAGCCTGAGTGGCAGCGGGGCGGCAGGGTGGGTCTGGCACTGAGGCTCGGTGGTCCCCAATGCCAGGCGTTGCACCAGGCCCCTGGGGAGGGGCCCCTTGGGGGCCGACCTAGGGTAAAGGTTAGCTCCTAGAGGCCATCAGGCACAATCAGCCGTCTGGGGCGAATGGAGGCGTGGTCCAAGATCAGGGCGCTGGCAAGCAGGGGAGTGGGCCCCAGCGTTTTGGCGCTGGGGACCTTCGAAAGTCACCGGGGCAGGGAGGGCCCTGCCCGTTCTCCCACCCTGAATGACCGGCGGCGCCCCAAGTGGCCCAGTTGGTAGCGGAGGGGCAGGTTGAGTACATCGCTGGAGCTTGGGGGTCCGCAATCTTCGGCGTCGCGGCGCCAGGCCCTTTGGGAGTGCCCTTCAGGGGCCGACCTAGGGTTAGTGTTAGCCCCCTGGAGGCTGGCAGGCCCGATATGATGGCTGTGGGGTGAGCAGAGGGGTGGGCCGAGGTGAGGACGCTGGCGAGTGGAAGCGTGGTACCCAACGTTTTGGCGCAGGTTGCCTTCAAAGGTCGCCAGGGGTCTTAGGATCCTGCCCTTTCTCCCACCCTGAATGACTGGCGGCACCCTTAGCGGTCTGGGTGGTGGCAGGGAGGCATGGTGGGTCTGGCGCTGCGGCTCGGGAATCCCCAATCCCAGGCATTGGGGCGCCAGGCCCCTAGGATGGGGCCCTTTGGGCCGACCTAGGGTTAGGTTTAGCCCCTAGGAGGCCTGCATGCCTGATTCGCCGGCTGTGCGACAAGTGGAGGGGCGGACTGAGGTGAGGGCCCAGGTGAGTGGGAGCATGGGCCCCAGCGTTTTGGGGGCTGCTAAAGCTGAGGAGGGGCTCCGGGGGTCTTCCCAAGTTCTCGAGCCCTGTATGCTCCATAGAGCCCCAAGGGGCAAGGTTTCCTGTGGGGTGGCAGGCTTTGTCCTGCAGTGGGGCTCAGGTGTCCCCAGTCCCCAGGGCTGCGGCCCCGGGCCCCGGGGGAGGGCCCTCCCCAGCCGACCTAGGGTCAGGGCTACGCCCCAGGAACCCAGCAGGCCTGATCTGCCAGCTCTGCGACGAGCTCGGTGGCAGGCTGAAGGGAAGGCGTGGGGCGGGATGAGTGTGGGCATCAGGGTTGGGGTGTAGGGGACCACCAAGGATCGCTGGGGGCTCAGGTGGGCCCTACCAGTTCTCCTGCACGGGATGGTCTGCGGTGCCCCAAGGTGCATAGTTTCCTGAGGGGTGGCAGGCTGAGTCCCATGGTGGGGTTCAGGTGTACCCAATCCCCAGGGTTAGAGTACAGATTAGGGTATGGGTTAGGGTTATGGTATGGGTTATGGTTAGGGTACGGGTGAGGGTAGGGGTTAGGGTTAGTGTAAGGTGAGGGTACGGGTTGGGGTTGACTTTAGGGGTTATAGCATAGGGGTTATGGGTTAGGGTACGGATTAAGGTTTAGGGTACAGGTTAGGGACTAGTGTTTGGGTTTAGGGTTAGGGTTAGGGTTGGAGTTCGGGTTAGTGTTAGGGTATGGGTTAGGGTTAGTGTATGGGTTAGGGTATGCGTTAAGTACGGTTTAGGGTACGGGTTAGGGTACGGTTTAGGGTACGGGTTAGCATTCGGGTTAGGGTACGGTTTAGGGGTAGGGTTAGCTGAAGGGGTAGGGTTAGGTGTAGGGTTGGGGGTGGGGTAGGGGTCGGAGTAGGTTTAGGGTTTAGGGTTAGGGTTTGGGGTTTGGGGTTAGTGGTTAGGGTTAGGGTTTAGAGTTTGGGCTTTCGGGTTTAGGGTTAGGGATTAAGGTTTAGGGATTACCGTTAGGGTTAGGGTTTAGGGTTTAAGGTTTAGGGTTTAGCGTTAGGGTTAGGGTTAGGGTAGGGTTAGGGTAAGGGTTAGGGTTTAGGGTTAGGTTTAGGGTTAGGGGTTAGGGTTTAGGGCTTAGGGTTAGGGGTTAGGGGTTAGGGTTAGGGTTAGACCCCAGTAGGCCATCAGGCCCAATCCGCCTGCTGTGCCACGAGTGGATGATCAGGCCGAGGTGACGGCGATGGTGAGCGGGAGTGTGGGCCCCTGAGTTTTGGCGTGGGGGGCCTTCGAATGTCACCGGGGTCTCGGAGGGACCTGCCCATACTCCCGCCCTGAATGACCGC
The DNA here is from genome assembly GCF_024610735.1 of Ursus americanus. Classification (NCBI taxonomy): domain Eukaryota; kingdom Metazoa; phylum Chordata; class Mammalia; order Carnivora; family Ursidae; genus Ursus; species Ursus americanus. Next base: position 84,542,811 of record NC_142132.1, read on the forward strand.
CGGCGCCCCTAGCAGACCAGGTGGTGACTTGGCAGCAGGGTGAGTGAGGTGCTGGGGTTCGGTGTCCCCAATCCCTGACATTGCTGTGCCCGGCCCCTTGTGAGAAGTCCCTCAGTGGCCCACCTACGGTTAGGGTTAGCCCCCAGGATGACGGCAGGCCCGATCCACCGGCTGTGCAGTGAATGAAGGTGTAGTCCTAGGTGAGGGCGCTGGCAAACGGGAGCGTAGTACCCAGCGTTTTGGCGCGGGGGGCCTTCGAATGTCACTGGGGGCTAGTTGGGCCTTGCCCATTCTCCCGCCCTGAATGACCGGTGGCGCCCCTAGCGGCCTGGGTGGCGGCGGGCCAAATGGTGAGTCTGGCGCTGTGGCTTGGGGATTCCCAATCCCAGGCGTTGCGGCGCCAGGCCCCTAGGATTGGCCCCTTGGTGGGCGACCTATGGTTAGGGTTAGCCCCCAGGAGGCTGGCAGGCTCCATACGCCCATGTGCGGTGAATGGAGGTGTGGGCCGAGGTGAGGTAGCTGGCGAGTGGGAGCGTGGGCCAGAGCATTTTGGCTTTGGCTAGGGGTGCCTTCGAAGGTCACAGGTGGCTGGGAGGGTCCTGCCCATTCTGTCGTCCTGAAGGACTGGCGACGCCCCTAGCGCCCCATGTGGCAGCGTGGCGGCAGGGTGCGTCCAGCACTGGGACTTGGGGGTCCCCAATCCGTGGCATGCGGTGCCCGGCCACTTGGGAGGGGCCCCTCGGGGGCGACCTAGGGATAGGGTTAGCCCCCAGGAAGCCAGCAGGCCCCATCCTCCAGCTCTGCAGGGAGCGGAGGGGTGGGCTGACGTTAGGGCGCTGGTGAGCAGGAGCATGGGAGTCAGAGTTTTTGCACGGGCGGCCTTCAAAGGTCCCAGGGGGATTGGAGTGCTCTGCCCGTTTTCCCTTCCTGAATGACTGGCAACGCCCCTAGCACCCTGGGTGCTTGCAGGGTGGCAGAGTGAGTCCAGCACTGGGGCTCGGGGGTCCCAAATCCCCGGCATTGTGGTGCCAGGCCCCTTGGGAGGGGCCCCTCGGGGGCTGACCTAGGGTTAGGGTCAGCACCCAGAACGCCAGCAGGCTCAATCTGCCAGCTGTGCAGCAGGCGGAGGGGCAGGCCGAGGTGAGGTCTCTGTGGAGAGGGAGCTTGGGCCCAAGGGTTTTGGCTCCGGGGGCCTTCAAATGTTTCTGGGGACTCGACGGGCCCTGCCCATTCTCCTACCTGAGAGACTGGCGGTGCCCCTAGCAGCCCGGGTTGCTGCGGGTCGGCAGGGTGAGTCAGGCGCTGTGGCTCGGGGGTCCCCAATCCCTGGCGTTGTGGCGACAGGCCCGTTGGGAGTGACCCCTCGGGAGCCAACCTAGGGTTAGGTTTAGCCCCTAGGAGGCCGGCAGGCCCTATTCACCAGCTCTGTGGAGACTGGAGTGGCGGACCGAGGTGAGGGTGCTGGTGAGTGGGAGCGTGGACCCGGGTGTTTTGGCGCGGGGGGACGTTAAAGGTCACCGTGTCTCGGAGGGCCCTGCCCGTTTTCCTGACCTGAATGAACAGCAGCACCCCAAGCCCCCGGGTGGCGGCTGGGTGGCAGGGTGAGTCAGGTGCTGAGTCTCGGCGTCCCCAATCCGCGGCGTTGGGGCACCAGGCCCCTTCGGAGGGGCCACTCGGGGGTCGATCTAGGGTTATGGTTAGCCCCCATGAGGCCGGTGGATCCAATCAGCGGCTGTGCAGCACGCGGAGGTTTGGGCCGAGGTGAGGGCGCTGGCGAGACTGAGCATGAGCCCAAGCGTTTTAGCGCGGGAGGCCTTCGAAGGTCATCGGAGTCTCAGAGGGACCTGCCCGTTCTCCTGCTCTGAATAACCGGCGGGGCCCCTAGCGGCTCGGGTGGCTGAAGGGCAGCAGGGTAAGTCCGGCCCTTGGGCTCGGGGTCCCCATTCTCAGCTTTGCGGCACCAGGCCACTTGGGAAGGGCCCCTTGGGGGCCGACCTAAAGTTAGGGTTAGCCCCGAGGAGGCCAGCAGTCCTGATACACCGCCTGTGTGTCGAGCAGAGAGTTGGGCCAAGGTGAGGGTGCTGGTGAACACGAGCCTGGGCCCAAGCGTTTTGGTTCGGGGCACCATCGAAGGTCAGCGGGGGTTCAGAGGGCCCTGCCAGTTCTCCAACACTGAATGAATGGCGGCGCCCCTAGCGGCCCGTGTGGGGCAGGGCGGCAGGGTGCATCCAGCGCTGGGGCTTGTGGGTCCCCAATCCCCGGCATTTTGGTGCCAGGCCCCTTAGGAAGGGACCCTCAGGAGCAGTCTTAGGGTTAGGGTTAGCGCCCAGGAGGCCAGCAAGCCCGATCTGCCAGCTGTGCGAGGAGTGGAGGTGTGGGCCGAGTTGAGGGCGATGGCGAGTGGGAGCATCGGCCCCAGCGTTTTGGCGCCCTGGGCCTTTAAATGTTGCCATGGCTCAGAGGGCCCTGCCCATTCTCCTGCCCTGAATAACCAGCGGCGCTCCTAGTGGCTCCCTTGGCGGTGGGGCAGCAGGGTGAGTCCCGCCCTGTGGATCATGGATCCCCAATCCCTGGGTTGCTGCGCCAGGCCCCTTGGGAGGGCCTCCTCGTGGGCCAACCTAGGGTTAGAGTTAGCCCCCAGGAGGCTGGCAGGCCCAATCGTCTGGCTGGGCGGTGATAGGTGGGAGGGCCGAGGTAAAGGCGCTGGGGAGCAGGAGCGTGGGCCCCTGAATTTTGGCACGGGAGGATTCAAATTTCGCCAGTTTCTCCATGGCCCTGTCCTTTCTCCCACCCTGAATGAACGGCAGCGCCCCTAGCTGCCCGTGTGGGTCGGGGCGGCAGGGTGCATCCGGCGTTGGGTTGGGGTCCCCAATCCCCGACATTGTGGTGCCGGGATCCTTGGGAGGGGCCCCTCGGGGGCCAACCTAGGGTTAGGTTTAGAACGTAGGAGACCAGCAGGACCTATTCGCAAGCTGTGTGGAGAGTGGTGTGGCAGACCGAGGTGCGGAAGCTGGCGAGCGGGATTGTGAGCCCAAGCGTTTTGGCACGGGGGGCCTACAAAGGTCACCAGGGTCTTGGAGGGCCCTGCCCTTTCTCCCGCCTTGAGGGACTGGTGGCGCCCATAGTGGCTCAGGTGTTGGCGGGGCGGCAGGGTGAGTCCGGCCCTGGAGCTTGGGGGGCCCCAATCCCCAGCGTTGCAGCGCCAACCCCTTGGCAGGGCCCTTCGGGGGATAATCTAGGGTTAGGGTTAGCCCCCAGGAGGCCAGCAGCCCAATCTGCCAGCGATGTGGCAAGCGGAGGGGTGGGCCGAGGTGAGGGCGCTGGCAAGCGGGAGCGTGGGCACAAGCGTTTTGGCGCAGGGGCCTTTGTAGTTTGCCGTGTCTCAGAGGGCCCTGCCCATTCTCCCACCCTGAGGGTCTGGCGGTGCCCCTTGCGGCCCATGTGTCGGCGGTGCGGCAGGATGAGTCCAGCGCTGGGGCTCAGGGGTCCCCAATCCCTGGCGTTGTGGCGCTAGGCCCCTTGGGAGGGGCCACTCGGGGCCGACCTAGGGTTTGGGTTAGCCCCCAGGACGCCATCAGGCTCAATCCGCCCTCTGTGCAGCGAATGGAGGGGTGGGTTGAGGTGAGGTCTCTGTCGAGCGGGAGCATGGGCCCAAGTGTTTTGGCACCGGGGGACTTCGAATGTCCCTGGGTACTCGGCAGGCCGTGTCTATTCTCCTCCCTGAAAGACCGGTGGCGCCGCTAGCAGCCCAAGTGGCGGTGGGGCAGCAGGGTGAGTCAGGCGCTGCGGCTCGGGTATCCCCAATCCCCTGCATTCCGCACCAGGCCCCCTGGGAGGGGCCCTTCGGGGGCTAACCTAGGGTTAGGGTTAGCCCCTAGGTGGCCGGCAGGCCCTATTCACCAGCTGTGTGGAGAGCGGAGTGGCGGACCGAGGTGAGGGAGCTGCTGAGTGGGAGGGTGGGGCTGGGTGTTTTGGCGCGGGTGGGCCTTCGAAGGTGGCCGTGTCTTGGAGGGCCCTGCCTGTTCTCCTGCCCTGAATGAACGGGAACACCCCAAGCCCCTGGGTGGCGGCTGGTCAGCAGGGTGAGTCAGGTGCTGAGGCTCAGGGTCCCCAATTAACAGCATTAAGGCGCCAGGCCCCTTGGGATTGGCCCCTCGGGCGTTGATCTAGGGTTATGGTTAGCCGACAGGAGGCCAGGGGACCCGATCAGCGGCTGTGCAATACGCGGAGGGTTGGGCTGAGGTGAGGGCGCTGGCGACTCTGAGCATGAGCCCAAGCATTTTAGCACGGGGAGCCTTCGAAGGTTGGCGGGGGCTCGGAGGGACCTGCCCATTCTCCCGCTCTGAATGTCCGGGGGGCCCCTAGCGGCTCAGGTGGCTGAAGGGCAGCAGGGTGACTACGGCACTTGGGCTCGGGGTCCCCATCCCAGACGTTGTGGTGCTAGGACACTTGGGAAGGGCCCCTCGGGGGCAGACCTACAGTTAGGGTTAGACGACAGGAGGCCGGCAGGCCCGATACACCACGTGTGCATCGAGAGGAGAGTTGGGCTGAGGTGAGGGTGCTGGTGAACATGAGCCAGGGCCAAAGCGTTTTGGTTCGGAGTGCCTTCGAAGGTTGGCGGGTGTTCGGAGGGCCCTGCCCATTCTCCCAACCTGAAGGAACGTCGGCACCCCTAGCGGCCCGTGTGGGGCGGTGCGGCAGGGTGCATCCGGTGCTGGGGCTTGGGGGTCCCCAATCCCCGGTGTTGCGGCGCCAGGCCCATTAGGAAGGGACCCTCAGGGGCCGTCCTAGGGTTAGGGTTAGCTCCCAGGAAGCCGACAGGCCCGATCTGCTGGCTGTGTGAGGAGCGGAGGTGCAGGCCAAGTTGAGGGCGATGGCGAGTGGAAGCATGGGCCCCAGTGTTTTGGCGCCCTGGGCCTTCAAATGTTGCCATGGCTCATAGCGCCCTGCTGTTCTCCTGCCCTGAATAAGCAGCGGTGCCCCTAGGGGATCCCTTGGTGGTGGGGCAGCAGGGTGAGTCCCAGGCTGCAGCTTGGCTCTGGGATCTCTAATCCCCAGCTTTGCGGGGGCAGGCCCCTTGGGAGGGGCTCCTTGTGGGCTGACCTAGGGTCAAAGTTAGTCCCCAGGAGGCTGGCAGGCCCAATCCTCAGGCTGGGCAGCGAGAGGTGGGCGGGCCGAGGTAAAGGCGCTGGTGAGCAGGAGCGTGGGCCCCTGCATTTTGGCGCAGGAGACTTCAAGTATCCAGGGTTTCTCCAGGGCCCTGTCCATTGTCCTGCCCTGAATGACCGGTGGCGCCCCTAGTGGCCCGGGTGGCCGCGTTGCAGCAGAGTGAGTCTGGCTGTGGGGCTTGGCGTCCCTGCTCCCTGGTGTAGCTGCACCAGGGCCCTTGGGAGGGGCACCTCTGGCCTGACCTAGGGTTAGGGTTAGCCCCCAGGAGGCCGGCAGGCCTGATCCGCCCGCTGTGCAGGGAGCGGAGAGGCGGGACGAGGTGAGGGGGCTGGGGAGCGGGAGCATGGGCACCAGCGTTTTGGCGCGGTGGGCCTTTGAAGGTCACTGGGGGCTTGGAAGGCCCTGCCCCTTCTTTCACCCTGAATCACTGGCGGCGCCCCTAGGGGCCTGGGTTGCGACAGTGCAGCAGGGTGAGTCCGGCTCTGGGGCTCTGAGTCACCAATCCCAAGCCTTGCAGTGCCAGCCCCCTTGGGATTTGCCCCACTGGGCCGACCTAGGATGTCGGTTAGCCCCCAGGAGCCCGGCAGGCCCTATCCACTGGCTCTGAATCAAGCAGAGGGGTGGGCCGAGTTGAGCGCGCTGGCAAGCAGGAGCCTGGGAGCCAATTTTTTTTGCGCAGGGGGCCTTTGAAAGCCACAGGGGTAAAGGAGGGCCCTGCCAGTTCTCCCACCCTGAATGACCCGCGGCACCCCTAGCGGCCCGGGTGGTGGCAGGGCGGCAGGTGAATCCAGCGCTGGGGCTCGGGGGTCCCCAATCCACCGCGTTGCGGCGCCAGGCCCCTTGGGAGGGGCCCATCGGGGGCTGACCTACAGTTAGGGTTAGTCCCCAGGACGCCAGCAGGCTCAATCCGCCAGCTGTGGGGTGAATGGAGTGGTGGGTCCAGGTGAGGTCTCTGTGGAGTGGGAGCGTGGTCCCAAACGTTTTGGCGACGGGGGCCTTCGAATGTCCCCGGGGACTCGGCGGCCCTGCCCAATCTCTTCCCTGAGTGACCGGCAGCGGCCCCAGCAGCCCAGGTGGTGACGGGGCGGCAAGGTGAGTCAGGCGCTGCGGCTTGGGTATCCCCAATTCCCCGCGTTGCAGCGCCAGGCCCCTTGGGAGGGGCCCCTCAGGGACCAACCCAGGGTTAGGTTTAGCCCCTAGGAGGCCGGCAGGCCCTATTCGTCAGCTGTGTGGACTGGATTGGCGGACCGAGGTGAGGGCGCTGGTGAGCGGGAGCGTGGGCCTGGGTGTTTTGGCCCGGAGAGCCTTTGAAGGTCTCCGTGTCTCCGAGGCCCTGCCTGTTCTCCCACCCTGAATGAACGGCACCACACCAAGCCCCCATGTGGCGGCTGGGCGGCAGGGTGAGTCCAGTGCTGAGGCTCAGGGGTCCCCAATCCCCAGCATTGTGACACCAGGCCCCTTGGGAATGGCCCTCTGGGGTCGATCTAGGGTTATGGTTAGCCCCCAGGAAGCCGGTGGACCCGATCAGCAGCTGTGAGGCATGCGGAAGGTTCGGCCGAGGTGAGGGCACTGGCGAGACTGAGCATGAGCCCAAGCGTTTTAGCGTGGGGGGCCTTCGAAGGTCACCATGTCTCGGAGGGCCCTGCCCGTTCTCCCACCCTGAATGACCTGCGGCGCCCCTAGTGGTCCGGGTGGTGGCAGGGCGGCTTGTGAGTCCGGCGCTGGGGCTCGGGGGTCCCCAATCTACCGCGTTGCAGCGCCAGGCCCCTTGAGTAGGGCCCCTCGGGGGCCGACCTATTGGTTAGAGTTAGGCCCCAGGAGGCCGGCAGGGACGATACACCACCTGTGCGTCGAGTGGAGAGCTGGGCTGAGGTGAGGGTGCAGGTGAACATGAGCCTGGGCCCAAGCGTTTTGGTTCGGGGCACCTTTGAAGGTCGGTGGGGGTTCGGAGCGCCATGCCCGTTCTCCCACCCTGAATGACCGGCAGCGTCCCTAGCGGCACGTGTGGGGCAGGGCGGCAGGGTGCATCCGGTGCTGGGGCTTGGGGGTCCCCAATCCCCGGTGTTGTGGCGCCAGGCCCGTTAGGAAGGGACCCTCAGGGGCCATCCTAGGGTTAGGGTTAGCGCCCAGGAGGCCGACAGGCCCGATCTGTTGGCTGTGTGAGGAGCGGAGGTGCGGGCCGAGTTGAGGGAGATGGCTAGTGGGAGCATGGACCCCAGCGTTTTGGCGCCCTGGGCCTTCAAATGTTGCCATGGTTCATAGCGCCCTGCCCATTCTCCTGCCCTGAATAAGCAGTGGCGCCCCTAGCGGATCCGTTGGTGTTGGGGCGGCAGGGTGAGTCCCGCACTGCGGCTCGGGGTTCCTCAATCCCCAGCATTGCGGCACCAGGCCCCTTGGAAGGGGCTCCTCCTGGGCCGACCTAGGGTTAGAGTTAGCCCCCAGGAGGCCAGCAGGCCCAATCCTCTGGCTGGGCGGCGAGAGGTGGGCAGGCTGAGGTAAAGGCCCTGGCAAGTGGGAGCGTGGGCCCCTGCATTTTGGCGCAGGAGGCTTCAAATGTCGCCGGTTTCTCCAGGTCCGTGACCGTTCTACCACCCTGAATGACCAGCGGCGCCCTTAGCGGCCCAGGTGGCGACAGTGTGGCAGGGTGAGTCAGGCTATGGGGCTCTGAGTCACCAATCCCAAGCATTGCAGAGCTAGGCCCCTTGGGATGTGCCCCATGGGGCCGACCTAGGGTTTCGGTTAGCCCCCAGGAGACTGGCAGGCACTATCCACTGGCTCTGCAGCAAGCGGTGGAGCGGGCCGAGGTGAGGGCGCTGGCGAGCAGGAGCATGGGAGCCAATTTTTTTGGCCGGGGGGCCTTCGAAGTTTGCAGGGGAAACGGAGGGCCCTGCCAATTCTCCCAGTCTGAATGACCCGCGGGGCCCCTAGGGGCCCGGGTTGTGGTGGGGCGGCAGGTGAGTCCGGCACTGGGGCTCGCGGGTCCCCAATCCACCGCGTTGGGGCACCAGGCCGCTTGGGAGGGGCCCCTCGGGGGATGACCTAGGGTTAGGTTTAGCCCCCGGGACACCAGCAGGCTCAATCCGCCAGCTGTGTGGCGAAAGGAGGGGTGGGTCGAGGTGAGGTCTCTGTGGAGCGGGAGTGTGGGCCCAATCATTTTGGCGCTGGGAGCCTTCAAATGTCTCCGGGGACTCGGCGGGCTGTGCCCATTCTCCTCCCTGAATGACTGGCGGCGCCCCTAGCTGCCCAAGTGGCGGCGGGGCGGCAGGGTGAGTCAGGCGCTGCGGCTCGGGTATCCCAAATCCCCCACGTTCCAGCTCCAGGCCCCTTGGGAGTGGCCTTTGGGGGCCAACCTAGGGTTAGGGTAGCCCCAAGGAGGCCAGCAGGCCCTATTCGCCAGCTGTGTGGATAGCGGAGTGGCAGACCGAGTTGAGGGAGCTGGTGAGCGGGAACGTGGGCCCGGGCGTTTTGGCGCGTGGGTCCTTTGATGGTCGCCGTGTCTTGGAGGGCCCCGCCCGTTCTCCCACCCTGAATGAAGGGCAGGACCCCAAGACCCGGGTAGCGGCTGGGCGGCAGGGTGAGTCCAGTGCTGAGGTTGGGGTCCCTAATCCCCGGCGTTGCAGCGCCAGGCCCCTTGGGAGGGGCCCCTCGGGGGTCAATCTAGGGTTACAGTTACCCCCAGAAGGCCGGTGGACCCAATCAGCGGCTGTGCAACACGCGGAGGGTTGGGCCGAGGTGAGGTCACTGGCGAGCCTGAGCATGAGCCCAAGTGTTTTAGCGCAGTGGGCCTTTGAAGGTCGGTGGGGGCTGGGAGGGCCTTGACCGTTCTCCTTCCCTGATTGACCGGTGGGCCCCTAGCGGCTCGGGTGGCAGAATGGCAACAGGGTGAGTCCGGCACTTTGGCTCGGGGTCCCCATCCCCAGCGTTGCGACGTCAGGCCCCTTGGGAGGGGCCCCTTGGGGGCCAACCTAGGGTTAGGTTTAGCCCCCAGGAGGCCGGCAGGCCCTATTCGCAACCTGTGTGGAGAGTGAAGTGGCGGACCGAGGTGACGGCGCTGGTGATTGGGAGCGTGGGCCTGGGCGTTTTGGCGTGGGGGGCCTTCGAAGGTCACTGTGTCTCGGAGGGCCCTGCCCGTTCTCCCTCCCTGAATGAACCGCAGCACCCCAAGCCCCCAGTGGTGGCTGGGCGGCAGGGTGAGTCAGGTGCTGAGGCTCGGAGTCCCCAATCCCGGGCATTGCGGCTCCAGGCCCCTTGGGAGTGGCCCTCTGGGGTCGATCTAGGGTTATGGTTAGCCCCCAGGAAGCCGGTGGACCTGATCAGCGGCTGTGAGGCATGCGGAAGGTTCGGCCGAGGTGAGGGTGCTGGCGAGACTGAGCATGAGCCCAAGCGTTTTAGCACGGGGGGCCTTCGAAGGTCACCATGTCTCGGAGGGCCCTGCCCGTTCTCCCACGCTGAATGACCCGCGGCGCCCCTAGCGGCCCGGGTGGTGGCAGGGCAGCAGGTGAGTCCGGCCCTGGGGCTTGGGGGTACCCAATCCACTGCTTTGCGGTGCCAGGCCCCTTGAGAGGCGCCCCTCGGGGGATGACCTAGGGTTAGGGTCAGACCCCAGGACGCCAGCAGGCTCAATCCGCCAGCTGTGCGGCGAAAGGAGTGGTGGGTCGAGGTGAGGTCTCTGTGGAGCGGGAGCGTGGGCCCAAGCGTTTTGGCGTGGGGGGCCTTCGCATGTCTTCGGGGACTCGGCGGGCCCTACCCATTCTCCTCCCTGAATGACCGGCGGCGCACCTAGATGCCCTGGTGGCGGCGGGGAAGCAGGGTGAGTCAGGCACTTAGGCTCCGGTATCTCCAATCCCCAGTGTTGCAGCGCCAGGTCCTTTGGGAGCGGCCCCTCGGGTGCCAACCTAGGGTTAGGTTTAGCCCCTAGGAGGCCGGCAGGCCCTATTCGCCAGCTGAGTGGATAGCGGAGTGGCGGACCGAGTTGAGGGCGCTGGTGAGCGGGAGCATGGGCCCGGGCGTTTTGGTGCCGGGGGCCTTTGAAGGTCACCGTGTCTGGAGGGCCCTGCCCTTTCTCCCTCCCTGAATAATGGCAGCACCCCAAGACCCCGGGTGGCAGCAGGGTGGCAGAGTGAGTCCGGCGCTGGGGCTCAGGGGTCCCCAATCCCCAGCGTTGCGGCACCAGGCCCATTGGGAGGGGCCGCTCGGGGGTCAGTCTAGGGTTATGGTTAGCCCCCAGATGGCCGGTGGACCCGACAAGCGGCTGTACAACACTCGGAGGGTTGCCCTGAGGTGAGGGCACTGGCGAGCCTGAGCATGACCCCAAGTGTTTTAGTTCGGGGGGCCTTCAAAGGGCAGCGGGGTCTCAGAGGGCCCTGCTGGTTTTCCCACCTTGAATGAATGGTGGCGCCCCTAGCAGCCCGTGTCAGGCGGGGTGGCAGGGTGCATCCAGCACTGGGGCTTGGGGGTCCCCAATCCCCAGCGTTGCGGCGCCAGGCCCCTTAGGAAAGGACCCTCAGGGGCCGTCCTAGGGTTAGGGTTAGAATCCAGGAGGCTGGCAGGCCCGATCCGCTGGCTGTGCGAGGAGCGGAGGTGCGGGCTGAGTTGAGGGTGATGGCGAGCGGGAGTGTGGGCCCCAGCATTTTGGCGCGCTGGGACTTGGAATGGTGCCATGGCTCGGAGGGCCATGCCCCTTCTCCTGCCCTGAATAAACAGCGGCGCCTCTAGTGGCTCCATTGGCGGTGGGGCGGCATGGTGAGTCCCGCGCTGCGGCTCGGGGTCCCCATCACCAGCGTTGCGATGTCAGGCCCCTTGGGAGGGGCCCCTCAGGGGCTAACCTAGGGCTAGGTTTAACCCCCAGGAGGCCGGCAGGCCCTATTCGCAACCTGTGTGGAGAGTGAAGTGGCGGACCGAGGTGAGGGCGCTGGTGATTGGGACGTGGGCCTGGGCATTTTGGCGCGGGGGGCCTTCGAAGGTCACTGTGTCTCGGAGGGCCCTGCCCGTTCTCCCTCCCTGAATGAACGGCAGCACCCGAAGCCCCCAGGTGGCGGCTGGGCGGCAGGGTGAGTCAGGTGCGGAGGCTCGGGGTCCCCAATCCCCGGCGTTGCGGCACCAGGCCCCTTGGGAGGGGCCACTCGGGGGTCGATCTAGGGTTATGGTTAGCCCGCAGGAAGCCGGTGGACCTGATCAGCGGCTGTGCGGCATGCGGAGGGTTCGGCCGAGGTGAGGGTGCTGGCGAGACTGAGCATGAGCCCAAGCGTTTTAGCGCGGGAGGCCTTCGAAGGTCAGCAGCGGCTCAGAGGGACCTGCCCGTTCTCCCGCTCTGAATGACCGGCAGGGCCCCTAGCGGCTCAGGTGGCTGAAGGGCAGCAGGGTGAGTCCAGCACTTGGGCTTGGAGTCCCCATCCCCGGCGTTGCGGCGCAGGGCACTTGGGAAGGGCCTCTCGGGGGCTGACCTACAGTTAGGGTTAGCCCCCAGGAGGCCGGCAGTCCTGATACACTGCCTATGCGTGGAGCGGAGAGTTGGCCTGAGGTGAGGGTGCTAGTGAACATGAGTCTGGCCCCTGGCGTTTTGGTTCGGGGTGCCTTCGTAGGTCGGTGGGGGTTCGGAGGGCCCTGCCCGTTCTCCCACCCTGAATGAACAGCGGCGCACCTAGCGTCCCAAGTGGGGCGGGGCAGCAGGGTGCATCCAGCACTGGGGCTTGGGGGTCTCCAATCCCTGGCATTGTGGCGCCAGGCACCTTGGAAGGGGCCCCTTGGGGGCCAGACTAGGGTTACGTTTAGCCCCTAGGGGGCCCTATTCACCAGCTGTGTGGAGACCGGAGTGGCGGACCGAGGTGAGGGCACTGGTGAGTGGGAGGGTGTGCCTGGGCGTTTGGGCGCGGGGGGCCTTCGAAGGTCACCATGTCTTGGAGGGCCCTGCCCATTCTTCCGCCCTGAATGACTGGCGGCGCCACTCGCAGCCTGGGTGTGGTGGGGCAGCAGGCTGAGTGCGGCACTGGGGCTCGGGGGTTCGAAATCCCTGGCGTTGCGGCACCAGGCCACCTGGGAGGGTCTACTTGGGGCCGACCAAGGGTTAGGGTTAGCCCCCAGGATGTCGGAAGGCCAGATCCACAGGCTGTGCGGTGTGCGGAGTGAACGGCTGAGGTGAGGGCGCTGGCGAGCGGGAGCATGGGCCCAAGCGTTTTGATGTGGTGGGCCTTCAAATGTCGCCAGGGGTTCGGAGGGCCCTGCCTGTTCTCCTTCCCTGAATGAGCGGCAGCGCCACTCAAGGCCCGGGTGGCATAGGGGCATCAGGGTGAGTTGGTGCTGGGGCTCGGGGGTCCCCAATTCCCACCGTTGCAGCACGAGGCCCCTTCGGAGGGGTCCCTCGGGGGCTGACCAAGGGTTAGGGTTAGCCCCCAGGAGGCCGGCAGGCCCGAGTCGCCGGCTCTGTGAACAGCGGAGGTGCGGGCCGAGTTGAGGGCGATGCAGAGAGGGAGAGTGGTCCCCAGCGTTTTGGCGCCCTGGGCCTTTGAATGTTGCCATGGCTCAAAGGGCCCTGCCCGTTCTCCTGCCCTGAATAACCAGCGGCGCCCTTAGCAGCTCCATTGGTGGTGGGGCGGCAGGGTGAGTCCCGCGCTGCGGCTCAGGGATCCCCAATCCCCAGCATTGTGGGGCCAGGCCCCTTGGGAGGGGTCCTCGTGGGACAACCTAGGGTTAGAATTACACCCAGGAGGCCAGCAGGCCCAATGCTCTGTCTGGGCGGCGAGAGGTGCACGGGCCGAGGTAAAGGCTCTGGTGAGCGAGAACATGGGCTCTTGCATTTTGGCGCGGGAGGCTTCAAATGTCGCCTGTTTCTCCAGGGCCCTGTCCGTTCTCCCGCCCTGAATGACCGCCGGCGCCCGTAGCGGCCCGGGTGGCGCTATTGCAGCAGGGTGAGTCTGGCTCTGGGGCTTGGGGTTCCCGATCCCCAGTGTAGCGGCACCAGGACCCTTGGGAGGGGCCCCTGGGGGGTCGACCTAGGGTTAGGGTTAGTCCCCAGGACACCGTCAGACCCAATCCACACACTGTGCGGCAATCGGGGGTACTGGCCGAGGTGAGGGCGCTGGGGAGCGGGAGCGTGGGCACCCGTGTTTTGGCGTGGGGAGCATTTGAAGGTCACCAGGGCCTCTGAATGCCCTGCCCCTTCTCTCGCCCTGAATGACCGGCGGCACCCCTAGCGGCCCGGGTGGCGACAGTGTGGCAGGGTGAGTCCGGTTCTGGGGCTCTGAGTCACCAATCCCCAGTGTTGCAGAGCCAGGCCCCTTGGGATGTTTTCCACAGGCCGACCTAGGTTTTCTGTTACCCCCCAAGAACCCGGCAGGCCCTATCCACCGGGTCTGAATCAAGTGGAGGTGTGGGCCGAGGTGAGGGCACTGGGGAACAGGAGCATGGGAGCCAATGTTTTTGTGCGGGGGGCCTTCGAAGGTCAGCGGGGGCTCGGAGGGACCTGCCCGTTCTCCTGCCCTAATTGACCGGTGGTCCCCTAGTGGCTCAGGTGGATGAAGGGCAGCAGGGTGAGTGCAGCACTTGGGCTTGGGGTCCCCATCCCCAGCGTTGCGACGCCAGGCCCCTTGGGAAGGGCCCCTCAGGGGCCAACGTATGGTTAGGGTTAGCCTCCAGGAGGCCGGCAGGCCCGATACACCACCTGTGTGTCAAGCGAAGAGTTGGGCCGAGGTGAGGGTGCTGGTGAACATGAGCCTGGGCCCAAGCGTTTTGTTCTGGGCACCTTCGAAAGTTGGTGGGGGTTCGGAGGGCCCTGTTCATCCTCCCACCGTGAATGAATGGCAGCACCCCTAGTGGCCCGGGTGTGGAGGGGCAGCAGGGTGCATCCGGCGCTGGGGCTTAGCGGTCCCCAATCCCCGGCGTTGCGGTGCCAGGCCCCTTGGGAGGGGTCCTTTCGGGGGCCAACCTAGGGTTAGGTTTATCCCCTAGGAGTCCGGCAGGCCCTATTCACCAGCTGTGTGGAGAGCAGAGTGGCAGACCGAGGTGAGGGCGCTGTTGAGCGGGAGCGTGGGCCCGGGTGTTTTGGCGTGGGGGGCCTTCGAAGGTCGCCGGGGGCTCAGAGGGCCCTGCCTGTTCTCCCGCCCTGAATGAATGGCAGCACCCCAATCCCCCGAGTGGCGGCTGGGCGGCAGGTGAGTCAGGTGCTGAGGCTTAGGGTCCCCAATCCCTGGCGTGGCGGCGCCAGGCCCCTTGGGAGGGGCCCTCGGGGGCCGACCTAGGGTTAGGGTTAGCCCCCAGGAGGCCGGCAGTCCCGGTCCACTGGCTGTGTGGGAGCGGAGGGGCGGGATGAGGAGGGAGTGCTGGCGAGCAGGAACGTAGGCCCAAGCATATTGGCGCGGGGGCCTTCGAAGTTTGCCAGGGCCTCGGAGGGCCCTGCCCTTTCTCCTCCCCTGAATGAGGACGGCCCCCTAGTGGGCCGTGTCGCAGCGGGGTGGCAGGGTGAGTTCAGCGCTGGTGCTTGGGGGTCCCCAATCCCTGGCGTGGCAGCACCAGGCCCCTTGGGAGGGGCCCCTCGGGCGCTGACGTAGGGTTTTGGTTAGCTCCAGGAGGTCAGCAGGACCTTACTGACGGCTTTACTGCGAGTGGAGGGAAGGGTGGACGTGAATGCACTGGCGAGCCGGAGCGTGGGCCCAAGCGTTTTGGCGCGGGGGGCCTTCGAAGCTCACTGGGGGTTCAAAGGGCTCAGTAAGTTCTCCTGTGCTGAATGACCGGCGGCGCCCTAGCGGCCTGGGTGGCGGCAGGGTGGCAGGGTAGCCCAGACTTGGGTCTCGGGGGACCCCAAGCCCTGGCATGGTGGCGCCATGCCCCTTGGGAGGGGCCCCTCGGGGGCTGACGTAGGGTTTGCGTTTAGCTCACAGGAGACCAACAGGCCCGATCCGCTGGCTGTGTGGCATGCAGAGGGGATGGCCGAGGTGAGGGCGCTGTCGAGTGGGAGGGTGGGCCCAAGCGTTTTGGCGCGGGGGGCCTTCGAAGGTCGCCGGGGGCTCAGAGGGCCCTGCCCATTCTAACGCCCTGAATGAGGACGGCGCTCCTAGCGGGCCGGGTCGCGGTGGGGCGGCAGGGTGAGTTCAGCACTTGTGCTCGGGGGTCCCCAATCCCCGGCGTAGCAGCGCCAGGCCCCTTCGGAGGGGCCCTTCGTGAGCCGACCTATGGTTAGGGTTAGCCCAAAGGAGGCTGGCAGGCCCGATCCGCCAGCTGTGTGGCGAGCGGAGGGGCGGGCTGAGGTGAGCGCTCTGGGGAGCGGAAGCGTGGGTCCAAGCGTTTTGGCACTGGGGGCCTTCGAAGGGGGCAGGGGGCTCGGAGGGCCCTGCCCATTCTCCATCCCTGAATGAGGACGGCGACCCTAGCGGGCCGGGTTGCGGCGGGGAGACAGGGTGGGTCTGGTGGTGGTGCTTGGAGGTCCCCAATCCCCGGCGTGGTGGCGCCAAGCCTCTTGGTAGGGGCCCCTCGTGAGCCGACCTAGGGTAGGGTTAGCCCCCAGGAGGTCAGCAGGCCCTATCAACTAGCTGTGCGGCGAGCGAGGGGCGGGTTGAGGTAAGCAAGCTAGCGAGCGGGGGCGTGGGCCCAACCATTTAGGCGCAGGGGGCCTTTGAATGTCACCGGGGGCTCGGAAGTCCCTGCCCATTTTCTGCCCTGAATGACCGGTGGCGCCCCTAGCGGCTGGTGTGGTGGCGGGCCTGCAGGGTGAGTCCGGAGCTGGGGCTCGGGGGTCCCCAATCCCCGGCGTGGCAGCGCCAGGCCCTTGGGAGTGGTCCATCGGGTGCCGACATAGCGTTAGGGTTAGCTCAAAGGAGGCCGGCAGGCCCCATCCACCAGCTGTGCGGATTATGGAGTGGCGGGCCAAGGCGAGGGCTCTGGAGAGCGGGAGCGTGGGCCCAAGTGTTTTTGCGCGGGGTGGTTTCCAAGGTCGCCGGGGGCTCAGAGGGCCCTGCCCGTTCTCCAGCCTGGAATGACCAGCGGCGCCCCTAGCGGCCCGGGTGGTGGCAGGGAGTCAGGGTGCATCTGGCGTTGTGGCTCGGGGATCCCCAATCCCCGGCGTGGCAGCGCCAGGCCCCTTGGGAGGGGCTCCTCTGGGTCCGACCTAGGTTTAGGGTTAGCCCAAAGGAGGCCGGCAGGCCCGATCTGCCAGCTGTGCAGAGTGTGGAGGGGCGGGCCAACGTGAGGGCGCTGGTGAGTGGTAGCGTTGGCCCAAGCGTTTTGGCACGGGAGGCCTTGGATGTTCGCCGGGGGTTTGGAGGGCCCTGCAAGTTCTCCCGCCCTGAATGACTGGCGGCGCCCCTAGCGGCCACGGTGGCGGCAGGACAGCAGGGTGAGTATGGAGCTGGGGCTCAGGGGTCCCCAATCCCCAGCATGGTGGCTCCAGACACTTGGGAGGGGAACCTCAGGGGCTGACCTAGGGTTAGTGTTAGCTCAAAGGAGGCCGGCAGGCCCGATACGCCGGCTGTGCAGTGAGGGGAGTGGCGGGCCGAGTTCAGCGCGCTGGCGAGCGGGAGCGCAGGCCCAAGCGTTTTGGCGAGTGGGCCTTTGAAGTTCGCCAGGGGCTCGGAAGGGCCCTGCCCATTCTCCCGCTGTGAATCACCGGCGACGCCCCTAGCAGCACGGGTGGCAGCTGGGTGGCAGGGTGAGTCTGACGCTGGGGCTTGGGCGTCCCCAATCCCCGGCGAAGCGATGCCAGGCCCCTTGCGAGGGGCCCCTCTGGGGCCGACCTAGGGTTAGGGTTAGCCCCCAGGAGGACGGCAGGCCCGATCTGCCAGCTGTGCAGCGATCGGTGGGGCAGGCCAAGGTGAGGGTGCTGGCGAGCGGGAGAGTGGGCCCAAACGTTTTGTCTCGGGGGAACTTCGAAGATTGCCGGGGGCTCGGGGGGCCCTGCCCATTCTAACGCCCTGAATGAGGACGGCGCCCCTAGTGGGCCGGGTGGTGAGGAGTGGGAGCGTGCATCTGGCGGTGGGGTTCGGGTGTCCCCAATCCCCAGCGTGGCGGCGCCAGGCCCCGAGGGAGGGGCTCCTCTGGGTCCGACCTAGGTTTAGGGTTAGCCCAAAGGAGGCCGGCAGGCCCGATCTGCTGGCTGTGCGGCGAGTGTAGAGGCGGGCCGACGTGAATGCGCTGGGAGCGGGAGCGTGGGCCCCAGCGTTCTGGAGTGGGGGGCCTTTGAAGGTCACCAGGGGCTCGGAAGGCCCTGCCCGTTCTCCCTCCCTGAATGAGGACGGCGCCCCTAGCGGGCCAGGTCACAGAGGGGCGGCAGGGTGAGTCCGGCCCTGGGGCTCAGGGGTCCTTAATCTCCAGGGTTGCGGCACCGGGCCGCTTGGAGGAGCCCCTCGGGTGCCGAGCTTGATTTAGGGTTAGCCCCCAGGAGGCCGGCAGGCCTGATCGGCTGGGTGTGTGGCGAGTGAAGTGGCATGCAGAGGTTAGGGCACTGGCGAGCAGGAGCGTGGGCCTAAGCGATTTGGCGCTGGGGGCATTCGAAAGTCACAGAGGGGCGTCAGGGTGAGTCCGGTGCTGGGGCCCGGGGGTCCCCAATCCCTGGCGTTGTGGCACCAGGCCCCTTGGGATTTGCCCCTCGGGGGCCGACCAAGGGTTATTGTTACCCCCCAGGAGGCCAGCAGGCCCAATCCGCCACCTGTGCGGCGAGCTGAGGGGTGGGTGCAGGTGAGGGTGCTTGAGAGCGAGAGCGTGGGCCCAAGCGTTTTGGAGTGGGGGGCCTTAGAAGGTCATCGGGAAATCGGAGAGCCCTACACGTTCTCCTGCCCTGAAAGACTGGCAGTGCCCCTAGCGGCCCGGGGGGCGGCGGGGCGGCAGGGTGAGTACAGCGCTTGGGCTCGGGGGTCCCAAATCCATGGCATTGCGTCTCCAGGCCCCTTGGGAGGGGCCCCTCGGTGGCCAACCTAGGGTTAGGGTTGGCCCCAGGAGGCTGGCAGGCCCAATCCGCCAGCTGTGCGAAGAGCGGAGTGGCGGGCCGATGTGAGGGCACTGGCGAGTGGGAGAGTGGGCCTAAGCGTTTTGGCGTGGGGGGGCCATCGAAGGTCGCCGAGGGCTTGGGGGGCCCTGCACATTCTCCAGCCCTGAATGACCGGCGGCGCCCCTAGGGGCTGGTAAGGGAGGGGCAGTAGGATGAGTCCGGTGCTGGGGCTCGGGGGTCCCCAACCCCTGGCGTCGTGGTGCCAGGCCTTTGGAAGGGGCCCCTCGGGGTCCGACCTAGGGTTAGGGTTAGCCTCCAGGAAGCAGGCAGGCCCGATCCGCTAGCTGTTCGGCGAGCGGAGGGGCGGCCTGAGAAGAGGGCGCTGGTGAACGAGAGCGTGGGACCAAATGTTTTGGCGTGGGGGCCTTCTAATGTCAGGGAGGGTTCAGAGGGCCCTGCCCATTCTCCCGCCCTGAAATACCGGCGATGCCCCTAGCAGCCTGGGTGGTGCTGGGGCGGCAGGGTGAGTCCAGTGCTGGGGCTCGGGGTTCCCCAATCCCCGGCATTGCGATGCCAGGCCCATTAGGAGGGGCCCCATGGGGGCAGACCTAGGGTTAGGGTTACACCCAGAAGGCCGGCAGTAATGATATGACGGCTGTGTGGTGAGAGGAGGGGTGGGTCGAAGTGAGTGAGCTGACAAACAGGAGCGTGACCCCAAGCGTTTTGGCGCAGGGGGCCTTCGAATATCGCCGGGGGCTTGGAAGCCCCTGCCCGTTCTCCCGCCCTGAATGACCGGCGGCGCCCCTAGCGGCCCGGGTGGTGGCGGGACGGCAAGGTGAGTTCGGCGCAGGGGCTTGGGGGTCCTCGATCCCCGACGTTGTGGTGCTAGGCCCCTTGAGAGGGGCACCTCGGGGGAGACCTGGGTTTAGGGTTAGCCCCAGGAGGCTGGCAGGCCCGATCCGCAGGCTGTGCGGCATACGGTGTGGCGGGCCGAGGTGAGGCCGCTGGCAAGAGGGAGCATGGCTCCAAGCATTTGCGAAGTGGGCCTTCGAAGGTCGTCGAGTCTCGGAGGGCCCTGCCCATTCTACCGCCCTTAATAACTGGCGGCGCCCCTAGCACCCCGGGTGGTGGTGGGGCGGACGGGTGAATCCGGTGCTGGAGCTTGGGGGTCCCCAATCCCAGGTGTTGCTGCTCCAGGCCCCTTGGGATGGGCCCCTCGAGGACTGACCTAGGGTTACGATTAGCCCCAGGTGGCGAGCAGGCCTGATCCGCTGGCTGTGCTGCGAGCGGAGTGGCGCGCCGAGGTGAGGGTGCTGGCGTGCAGGGGCGTGGGCCCAGCATTTTGGCGCGGGGGGCCGTTTGAAAGTCGCTGGGGGCTCGGAAGGCCCTGCCAGTTCTCCCGCCCTGAATGACCGGTGGTGCCCCTAGTATCCCGCGTTGCGGTGGGGTGGCACGGTAAGTCCGGCACTGGGGCACGGGGGTCCCCAATCCCCACGTTGCGGCGCCAAGACCCTTGGGAGGGGCCTTCGTGGGCTGACCTATGGTTAGGGTTAACCCCCAGGAGGCCAGCAGGCCCAATCCGCCGGCTGTGCTGCGAGGGGAGGCGCGGCCCGAGGTGAAGGCGCTGGCGAGAAGGAGCATGGGCCTAAGCTTTTTGGGGCGGGGGGCCTTTGAATGTCGCAGGGGGCTCGGAGGGCCCTGCCAGTTCTCCCGCCCTGAATGACCGGCCACGCCCCTAGCGGCCCGGGTGGCGGTGGGGGGCATGGTGAGTCTGGTGCTGGGGCTCAGGAGTCCCCAATCCCCGTCATTGCAGCCCCAGCCACTTGGGAGGGGCCACTAGGGGGCCAACCTAGAGTTCAGGTTAGCCCCCAGAAGGCCCGCAGGTCTGATCTGCCAGCTGTGCGGCGAGCGGAGGGGAGGACCGAGGTAAGGGTGCTGGCGAGCGGGACCGTGGGCCCAAGCGTTTTGGTGCGGGGTGCCTTCTAAGGTCTCCAGTGGCTTGGAGGGCCCTGCCCTTTCTCCCTCCCTGAATGACCGGCAGCGCCCCTAGCAGCCCAGGTGGTGGTAGGGCTGGAGGGTGAGTTGGGCGCTGGGGCTCGGGAGTCCCCAATCCCCGGTGTTGCGGCAATAGGAACCTGGGATGGGCCCCTCGGGGGCCCACCAAAGGTTAGGGTAACACCCAGGAGGCTGGCAGTCCCGATCCACCGGCTGTGCAGCGAGCGGAGGGGCGGACCGAGGTGAGGGCTCAGGCGAGCGGGAGCATGGGCCCAAGCGTTTTGGCATGGGGGGCCTTCGAAGGTCGCCAGGGGCTTGGAGGGATCTGCCCGTTCTCCCTCCCTGAATGACCGACGGTGTTCCTAGAGGCCCGGGTGGTGGTGGGGCGACACGGTGAGTCCGGCGCTGGGGCTCGGGGGTCCCCAATCCCAGGCATTGCGGTGCCAGGCCCCTTCGGAGGGGCCCCTCAGGGGAAAACCTAGGGTTATGGGTAGCCCCCAGGAGGAGGGCAGGCCTCATCCACCGGCTCTGCAGTGAGCGGAGGCTCGGGCCGATGTGAGGGCGCTGAGGAGCGGGAGCGTGGGCTCAAGCATTTTGGATGGGGGGGCCTTCGAAGGTCGCCATTGGCTCGGAAGGCCCTGCCCGTTCTCCCACCCTGAATGACCAGCGGCACCCCAAGCGGCCCGGGTGGCGGCGGGGCGGCAGGGTGAGTCCGGCGCTGGGGCTCGGGGGTCCCTAATACCCGGGGTTGCGGCGCCAGGCCCCTTGGGACAGGCCCCTTGGGAGCCGACCTAGGGTTAGGGTTAGCCCCTAGGAGGCTGGCAGGCTCGTTCCACCCATGTGCGGTGAATGGAGGTGTGGGTCGAGGTGAGTTAGCTGGCGAGCAGGAGCGTGGGCAAGAGCATGTTGGCTTTGGCTCGGGGCGCCTTCCAAGGTTACAGGTGGCTCCGAGGTTCCTGCCCATTCTGTTGCCCTGAAGGACTGGCGACACCCCTAGCACCCCATGTGGCGGTGGGGCGGCAGCGTGCGTCCGGCACTGGGACTTGGGGGTCCGCAATCCCTGGCATGCGGCGCCAGGCCATTAGGAAGGGCCCCTCGGTGCGACCTAGGGATAGGGTTGGCCCCTAGGAAGCCAGCAGGCCCGATCCGCCAGCTCTGCAGCGAGCGGAGGGGTGGGCCGAGGTTAGGGCGCTGGCGAGCAGGAACATGGGAGCCAAAGTTTTTGCGCGGGGGGCCTTCGAAGGTCGCAGGGGGATTGGAGGGCCCTGCCCATTCTCCCTTCCTGAATGACTGGCAATGCCCCGAGCACCCTGGGTGCTTGTGGAGTGGCAGAGTGAGTCCAGCACTGGGGCTCGGGGGTCCCAAATCACCAACATTGTGGTGCCAGGCTCCTTGGGAGGGGCCTCTCGGGGGCCGACCTAGGGTAAGTGTTAGCCCCCAGGAGTCCAGCAGGCCCCCACTCTGCCACCTCTCCGGCAGGCGGAGGGGCAGGCAGAGGTGAAGGCGCTGCCAAGAGGGAGTGTGGGCCCAAGCGTTTTGGCATGGGGGGACTTCGAAGGTCGCCGGGCGCTTGGAGGGCCCAGCTCATTCTCTTGCCCTGAAAGACTGGCGGCGCCCCTAGCAGCCTGGGTTGCTGCGGGGGGGAAGGGTGACTCCGGCGCTGGGCTCGGGGGTCCCCAATCCCCGGCGTTGTGGCGCCAGGCGCCTTGGGAGGGACCCCTCGGGGGCCGACCTAGGGTTAGGGTTCGTCCCCAGGAGGCCGGCAAGCCCGGCGCTAAGTGGTTCTGGCAATGTAACAAAAATGCCATACACTTATCTGTAAGAAATAACAGTGTACAGGAACCCTCTTAGCCCTAACCTCATCCTTTGTGAATATGGAAGCCAGCCCCAAAGTGGTCGTGGAAGTCTGACGAAAGGGCTAAGCACTTTTCTCTGAGTCACCACACTATACAGGGAAAGACCAATGTACATCATCTTTCACGAGTAGGAAGCATTAATGAAAAGGTTCTGGAATTTCGAGGACTCTGACCCATCCTTATTGGTAATAAACCACCGTGTACAGAAAAACACCTTCAACTCTCATCAGCCTCCTCAATCCTGATTCCGATTCAACTTTGGGTGTGTAGGACTAGGGAAATGTCCACATCTTATTGCTAAGAAAAACGATGTCAGGGTAATGCCCTTCAAGTCACATCAGCCTTCCTGAAGACAGAAGCAGGAATCAAGGTGGTTATGTTACCATGAGGTAAGGAAGATGAGCATATAAGTGAGAAACAACAGTGGGCAGGACCTCTCTTCCAACGAACAGTATCTTTGCTTCATGTTGAATCCCTATGGTAAGTGGTTGTGGGGATTTGTGAGGTCAAAATCTTAAGTGTTTTGTAAAACCTCTTGGTCATTCACAGATGAGACTAAGGTAGTTGGGGACTCCTAGGCAGTGATTTGTCCACTGTCAAAAATATGAAAAGATAAAAGAGACAGATGAGGTCTCCTCAGGCATTGTCCTTTATCCTCATCCTCCATGAGAATGGCCATCTCTGGACAGTTCAGTGGCAGGGTCTCATTCACAGTGGGGGCATCTATTCCTCACAGACATCAGGCAGGGAAATGGATTTGGTTCTCTGTGCCAGCCCAGCCACAGCTGAGTGTCACAGCACCCTCTCGTGGGCTCATAAGAGTTTCACTGTCACCAGGCAGGTCATGGTATTTGATAAACCACTGTGAGGGTTTACAATTGCCTCATCTGCAACCTCCTAGAGGCAAATGCAGGTCTCTGGTACCATGTGAAGTCATGTGAAGGCATCGTGAGAAAGTGTCCTTTTGCTTAAGAAAAACATGGCTGGGGCTGCTGGCTGGCTCAGCCAGTTAAGCGTGTGCCTTTGGCTCAGGGTATGATCCCAGGCTTCTGGGATCAAGCCTGGGCTCCCTGCTCAGCAGGAAAGGAGGTAGGGAAATAGCTTAGAACCCACAGAGAATGTGAATAAAGGGGAGTGAAATGGAACTTGGTCTGTGTTTTGCTTTAGGGATTGGAAGTTAGTTTTTTCTCAATTGTGATTGTTCGTAAAACAGAAAAGCTGTATTGTTTTTTTTTTACCTTTAATTTTTTTCTAATAATAATTTTTTTATTATGATATGTTAGTCACTATACAGTATTTCCTTAGTTTTTGATGTAGTGTTCCATGATTCATTATTTGCATATAACACCCAGTGCTCCATGCAATATGTACCTTCCTTAATACCCATCACTGGCCCATCCCAATCCCCCAACCCTCTCCCCTCTGAAGCCCTCAGTTTGTTTTCCAGAGTCCATAGTCTCTCGTGGTTCATTCCCCCTTCTGTTTAGGGTCCATTGTCTAAAGGGACAGACAGTGGAAGTTCACCAAATATATGATTGAATTTTAATTGTTCATTATAGATGCCGCCAAGTAGTTCCCAGACATTTCATTCTACTGTAGTAATTCATTATACCTGTGCAGGTGCACGTGGAAAACAATTGATGCCTGCATAGTGGTAATAAAACAGGGCCCTCAGTAGTAGAATAATAGAGGATGCATATGTGTAAAATTATTCGACTACAGCTTCCATGCTTTCCCTTTGGTTCCTTATTATCTATGAAATTGGACAATTTTTGTTCTCTAGGCTTAAAACTCATTGTCAGTATTAAGAGTTTTTCAATGCTGAATTTCTCCTGTATAAGTTACCAAAAACCTAAAATATGTATGAACTTTAAAAAATGCTATATTGAAAATGACAGCAGGGAAGTTCCATTTTGTGAATATTGTGTCCATGGATCTCTATTTTGACATCAGTGTTCATTAGAAATGATGACATTTCATGTGAGTATAAATATCAATGTGAAAAAGAAAAGGTAGGAAGAACCTTGAATATTTAAGTAATTGGTGAAATGACAGGTGTGTGTGTGTGTGTGTGTGTGTGTGTGTGTGTGTGTGTGTAATTGATTTTCAGTGAATGGTTCAGCTACTTGTAGGGCCTCCGAGAGAGCCCAGGTGAACCTTTCAATTAGTTGGTATCTGTTTTCAGAACATGGGAATCTCTTAGTCCAATAGTCAATCAGGCAAGCTTTGAGGTCTTGAAGAGTTTCAGTCCTCAGCGATGGTGTTGCAGACCCTTGTGAGCAAACCCTAGGGTATGCTCAGAGCCCTCATTGCTGGTACCAAGGTGTGACGATTTCAGACAGCATTTCCCAAAGAAGTACCTCTTGATTCTCTGTCCTTGTCAGTTCCCTACACTTCCTTACACTACTTATGTGATCAGTGTGTTTCAGGATAATCCCCACATGTGATTTTTGCTATTTCCTATTAGTCCTATCTGTTTCTCTTCTTCTTCTTTTATGGTAGGGGTTGGGAAGCAACCTGTGTGGTGTAGGAAGGGGTGTGGTAGTTGTCTGCCTTCAGAGGACCGAATGATGCCTAGAAATTGTACTGTAGTTTGAGGTCAATTGTCCATCCTCTGAGTGTCAGGAATTCCATCACTTTACTTTGATGCTAGACTGTTCTTCAAGCTGTCCTCAGAAATAAGGACGTCATCCATCTAGGGAATACTGGTTTGTGTGAAAGTTTTCATTTTAGGAAAGGCCTTGCTGTTCCTGAAAATAATACTGTAGAGCACCCTTTCCTGTTCTTATTGGCCATCAGTCAATCTTTTGTGAAGTATTCATTTATAAATAGACTTTTTATGGTTGATGAGCAGGAATTCTTTATGGACAAGTCTTTGTCACTGTGTGTATTGCAAATCTTTACTTCCCAGCCTGCGGTTCACTTTTTCATTTTCTTATGGTCATAAGATAAGGAGAAATGTCACATTTTTATGAAGTCCCACTGAATTCTTTTAAATGGTTAGTGCACCCTATGTCCTACCCCAGGATTGACAGGTTCTACGTTTTCTTTCAGAAACTGTCCAATGGGAAGCTACAATCCATCTCAAATTTATAAATTGCATTTTTAATTCTAATACGGTATTTATAGACTGTTTTGGATTTTCTATGTACACAATCATATTATCTGTGAATAGTCACAATTATCCCCTCAATTCTTAAACTTTTTGTTTTTCTTGCCTTCTAACACTGGTAGATTCTCTGATGCCACGTTGAATAGAGCAGCATTGTTTGAAGATTTTAATATACCTTTCTCAAAATCTGACAGAAAAAGCAGACAAAACATTGGTAACAAATGTGACCTAATTGACATATAGGGAACATTCCATAATAAGTGCTGAATACTTTATTTTCAAGTGGTCATAGACTCTTTACCCAAATAGATAATAGGTGGGGCCACGAATCAAGTCTACAAATGTTAAACCCTGAAATTAACTAGATTCTATTCTTAGACCACAGGGGAAATGAGCCACAGTCATAGCGAAAAGAAAACCAGGAAGTCCTTCAACGTTTAAAAATTAAATGGAACTTTGCTACATATCCTAAAGGTCAGAGAGGGAATCTCCATGGAAATTCTGAACCTTTTCTACATGAGGGCTCACACACCATGGCACTTTCTTTGTGAAGAGCATTATAATAACCTAGAGAGGAGTTGAGCCTTAAGTCAGAGTTCTGCCTGCCCCAGCCACACCTGGCAGCCTTGGCCTGTGGTCCCCCTCAGCTGTCCTTTCTGATGGCCCTGAGCTAAGGGGGTCAACATGGCCATATGGAAATGGGAAACTCCCCACTCACAGTGATGGCGGTGCCCCCTCCCCAGCTGCCCTTTCTGGTGGCTCTGAGCTAAGGGAGTCAACATGGCCGTATGGAAATTAGAAGCTCCCCACTCTTAGTGATGACATTGCTATCGTATCGTCCTCACCAGTCCAACAACATGATTTCTGAGTGAAATATGACACAAGAGCGACTTCTTGGCCTTCCTTCAGGTTTGAAAACCATCTGGTGAGTCATCTATTAGAAATATGGATTCAACATGTGTACATTTTTCTGGAAAAGAAATAGACCCAATAGCAATTATGGCTTCCTGAGCACCTGTTCCTGAGAGACATCATACTGGCTCTTTGTAGCATTCTGCCTCTTAAACTTCTCAACTAGGGTGTAGATATTTTTAGGCACATTTTCAGGTGTTTAGACAGGGACTCAGATGATATGAGTCACAGAGGATTTTAGTGTCAGAAACCTAAGTGGGATCCCCAAATTGACTCCAAATCCCTTGTTGTTCCATACAGGGTACTATTTCCCTCTTATCTCTGGTCTTCTCCATCTGGAAACCTATCAAATATCAGGATTTTCTTGTCATGTGGACAACTGGAACAAATTCAGCGGGCCTTTTCACCTCTGCCCATGGTGATCATTAAGTTCATTATCTCAGTGGAGGACCTCTGGGTAAGATACTCAAAGATCCTTAGGAATAGAGACAGTATAATATTTTTCTGGTATTAAAGTTACTGAAACCAACTATCTTTTTTAGTCCATTCAGGCTCTGGTATGTTCAGAGGGTGCTGTAAAACAGGTCTGAAATAGTATTTAAAAACACTCAGCTCAGCCTCTTCTACAAAGTGAGCCCATGCTTATAAACATGGCTAAAATATTCCCTTACCTACGATGACTTCCCAGCCATCATAGTATTTATATGGTATGACTGTGACTTACATTAGTCAACATTTGCAGAGAAAGAACTTAGTGCATCCCAGGGGCACTTCATGTTGAAATTAGTTTGTGACAACGAGCTACTGTGTTTTCTTCTGCAGTCCAAGGGAATGGTGCCAGACATCTCTAAGGTGTCTAGCAGTTCTACAATGCTGATTTTAAGTGGTCTGTGTGCTTCAGAGATTTGGGCAGGAGAAGGGCAGGAGTCCAGAGACTGTGAACACTTCTGTTACCTGTGCTGACCATGGAGCAGGTAGCCTTCTGTGGGCATCATTTTGATTTCTTGGTACTCTTCTGAAAGGTGCTTTTGTCTCAAATTCCTCCATTTAGGAGCAATTATAATGATGAAAGTAATTTTTATCTTATATCATCTGTGGGCCCTGATCCTGGGCTCCCAGGGAAGCTATGCTTTAACATTTTACCTAGCTTATAATGACTGGGCAAAACCTCAAACCATGGGCCCTATTTCTGCCCCAAGCACATGTTGTACATCTGCTTCGAGAAGAAAACAATAACTAAAAATGCCAACATAAAGATAAGAAAAAATAAAGAACCTCTTTGGCTCCCACAAGATTAAAGTCATACTGACATGTACATACTGAAAACATGAGAAAGAGTCTGTCACTTTCTATAATCTAAGAAGATCCTCATTGTGGTGTGTAACTCTGTATGTAAAACAAAACAGAAAAAAATATATAACCCTGCCCCAAATGTTCCTTCACTAGAGCACTCCCTTCTTGGTGAAGATTGTGTCTCCCAGGAAGCTGTCCTGACTTGGGTTTGAATAAAGGTCTCTTCCTTTCTCTCTAAAATGTTTTTAAAAGTTCATTCACGCAGTGTCGACAATAACAGTGTTTTCTATTTAAGTGAGAAATAAATGTTCCACTCTAGTTGCATTGGGAATAGACGAATTGAGGGTTTCTTTAAAAGAGTAAGTCTGCTTTCCAGAAAAGGCAAGTTCATTGGTCTATTGAGAATGAAGATAATTACTGCTAAAGAACAAGTATTGTTGCCCCTTCGCCCAGAAACCGAAGCAGGTGTGCAGGCTTTAGGTCAGAGGTGCCTTCTTCTCCCCAGCTGACAGCACTTCTCTGCTCTGGCTCCAAGACACCCGAGGTTTTGAACGGCAGCATCGGAGTCAGAGAGGCAGCTTGTCACAGGACGCCAGTGTTCAGAGAAAGCACAGGTATGTTTCCCAAAATGTCCTATCTATGTCAGGGCTGGAGGGAAAATCATTATCCCAAAACCTCCTGGGCTTTTCTCTTTTCTCTAGTTGAGCCACAAAGTGAAATTGAAGTAGCTGTCAGCATTCTGGGTTTGGTGCAAGAATTACTTAGTTTCCCTGCAGGTAGAACTTTGCAGGGGATCACAATTTCTCTGTCCATTTATTGCTTACAAATGTATTTTGACCATCTGTTTCCTAGGAACCCTCTTTTATTAGAAAGGGAAGGTGAGATTCACTCTGTGCCTGTTTGTAACATCTAATTTGTTCCTTCATCTAACAGTGTTTATTCAATTGGGCCTAAGATTTGGTTGAGTGGCCAGCATCTAGAGTTAGGTGGCTTTTTTTCATCTGATACAGACTTGGATGATGTCATTTGACAGAGGTGATGTTTCATCATTGATTAGTTCATTCATCAGAGAGTTAAAATTAGGGTGGAGTGAAAATTGAAAATTATCCAAAGTGGCCTGTTCCTGTTTAAAAGTTGAGCTTGACTTTCTAGTTTTACTAAATGTATTATCTCGATATTTTGAGGTGCCATATTCTCTCTGTAGTTTCTTTGGTGGTGGAGTCAGAAGGAGAGTCTGGGAATTCTTTTGGATAGTGGCATGCTGGTGGCTTCAAGGGGCTTGGCATCAGGAGCCTTGGGGTGATTTCTGCAACTGCTTGCCTGACCCTGGGTGCATCTCCCAGAGGTTTTGTTTCCTCTTATGAAATTGCCGGCAGATAATGTTCTGCTGAAAGGGGAACCCTCCCATCCTCTTGATGGCAATGCAAAGTGGTGCAGCCAATCTGGGAAACAGTGTGGGGGTTCCTCAAAAAGTTAAACATTGAACAACCACATGATCCAGCAATTGCTGTCCTAGGTATATACCCAAAGGATACAAAAATGGAGATTCAAAGGGGGAACATGCACCATGATGTTTATAGCAGCCATGTCCACAGTAGCCAAACTATAGAGAGAACCCCAAAGTCCATGCACTGATGAATGGATAAAGGAGATGTGGGATACATATATATAATGGAAAATGACCCAGCTTCAAAAAGAATGAAATCTTACCATTTGCAAGGATGTGGATGGACCTAGAGTGTATTAAGCTAAGCAAAGCCAGTGAGGAAAGACAAATATCCTATGCTCTCACGCTTCTGGAATTTCAGAAAGAAAACAGATGAACATAGTGGAGGGGTCATGAGAGAGGCAAACAAGGAAATAGACTCAACCTTGGAGAACAAACTGAGTGTTGCTGTAGGACAGGGGCGTGGGGGGAAGAGTTAAATGGGTGAAAGGTATTAAGGAGTGCACTTGTGATGAGGACCAGGTACTTTATGCAGGTGAGGAATCACTAAATCCTACCCCTGAAGCAAATATTCCATGGCATGTGAACTAACTGGAATTTAAGTAAGAGAAGAAAGGAAAAAGTGTTCTGCTTCATGAAGAGTGAGGTAAAATTGTAGTGAATTGGGCTGTACTATTCTATAGATGATAGTTGTAAAACACTCTGTTGTAGGATACACTAGTTTCTTATCACATAAGGAGTCCTCAGAGCTGCAATGAAAGATTTAGATCTCAGAGCATGTTCATGTTCCACTGATATGTTACAGTTTGCACATGTGGGAAAGAAGGTGGACAAAAAGGCATCAGAAGGGGAAAGTAGGTGTGAACCTGTCATTAGTTAGCGTTATAGCTTTCTCATGAAAGCCTTGTGCCAGTGTGATTTTGGAAGAAGAGGAGAAATCTGGGAGCTTTGCAGGAGAAAGGGGAGTTCCAGGTCTAGGTAAAGCTGATAGGGGTCCCAGAGGAGAGTTGAATGCATTCTGCAGCAGGGTGTGGGCAGGGTGGGCTCCAGGGGTGGCTGTGGGTCTCCTGGGTGAGAGTTGTGACAGGTGAGGGCTGTGTGCAAGTTCCTGGCTGAGCACAAGTGAGGCAAAGGCGGAGAGTTGGCAGAGAACCTTCTTCTGGGCCACCAGCCTCACCCAACACACACAGCCTCATCTTCTGTCCCTGTAGCTCCAATTCAGACTTCTCCGAAGGTGAGTGAGAAAACATCAAGAGCATTCTTAACAGAAGGGAAAGCATGTGCAAAGGCTCTGGGGCAGGAGAATTCCAGGTATGTCCAGGAGCAGCAAGAAGGCCGTGTGGCCACAGGAGAGAGCTTAGGACATGAGCTCAAAGAGGTGACAGAGGGTGACAGAAAGCCATTCCAGGGATATAACCCCATGAGACCCTGTTTCACTGGGCCATCCTGGCTACAGTGTTGAGAACAGATGACAGAGGGTTCAAGACGGCAATGCAAGTCAATGATGAAGCTTTTCCAGGAACTCAGGCACTGTGGACCAGTCAGGTGGCCTTGGATGGAGTGGTTAGACCAATTCTGGGTCCATTTTGAAGATGGAGCTCACAGGATTTGCTGATGGGTTAGCTATTAGGAGCAGGAGAATGGAGGAATTGGGGTAACTCCCAGCTGTTGTGGGTTGTCCTGATCGAGGGTAAGGAGAGGGTTTCTGGGGGTAGGAGGTAGTCCGTGTTCCGCAAGCTGAGGAAGGTGCCTTTCCGCTGGATCTGCTGAGGTTTGTGTCTGGGAGAACCTTTCACATCTCTTCCCTCAGCAATGCTCAAGTACAAGTATCCCCCACTTTTTAAACGTTCACAGTAAGGCACTGGGCTTTCTTGAAAGAACTACGTTATTACCCAGCTTCAGTAAGAGGAAGAGACCTGAAGAGGATTTCCCTCTTATGAAAAAAGGTGAACAGTGAGAATCGCGTTCAGCATCTGTTATGGGGAGAAGCATGACAGAGGCGGCGTGCACCCCAACCAGCTCCTTCCGCTGGGAACCGCTCTCCGCATCCAGCCACCAGCACTTTGAATTGTGTCTGTGAGCCTTTGCTGTGCTTTATCTTCATTTACGCTGGGCCTCCGTTAGAAACTTGTGTGCTGAGGCCTAAGAAAAGCCAAAGAGAAGGAATTTTGGAGTCTGAGCACACTGTCTAATGTTCCGTGTAAATTAATGGCCATTCCTTCTTGACACCATTTCTGCTGTGCAAGGTTTCTCAGAAGCCCTGTACTTTTAAAGAGCAGGGAAACGTATACCCCATCCTGGGGTTTTAGTTTTAGTCTCCATGCTGGACAGAACATTTCATGACTGTCGGATTTTCTCACTCAAACACTGAGACTTTGACCACCTTCACCTGTTTCTACCACCTCATCCCCGATTCTGGCACCTAGCAATCTGCTCTAAGTACGTATGCGTTCAGTATTTGTTTATTCCACGTGGAATGTACATAGGAGCATCTGGTATTGGTCTTTCTGTGTCTGAGGTACTTTGCATAAGGCCCCCAAGGTCTGTGTTTCCATGTCTGGTTCTTGTGAATAATGCTGCAGTGAACGTGGGAGGGCATCTGTCTTTTTGAGGCAGTATTTTTGTGTTCTCCGAATCAATACTCAGTAGAGCCATTACTGGGTCATGTGGTAGTTGCATTTATTTTTTCAGGAACCTCCATACCGTTTGTCACGGTGGCTTCACCAATTTCCATTCCCACCAACAGTGCACAGTGTCTCCTCGTCTGCACACCCTTGACCCCACCTGGTGTCTGTCTCTGGGACAATTGCTGTTCCAACAGTTGTGAGAAGATAGCCGATTGTGGGTTTGACTGATGTTTCCCTGACGATGATGAGTGATGTCGAACAACTTTTTCTGCTTGTTGGCACCTGTGTGCCATCTTTGGAAAGTATCTATTCACATATTACTGCCAGTTTTTTATACAGTTTTTTTGTTTGTTTGTTTCTTTTGATTTGTATGAGTGTTGTGTGTATTTTGGATATTAGCCTCTTCTCACACATAAGATTCGCAGATATTTTTTTCTTATTGATTCAGTGGCCTTTTAAGTTTTTGATGGTTTCTTTTGCTGTGTGGAAGATTTCAGTTTGATGTTGTTCCACTTGTTTATTTTTGCTTTTGTTCCTTTGCATTTGGTTTCCGATCTGAAGACTCTTTGCCAAAACTAATGTCGAGAGACTTAGTACCTGTGTCTTCTTGGAGGTTTATGGATTCAGGTCTTATGTTCAAATCATTCATCCATTAAAAATTTTGTGTGTGGTGTAAGAAAGTGACCCAGTTATATTCTTCTGCATTTAGTGTCCAGTTTACCTGTTACCGCTCACTGAAGAGACAGTCCTTCCCTCATGGCATATCTTCTGCTGCTGTGTCATAAGTTAGGATCATCTACATGTGGGAAAGTTTCTGAGCTTTCTGTTCTGTTCCACTGACCTGGTGTCTGTGTTTCTGCCAGTACCATCCTGTTTTGATGACAACAGCTTTGTAATCTAGCTTGAAATCCAGGAGTGTGTTGACTGCACCTTTCTTTCTCCAGGTTGCATTGTGTATTTGGGGTCTTCTGTGATTCCATACAAGTCTGAGGACTGTTTTCTATTTGCTCCAATAATGCCACTGGAATTCAGATAGGCATTTCATCACATCTGTCGATTGCTTTGGGCACGATGGACATGTTCACATAATTAACTCTTCCAGTTAAGGAGCATGGCGTATGCTTCCATTTGTTTGTGTTGCCTTCCAAATCTTTGACCCATACATCCTGCCCCCCTCGACACACATGTTTTTCATTTCTTTTCTGCCATGTGTTGAGTGTACTATGTCTTTCTCATTGTTGGTTACTTTTTTTCCTAGATTTTTTTTTGATGCAATTGTAAATGGCATTGCTTTTTTAATTTCTCTTTGCGAAAGTTTGTCATCAGTATAGAGAAATGCAAGAAGTTGGGTCATCTGGGTAGCCCCATAGGTGAAGCGTCTGCCTTCAGCTCAGGTCATGATCCCAGAGTTCTGGGATTGAGCCCCGTGTTGGGCTCCCCGCTTAGCGAGGTTCTGCTTCTCCCTCTTTCTGACACTCCCCCTGCATGTGCTTTTTCTCTTCCTCTGAAATAAATAAATAAAATCTGAAAAAAATAAAGACAATAGGTCTCTGTATATTGACTTTATATCCTGCAGCTTTCTTGAATTTGTTTAAACTAACAGTTTTTTTGTGGAATTTTTCGGGATTTCATGTCATTTGCAAATAGTGACAGTTTTTCTGTATGGATTTCATATCTTTCTCTTTTTTTAAATGATGTTAGTCACCCTACAATACATCATTTGTTTTTGATGTAGTGTTCCATGATTCAATGTTTGCATATAACACCTAGTGCTCATTATGACACGTGCCCTCCTTAATACCCATCACCAGGATAACCCAATCCCTACCTTCCCTTTCTACAACCTTCATTTTGTTTCCCAGTGTCAATAGTCTCTCATGGTTCATCTCCTCCTCTCATTCCGCCCCTTCACTTTTCCCTTCCTTCTCCTAATGTCCTCCATGCTATTCCTTCCATTCCACATAGGAGTGAAACCATATGATAATTGTCTTTCTCTTCTTGCCTTAATTTCACTTAGCATAATCCCCTCCTTGTCCGTCCACATTGGTGCAAATGGTGGGTATTCATCCTTTCTGATGACTGAGTAATATTCCATTGTATAGATGAACCACATCTTCTTTGTCCATTCATCTGCTGAAGGACATCTTGGCTCCTTCCACAGTTTGGCTATTATGGACATTGCTGCTATGAACATTGGGATACAGGTGCCCCTTCTTTTCATTACTCTGTGTCTATGGGGTAAATACCCAGGAGTGCAATTGGTGGGTCGTAGGATAGCTCTGTGTTTAACGTCTTGAGGAACCTCCATATTGTTTAAAAGTGTCTATTCCAGCTTGAATTCTCATGAGTACTCTCTGAGGGCTCCCCTTTCTCCACATCCTCTCTGACTTTTTGTAATTTCCTGTCTTGTTAATTTTTTTTCTAGATTTTATTTATTTATTCCACAGAGATAGAGATAGCCAGCGAGAGTGGGAACACAAGTAGGTCGAGTGGGAGAGGAAGAAGCAGGCTCATAGCGGAGGAGCCTGATGTGGGGCTCGATACCTTAATGCCAGGATCATGCCCTGAGCCGAAGGGAGATGCTTAACCGCTGTGCCACCCAGGTGCCCCATGCCTTGTTAATTTTAACCATTCTAACTGGTGTAAGGTGGTATCTTATTGTCGTTTTGATTTGTATTTGCCTGATGGCAAGTGATGTGAAGCATTTTTTCATGTGTCTGTTGGCCATTTGTATGTTTTCTCTGGAGAAGTATCTCTTTGTGTCCATTTTTTGGGTGTCGAGTTTGAGGAGTTCTTTATAGATCTTGGATACCAGCCCTTTATCTGTAATATCATTGGCAGATATCTTCTTCGATTCCATAGGTTGCCTTTTTGTTTTGTCGATCCTTTGCTCTGCCGTGAAGAAGCTTTTTATCTTGATGAAGTGCCAAAAGTTCATTTTTGCTTTTATTTCCTTAGCCTTTAGGGACGTGGCTTGCAAGAAGTTGTTGTGTCCAAGTTTGAAGAGTTATTTTGATTTTGATATGATACAGGAATCCATTATCTTTCTTTCCTGATTGTATACGAGTCCTCTTTCTTTCTTTGTGAGTCTATCTAAGTTTGTCAGTTTTGTTTATCTTGCCAAAAAAGGCAGCTCTCATTTTCATTTTTTTTTATCTTTTTAGTCTCTGTTGGATTTATTTATGCATTCCTTTTTGTTATTTCCTTATTTCTACTAATTTGGGGCTTTGTTTGTTGTTTTATTTTCTACTTCTTTACCACATAAATCAGGTTGTTTATTGGAGAGCATTCTCATGGATTGATGAAGACTTGGGTTTCTATGAATGTCCCCCATAGAGCTACTTTTGCTGCATCCCATAAGTTTTTGTAAGTTCTCTTTTTCATCAGTGTCAAGGTACTTCTAAATTTTTTTTTATTTCTTCTTTGACTGTTGGTTGTTCAGTAGCATGTTGTTAAATCTCCACATATTTTTTTAAGATTATTTAAGTAACTGACAGAGAGTGAGACAGTGAGAGAGGGAATGCAAGCAGGGGGGTGGGAGAGGGAGAAGTGGGCTTCCCGCTGAGTCAGGAGCCTGATTCCAGGCTAAATCCCAGGATCCTGGGATCAGGACCTGAGTTGAAGGCAGATCCTTAACAACTGAGCCACCCAAGCCCCCAATCTCCACCTATTATTGACTGTCCCATTTTTTTCTTGAGACTGATTTCTAGTTTCATATCATTGTGGTTGGACAAGATTTGAAGCAGAAGGTGAAGAGAGCATTCAGATGAAAGGTTTGTTTCCTGGAGGGTTTTCTGAGGGCAGACCATAAGTTCCGTGGGATGGAGGAAGGTTTTGTGAGACGGGGGTTGGGGTTAACCCTTGTTAGAATTACTGACTACTACCATGCAGGCTGTGTGCTACTGTTCACACCGTAGTCCTGATGGACCTGTACTTCATTAGAAATATTTTCTAGGAGGTGTAGGCATAGCCTTCTCTAAAAGAAAGGTGCCATGTGGGTTCATAGCATGACCCCAGGTCAGCAACAAGGATGTATGGTATTGTGGGGGATCAGAACCAGGCTTTCTGTGCGAAGTGACATAAATAGGGTATGGTGAGCTCCATGACCATAGGTGAGCTCCCGAGTGACCCAGTGGGTTTTGGGGTCTGTGGATCTGTCTCATCAGGTGCTGTGGCATTCAGGGACACCCTCCTGTCTGTGTATTTGTGTGGAGACAGGTATCCATCAGTGTCTGGCTAGGCACAAGGGTCGCACTGGACCACCACCAGAGTTGCAGCGTGTGGGGGAGCCACTGCTTGGTTTCCATGAAAGCTGACCAGGGTCTGTGACCGTCATTCCTAGAAGCTTCAAGGGGAGAGGAGGCCGGGGGTTGTGCACACTTCCTAGACTTGTGGTCAGGACTAGTCTGGAGCACACTGAAGTCAGCCACACCGGGCATAGAAGGCACCCAGTCAGTGTACCTGTGGGCACTGCTCCCATGGCACTTTTGGGCCGGCTCCATGCTGCCACCTCCTGCTTTTCATCATCATCTTCCAGGTCATGTGCCTCTGCTCTTGCCCCATGGCCTCCGGGGTATGGTCCGTCCTCCATCTTGCCCTCGTCCCTGGTGCCCTGTGCAGTCCGATACCAGGGTAGCCTTCTCGAGACAAACATCTGGCCCTGATGGAACACTTCCATGGATCTTGTGTGATGCGAGGATGATGCTCTGCCCTGGAAGTGGCTGCAGGTCCCCAATCAGGAAAGCCATGTCTCCCTTTTCAGCATGGCCTGCCCTCCCCTCAGTCTTCTTCAGGAAAGCTCTCCCCACTTCTTGAGATGACAGCTCTGAACTTAAAAATGAATGTTCTTTTACATATCTCTATGCCTTAGTTCATTCATGGCATGTCTTTCAACCCCGTTAGTGGGTTTTTTTTTTTTAGCAGTTCTGAAGGGCTGTCTGCTCAAGGAGGGGATGACCTGGGTGGGGCAGGTTTCCCTCTCATCTCCCTCAGCATGTCTCTGAGCCCTGGGGCCAGCTGTCCCAGTGAGGATTGAGAGACGCGAGCCAGCCCATCCTGAGCCCAGGCTGTGCCAGCCATGTAGACGGATGCGTGTCAGAGCAGTGTGCAGCTGGCATGGGCCAGGGGCAGGCAGTGTCTCCTCATTCCTTCCCTCCCTTCCTCCCAGAGGTAGCTCGGAGCAGCCTTCAACCCCTCCATCTCCAGATCCCTTGACCTATGCCTCCTGTGTTCAGCTGGTGACCTTGGAGTTTCGCATGGATTCTACCTCCTGTACCCTCTCCCGTAGCAGTTCTTGGATCAGGGGAGGGTTCGGACTCTTGTCTGCTTTTGGTCTTCTTCCTGTCCTGCACCAAGCCCACCCACCTTTGCATCTTCCATGTATGTGCTTTGAAGCAAGCCCATCCACAGGGAACCTATTAGCCAAATGGATCCAGGCAATAAACATTGAAGTAGAGATCCAGGATCCATAATAAACCTGCTCTGAAACCTGTCCCAAAGTCTGTGACTCTCTCACACTGAAACAGAAACAATAATAGCTTTCTGGACTGTGAAGTGACATGTGTCTCTACTTCCAATCTTGAATGCATAGGTGCTGAGCCTGGAAAGAAAAGGACCATGGCTCCCGTGGGCTGGATTCCACAGTAAGAACTCAGTGAAATCTTAATTCAAGGCATAGAGTGAATAATTATTGTAGAGTGAATCCTCCCAAGTAGGGCTTATGAACATTGCACAGGAAAAGCTTTTTCAAAGAGGTTCCTGAAAGAAAAATCTTTTTTAAAAATTTATTTTAATTCCAGTAGAGCTAACATACAGTGTTACATTCGTTTCAGGTGTACAAGAGAGTGATTCAGTAATTCAATATATTACTCAGTGGTCATCAAGAAAAGTGTCCTCTTAATACGCTTCATCTATTTCACTCATCCCTCTATCCACCTACTCTCTGGTAACCATCCGTTTGTTCTCTATTGTTAAGAGTTTGTATTTTGCCACACCCATACTAAGGCAACCCTGTTTGGGTAGAGTTGCCCTGTCCCCTGCGAGGGGGGATGGGTGTGGGCACGCTGTGAGCCGGTATTTCCAGGCTTTTGTTCCCTGGCGGCTTTCTCTGGTGGTCTGCTGTGCCTCTTCTGAGAGTGAGAGCAGCAGAGGCTGAATTGTCACAGAACAGAGGGATTGCGGCCTGTTCTCCACGGATGTTCTGGCAACTTTAACTCCCTTACTGTTGGTGCTGATCAACCCCATAGCATCCCTGGATGTGCGCCCCACACCTGGCGTCCCTGCCCTCACTTCCGGGGCAGGTGCATCTCTGTCCTTTGTGTTTCTCATGCCTCCAGCCACCAGCCTCCAGCAGCCTCCGCGAGC
Organism: Ursus americanus; assembly: GCF_024610735.1. Lineage (NCBI taxonomy): Eukaryota > Metazoa > Chordata > Mammalia > Carnivora > Ursidae > Ursus > Ursus americanus. Next base: position 84,580,495 of record NC_142132.1, read on the forward strand.
TCCCAGATCTCCAGGTCTCAGTCTGGATCCCCTGAGCACACCAGGATTATGGAGTTTCCTGAGAAGCCTGGTGGCATGCGCACCTCCTTCAGGGTCTCAGTCTGCTGTTTCCCGGGTGCCAAGTGTGAGTCTGCCCACTCCCCCATGCATTTGGCCCACCAGCCGCCAGCCGCCCCATGTGCTCCCGGGTCTCTGGGTCTGTCTATGCCCCGTGAGCACACCGGGATTCCGGAGTTCCATGAGAAGCCTGGTGGCGCGCGCACCTGGTTCAGGGTCTCAGTCTGCTGTTTCGGGGGTTCTGACCATGAATCTGCACGCTCCCCTGTGCAGGTGTCCTGCCAGCCTCCAGCGGACCTGCACGCGCCCCAGGAGCTCCCAATCTCATTCTGGATCCCATGAGCACACTGGGATTCCGGTGTTCCAAGAGATGCCTGGTGGTGTGCTCTCTGGGCTCACTGGTCTCAGTCAGCTCTCTTGGGGTGACTTCCCTGAGTCTGCCCACTCCCCTGTGCAGGTGGCTGCTACTTCCTGGCACCCTAACTCGGCGATCTCTCCCCCTTCCTTTTATCTTCCAATATCTGTGCCAGGATTCAGGACTCCCCGCTTCCTACCTCAATACTCAGCGCTGGAGATGTTCATTTGTAGAGATCCAGATATATCTCCTGCCTCTCAGGCTGATTCCATGGTTGTTTAGGCTGCTCTGGTACCTATCCAGCTCCACTCAGGGGACCTGCTGAAAAAGGGGTTCCCTACTGCTCTGCCATCTTAACTCCTCTCTTGTACCTGAAATAGTATTTAAAAACACTCAGCTCAGCCTCTTCTACAAAGTGAGCCAATGCTTATAAACATGGCTAAAATATTGCCTTACCTACGATGACTTCCCAGCCATCCTGTGTTTAAATGGTATGACTGTGACTTACATTAGTCAACATTTGCGAGAAAGAACTTAGTGCATCCAGGGGGCACTTCATGTTGAAATTAGTTTGTGACAATGAGCTACTGTGTTTTACTCTGCAGTCCAAGGGAATGGTGCCAGACATCTCTAAGGTGTCCAGCAGTTCTACAATTCTGATTTTAAGTGCTCTGTGTGCTTCAGAGATTTGGGCAGGAGAAGGGCAGGAGTCCAGAGACTGTGAACACTTCTGTTACCTGTGCTGACCATGGAGCAGGTAGCCTTCTGTGGGCAACATTTTGATTTCTTGGTACTCTTGTGAAAGGTGCTTTTGTCTCAAATTCCTCCATTTAGTAGTAATTATAATGATGAAAGTAATTTTTATCTTATATCATCTGTGGGCCCTGATCCTGGGATCCCAGGGAAGCTATCCTTTAACATATTACCCGGCTCAAAATGATTGGGCAAAAACTCAAAGCATGGGCCCTATTTCTGCCCCAAGCACATGTTGTACATCTGCTTTGAGAAGAAAACAATAACCAAAAATGCCAACATGAAGATAAGAAAAAATATAGAACCATTTTGGCTCCCATAAGATTAAAGTCATACTGACATGTACATACTGAAACCGCATGAAATCATTGCTTTTCCTAAAGCCCAAGTCTTGGAGGGTCTGAGAGCCACTGACCTTGCCCAGAACGAGGCACACCCCAGCAGGGAGGGCTGGTGCAGAAAGGGAAGGGTCAGGACTCTGAGGGTGGTCTGCATCTAGAGGGGTCCCTTGAAGGGGCCAGGTTTGTGAGGGGAGCCCGGCCCAGGACCCCACCCATGCCTGTGCTGGGTGTTGGGTAGAGGAGGCACCTCTTGGACCCCCTGCACTTTCAGGGTTCCAGGGGCTTGAGGGCGGGTTGCCTGGCATCCCAGGGGCTGGGGCACCACCCTCCCTCACCAATCACCACTTGGGGGTGGAGCTACGTATCTGTGGACTGTTCCAGAGTTGCAGTGGTGTGCAGACCTGGGGTAGAAGAAAGGGCACTGGGAGAGAGAGAGTTGCCCTGCAGAGGTCCCGGCTTGTGAGTGAGCAGCTTGCACCAGGGGCGGGGGGGTCCGGGGCAAGGGTGCGCCCCAGGTGGGAGGAAGGGTTCTGGAAGGGCACTTGGAGAGGGTTCATTGTGGGGACTCAGGTGAGTTTTCTTTTCCCCTTTAAACTCTCTTCTGCCCCATGTCCTCAACTGGCCTTATTCCCCATACCCGTGAACTCCAGGGTGCCCACTCACCTGAACTTTTGTGGGATGGGTTGCAGAATTTCAGGGTTTCCCCTGTTCCCCAGGAAGAGTGTGGGTAAGGACCTCACAGAGTCCCCACCTTCAGTGATGTGTCCCCCGGTTCTCTGACACAGTGCAGGTGATGCATCTTGAGCAGTACCCCGAGTTCAGCAGGATGTGCCCTGGTCCCCCAGGCACAGGTGTGGCATTAGCAAGCCCCAGAGCCGTCCCCCAGCTTCAGCATGATGCACCATGTGCCCCCGGGTTAGTGGTAATTGGCTGTTAGAATCATGCAGGAAAATCCTCCAGGTGGGGGCCTGGAGGAGGGCATAAACCAGACCCCACTCTAGTTGCATTGGGAATAGACGAATTGAGGGTTTCTTTAGAAGAGTAAGTCTGCTCTCCAGAAAAGTCAAAGTCATTGCTCTTTTGAGAATGAAGATAATTACTGCTAAACAACAAGTATGTGTTGCCCCTTCGCCCAGAAACCGAAGCAGGTGTGCAGGCTTTAGGTCAGAGGTGCCTTCTTCTCCCCAGCTGACAACACTTCTCTGCTCTGACTCCAAGACACCCGAGGTTTTGAACGTCAGCATCGGAGTCAACGAGGCATCTTGTCACAGGACGCCAGTGTTCAGAGAAAGCACAGGTATGTTTGCCAAAATGTCCTATCTATGTCAGGGCTGGAGGTAAAACCTCTCATTATCCCAAAACCTCCTGGCCTTTTCTCTTTTCTCTAGTTGAGCCACAAAGTAAAATTGAAGTAGCTGTCAGGATTCTGGGTTTGGTGCAAGAATTACTTAGTTTCCCTGCTGGTAGAACGTTGCAGGGGATCACAATTTCTCTGTCCATTTATTGCTTACAAATGTATTTTGACCATCTGTTTCCTAGGAACCCTCTTTTATTAGAAAGGGAAGGTGAGTTTCACTCTGTGCCTGTTTGTAACATCTAATTTGTTCCTTCATCTAACTGTTTATTCAATTGGGCCTAAGATAAGGTCGAGTGGCCAACATCTAGAGTTAGGTGGCTTTTTTTCATCTGATACAGACTTGGATGATGTCATTTGACAGAGGTGATGTTTCATCATTGATTAGTTTATTCATCAGAAGAGTTAAAATTAGGGTGGAGGGAAAATTGAAAATTATCCAAAGCGGCCTGTTCCTGTTTAAAAGTTGAGCTTGAATTTCTAGTTTTACTAAATGTATTATCTCGATATTTTGAGGTGCCATATTCTCTCTGTAGTTTATTTGGTGGTGGAGTCAGAAGGAGAGACTGGGAATTCTTTTGGATAGTGGCATGCTGGTGGCCTCAAGGGGCTTGGCATCAGGAGCCTTGGGGTGAAGTCTGCAACTGCTTGCCTGACCCTGGGTGCGTCTCCCAGAGGTTTTGTTTCCTCTTATGAAATTGCCGGCAGATAATGTTCTGCTTAAAGGGGAACCCTCCCATCCTGTTGGTGGGAATTCAAAGTGGTGCAGCCAGTCTGGGAGCAGTGTGTGAGTTCCTCAAAAAGTTAAACATTGAACAACCACATGATCCAGCAATTGCTGTCCTAGGTATTTACCCAAAGGATACAGAAATGCAGATTCGAATGGGGTACATGCACCATGATGTTTATAGCAGCAATGTCCACAGTAGCCAAACTATGGAGAGAATCCCAAAATCCATGCACTGATGAATGGGTAAAGCAGATGTGGGATACATATATATAATGGAATATGACCCAGCTTCAAAAAGAATGAAATCTTACCATTTGCAAGGATGTGGATGGACCTAGAGTGTATTAAGCTAAGCAAAATCAGTGAGGAAAGACAAATATCCTATGCTCTCATGCTTGTGAAATTTCAGAAAGAAAACAGATGAATACAGTTGAGGGGAGATGAGAGAGGCAAACAAGGAAAAATACTGAACCTTGGAGAACAAACTGAGTTTTGTTGCAGGACAGGGGTGTGGGGGGAAGTGTTAAATGGGTGGGGGTATTAAGGAGGGCACTTGTGATGAGCCCAGGGTTCTGTAGGCAGGTGAGGAATCACTAAATCTTTCCCCTGAAGCGAATATTCCATGGCATGTGAACTAACTGGAATTTAAGTAAAAGAAGAAAGGAAAAAGTGTTCTGCTTCATGAAGAAGAGGTAAAATTGTAGTGATTTTGGCTGTACTATTCTATAGATGATAGTTGAAAAACACCCTGTTGTAGGATACACTAGTTGCTTATCACATAAGGAGTCCTCTGAGAGCTGCAATGAAAGATTCAGGTCTCAGAGCATGTTCATGTTCCAATGATATGTTACAGTTTGCACAGGTAGGAAAGAAGGTGGAGAGAAAGGAAACAGAAGGGGAAAGTAGGTGTGAACCTTTCATTAGTTAGCCTTATAGCTTTCACCTGAAAGCCTTGCACCAGTGTGATTTTGGAAGAAGAAGGGGAATCAGGGAGCTTTGCAGGAGATGGGGGAGTTCTAGGTCTGGGTAAAGCTTACAGGGGTCCCAGAGGAGAGCTGAATGCATTCTGCAGCAGGGTGTGGGCAGGGTGGGCTCCAGGGGTGGCTGTGGGTCTTCTGGGTGGGAGTTGTGACAGATGAGGGCTGTGTGCAAGTTCCTGGCTGAGGACAAGTGAGGCACAGGCGGAGAGCTGGCAGAGAACCTTCTTCTGGGCCACCAGCATCACCCAACACACAGCCTCATCTTCTGTTCCTGTCACTCCAATTCAGACTTTCCTGAAGGTGAGTGAGAACACATCAAGAGCATTCTTAACAGAAGGGAAAGCATGTGCAATGGCTCTGGGGCAGGAGAATTCCAGGTATGTCCAGGAGCAGCAAGAAGGCCCTGTGGCCACAGGAGACAAGTAAGGACATGAGTACAGAGAGGTGGCAGTGTGTAACAGAAAGCCATTCCAGGGCTATAACCCCATGAGACCCTGTTTCACTGGGCCATCCTGGCTACAGTGTTGAGAACAGATGACAGAGGGTTGAAGATGGCAAAGCAGGTCAATGACGAAGCTTTTCCAGGAACTCAGGCACTGTGGACCAGACAGGTGGCCTTGGATGGAGTGGTTAGACCTATTCTGGGTCCATTTTGAAGATGGAGCTCGCAGGATTTGCTGATGGGTTAGCTATTAGGAGCAGGAGAATGGAGGAATTGGGGTAACTCCCAGCTGTTGTGGGTTGTCCTGATCAAGGGGAAGCAGAGGGTTTCTCGGGGGGTAGGAGGTAGTCCGTGTTCCGCATGCTGAGGAAGGTGCCTGTCCCGGTGGATATGCTGAGGTTTGTGTCTGGGAGAACCTTTCACATCTCCTCCCTCAGCAATGCTCAAGTACAAGTATCCCCCACTTTTTAAACGTTCACAGTAAGACACTGGGCTTTCTTGTAAGAACTACGTTATTACCCAGCTTCAGTAAGAGGAAGAGACCTGAAGAGGATTTCCCTCTTATGAAAAAAGGTGAACAGTGAGAATCACGATCAGCGTCTGTTTTGGGGAGAAGCACGACAGAGGCGGCGTGCACCCCAACCAGCTCCTTCCGCTGGGAACCGCTCTCTGCATCCAGCCACCAGCGCTTTGAATGGTGTCTGTGAGCCTCTGCTGTGCTTTATCTTCATTTATGCTGGGCCTCCATTAGAAACTTGTGTCCTGAGGCCTAAGAAAAGCCAAAGAGAAGGAATTTTGGAGTCTGAGCACACTGTCTAATTGTTCTGTGTAAATTAATGGTCATTCCTTCTTGACACCATTTCTGCTGTGCATGGTTTCTCAGAAGCCCTGTACTTTCAAAGAGCAGGGAAACCTATACCCTATGCTGTGGGGTTAGTTTTAGTCTCCATGCTAGACAGAACATTTCATGACTGTCGGATTTTCTCACTCAAACATTGAGACTTTGACCACCTTCACCCGTTTCTACCACCCCATCCCTGAATCTGGCACGTACCAATCTGCTCTCAGTATCTATGCGTTCAGTATTTGTTCATTCCACGTGGAATGTACATGAGAGCATCTGGTATTGGTCTTTCTGTGTCTGAGTTACTTGGCATAAGGCCCCCAAGGTCTGTGTTTCCATGTCTGGTTCTTGTGAATAATGCTGCAGTGAACTTGGGAGTGCATCTGTCTTTTTGAGGCAGTATTATTGTTTTCTCCAAATCAATATTCAGTAGAGCCATTACTGGGCCATGTGGTAGTTGCATTTATTTTTTCAGGAACCTCCATATCATTTCTCACAGTGGCTGCACCAATTTTCATTCCCACCAACAGTGCACAGTGTCTCCTCATCTGCACACCCTTGACCCCACCTGGTGTCTGTCTCTGGGACAATTGCTGTTCCAAAAGTTGTAAAGGGGATAGCCGATTGTGGGTTTGACTGATGTTTCCCTGACGATAATTAGTGATGTCGAACAACTTTTTATATCTGTTGGCACCTGTGTGCCATCTTTGGAAAGTATCTATTCACATATTCCCCCCATTTTTTATGCGTTTTTTTTTTGTTTTGATTTGTATGAGTGTTGTGTGTATTTTGGATATTAGCCTCTTCTCACACATATGATTCGCAGATATTTTTTTCTTATTGGGTCAGTGGCCTTTTAAGTTTTTGATGGTTTCTTTTGCCATGTGGAAGATTTCAGTTTGATGTTGTTCCACTTGTTTATTTTTGCTTTCATTGCTTTGCATTTGGTGTCCGATCTGAAGTCTCTTTGCCAAAACCAATGTCGAGAGACTTAGTATCTGTGTCTTCTTGGAGGTTTATGGATTCAGGTCTTATGTTCAAATCATTCATCCATTAAAAATTTTGTGTGTGATGTAAGAATGTGACCCAGTTATATTCTTCTGCATTTAGTGTCCAGTTTGCCTGTTACCGCTCACTGAAAAACAGTCCTTCCCTCATGGCATATCTTCTGCTGCTGTGTTGTAAGTTAGGATCATCTACGTGTGGGTAAGTTTCTGAGCTTTCTGTTCTGTTCCACTGACCTGGTGTCTGTGTTTATGCCATTACCATCCTATTTTGATGACAACAGCTTTGTAATCTAGCTTGAAATCCAGGAGTGTGTTGACTGCACCTTTCTTTCTCCAGGTTGCTTTGGGTATTTGGGGTCTTTTGTGATTCCATACACGTTTGAGGACTGTTTTCTATCTGCTCGAATAATGCCTCTGGAATTCAGATAGGGTTTTCTTAGATAGTCGATTGCTTTGGGTACTATGGACATGTTCACATAATTAACTCTTCCAGTTAAGGAGCATGGCGTATGCTTCCATTTGTTTGTGTTGCCTTCCAAATCTTTGACCCATACATTCTGCCCCCTCGACACTCATGTTTTTTATTTCTTTTCTGCCATGTGTTGAGTGTACTATGTCTTTCTCATTCTTGGTTACTTTTATTCCTAGATTTTTTTTGTATGCAATTGTAAATGGCATTGCTTTTTAAATTTCTCTTTGCGAAAGTGTGTCATCAGTGTACAGAAATGCAAGAAGTTGGGTCATCTGGGTGGCCCCATAGGTGAAGCGTCTGCCTTCAGCTCAGGTCATGATCCCAGAGTTCTGGGATCGAGCCCCGTGTTGGGCTCCCCACTTAGTGAGGGTCTGCTTCTCCCTCTTTCTGACAGTCCCCCTGCTCGTGCGTTTTCTCTTCCTGTCAAATAAATAAATAAAATCTGAAAAAAATAAAGACAACAGGTCTCTATATTGACTTTATATCCTGCAGCTTTCTTGAATTTGTTTATTCTAACAGTATTTTTTTGTAGAATCGGGTTTTCATGTCATTTGCAAATAGTGATAGTTTTCCTGTATGGATTTCATATCTTTCTCTTTTTTTTTAAATGATGTTAGTCACCCTACAGTACTTCATTTGTTTTTGATGTAGTGTTCCATGATTCATTGTTTGCATATAACACCTAGTGCTCATTATGACACGTGCCCTCCTTAATACACATCACCAGGATAACCCATTCCCCTACCCCTCCCTTTCTGCAACCTTCAGCTTGTTTCCCAGTGTCAATAGTCTCTCATGGTTCATCTCCCCCCCTCATTCCCCCCCTTCACTTTTCCCTTCTTTCTTCTAATGTCCTCCATGCTCTTCCTTCCATTCCACATAGGAGTGAAACCATATGATAATTGTCTTTCTCTGCTTGACTTAATTTCACTTAGCATAATCCCCTCCTGGTCCATCCACGTTGGGGCAAATGGTGTGTATTCATCCTTTCTGCTGACTGAGTAATATTCTACTGTATAGATGAACCACATCTTCTTTGTCCATTCATCTGCTGAAGGACATCTTGGCTCCTTCCACAGTTTGGCTATTATGGACATTGCTGCTATGAACGTTGGGATACAGGTGCCCCTTTTTTCATTACTCTGTGTCTATGGGGTAAATACCCAGTAGTGCAATTGGTGGTTGTAGGATAGCTCTGTGTTTATTGTCTTGAGGAACCTCCATATTGTTTTCAAAAGTGGCTATACCAGCTTGAATTCTCATGAGTAGTGAAAGAGGGCTCCCCTTTCTCCACATCCTGACTTTCTTTTATTTCCTGTCTTGTTAATTTTTTCCCAAGATTTTATTGATTTATTCCACAGAGATAGAGACAGCCAGCGAGAGAGGGAACACAAGCAGGGGGAGTGGGAGAGGAAGATCCTGGCTCATAGTGGAGGAGCCTGATGTGGGGCTCGATCCCTTAATGCCAGGATCACGCCCTGAGACGAAGGCAGACACTTAACCTCTGTGCCACCCAGGTGCCCCCTGCCTTGTTAATTTTAACCATGCTAACTGGTGTAAGGTGGTATCTCATTGTCGTTTTGATTTGTATTTGCCTGATGGCAATTGATATGGAGCATTTTGTCATGTGTCTGTTGACCATTTGTTTGTCTTCTCTGGAGAAGTATCTCTTTGTGTCTTCTGCCCATTTCTTGGGTGTCGAGTTTGAGGAGTTCTTTATAGATCTTGGATACCAGCCCTTAATCTGTAATATCATTTGCAGGTATCTTCTTCGATTCCATAGGTTGCCTTTTTGTTTTGTTGATCGTTTGCTTTGCCGTGCAGAAGCTTTTGATCTTGATGAAGTGCCAATAGTTCATTTTTGCTTTTATTTCTTTTGCCTTTAGAGACGTGGCTTGCAAGAAGTTGTTGTGTCCAAGGTTGAAGAGTTCTTTTGACTTTGATATGAGACAGGATTCCATTATCTTTCTTTCCTGATTGTATCTGAGTCCTCTGTCTTTCTTGGTAAGTCTAGCTAAGTTTGTCAGTTTTGTTTATCTTTCCAAAAAACACAGCTCTCATTTTCATTGTTTTTGTTTTTTGTTTTTGTCTTTTTAGTCACTGTTGGATTTATTCATGTATTCCTTTTTGTTATTTCCTTATTTCTACTAATTGGGGCTTTGTTTGTTGTTTTATTTTCTACTTCTTTTTTTTTTAAAAGATTTTTTATTTATTTATTCAACAGAGATAGAGACAGCCAGCGAGAGAGGGAACACAAGCAGAGGGAGTGGGAGAGGAAGAAGCAGGCTCATAGCAGAAGAGCCTGATGTGGGGCTGGATCCCAGATTGACGGGATCAAGCCCTGAGCCGAAGGCAGACTCTAAACCACTGTGCCACCCAAGCGCCCCTATTTTCTACTTCTTTACCACATAAATCAGGTTGTTTATTGGAGAGCATTCTCATGGATTGATGAAGACTTGAATTTCAATGAACGTCCCCCATGGAGCTACTTTTGCTGCATCACATAAGTTGTTGTAGGTTGTTTTTTCATCATTGACCAGGTACTTCTATATATATATTTTTTTATTTCTTCTTTGACTATGGTTGTTCAGTAGCATGTTGTTAAATCTCCACATATTTTTAAAGATTATTTAAGTATCTGACAGAGAGTGAGACAGGGAGAGAAGGATTGCAAGCAGGGGGTTGGGAGAGGGAGAAGGGGCTTCCCACTGAGCAAGGAGCCTGATTCTGGGCTAGATCCCAGGCTCCTGGGATCACGACCTGATCTGAAGGCAGATATTTAACGACTGAGCCACCCAGGCTCCCCAATCTCCACCTATTTTTGACTGTCCCATTTTTTTCTTGAGACTGATTTCTTGTTTCATATCATTGCGGTTGGACAAGATTTGAAGCAGAAGGTGAAGAGAGCTTTCAGATGAAAGGTTTGTTTCCTGGAGGGTTTTCTGAGGGCAGACCATGAGTTCCCTGGGGTCGGAGGAAGGTTAAGTGAGAGGGGGGGTGGATTTAACCCTTGTTAGAATTACTGACTACTACCATGCAGGCTGTGTGCTACCCTTCACACCGTAGTACTCATGAACTTGTACTTCATTAGAAGTATTTTCTACGAGGTGTAGGCATAGCCTTCTCTAAAAGAAACGTGCCATGTGAGTTCAGGGCATGACCCCAGGTCAGCAACCAGGGCATATGGTATTGTGGAGATCAGAAACAGGCTTTCTGTGGGAAGTGACAGAAATAGGGTATGGTGAACTCCATGACCATAGGTGAGGTCCCGAGTGACCCACTGGGTATTGGGTTCTGTGGATCTGTCTCATCAGGTGCTGTGGAATTCAGGGACACCCTCCTGTCTGTGGATTTGTGTGGAGACAGGTAGACATCAGTGTCTGGCCAGGCACCAGAGGTGCAGCATGTCGGGGAGCCACTGCTTGGTTTCCACAAAAGCTGACCAGGGTCTGTGACCATGATTCCTAGCAGCTGCAAGGTGAGAGGACGCCGGGCGTGGTGCACACTTCCTAGACTTGTGGTCAGGACTAGTCTGGAGCACACTGAAGTCAGCCACACCGGGCACAGAAGGCACCAAGTCAGTGTACCTGTGGGCACTGCTGCCATGGCACTTTTGGGCTGGCTCCATGCTGCCACCTCCTGCTTTTCATCATCATCTTCCAGGTCATGTGCCTCTGCTCTTGCCCCATGGCCTCCGGGGTATTATCCGTCCTCCATCTGGCCCTCGTCCCTGGTGCCCTGTGCAGTCCGATGCCAGGGTAGCCTTCTCGAGACAAACATCTGACCCTGATGGAACACTTCCATGGATCTCGTGTGATGCGAGGATGATGCCCTGCCCTGGAAGGGGGCTGCAGGTCCCTAATCAGGAGAGCCATGTCTCCCTTTTCAGCATGGACTTCCCTCCCCTAAGTCTTCTTCAGGGAAGCTCTCCCCACATTCTGAGCTGACAGCTCTGAACTTAAAAATGAATGTTCTTTTACATATCTCTATGCCTTAGTTCATCCATAGCATGTCTTTGAACCCCATTAGTGTTTTTTTTAGCAGTTCTGAAGGGCTGTCTGCTCAAGGAGGGGATGACCTGGGTGGGGCAGCTTTCCCTCTCATCTCCCTCAGCATGTCTCTGATCCCTGGGGCCAGCTGTCCCAGTGAGGATTGAGGGACCCGAGCCAGCCCATCCTGACCCCAGGCTGTGTTAGTTGTGTAAACTGATGTGTGTCGGAGTGGTGGGCAGCTGGCATGGGCCAGGGGCAGGCAGTGTCTCCTCATTCCTTCCCTCCCTTCCTCCCAGAGGTAGCTCAGAGCAGCCTTCAACCCCTGCATCTCCAGATCCCTTGACCTATGCCTCCTGTGTTCAGCTGGTGACCTTGGAGTTTCGCATGGATTCTACCTCCCCTACCCTCTCCTGTAGCAGCTCGTGGATCAGGGGAGGGGTCGGACCCTTGTCTACTTTTGGTCTTCTTCCTGTCCCGCACCAAGCCCACCCACCTTTGCATCTTCCATGTATGTGCTTTGAAGCAAGCCCATCCACAGGGAACCTATTAGCCAAATGGATCCAGGTAATGAACATTGAAGTAGAGATCCACGATCCATAAGAAACCTGCTCTGAAACCTGTCCCAAAGTCTGTGACTCTCTCACACTGAAAGAGAAACAATAATAGCTTTCTGGACTGAGAAGTGACATGTGTCTCTACTTCCAATCTTGAATGCATAGGTGCTGAGCCTGGACAGAAAAGGACCATGGCTCCTGTGGGCTGAGATCCACAGTAAGAACTCAGTGAAATATGAATTCGAGGCATAGAGTGAATAATTATTGTAGAGTGAATCCTCCCAAGTAGGGTTTATGCACATTGCACAGGAAAAGCTTTTTCAAAGAGGTTCCTGAAAGAAAAAAATTTTTTAAAAAATTTATTTTAATTCCAGTAGAGCTAACATACAGTGTTATATTCATTTCAGGTGTACAATAGAGTGATTCAGTAATTCTATATATTACTCAGTGGTCATCAAGAAAAGTGTCCTCTTAATCCGCTTCATCTATTTCACTCATCCCTCTATCCACCTCCTCTCTGGTAACCATCCATTTGTTCTCTATTGTTAAGAGTTTGTGTTTTGCCACGCCCATACTCAGGCAACCCTGTTTGGGTAGAGTTTCCATGTCCCCTGCAAGGGGGAATGGGGGTGGGCACGCTGTGGGCCAGTATTTCCAGGCCTTTGTTCCCTGGCGGCTTTCTCTGGCGATCTGCTGTGCCTCTTCTGAGAGTCATAGCAGCAGAGGCTGAATTGTCACAGAACAGAGGGAATGCGGCCCGTTCTCCACCCATGTTCTGGCCACTTTAGCTCCATTACTGTTGGTGCTGCTCAACCCTGTAGCGTCCAGGGATGTGCGCCCCACACCTGGTGTCCCTGGCCTCAATTCCAGGGCTAGTGCATCTCTGTCCTTTGTGTTTCTAATGCTGCCAGCCACCAGAAGCCCTGAGGGCGCTCTGGAAGCTCCTGGTCTCAGTCTGGATCCCCTGAGCACACCGGGATTCCAGAGTTCCATGAGAAGCCTGGTGGCTCGGGCACCAGGTTCAGGGTCTCAGTCTGCTGTTTCCAAGGTGCCTACCGCGAGTCCGCTAGCTTCCCCGTGCAGGTGGCATGCCAGCTGCCAGCTGCCCCGCGGGCTCCCTGGTCTCCTGGTCACAGTCTATGCCTTGTGAGCACACCAGGATTCCGGTGTTCCAGGAGAAGCCTGGTGGCGTGCGCGCTGGGCTCACCAGTCTCAGTCCGCTCTCTCCCGTGTGCCATCCATGAGTCTGCCCACTCCCAGCGCCAGAACATGGCGCCACCCCCTTCCATTTATCTTCTGATATCTGTGCCTGGTTTCAAGGCTCCCCGCTTCATACCTCAATACTCAGCGCTGGAGATGTTCATTTGTAGAGATCCAGATATATCTCCTGCCTCTCAGGCTGATTCCGTGATTGTTTAGGCTGGTCTGTACTTATCCAGCTCAACTCAGGGGACCTGCTGAAAAAGGGGTCCCCTACTCCTCCGCGATCTTAACTCCTCTCTTGTACCTGAAATAGTATTTAAAAACACTCAGATCAGCCTCTTCTACAAAGTGAGCCAATGCTTATAAACATGGCTAAAATATTCCCTTACCTATGATGACTTCCCAGCCATCCTAGTGTTTAAATGGTATGACTGTGACTTACATTATTCAACATTTGCCGAGAAAGAACTTAGGGCATCTAGGGGGCACTTCATGTTGAAATTAGTTTGTGACAATGAGCTACTGTGTTTTCTTCTGCAGTCCAAGGGAATGGTGCCAGACAACTCTAAGGTGTCTAGCAGTTCTACAATTCTGATTTTAAGTGGTCTGTGTGCTTCAGAGATTTGGGCAGGAGAAGGGCAGGAGTCCAGAGACTGTGAACACTTCTGTTACCTGTGCTGACCATGGATCTGATAGCTTTCCGTGGGCAACATTTTGATTTCTTGGTACTCTTGTGAAAGGTGCTTTTGTCACAAATTCCTCCATTTAGTAGTAATTATAATGATGAAAGTAATTTTTATCTTATATCATCTGTGGGCCCTGATCCTGGGCTCCCAGGGAAGCTATCCTTTAACATTTTACCCGGCTCAAAATGATTGGGCAAAACCTGAAAGCATGGGCACTATTTCTGCCCCAAGCACATGTTGTACATCTGCTTCGAGAAGAAAACAATAACCAAAAATGCCAACATAAAGATAAGAAAAAATAAAGAACCTCTTTGGCTCCCATAAGATTAAAGTCATACTGACATGTACATACTGAAAATGCATGAAATCATTGCATTTCCTAAAGCCCAAGTCTTGGAGGGTCTGAGAGCCACTGACCTTGCCCAGAACCAGGCACACCCCAGCAGGTAGGGCTGGTGCAGAAAGGGAAGGGGCAGGACTCTGAGGGTGGTCTGCAGCTAGAGGGGTCCCTGGAAGGGGCCAGGTGTGTGTGGGGGGGGCCCGGCCCACGACCCCACCCATGCCTGTGCCAGGTGTTGAATAGAGGAGGCGCCTCATGGGCCCCCTGCACTTTCAGGGTTCCAGGGGATTGAGGGCGGGTTGCCCAGCATCCAAGGGGCTCAACACCACCCTTCCCAACCATTCACGGCTTGGGGTGGAGCTATGTCTCTGTGGGCAGTCCCAGATTTGCAGTGGGGTGCAGACCTGGGGCAGAAGAAGGGGCACTGAGAGAGAGAGAGTTGCCCTGTGGAGATCCCTGCTGGTGAGTGAGCAGTGTGCACTGGGGTGGGGGTCCAGGGGTAGGGGGCGCCCCAGGTGGGAGGCAGGGTTCTGGAAGGGCACGTGGAGAGGGTTCATTGTGGGGACTCAGGTGGTTTTCTTTTTCCCTTTAAAGTATCTTCTGCTCCATGTCCTCAACTGACCTTATTCCCCATACCCGTGAATTCCAGGGCGCCCACTCACCTGAGCTTTTGTGGGATGGGTTGCAGAATTTCAGGGTTTCCCCTGTTCCCCTGGAAGAGTGCGGGTAAGGACCTCACACAATCCCCACCTTCAGTTCTCTGACACAGTGCAGGTGATGCATCTTGAGCATTACCCCGAGTTCAGCAGGGTGTGCCCTGGTACCCCAGGCACAGGTGTGGCAGTAGCAAGCCCCAGAGTCATCCCCCAACTTCAGCATTATGCCCCATGTGCCCCCGGGTTAGTGGTAATTGGCTGTTAGAATCATGCAGGAAAATCCTCCAGGTGGGGGCCTGGAGGAGGGCATAAACCAGACAACACTCTAGTTGCATTGGGAATAGACGAATTGAGGGTTTCTTTAGAAGAGTAAGTCTGCTATCCAGAAAAGGCAAGGTCATTGGTCTATTGAGAATGAAGATAATTACTGCTAAACAACAAGTATGTGTTGCCCCTTCGCCCAGAAACCGAAGCAGGTGTGCAGGCTTTAGGTCAGAGGTGCCTTCTTCTCCACAGCTGACAGCACTTCTCTGCTCGGGCTCGAAGACACCCGAGGTTTTGAACGTCAGCATCGGAGTCAGCGAGGCAGCTTGTCACAGGACGCCAGTGTTCAGAGAAAGCACAGGTATGTTTGGCAAAATGTCCTATGTCAGGGCTGGAGGTAAAACCTCTCATTATCCCAAAACCTTGTGGGCTTTTCTCTTTTCTCTAGTTGAGCCACAAAGTAAAATTGAAGTAGCTGTCAGCATTCTGGGTTTGGTGCAAGAATTACTTAGTTTCCCTGCAGGTAGAACTTTGCAGGGGATCACAATTTCTCTGTCCATTTATTGCTTACAAATGTATTTTGACCATCTGTTTCCTAGGAACTCTCTTTTATTAGAAAGGGAAGGTGAGATTCACTCTGTGCCTGTTTGTAAGATCTAATTTGTACCTTCATCTAACAGAGTTTATTCAATTGGGCCTACGATATAGTTGAGTGGCTAGCATCTAGAGTTAGGTGGCTTTTTTCATCTGATACCGACTTGGATGATGTCATTTGACAAAGTTGATGTTTCATCATTGATTAGTTTATTCATCAGAAGAGTTAAAATTAGGGTGGAGGGAAAATTGAAAATTATCCAAAGCGGCCTGTTCCTGTTTAAAAGTTGAGCTTGAATTTCTAGTTTTACTAAATGTATTATCTCGATATTTTGAGGTGCCATATTCTCTCTGTAGTTTATTTGGTGGTGGAGTCAGAAGGAGAGACTGGGAATTCTTTGGGATAGTGGCATGCTGGTGGCTTCAAGGGGCTTGGCGTCAGGAGCCTTGGGGTGAAGTCTGCAAATACTTGCCTGACCCTGGGTGCATCTCCCAGAGGTTTTGTTTCCTTTTATGAAATTGCCGGCAGATAATGTTGTGCTTAAAGGGGAACCCTCCCATCCTGTTGGTGGCAATGCAAAGTGGTACAGCCAGTCTGGGAAACAGTGTTGGGGTTCCTCGAAAGTTAAACATTGAACAACAACATGATCCAGCAATTGCTGTCCTAGGTATTTACCCAAAGGATACAGAAATGCAGATTCGAAGTGGGACCATGCACCATGATGTTTATAGCAGCAATGTCCACAGTAGCCAAACTATGGAGAGAATCCCAAAGTCTATGCACTGATGAATGGATAAAGCAGATGTGGGATACATATATATAATGGAATATGACCCAGCTTCAAAAAGAATGAAATCTTACCATTTGCAAGAATGTAGATGGACCTAGAGTGTATTAAGCTAAGCAAAAACAGTGAGGAAAGACAAATATCTTTTGCTCTCGGGCTTGTGGAATTTCAGAAAGAAAACAGATGAACAGAGTTGAGGGGTGATGAAAGAGGCAAACAAGGAAATAGACTCAACCTTGGAGAACAAACTGAGTGTTGCTGCAGGACAGGTGCATGGGGGGAAGAGTTAAATGGGTGAGGTGTATTGAGGAGGGCACTTGTGATGAGCACCGTGTACTGTATGCAGGTGAAGAATCATGAATCCTACCCCTGAAATGAATATTCCACAGCATGTGAACTAAATGGAATTTAAGTAAAAGAAGAAAGGAAAAAGTGTTCTGCTTTATGAAGAGTGAGGTAAAATTGTAGTGATTTTGGCTGTACTCTTCTATAGATGAGAGTTGTAAAACACCCTGTTGTAGGATACACTAGTTTCTTATCACATAAGGAGTCCTCCGAAAGCTGCAATGAAAGATTCGGTCTCAGAGCATGTTCATGTTCCACTGATATGTTACAGTTTGCACAGGTAGGAAAGAAGGTGGAGAGAAAGGAAACAGAAGGGGAAAGTAGGTGTGAACCTTTCATTAGTTAGCCTTTTAGCTTTCTCATGAAAGCCTTGCGCCAGTGTGATTTTGGAAGCAGAGGGGGAATCCGGGAGCTTTGCAG
The DNA here is from genome assembly GCF_024610735.1 of Ursus americanus. NCBI lineage: Eukaryota > Metazoa > Chordata > Mammalia > Carnivora > Ursidae > Ursus > Ursus americanus. The sequence continues at coordinate 84,597,672 of NC_142132.1, forward strand.
GAGACGGGGAGTTCCAGGTCTGGGTAAAACTGACAGGGGTCCCAGAGGAGAGCTGAATGCATTCTGCAGCAGGGTGTGTTCAGGGTGGGCTCCAGGGGTGGCTGTGGGTCTTCTGGGTGGGAGTTGTGACAGATGAGGGCTGTGTGCAAGTTCCTGGCTGAGGACAAGTAAGGCACAGAAGGAGAGCTGGCAGACAACCTTCTTCTGGGCCACCAGCATCACCCAACACACAGCCTCATCTTCTGTTCCTGTCACTCCAATTCAGACTTCTCCAAACGTGAGTGAGAACACATCAAGAGCATTCGAACCAGAAGGGAAAGCATGTACAAAGGCTCTGGAGCAGGAGAATTCCAGGTATGTCCAGGAGCAGCAAGATGGCCCTGTGGCCACAGGAGACAGCTTAGGACATGATGTCAGAGAGGTGACAGAAAGCCATTCCAGGGCTATAACCCCATGAGACCCTGTTTCACTGGGCCATCCTGGCGACAGTGTTGAGAGCAGATGACAGAGGGTTGAAGATGGCAAGGCAGGTCAATGGCGAAGTTTTTCCAGGAACTCAGGCACTGTGGACCAGACAGGTGGCCTTCGATGGAGTGGTTAGAAATATTCTGGGTCCATTTTGAAGATGGAGCTCACAGGATTTGCTGATGGGTTAGCTATTAGGAGCAACAGAACAGAGGAATTGGGGTAACTACCAGCTGTTGTGGGTTGTCCTGATCGAGGGGAATGAGAGGGTTTCTGGGGGTAGGAGGAAGTCCGTGTTCCGCATGCTGAGGAAGGTGCGTTTCCCAGTGGATCTGCTGAGGTTTGAGTCTGGGAGAACTTTTCACATCTCCTCCCTCAGCAATGCTCAAGTACAAGTATCCCCCACTATTTAAAGGTTCACAGTAAGACACTGGGCTTTCTTGAAAAAAACTACGTTATTACCCAGCTTCAGTAAGAGGAAGAGACCTGAAGAGGATTTCCCTCTTATGAAGAAAGGTGAACAGTGAGAATCGCGTTCAGCATCTGTTTTGGGGAGAAGCACCAGAGAGGCGGCATGCACCCCAAACAGCTCCTTCCGCTGGGAACCACTCTCCACATCCTGCCACCAGCACTTTGAATTGTGTCTGTGAGCCTCTGCTGTGCTTTATCTTCATTTATGCTGGGCCTCCGTTAGAAACTTGTGTCCTGAGGCCTTAGAAAAGCCAAAGAGAAGGGATTTTGGATTCTGAGCACACTGTCTAATTGTTCTGTGTAAATTAATGGCCATTCCTTCTTGACACCATTTCTGCTGTGCAAGGTTTCTCATAAGCTCTGCACTTTCAAAGAGCAGGGAAACCTATACCCCATGCTGCGGGGTTAGTTTCAGTCCCCATGCTGGACAGAACATTTCATGACTGTCAGATTTTCTCACTCAAACATTGAGACTTTGACCACCGTCACCCGTTTCTACCACCCCATCCCCGAATCTGGCACCTCCCAATCTCCTCTCAGTATCTATGCGTTCAGTATTTGTTTATTCCGTGTGGAATGTACATGAGAGCATCTGGTATTGGTCTTTCTGTGTCTGAGGTACTTGGCATAATGCCCCCAAGGTCTGTGTTTCCATGTCTGGTTCTTGTGAATAATGCTGCAGTGAACGTGGGAGTGCATCTGTCTTTTTGAGGCAGTTCTCCAAATCAATACTCAGTAAAGCCATTACTGGGTCATGTGGCAGTTGAATTTATTTTTTCAGGAACCTCCATACCGTTTGTCACAGTGGCTTCACCAATTTCCATTCCCACCAACAGTGCACAGTGTCTCCTCATCTGCACACCCTTGACCCCACCTGGTGTCTGTCTCTTGGACATTTGCTGTTCCAACAGTTCTGAGGGGATAGCCGATTGTGGGTTTGACTGATGTTTCCCTGACGATGATGAGTGATGTCGAACAACTTTTTCTGTCTGTGGGCACCTGTGTGCCATCTTTGGAACGTATCTATTCACATATTCCCCCCATTTTTTATAGTTTTTTTTTTGTTTGTTTGTTTTGATTTGTATGAGTGTTGTGTGTATTTTGGATATTAGCCTCTGCTCACACATATGATTCGCAGATATTTTTTTCTTATTGGGTCAGTGGCCTTTTAAGTTTTTCCTGGTTTCTTTTGCCGTGTGGAAGATTTTAGTTTGATGTTGTTCCACTTGTTTATTTTTGCTTTTGCTGCCTTTGCATTTGATGTCTGATCTGAAGACTCTTTGCCAAATCTAATGTCGAGAGACATAGTACCTGTGTCTTCTTGGAGGTTTATGGATTCAGGTCTTATGTTCAAATCGTTTATCCATTAAAAATTTTGCGTGTGGTGTAAGAAAGTGACCCAGTTATATTCTTCTGCATTTAGTGTCCAGTTTGCCTGTTACTGCCCACTGAAGACACAGTCCTTCCCTCATGGCATATCTTCTGCTACTGTGTCGTAAGTTAGGATAATCTACATGTGGGTAATTTCCTGAGCTTTCTGTTCTGTTCCACTGACCTGGTGTATGTGTTTATGCCAGTACCATCCTGTTTTGATGACAAGAGCTTTGTAGTCTAGCTTGAAATCCAGGAGTGTGTTGACTGCACCTTTCTTTCTCCAGGTTGCTTTGGGTATTTGGGGTCTTTTGTGATTCCATACAAGTTTGAGGACTGTTTTCTATTTGCTCGAATAATGCCGCCTGAATTCAGATAGGGATTTCATCACATCTGTTGATTGCCATGGGTACGATGGACATGTTCACATAATTAACTCTTCCAGTTAAGAAGCATGGCGTATGCTTCCATTTGTTTGTGTTGCCTTCCAAATATTTGACCCATACATCCTGCCCCCCTCGACACACATGTTTTTCATTTCTTTTCTGCCATGTGTTGAGTGTACTATGTCTTTCTCATTTTTGGTTACTTTTATTCCGAGATTTTTTTTTGATGCAATTGTAAATGGCATTGCTTTTTTAATTTCTCTTTGCGAAAGTGTGTCATCAGTATACAGAAATGCAAGAAGTTGGGTCATCTGGGTAGCCCCATAGGTGAAGCGTCTGCCTTCAGCTCAGGTCATGAACCCAGAGTTCTGGGATTTAGCCCCGTGTTGGGCTCCCCGCTTAGCGAGGTTCTGTTCTCCCTCTTTCTGACACTCCCCCTGCTCGTGCTTTTTCTCTTCCTGTCAAATAAATAAATAAATAAAATCTGAAAAAAATAAAGACAACAGGTCTCTGTATATTGACTTTATATCCTGCAGCTTTCTTGAATTTGTTTATTCTAACAGTTTTTTTTTTTGTGTGTGTGTGTGTGTGTGTGGAATCTTTCGGGATTTCATGTCATTTGCAAATAGTGACACTATTCCTGTATGGATTTCATATCTTTCTCTTTTTTTTTAAAATGATGTTAGTCACCCTACAGTACTTCATTTGTTTTTGATGTAGTGTTCCATGATTCATTGTTTGCATATAACACCTAGTGCTCATTATGACACGTGCCCTCCTTAATACCCATCACCAGGATAACCCATTCCCCTACCCCTCCCTATCTGCAACCTTCAGTTTGTTTCCCAGTGTCAATAATCTTTCATGGTTCATCTCCCCCTCTCATTCCACCCTTCACTTTTCCCTTCCTTCTCCTAATGTCCTCCATGCTATTCCTTCCATTCCACATAGGAGCGAAACCATATGATAATTGTCTTTCTCTGCTTGACTTAATTTCACTTAGCATAATCCCCTCATGGTCCTTCCACGTTGGTGCAAATGGTGGGTATTCATCCTTTCTGATGACTGAGTAATATTCCATTGTACAGATGAACCACATCTTCTTTGTCCATTCATCTGCTGAAGGACATCTTGGCTCCTTCCACAGTTTGGCTATTATGGACATTGCTGCTATGAACGTTGGGATACAGGTGCCCCTTCTTTTCATTACTCTGTGTCTATGGGGTAAATACCCAGTAGTGCAATTGGTGGGTCGTAGGATAGCTCTGTGTTTAACGTCTAGAGGAACCTCCATATTGTTTTCAAAAGTGCCTGTACCAGCTTGAATTCTCACGAGGAGTGAAAGAGGGCTCCCCTTTCTCCACATCCTCTCTGACTTTCTTTTATTTCCTGTCTTGTTAATTTTTTTTTCTAGATTTTATTGATTTATTCCACAGAGATAGAGACAGCCAGCAAGAGAGGGAACACAAGTAGGGTTGTGGGAGAGGAAGAAGCAGGCTCATAGCGGAGGAGCCTGATGTTGGGCTCGATCCCATAATGTTAGAATCACGCCCTGAGCCGTAGGCAGACACTTAACCGCTGTGCCACCCAGCTGCCCCCTGCCTTGTTAATTTTAACCATTCTAACTGGTGTAAGGTGGTATCTCATTGTCGTTTTGATTTGTATTTGCCTGATGGCAAGTGATGTGAAGCATTTTTTCATGTGTCAGTTGGCCATTTGTATGTCTTCTCTGGAGAAGTATCTCTTTGTGTCTTCTGCCCATTTTTTGGGTGTCGAGTTTGAGGGGTGCTTTATAGATCTTGGATACCAGCCCTTTATCTGTAATATCATTTGCAGATATCTTCTTCGATTCCATAGGTTGCCTTTTTGTTTTGTTAATCGTTTGCTTTGCCGTGCAGAGGCTTTTTATCTTGATGAAGTGCCAATAGTTCATTTTTGCTTTTATTTACTTTGCCTTTAGAGAAGTTGCTTGCAAGAAGTTGTTGTGTCCAAGGTTGAAGAGTTCTTTTGATTTTGATATGAGACAGGAATCCATTATCTTTCTTTCCTGATTGTATTTGAGTCCTCTGTCTTTCTTGTTTAGTCTAGCTAAGTTCCTCAGTTTTGTTTATCTTTCCAAAAAAGGGTGCTCTCATTTTCATGTTTTTTTTTTTTTGTCTTTTTAGTCTCTGTTGGATTTATTTATGCATTCCTTTTTTTTTTAATTTCCTTATTTCTACTAATTTGGGGCTTTGTTTGTTGTTTTATTTTCTACTTCTTTACCACATAAATCAGGCTGTTTATTGGAGAGCATTCTCATGGATTGATGAAGACTTGATTTCTATGAACGTCCCCTGTAGAGCTACTTTTGCTGCATCCCATAAGTTTTTGTAGGTTGTCTTTTTCATCAGTGACCAGGTACTTCTAATTTTTTTTTTATTTCTTCTTTGACTGTTGGTTGTTCAGTAGCATGTTGTTAAATCTCCACATATTTTTTTAAGATTATTTTAGTATCTGACAGAGAGTGAGACAGCGAGAGAGGGAATGCAAGCAGGGGGTTGGGAGAGGGAGAAGCAGGCTTCCCACTGAGCAAGGAGCCTGATTCGGGACTAGATCCCAGGATCCTGGGAGCACGACCTGAGCTGATGGTAGATCCTTAAGACTGAGCCACCGTGGCCCCCCAATCTCCACCTACTTTTGACTCTCCCATTTTTTTTTTCTTGAGACTGATTTCTAGTTTCATATCATTGTGGTTGGACAAGATTTGAAGCAGAAGGTGAAGAGAGCATTCAGATGAAAAGTTTGTTTTCTGGAGCGTTTACTGAGGGCAGACCATGAGTTCCGTGGGGATGGAGGAATGTTTTGTGACGGGGGTTGGGGTTAACCCTTGTTAGAATTACTGACTACTACCATGCAGGCTGTGTGCTACTGTTCACAGTGTAGTCCTTATGGACTTGTACGTCATTAGAGATATTTTCTAGGAGGTATAGGCATAGCCTTCTCTTAAAGAAAGGTGCCCTGTGGGTTGATGGCAATACCCCAGGTCAGCAACCAGGATGTATGGTATTGTGGGTGATCAGAAGCAGGTTTTCTGTGGGAAGTGACAGAAATAGGGTATGGTGAGCTCCATGATCATAGGTGATGTCCCTAGTGACCCACTGGGTGTTGGGTTCTGTGGATCTGTCTCATCAGGTGCTGTGGAATTCAGGGACACCCTCCTGTCTGTGGATTTGTGTGGAGACAGGTAGACATCAGTGTCTGGCCAGACACGAGGGTCGCACTGGACCACCACCAGATGTGCAGCGTGCGGGGGAGCCACAGCTTGGTTTCCACGAAAGCTGACCAGGGTCTGTGACAGTGATTCCTAGCAGCTGCAAGGGGAGAGGAGTCCAGGGGTGGTGCACACTTCCTAGACATGTGATCAGGACTAGTCTGGAGCCCACTGAAGTCAGCCACACCGGGCACAGAAGGCACCCAGTCAGTGTACCTGTGGGCACTGCTGCCATGGCACTTTTGGGCCTGCTCCATGCTGCCACCTCCTGCTTTTCATCATCATCTTCAAGGTCATGTACCTCTGCTCTTGCCCCATGGCCTCCGGGGTATTGTGCGTCCTCCATCTGGCCCTCGTCCCTGGTGCCCTGTGCAGTCCGATGCCAGGGTAACCTTCTCGAGACAAACATCTGGCCCTGATGGAACACTTCCATGGATCTCATGTGATGCGAGGATGATGCCTTACCCTGGAAGGGGGCTGCAGGTCCCCAATCAGGAGAGCCATGTCTCCCTGTTCAGTATGGCCTGCCCTCCCCTCAGTCTTCTTCAGGGAAGCTCTCCCCACTTCTTGAGATGACAGCTCTGAACTTAAAAATGAATGTTCTTTTACATATCTCTATGCCTTAGTTCATCCATGGCATGTCTTTCAACCCCGTTAGTGGGGTTTTTTTTTAGCAGTTCTGAAGGGCTGTCTGCTCAAGGAGGGGATGACCTGGGTGGGGAAGCTTTCCCTCTCATCTCCCTCAGCATGTCTCTGAGCCCTGGGGCCAGCTGTCCCAGTGAGGATTGAGGGACCCGAGCCAGCCCATCCTGACCCCAGGCTGTTTCAGCTGTGTAGACGGATGCGTGTCAGAGCAGTGGGCAGGTGGCATGGGCCAGGGGCAGGCAGTGTCTCCTCATTTCTTCCCTCCCTTCCTCCCAGAGGTAGCTCAGAGCAGCCTTCAACACCTGCATCTCCAGATCCCTTGACCTATGCCTTCTGTGTTCAGCTGGTGACCTTGGAGTTTCGCATGGATTCTACCTCCCATACCCTCTCCCGTAGCAGCTCGTGGACCAGGGGAGGGATCGAACCCTTGTCTACTTTTGGTCTTCTTCCTGTCCCGCACCAAGCCCACCCACCTTTGCATCTTTTATTTATGTGCTTGGAAGCAAGCCCATCCACAGGGAACCTATTAGCCAAATGGATCCAGGCAATGAACATTGAAGTAGAGATCCAGGATCCGTAATAAACCTGCTCTGAAACCTGTCCCAAAGTCTATGACTCTCTCACACTGAAACAGAAACAATAATAGCTTTCTGGACTGTGAAGTGACATGTGTCTCTACTTCCAATCTTGAATGCATAGGTGCTGAGCCTGGACAGAAAAGGACCATGGCTCCCGTGGGCTGGGATCCATGGTAAGAACTCAGTGAAATCTGAATTCGAGGCATAGAGTGAATAATATTGTAGAGCGAATCCTCCCAAGTAGGGCTTATGCACAGTGCTCAGGAAAAGCTTTTTCAAAGAGGTTCCTGAAAGAAAAGTCTTTTTTAAAAATTTATTTTAATTCCAGTAGAGCTAACATACAGTGTTACATTCGTTTCAGGTGTATCATTAGAGTGATTCAGTAATTCTATATATTACTATCATTAGAGTGATTCAGTAATTCTATATATTACTCAGTGGTCATCAAGAAAAGTGTCCTCTTAATATGCTTCATCTATTTCACTCATCCCTCTATCCACCTCCTCTCTGGTGACCATCTGTTTGTTCTCTCTTGTTAAGAGTTTGTATATTGGTGTGTCTCCTTTTTCTCCCTCTTTATTTATATTTGTTTCTTTCTTAAATTCCCCATAGGAGTGACATCGTATGGGATTTGTCTTTCTCTGACTGACTGATTTCAGTTAGGATAATACTCTCTAGCTCCATTCATATGTCTGCAAATGGCAAGCTTTCATTCTTTTTCAAGCCGAGTAATACTCCATTGTGTGTGTGTGTGTGCGCGTGTGTTTGTGTGTGTGTGTGAATACACACATCTATCATCTCATTTGTCAATTTTTCTACAGACACTTGGGTTGCTTCCATAATGGTGAAAGAAACGTAAGGGTGCACGTATCCTTTTAAGTTACTGTTTTCCTATTCTTTGGGTAAATATGAGTAGTGTGATTGTTGGATCGTAGGGTAGTTCTATATTTAATTTTTTGAGGAACCTTCATACTGTTTTCCACGGTGGCCACCACAGTTTGCATTCCCACCCACAGTTCGCGAGGATTCCCCTTTATCCACATCCTCCCAACACCTGCTCTTTGTTGTGCTTTTGATGTTAGCCATTCTGACAGGTTTGAGGTATTACCTCATTGTCCTGTGGATTTACATTTTCCTGATGATGGGTGATGGTGAACATCTTTTCACGGGACTGTTGGCCATTTGTATTTCTTCTTTGGAGAAATGTCTGTCCATGTCTTCTGCCTATTTTTTAACTGGATTATTTGTTTTTTGGGGGTCGAGTAGTATCAGTTGTATATGTTTTGGACACTATCCCTTTATTGCATATGATCTTTGCAAATATCTTCTCCCTTTGAGTAGGTTGTCTTATTATTTTTACGTTTTCATTGTTTTTCTGCTGTGTGGAAACTTTTTATTTTGCTGTATTCCCAATAGTTTATTTTTGCTTTCATTTCCTTTGCCTCAGGACACAGTCTAGAAAAACGTTGGTATGGTCCATGTCAAGAAATTACTGTCTTCCCTCCTGTAGGATTTTTATGGATTCAGGTCTCATATTGAGGTCTTGAAACTGTTTTGCGTTTGTCTGTATTGTGTAAGAAAGCAGTCTAATTTCATTCTTTTGTGCGTAGCTGTCTAGTTTTCCCAACACCATTTGTTGTAGAGACTGTCCTTTTCCCTTTTGATATCGTTGCTTGCTTTGTGGAAGATTCATGGACCACATAATTGTGGGTGTCTGTCTGAACTTGTATCCTGTTCCTTTGGTCGCTGTGTCTATTTTTGTGCCATACTGTCTTGTTAGGATGACTGCAGCTTTGTAGTATAACCTGAAATCTGAAATTGTGAGTCCTCCAGCTTTGTTTTTCTTTTCCACATTGCACTGGCTGTTCGGAATCTTTAGTGGTTCCATACAAATGTTTAGGATTGTTTATTCGAGGTATTTTGTTCTTTAATTTAAATTCAATTAGCCAACTTACAGTACATCATTAGTTTCAGATGTAGTCTTCAATAAATTTTCAGTCGTGTGTAACACCGAGTGCTCATTGTATCGTGTGACCTCCTTAATGCTACTCACCCAGTTCCCCCCCCCAACTTCTCCTCCGACAATTATCAGTTTGTTCCGATAGTTAAGAGTCTATCATGGGTTTTCTCCCTCTCTGATGACTTCCCATTCTATTTTCCCTTCCTTCCCCTATGGTCTTCTTCCTTGTTTCTGATATTCCACATAGGAGTGAAAGCATATGATCATTGTCTTTCTTTCATTGACTTATTCCACTCAGCATAATACCCTCCAGCTCCACCCATGTCGGTGTGATGGTAAGTATTCATCCTTTCTGATGACTGAGTAATATTCCATTATATATAAAATCCACATCTTCTTTATCCATTCATCTATCCATGGTCATCTGCACTCCTTCCACAGTTTGTCTATGATGGATATTGCTGCTATGAACACTGGGGTGCATGTGTCCCGTCTTCAGTACCTCTGTGTCTTTGGGGTAAATACCCAGTAGTGCAATTGCTGGGACATAGGGTAGCTTTATTTATAACTTCTTGAGGAAACTCCATACCATTTCTAAGAGTGGCTGTTCCGGACTGCATTCATACAGGGGTTTAAGAGGTTTCCCGTTTCTCCACATCCTCTCCAACATGTATAGTTTCATGTCTTCTTATTTTTAGATATTCGGCCTCATGTGATATGGCATCTATAGGGGTTTAGATTTGCATTTCCCTGATGCCAAGTGATATGAAGCATTTATGCATGTATCTTTTGGTCACCAGTACGTCATCATCAGTGAAATGACTTCCCATTTTAATCCATCTCAAGACCTAAAGCTGGGTAAGGCACTGAAGCTGGATGATGCCATCGGTTGGAATTGTGGAGAATTTCAAAAAGATCTCCATGGAGAAAAAGTTTAAAGGTCAGTGTGAAGCTCCTAATTGAATCCGGGGAGATCTCTGAAAGTGGGGGTTGCCTGGGATGGGCTGAGGGGGGCCCTCCGATTTTCCTGCTATGAATCCTTGCTGCAGCCCCAAATGGACAGTTTCCTGCTGTGGGGCAGGCTGAGTCCTCTAGTCGTGCAGAGGGGAGCCCAATGCCTGGTGCCTTGGAGGCAGGCAAATGGGGAGGGGACCCTCAGCAGAAGACCCAGGGTTAGGTTAGTCCTCAAGAGACAGCAGGTCTGAACTGCCCAGTGCTCAGAGAACTCCCAGGCCGAGTGAGATGAGGGCACAATGGCGGGTGAGTGAGAGCCTTTGGGTTTCATCCGGAAGGGCCCACAAAGGTCGGGGTTCACCAGAAGGGGCTCTCAGGGTGTGCCCCAATTCTCTTGCCCTGAATGCTCTGTTGCTCCCCAAAATGGTACAGTTTACTGTGGGCTGAAGGCTGAGTCCTACAGTGTGGCTTGGGTGTCCCCAATCCCCCGGAGTGGGGTGCCAGGACCCTGGGGAGGGGCCCCACTGTGGCCAACCTAGGGTAAGGGTTAGGGTCCAGGAGCCTGGCAGGGACAATCTGCAGGCTGTGCGGCAAGCTTTGTGGAGGCTGAGAGGAGGCCATGGGGGAGGGTGAGCATGGGCCTCAGAGTTGGGGCACGGGGGGCTGCCAAAGGATGGGGACGGTCTCTGGGGGCCTCCCCAAGTTCTCGTGCCCTGTAGTCTCCGTAGAGCCCCAAGGGGCACGGTTTCCTGTCAGGTGGCAAGCTGAGTCCTGCGGTGGGGCATAGGTATCCTAATTCCCTGGGGCTGCGGTGTAAGGCTCCTGGGCAGGCCCCCACACCCACGGCTGACCTAGGGCTAGGGTTAGGCCCCAGGAGCCCCACAGGCCCGATCTGCTGGCTGTATGGCTAGCTACACGGGCTGAGGTGAGGGTGTGGGGAGGGTGAGCGTGGGCCTCAGGGTTGGGGTGCGGGAGGCCGCCGAATTTCACTGGTGGCTCAGGATGGCCCTCCTGGTTCTCCAGCCCTGAATGCTCTATGGCCTCTCAAGGTGCACGGTTTCCTGCGGGGTGGCAGACTGAGTCCTGCTGTGCGGCTCAGGTGTCCCGAATCCCCGTGGCTGCGGCTCCAGGCTCCTGGGGGGGGCCCCTCCACAGATGAACTAGGGTTAGGGTTGGGACCCAGGAACCCAGCAGGCCAGATCTGCCCACTATGTGGCGAGCTCCGCCACGGGCTGAGGTGAGGGTGCGGGGTGGGGTGAGCATGGGCTTCAAGGTTGGTTTTAGGGATCGCCGAAGTTCGCCGGGGGCTCTGGGGGCCCTCCTGGTTTTCCCGCCCTGAATGCTCTACAGCCTCCCAAGGGGCACGGTTTCCTGCGGGCTGGCAGGCTTTGTCCTGCAGTGGGGCTCAGGTGTCCCCAGTCTCTGGGGCTGCAACACCGGGCCCCAGGGGAGGGGCCCTACCCAGCTGACCTAGGGTCAGGTCTAGGCCCCAGGAACCCGTCAGTCCTGATCTGCTGGCTCTGCGACGAGCTCGGTGGCAAGCTGAAGGGAAGGCGTGGGGCGGGATGAGTGTGGGCCTCAGGGTTGGTGTGTAGGGGGCCGCCGAGGATCGCTGGGGGCTCAGGAGGGCCCTACCAGTTCTCCTGCACGGGATGCTCTGCGGCGCCCCAAGGGGCATGGTTTCCTGAGGGGTGGAAGGCTGAGTCCCGTGGTGGGGCTCAGGTGTACCCAATCCCCAGGGTTAGGGTACGGATTAGGGTTCGGGTTAAGGTTAGGGTATGGCTTACGGTTAGGGTATGGGTGAGGGTAGTGGTTAGGGTTAGGGAAAGGAGAGGGTACGGGTTAGGGTTGGGTTTAGGGGTTACAGGTTAGAGGTTATGGGTTAGGGTACAGATTAGGGTTTAGGGTACGGGTTAGGGTTTAGGGTTTGGGTTTAGGGTTAGGGTAGGGTTGGAGTACGGCTTAGGTTTAGGGTACGGGTTAGGGTTAGGGTACGGGTTAGGGTACACATTAGGGTACGGTTTAGGGTACGGGTTAGGTACGGTTTAGGGTAAGTGTTGGCATACGGATTTGGGTACTGTTTAGGGTATGGTTTAGGGTTAGGGTATGGGTTAGGGTTAGGGTACAGTTTAGGGTTATGGTACAGGTTAGGTTACGGTTTAGGGTTAGGGTTAGGGTACGGGTTAGGGAACGGGTTAGGGATAGGGATTGGGTATGGTTTAGGGTTAGGGTATGGGTTAGGGTATGGGTTAGGGTACAGGTTAGGGTTAGGTATGGGTTCGGGTATGGGTTAGGGTCCGGGTTAGGGATAGGGTACGGGTTAGGGTATGGGTTAGGGTATGGGTTAGGGTATGGGTTAAGGTTAAGGTAAGGGTACTGGTTAGGGTTAGGGTACGGGGTACGGTTTAGGGTTTAGGGTTACGGTTAGGGTACGGGTTAGGATTAGGGTACGGGTACGGTTAGGGTACGGGTTATGGTACGAGATAGGGTATGGTTTAGGGTCAGTGTTTAGGGTTTAGGGTTAAGGTTAGGGTATGGGTTAGGGTAATTGTTAGGGTTATGGTTAGGTTTAGGGTAGGGTTAGGGTTAGGGTTAGAGTTAGGTTTAGAGTACGGGTTAGGTTACGGGTTAGGATTAGGTTTAGGGTTAGGTTACGGGTTAGGGATAAGTTTAGCTGAAGGGGTAGTTTTAGGTGTAGGGCTAGGGGTATGGTAGGGGCCGGGGTAGGGTTAGGGTTTAGGGTTAGGGTTTGGGTTTGGGGTTAGTGGTTAAGTTAGGCTTTCGTGTTTAGGGTTTCGGGATTAGGGTTAGGGGTTAGGGTTTAGGGTTTAGTGTTAATGTTACGGTTTAGGGTATAAGGATTAGGGTTTAGGGTTAGGTTTAGGGTAGTGTTAGGGTTAGGGTAAGGGTTAGGGGTTAGGGTTAGGGTTAGGGTTAGGTGTTAAGGTTTAGGGTTTAATGTTAGGGGTTAGGGTTAGGGTTAGACCCCTGTAGGCCAGAAGGCCTGATGTGCCAGCTGGGCGGCGAGCAGAGGAGTGGGCTGAGGTTAGGGTGCTGGTGAGCAGGAGTATGGTATCCAGCGTTTTGGCGTAGGGGGCCTTTGAATGTCGCTAGAGCCTTGTAGGGCCCTGCCTGTTCTCTCGCACTGAATGACCGATGGCGCCTCTAGCGCTCCGGGTGGTGGCGGGGTGGCAGTGTGAGTCTGGCAGTGTGGTTTGGGGGTCCCCAATGCCATGTGTTGCAGCGCAAGGCCCCTTGTGAGGTGCCCTTCTGGGTCCGTCCTAGGGTTAGTGTTAGCACCTAGGAGTCCGGCAGGTATGATCCGCCAGCTGTGCGATAGTGGAGGGCCAGGCTGAGGTGAGGGTGCCAGAGAGCTGGAGCGTGGGCCGAAGCATTTTGGCGCGGGGGGCCTTGGAATGTCGCCGGGGGATTGGAGGGTCCTGCCCTTTCTCCCACCCTGAAGGAACTTTGGCGCCCCTAGTGGCCCGTGTGGGGCGGGGCAGCAAGGTGCATCCAGCACTGGGGCTTGGGGGTAACCAATCCCCGGCGTTGCGGCACCAGGCCCTTTAGGAAGGGACCCTCAGGGACCGTCCTAGGGTTAGGGTTAGCGCCCAGGAGGCCGACATGCCCCATCTGCCGGCTGTGTGAGGAGTAGAGGTGCGGGTCGAGTTGATGGCGATGGCGAGTGGGAGGGTTTTTCCCAGCATTTTGGCGCCGTGGGCCCTTGAATGTTGCCATGGCTCATAGCGCCCTGCCCTTTCTCCTGCCTGAATAAGCAGCGGCGCCCCTAGCGGATCTGTTGGCGGTGGGGCGGCAGGATGAGTCCTGCGCTGTGGCTCAGGGATCTCCAATCCCCAGCTTTGCGGGGGCAGGCCCCTTGGGAGTAGCTCCTCGTGGGCCATCCTAGGGTCAGAGTTAGCCCCCAGGAGGCCAGCAGGCCCAATCCTCAGGCTGGGCGGTGAGAGGTGGGCAGGCCAAGGTAAAGGCTCTGGCGAGCATGAGCGTGGACCCCTGCATTTTGGCGGGGGAGACTTCAAATGTCGCCGGTTTCTCCAGGGCCCTGTCCGTTCTCCCGCCCTGAATGACCAGCACCACCCCTAGCGGCCTGGGTGGCGGTGTTGCGGCAGGATGAGTCTGGCTCTGGGGCTTGGGGTGCCCAATCCCCGGCTTAGTGACACCAGGATCCTTGGGAGGGGCCCCTGGGTGGCCGTCCTAGGGTTAGGGTTAGCCCTCAGGAGGCAGGCAGGCCCTATCCACTGGCTCTGCAGCAAGCGGAGGGGTGGGCCAAGGTGAGGGCACTGGGGAGCCGGAGCGTGGGCACCAGCGTTTTGGCACAGGGAGCCTTTGAAGGTCACGGGGGGCTGGAAAGGCCCTGCCCCTTCTCTCGCCCTGAATGACTGGCAGCGCCCCTAGCAGGCCAGGTGGCGGCAGGGCGGCAGGGTGAGTCAGGCGCTGAGGCTCAGGTATCCCCAATCCCCCGCATTCCGGCGCCAGGCCCCTTGGGAGGGGCCCCTCAGGGGCCAACCTAGGGTTATGTTTAGTCCCTAGGAGCCCAGCAGGACCTATTCGCGAGCTGTTGGAGAGCAGAGTGGCGGACCGAGGTGAGGGCGCTGGTGAGCGGGAGCGTGGACCCGGGCCTTTTGGCACATGGGGCCTTTGAAGGTCGCCGTATCTCGGAGGACCCTGCCTGTTCTCCCGCCCTGAATGAACGGCAGCACCCCAAGACCCGGGTGGCGGCTGGGCGGCAGGGTGAGTCAGGTGCTGAGGTTCGGGGTCCACAATCCCCGGCATTGCAGCGCCAAGCCCCGTGGGAGGGTACCATTGGGGATCGATGTAGGGTAATGGTTACCCCCAGGAGGCCGGTGGACCCGACCAGCGGCTGTGTGGCACGCGGAGGGTTGGGACGAGGTGAGGGCACTGGCGAGACTGAGCCTGAGCCCAAGCGTTTTAGGGCTGGGGGCCTTCGAAGGTCGGCAGGGGCTCCGAGCCTTTGAAGGTTACGTGGGACTCTGAAGGCCCTGCCCCTTCTCTCACCCTGAATGACCGGCAGCGCCCCTAGTGGCCTGGGTGGCGACAGTGCTGCAGGGTGAGTCCGGCTCTGGGGCTCTGAGACACCAATCCCCAGCGTTGCAGAGCCAGGCCCCTTGGGATCTGCCCCACGGGGCCGACCTAGGGTTTTGGTTAGCCCCCAGGAGCCTGGCAGGCCCTATCCACCGGCTCAGAATCAAGCGGAGGGGCGGGCCGAGGTGCGGGCGCTGAGAGCAGGAGCATGGGAGCCAACGTTTTTGCACGGGGGGCCTTCGAAGGTCAGCGGGGGCTCGGAGGTCCCTGCCCGTTCTCCTGTCCTGATTGACCGGTGGTCCCCTAGCGGCTTGGGTGGCTGAAGGGCAGCAGGGTGAGTCCGGCACATGGGCTCGGGGTCCCCATCCCTGGCGTTACAGCGCCAGGCCACTTGGGAAGGGCCCCTCGGGGGGCCGACCTACAGTTAGGGTTAGCCCCCAGGAGGCCAGCAGGCCCGATACACCACCTGTGCGTCGAGCGGAGAGTTGGGCCGAGGTGAGGGTGCTGGTGAACATGAGCCTGGGTCCAAGCGTTTTGGTTTGGGGCGCCTTCAAAGGTCGGCGGGGGATCAGAGGGCCCTGGCAGTTCTCCCACCCTGAATGAATGGCGGCGCCCCTAGCGGCCCGTGTGAGGCGGGGAGGCAGGATGCATCCCGCGCTGGGGCTTGGGAGTCCCTAATCCCCAGCATTGGGACACCAGGCCCCTTGGGAAGGGCCCCTCGGGGGCCGACCTATGGTTAGGGTTAGCTCCCAGGAGGCCAGCAGGCCCGATACACCACCTGTGCGTCGAGCAGTGAGTTGCGCTGAGGTGAGGGTGCTGGTGAACATGAGCCTGGGCCCAAGCGTTTTTTTTTCGGGGCGCCTTGGTAGGTCGGTGGGGGTTCGGAGGGCCCTGTCTGTTCTACCACCCGGAATGAACGTCGGCGCCCCTAGCTGCCCGGGTGGGGAGGGGCAACAGGGTGCATCAGGCGCTGGTGCATGGGGGTCCCCAATCCCCGGCGTTGCGGCACCAGGCCTCTTGGGAGAGGCCCCTCTGGGGCAACCTTGGGTTAGGTTTAGCCCCCAGGAGGCCGGCAGGACATATTTGCCAGCTGTGTGGAGAGTGGAGTGGCGGACCGAGGTGAGGGCCCTGGTTAGTGGGAGGGTGGGCCTGGGCGTTTTTGCGTGGGGGGCATTCGAAAGTCGCTGTGTCTCGGAGGGCCCTGCCTGTTCTCCCGACCTGAATGAATGGCAACACCCCAAGCCCCTGGGTGGCGGCTGGGCGGCAGGGTGAGTCAGGTGCTGAGGTTCGGGGTCCCCAATCCCCGGCGTTGCGGCGCCAAGCCCTGTGGGAGGGTACCATCCGGGATGGATGTAGGGTAATGGTTACACCCAGGAGGCTGGTGGACCTGATCAGCGGCTGTGCGGCACGCGGAGGTTTGGGACTAGGTGAGGGCACTGGCGAGACTGAGCCTGAGCCCAAGCGTTTTAGTGCAGGGGGCCTTCGAAGGTAGGCAGGGGCTCGGAGGGACCTGCCCGTTCTCCCGCTCTGAATGACCGGCGGGGCCCCTAGCGGCTGGGGTAGCTGAAGGGCAACAGGGTGAGTCCAGCACTTGCACTCGGGTTTCCCATCCCTGGCGTTACGGCGCCACGCCACTTGAGAAGGGCCCCTCGGGGGTCCGACCTACAGTTAGGGTTATCCCCCAGGAGCCTGGCAGGCCCTATCCACAGCTCAGAATCAAGCGGAGGGGAGGGCCGAGGTCAGGGCTCTGGGAGCAGGAGCATGGGAGCCAACGTTTTTGCGCGGGGGGCCTTCGAAGGTCAGCGGGGGCTCGGAGGTCCCTGCCCGTACTCCTGTCCTGATTGACCGGAGGTCCCCTAACGGCTTGGGTAGCTGAAGGGTAGCAGGGTGAGTCCGGCACTTGGGCTCGGGGTCCCCATCCCCAGCGTTACGGCGCCAGGCCCCTTGGGAGGGGCTCCTCGTGGGCCGACCTAGGGTTAGAGTTAGCACCCAGGAGGCCAGCAGGGCGTGGGCCTTCGAATATTGCCAAGGCTCTAAGGGCCCTGCCCCTTCTCCTGCCCTGAATAGCCAGCGGCCCTTTAGCGGCTCCGTTGGCGGTGCGGCGGCAGGGGGAGTCCCGCGCTGCGGCTTGGGGATCCCCAATCCCCAGCGTTGCGGGGCCAGGCCCCTTGGGAGGGGCTCCTCGTGGGCCGAACTAGGGTTAGAGTTAGCACCCAGGAGGCCGGCAGGCCCAATCCTCTGGCTGGGCTGCGAGAGTTGCGCAGGCAGAGGTAAAGGCTCTGGCGAGCGGGAGCATGGGCCACTGCATTTTGGCACAGGAGGCTTCAAATGTCGCCAGTTTCTCCAGGGCCCTGTCCATTCTCCCGCCCTGAATGACCGCCAGCGCCCCGAGCGGCCCGGGTGGCGGCATTGTGGCAGGGTGAGTCTGGCTCTGGGGCTTGGGGTCCCAGATCCGCGGTGTAGCGGCACCAGGACCCTTGGGAGGGGCCCCTGGGGGGCCGACCTAGGGTTAGGGTTAGCCCCCAGGAGGCCGGCAGACCCGATCCGCACGCTGTGCGGGGAGCGGAGGGGCGGGCTGAGCTGAGTGCGCTGGAGAGCGGGAGCGTGGGCACCAGCATTTTGGCGCAGGGAGCCTTTGAATGTTACTGGGGACTCCGAGGGCCCTACCCCTGCTCTCACCCTGAATGACCGATGGCGCCCCTAGTGACCTGGGTGGGGACAGTGCGGCAGGGTGATTCAGGCTCTGGGGCTCTGAGTCACCAATCCCCAGCATTGCAGAGCCAGGCCCCTTGGGATCTGCCCCACGGGGCCGACCTAGGGTTTTGGTTAGCCCCCAGGAGCCTGGCAGACCCTATCCACCGGCTCAGTATCCAGCGGAGGGGCTGGCCGAGGTGAGGGCGCTGGGAACAGGAGCATGGGAGCCCAGGTTTTTCGCGGGGAGCCTTCGAAGGTCAGCGGGGACTCGGAGGTCCCTGCCCGTTCTCCTGTCCTGATTGACCGGTGGTCCCCTAGTGGCTTGGGTGGCTGAAGGGCAGCAGGGTGAGTCCGGCACTTGGGCTCGGGGTCCCCATCCCTGGCGTTACGACGCCAGGCCACTTGGGAAGTGCCCCTCGGGGGGCCGACCTACAGTTAGGGTTAGCCCCCAGGAGGCCGGCAGGCCCGATACACCACCTGTGCGTCGAGCGGAGAGTTGGGCCGAGGTGAGGGTGCTGGTGAACATGAGCCTGGGTCCAAGCGTTTTGGTTTGGGGCGCCTTCAAAGGTCGGCGGGGGATCAGAGGGCCCTGGCAGTTCTCCCACCCTGAATGAATGGCGGCGCCCCTAGCGGCCCGTGTGAGGCGGGGAGGCAGGATGCATCCCGCGCTGGGGCTTGGGAGTCCCTAATCCCCAGCATTGGGACACCAGGCCCCTTGGGAAGGGCCCCTCGGGGGCCGACCTATGGTTAGGGTTAGCTCCCAGGAGGCCAGCAGGCCCGATACACCACCTGTGCGTCGAGCAGTGAGTTGCGCTGAGGTGAGGGTGCTGGTGAACATGAGCCTGGGCCCAAGCGTTTTTTTTCGGGGCGCCTTGGTAGGTCGGTGGGGGTTCGGAGGGCCCTGTCTGTTCTACCACCCGGAATGAACGTCGGCGCCCCTAGCTGCCCGGGTGGGGAGGGGCAACAGGGTGCATCAGGCGCTGGTGCATGGGGGTCCCCAATCCCCGGCGTTGCGGCACCAGGCCTCTTGGGAGAGGCCCCTCTGGGGCAACCTTGGGTTAGGTTTAGCCCCCAGGAGGCCGGCAGGACATATTTGCCAGCTGTGTGGAGAGTGGAGTGGCGGACCGAGGTGAGGGCCCTGGTTAGTGGGAGGGTGGGCCTGGGCGTTTTTGCGTGGGGGGCATTCGAAAGTCGCTGTGTCTCGGAGGGCCCTGCCTGTTCTCCCGACCTGAATGAATGGCAACACCCCAAGCCCCTGGGTGGCGGCTGGGCGGCAGGGTGAGTCAGGTGCTGAGGTTCGGGGTCCCCAATCCCCGGCGTTGCGGCGCCAAGCCCTGTGGGAGGGTACCATCCGGGATGGATGTAGGGTAATGGTTACACCCAGGAGGCTGGTGGACCTGATCAGCGGCTGTGCGGCACGCGGAGGTTTGGGACTAGGTGAGGGCACTGGCGAGACTGAGCCTGAGCCCAAGCGTTTTAGTGCAGGGGGCCTTCGAAGGTAGGCAGGGGCTCGGAGGGACCTGCCCGTTCTCCCGCTCTGAATGACCGGCGGGGCCCCTAGCGGCTGGGGTAGCTGAAGGGCAACAGGGTGAGTCCAGCACTTGCACTCGGGTTTCCCATCCCTGGCGTTACGGCGCCACGCCACTTGAGAAGGGCCCCTCGGGGGTCCGACCTACAGTTAGGGTTATCCCCCAGGAGCCTGGCAGGCCCTATCCACAGCTCAGAATCAAGCGGAGGGGAGGGCCGAGGTCAGGGCTCTGGGAGCAGGAGCATGGGAGCCAACGTTTTTGCGCGGGGGGCCTTCGAAGGTCAGCGGGGGCTCGGAGGTCCCTGCCCGTACTCCTGTCCTGATTGACCGGAGGTCCCCTAACGGCTTGGGTAGCTGAAGGGTAGCAGGGTGAGTCCGGCACTTGGGCTCGGGGTCCCCATCCCCAGCGTTACGGCGCCAGGCCCCTTGGGAGGGGCTCCTCGTGGGCCGACCTAGGGTTAGAGTTAGCACCCAGGAGGCCAGCAGGGCGTGGGCCTTCGAATATTGCCAAGGCTCTAAGGGCCCTGCCCCTTCTCCTGCCCTGAATAGCCAGCGGCCCTTTAGCGGCTCCGTTGGCGGTGCGGCGGCAGGGGGAGTCCCGCGCTGCGGCTTGGGGATCCCCAATCCCCAGCGTTGCGGGGCCAGGCCCCTTGGGAGGGGCTCCTCGTGGGCCGAACTAGGGTTAGAGTTAGCACCCAGGAGGCCGGCAGGCCCAATCCTCTGGCTGGGCTGCGAGAGTTGCGCAGGCAGAGGTAAAGGCTCTGGCGAGCGGGAGCATGGGCCACTGCATTTTGGCACAGGAGGCTTCAAATGTCGCCAGTTTCTCCAGGGCCCTGTCCATTCTCCCGCCCTGAATGACCGCCAGCGCCCCGAGCGGCCCGGGTGGCGGCATTGTGGCAGGGTGAGTCTGGCTCTGGGGCTTGGGGTCCCAGATCCGCGGTGTAGCGGCACCAGGACCCTTGGGAGGGGCCCCTGGGGGGCCGACCTAGCGTTAGGGTTAGCCCCCAGGAGGCCGGCAGACCCGATCCGCACGCTGTGCGGGGAGCGGAGGGGCGGGCTGAGCTGAGTGCGCTGGAGAGCGGGAGCGTGGGCACCAGCATTTTGGCGCAGGGAGCCTTTGAATGTTACTGGGGACTCCGAGGGCCCTACCCCTGCTCTCACCCTGAATGACCGATGGCGCCCCTAGTGACCTGGGTGGGGACAGTGCGGCAGGGTGATTCAGGCTCTGGGGCTCTGAGTCACCAATCCCCAGCATTGCAGAGCCAGGCCCCTTGGGATCTGCCCCACGGGGCCGACCTAGGGTTTTGGTTAGCCCCCAGGAGCCTGGCAGACCCTATCCACCGGCTCAGTATCCAGCGGAGGGGCTGGCCGAGGTGAGGGCGCTGGGAACAGGAGCATGGGAGCCCAGGTTTTTCGCGGGGAGCCTTCGAAGGTCAGCGGGGACTCGGAGGTCCCTGCCCGTTCTCCTGTCCTGATTGACCGGTGGTCCCCTAGTGGCTTGGGTGGCTGAAGGGCAGCAGGGTGAGTCCGGCACTTGGGCTCGGGGTCCCCATCCCTGGCGTTACGACGCCAGGCCACTTGGGAAGTGCCCCTCGGGGGGCCGACCTACAGTTAGGGTTAGCCCCCAGGAGGCCGGCAGGCCCGATACACCACCTGTGCGTCGAGCGGAGAGTTGGGCCGAGATGAGGGTGGTGGTGAACATGAGCCTGGGTCCAAGCGTTTTGGTTCGGGGCGCCTTCGAAGGTCAGCGGGGGATCAGAGGGCCCTTCCCGTTCTCCCACCCTGAATGAATGGCGGCGCCCCTAACGGCCCGTGTGAGTCTGGGCGGCAGGGTGCATCCGGCGCTGGGGCTTGGGGGTCCCTAATCCCCGGCATTGCGACGCCAGGCCCCTTGGGAAGGGCCCCTCGAGGGCCGACCAATGGTTAGGGTTAGCGCCCAGGAGGCCAGCAGGCCCGATACACCACCTGTGCGTCGAGTAGTGAGTTGGGCTGAGGTGAGTGTGCTGGTGAACATGAGCCTGGGCCCAAGCGTTTTGTTTCGGGGCGCCTTGGTAGGTCAGCGGCGGTTCGGAGGGCCCTGCCTGTTCTCCCACCCGGAATGAAATTCGGCGCCCCCAGCGGCCCGGTGTGGCTGGGCGGCAGGGTGAATGCGGCATTAGGGATCGGGGGTTCGAAATCCCTGGCGTTGCGGCAACAGGCAAACAGGGAGAGTCCACTCGGGGCCAACCTAGCGTTAGGGTAGGCCCCCAGGAGGCCGGCAGGCCAGATCCACTGGCTGTGCAGTGTGTGGAGCGGAGGCCCGAGGTGAGGGCGCTGGCGAGCGGGAGCGTGGGCCCAAGCGTTTTGACGTGGGGTGCCTGCGAATGTCGCCGGGGGTTCGGAGGTCCCTGCCTGTTCTCCTTCCCTGTATGACCGGCGCCGCCACTCAAGGCCCGGGTGGCATAGGGGCAGCAGGGTGACTCCAGTGCTGAGGCTCGGGGTCCCCAATCCCCGGCATTGCGGGGCCAGGCCCCTGGGAGGGGCTCCTCGTGGGCCGACCTAGGGTTAGAGTTAGCACCCAGGAGGCCGGCAGGCCCAATCCTCTGGCTGGGCTACAAGAGGTGCACGGGCCAAGGTAAAGGCTCTGGCGAGCGGGAGCATGGGCCACTGCATTTTGGTGCTGGAGGCGTCAAATGTCGCCAGTTTCTCCAGGGCCCTGTACATTCTCCCGCCCTACATGGCCGCCGGCGCCCCGAGCGGCCCGGGTGGCGGCCTTGTGGCAGGGTGAGTCTGGCTCTGGGGCTTGGGGTCCTAGATCCGAGGTGTAGCGGCACCAGGACCCTTGGGAGGGGCCCCTGGGGGGCCGACCTAGGGTTAGGGTTAGCCCCCAGGAGGCCGGCAGACCCGATCTGCCCGCTGTGCGGGGTGCGGAGGGACGGGCTGAGGTGAGTGCGCTGGGGAGCGGGAGCATGGGCACCAGCATTTTGGCGCAGGGAGCCTTTGAATGTTACCAGGGACTCCTAAGGCCCTACCCCTGCTCTCACCCTGAATGACTGGCGGCGCCCCTAGTGGCCTGAGTGGCGACAGTGCGGCAGGGTGAGTCCAGCTCTGGGGCTCTGAGTTACCAATCCCCAGCGTTGCAGAGCCAGGCCCCTTGGGATCTGCCCCACGGGGCCGACCTAGGGTTTTAGTTAGCCCCCAGGAGCCTGGCAGGCCCTATCCACCGGTTCAGAATCCAGCGGAGGGGTGGGCCGAGGTGCAGGCGCTGGGAGCAGGAGCATGGGAGCCAAGGTTTTTGTGCATGGGGCCTTCGAAGGTCAGTGGGGGCTCGGAGGTCCCTGCCCGTTGTCCTATCCTGATTGACCGGTGGTCCCCTAGCGGCTTGGGTGGCTGAAGGGCAGCAGGGTGAGTCCGGCACTTGGGCTCGGGGTCCCCATCGCTGGCATTACGACGCCAGGCCACTGGGGAAGGGCCCCTCGGGGGGCCGACCTACAGTTAGGGTTAGCCCCCAGGAGGCCGGCAGGCCCGATACACCACCTGTGCGTCGAGCGGAGAGTTGGGCCGAGATGAGGGTGGTGGTGAACATGAGCCTGGGTCCAAGCGTTTTGGTTCGGGGCGCCTTCGAAGGTCAGCGGGGGATCGGAGGGCCCTGGCAGTTCTCCCACCCTGAATGAATGGCGGCGCCCCTAGCGGCCCATGTGAGGCGGGGCGGCAGGGTGCATCCGGCGCTGGGGCTTGGGGGTCCATAATCCCCAGCAGTTGAGGCCAGCCCAGCCCCTTGGGAAGGGCCCCTCGGGGGCCGACCAATGGTTAGGGTTAGCTCCCAGGAGGCCAGCAGGCCCGATACACCACCTGTGCGTCGAGCAGTGAGTTGGGCTGAGGTGAGGGTGCTGGTGAACATGAGCCTGGGCCCAAGCATTTTGTTTCAGGACGCCTTGGTAGGTCAGTGGCGGTTCGGAGGGCCCTGCCTTTTCTCCCACCCAGAATGAACGTCGGCGCCCCTAGCGGCCTGGTGTGGCGGGTCGGCAGGATGAGTGCGGCATTGGGGATCGGGGGTTCGAAATCCCTGGCATTGCGGCACCAGGCCACCAGGGAGAGGCCACTGGGGGCCGACTTAGGGTTAGGGTTAGCCCCCAGGAGGCCGGCAGGCCAGATCCACTGGCTGTGCTGTGTGCGGAGCAGTGGTCCGAGGTGAGGGCGCTGGGGAGCTGGAGCATGGGCCTGGGCGTTTTGGCGCGGTGGGCCTTTGAAGGTCTCGGTGTCTTGGAGCGCCCTGCCCTTTCTCCCACCCAGAATGAACAGCAGCACCCCAAGCCCCCGGTTGGTGGCTGGGCGGCAGGGGGAGTCCCGCGCTGCAGGTCGGGGATCCCCAATACCCAGCTTTGCGGGGCCAGGCTCCTTGGGAGGGGCTCCTCGTGGGCCAACCTAGGGTTAGAGTTAGCACCCAGGAGGCCGGCAGGCCCTGGGCCTTCGAATGTTGCTAAGGCTCAAAAGGCCCTGCCAGTTTTCCTGCCCTGAATAGCCAGCGGCCCTTTAGCGGCTCCGTTGGCGGTGGGGCGGCATGGGGAGTCCGGCGCTGCGGCTCGGGGACCCCAATCCCCAGCGTTGTGGGGCCAGACTCCTTGGGAGGGGCTCATTGTGGGCCGACCTAGGGTTAGAGTTAGCACCCAGGAGGCCGGCAGGCCCAATCCTCTGGCTGGGATGCGAGAGGTGTGCGTGCCAAGGTAAAGGCTCTGGCGAGCGGGAGCATGGGCCCCTGCATTTTGGCGCTGGAGGCGTCAAGTGTCGCCAGTTTCTCCAGGGCCCTGTTCATTCTCCCGCCCTACATGACCGCCGGCACCCCGAGCGGCCCCAGGTGGCGGCCTTGTGGCAGGGTGAGTCTGGCTCTGGGGCTTGGGGTCCCAGATCCGAGGTGTAGCGGCACCAGGACCCTTGGGAGGGGCCCCTGGGGGGCCGACCTAGGGTTAGGGTTAGCCCCCCGGAGGCCTGCAGACCCGATTCGCCCACTGTGCAGGGAGCGGAGGGACGGGCTGAGGTGAGTGTGCTGGGGAGCGGGAGCGTGGGCACCAGCATTTTGGCGCAGGGAGCCTTTGAATGTTACCGGGGACTCCTAAGGCCCTACCCCTGCTCTCACCCTGAATGACTGGCGGCGCCCCTAGTGGCCTGGGTGGCGACAGTGCGGCAGGGTGAGTCCAGCTCTGGGGCTCTGAGTCACCAATCCCCAGCGTTAAAGAGCCAGGCCCCTTGGGATCTTCCCCATGGGGCCGACCTAGGGTTTTAGTTAGCCCCCAGGAGCCTGGCAGGCCCTATCCACCGGTTCAGAATCCAGCGGAGGGGCGGGCCGAGGTGCGGGCGCTGGGAGCAGGAGCATGGGAGCCAAGGTTTTTTTGCATGGGGCCTTCGAAGGTCAGCGGGGGCTCGGAGGTCCCTGCCCGTTCTCCTGTCCTGATTGACCGGTGGTCCCCTAGCGGCTTGGGTGGCTGAAGGGCAGCAGGGTGAGTCCGGCACTTGGGCTAGGGGTCCCCATCCTTCGAAGGTCGGCGGGGAATTGGAGGGCCCTGACAGTTCTCCCACCCTGAATGAATGACGGCGCCCCTAGCGGCCCGTGTGAGGCGGGGTGGCAGGGTGCATCCGGCGCTGGGGCTTGGGGGTCCCTAATCCCCAGCATTGTGACGCCAGGCCCATTGGGAAGGGACCCTCGGGGGCCGACCTATGGTTTGGGTTAGCTCCCAGGAGGCCAGCAGGCCCGATACACCACCTGTGCATCGAGCAGTGAGTTGGGCTGAGTTGAGGATGCTGGTGAACATGAGCCTGGGCCTAAGCGTTTTGTTTCAGGGTGCCTTGGTAGGTCGGCAGCGGTTCGGAGGGCCCTGCCTGTTCTCCCACCCGGAATGAACGTCTGCAGCACTAGAGGCCCGGGTGTGGCGGGGCGGCAGGGTGAGTGCGGCACTGGGGATCAGGGGTTCGAAATCCCTGGCGTTGAGGCACCTGGCCACCAGTGAGGGTCCACTCGGGGCCGACCTAGGGTTAGGGTTAGCCTCCAGGAGCCCGGCAGGCCAGATCCACTGGCTGTGCGGTGTGTGGAGCGGAGGGCCGAGGTGAGGGCGCTGGCGAGCGGGAGCGTGGGTCCAAGCGTTTTGACGTGGGGGGCCTTCGAAAGTCTCCGGGGGTTCGTAGGGCCCTGCCTGTTCTCCTGTCCTGATTTACCGGTGGTCCCCTAGCGGCTTGGGTGGCTGAAGGGCAGCAGGTTGAGTCTGGCACTTGGGCTCAGGGTCCCCATCCCTGGTGTTAAGGCGCCAGGCCACTTGGGAAGGGCCCCTCGGGGGCCCGCCTACAGTTAGGGTTAGCCCCCAGGAGGCCAGCAGGCCTGATACACCACCTGTGCGTCGAGCGGAGGAGTTGGGCCGAGATGAAGGTGCTGGTGAACATGAGCCTGGGTCCAAGCGTTTTGGTTCGGGGCGCCTTCGAAGGTCGGCGGGGGATCAGAGGGCCCTGGCAGTTCTCCCACCCTGAAAGAATGGCGGCGCCCCTAGCGGCCCGTGTGAGGCAGGGCGGCAGGGTGCATCTGGTGCTGGGCCTTGGGGTCCCTAATCCCTGGCATTGTGACGCCAGGTCCCTTAGGAAGGGCCACTCGGGGGCCGAACAATGGGTAGGGTTAGCCCCCAGGAGGCCGGCAGGCCGGATCCACTGGCTGTGCGGTGTGCGGAGCAGCAGTCCGAGGTGAGGGCGCTGGGGAGCTGGAGCGTGGGCCCGGGCGTTTTGGCGCGGTGGGCCTTTGAAGGTCGCGGTGTCTCGGAGCACCCTGCCCATTCTCCCACCCTGAATGAACGGCAGCACCCCAAACCCCCGGGTGGTGGCTGGGCGGCAGGGTGAGTCCAGTGCTGAGGCTCGGGGTCCCCAATCCCTGGCGTTGCGGCGCCAGGCCCCTTGGGAGGGGCACCTGCTGGGCCGACCTAGGGTTAGAGTTAGCACCCAGGAGGCCGGCAGGCCGTGGGCCTTCGAATGTTGCCAAGGCTCGAAGGGCCTTGCCCGTTCTCCTGCCCTGAATAACCAGCGGCGCCCTTAGCGGCTTCGTTGGCGGTGGGGCTGCAGGGGGAGTCCCGCGCTGCGGCTCGGGGATTCCCAATCCCCAGCGTTGCGGGGCCAGGCCCCTTGGGAGGGGCTCCTCTTGGGCCGACCTAGGGTTAGAGTTAGCACCCAGGAGGCCGGCAGGCCCAATCCTCTGGCTGGGCTGCAAGAGGTGCGCGGGCCGAGGTAAAGGCTCTGGCGAGCGGGAGCATGGGCCCCTGCATTTTGGCGCTGGAGGCTTCAAATGTCGCTGGTTTCTCCAGGGCCCTGTCCATTCTTCTGCCCTGAATGACCGCCGGCGCCCCGAGCGGCCCGGGTGGCGGCGTTGTGGCAGGGTGAGTCTGGCTCTGGGGCTTGGGGTCCCAGATCCGAGGTGTAGCGGCACCAGGACCCTTGGGAGGGGCCACTGGGGGGCTGACCTAGGGTTAGGGTTAGCCTCCAGGAGGCTGGCAGACCCGATCCGCCCACTGTGCAGGGAGTGGAGGGGAGGGCTGAGGTGAGTGCGCTGGGGAGCAGGAGCGTGGGCACCAGCATTTTGGTGCAGGGAGCCTTTGAAGGTTACCTGGGACTCCAAAGGCCCTGCCCCTGCTCTCACCCTGAATGACCGGCGGCGCCCCTAGTGGCCTGGGTGGCGACAGTGCGGCAGGGTGAGTCTGGCTCTGGGGCTCTGAGTCAGCAATCCCCAGCTTTGCAGAGCCATGCCCCTTGGGATCTTCCCCATGGGGCCGTCCTAGGATTTTGGTTAGCCCCCAGGAGCCTGCCAGGCCCTATCCACCGGCTCAGAATCCAGCGGAGGGGCGGGCCGAGGTGAGGGCACTGGGAGCAGGAGCATGGGAGCCAAGGTTTTTGCGCGGGGGGCCTTCGAAGGTCCCTGCCCGTTCTCCTGTCCTGATTGACCGGTGGTCCCCTAGTGGCTTGGGTGGCTGAAGGGCAGCAGGGTGAGTCCGGCACTTGGGCTCGGGGTCCCCATCCCTGGTGTTACAGCGCCAGGCCACTTGGGAAGTGCCCCTCGGGGGGCCGACCTACAGTTAGGGTTAGCCCCCAGGAGGCCGGCAGGCCCGATACACCACCTGTGCGTCGAGCGGAGAGTTGGGCCGAGATGAGGGTGCTGGTGAACATGAGCCTGGGTCCAAGTGTTTTGGTTCGGGGCGCCTTCGAAAGTCGGCGGGGGATCGGAGGGCCCTGGCAGTTCTCCCACCCTGAATGAATGGCGGCACCCCTAGCGGCCCGTGTGCGGCGGGGCCGCAGGGTGCATCCGGCGCTGGGGCTTGGGGGTCCCTAATCCCCAGCATTGCGATGCCAGGCCCCTTGTGAAGGGCCCCTCGGGGGCCGCCCTATGCTTAGGCTTAGCTCCCAGGAGGCCAGCAGGCCCGATACACCACCTGTGCGTCGAGCAGTGAGTTGGGCTGAGGTGAGTGTGCTGGTGAACATGAGCCTGGGCCCAAGCGTTTTGTTTCGGGGCGCCTTGGTAGGTTGGCGGGGGTTCGGAGGGCCCTGCCTGTTCTCCACCGGGAATGAAACTCGGCGCCCCTAGCGGCCTGGGTGTGGCGGGGCGGCAGGGTGAGTGCGGCACTGGGGTTCGGTGTTCGAAATCCCTGGCGTTGCGGCACCAGACCACCAGGGAAGGTCCACTCGGAGCTGACCTAGGGTCAGGGTTAGCCCCCAGGAGGCCGGCAGGCCAGATCCACTGGCTGTGCAGTGTGTGGAGCGGAGGGCCGAGGTGAGGGCGCTGGCGAGCAGGAGCTTGGGCCCAAGCATTTTGATGTGGGGGGCCTTCGAAAGTCGCCGGGGCTTCGGAGGGCCCTGCCTGTTCTCCTTCCCTGTATGACCAGCGCCACCACTCAAGGCCCGGGTGGCATAGGGGCAGCAGGGTGAGTCCGGCGCTGGGGCTCTGGGGTCCCCAATCCACAGCGTTACAGCAGCAGGCCCCTTCGGAGGGGCCCCTCGGGGGCCGACCAAGGGTTAGGGTTAGCCCCCAGGAGGCCGGAAGGCCCTATCCGCTGGCTGTGCAGTGTGCAGAGCAGCGGTCCCAGGTGAGGGCGCTGGGAGCTGGAGCGTGGGCCCTGGTGTTTTGGCGCGGTGGGCCTTTGAAGTTCGCCGTGTCTCGGAGCGCCCTGCCCGTTCTCCCACCCTGAATGAGCGGCAGCACCCCAAGCCCCCGGGTGGTGGCTGGGCAGCAGGGTGAGTCCAGTGCTGAGGCTCGGGGTCCCCAATCCCCGGCGTTGCGGCGTCAGGCCCCTTGGGAGGGGCTCCTCTTGGGCCGACCTAGAGTTAGAGTTAGCAACCAGGAGGCTGGCAGGCCCAATCCTCTGGCCTGGCTGCGAGAGGTGCACAGGCCAAGGTAAAGGCTCTATCGAGCAGGAGCATGGGCCCCTGCATTTTGGTGCTGGAGGCTTCAAATGTCGCCGGTTTATC
Source organism: Ursus americanus (assembly GCF_024610735.1). Lineage (NCBI taxonomy): Eukaryota > Metazoa > Chordata > Mammalia > Carnivora > Ursidae > Ursus > Ursus americanus. The sequence goes on from NC_142132.1 coordinate 84,626,497, forward strand.
CAGGGCCCTGTCCATTCTCCCGCCCTGAATGAACACCGGCACCCCGAGCGGCCCGGTTGGCGGCGTTGTGGCAGGGTGAGTCTGGCTCTGGGGCTTGGGGTCCCAGATCCGAGGTGTAGCGGCACCAGGACCCTTGGGAGGGGCCCCTGGGGGGCCGACCTAGGGTTAGGGTTAGCTCCCAGGAGGCCGGCAGACCGAATCCGCCCACTGTGCGGGGAGCAGAGGGGAGGGCTGAGGTGAGTGCGCTGGGGAGTGGGAGCGTGGGCACCAGCATTTTGGCGCAGGGAGCCTTTGAAGGTTACCAGGGACTCCTAAGGCCCTGCCCCTGCTCTCACCCTGAATGACCGGCGGTGCCCCTAGTGGCCTGGGTGGCGACAGTGCAGCAGGGTGAGTCTGACTCTGGGGCTCTGAGTCACCAATCCCCAGCTTTGCAGAGCCAGGCCCCTTGGGATCTTCCCCACGGGGCCGACCTAGGGTTTTGGTTAGCCCCCAGGAGCCTGGCAGGCCCTATCCACAGGCTCAGAATCAAGCGAAGGGGCTGGCCGAGGTGAGGGCGCTGGGAGCAGGAGCATGGGAGCCAAGGTTTTTGCACGGGGGGCCTTCGAAGGTCAGCGGGGGCTCGGAGGTCCCTGCCCGTTCTCCTATCCTGATTGACCGGTGGTCCCCTAGCGGCTTGGGTGGCTGAAGGGCAGCAGGGTGAGTCCGGCACTTGGGCTCGGGGTCCCCATCCCTGGTTTTATGGCGCCAGGCCACTTGGGAAGGGCCCCTCGGGGGGCCGACCTACAGTTAGAGTTAGCCCCCAGGAGGCCGGCAGGCCCGATACACCACCTGTGCGTCGAGCGGAGAGTTGGGCCGAGGTGAGGGTGCTAGTGACCATGAGCCTGGGTCCAAGCGTTTTGGTTCGGGGCGCCTTCGAAGGTCGGCGGGGGATCGGAGGGCCCTGGCAGTTCTCCCACCCTGAATGAATGGCGGCGCCCCTAGCGGCCCGTGTGAGGCAGGGCGGCAGGGTGCATCTGGCGCTGGGGCTTGGTGGTCCCTAATCCCCAGCATTGCAAGGCCAGGCCCCTTGGGAAGGGCCCCTCAGGGGCCGACGTATGGCTAGGGTTAGCTCCCAGGGGGCCAACAGGCCCGATACACCACCTCTGCGTCGAGCAGTGAGTTCGGCTTAGGTGAGGGTGCTGGTGAACATGAGGCTGGGCCCACGTATTTTGTTTCGGGTCGCCTTGGTACGTTGGCGGGGCTTCGGAGGGCCCTGCCTGTTCTCCCACCCGGAATGAACTTTGGCGCCCCTAGCGGCCCGGGTGTGGCGGGGCGGCCGGTGAGTGAGGCACTGGGGATTGGGGGTTCGAAATCCCTGGCGTTGCAGCACCAGGCCACCAGGGAAGGTCCACTCTGGGCCGACCTAGGGTTAGGGTTAGCCCCCAGGAGGCCGGCAGGCCAGTTCCACTGGCTGTGCAGTGTGTGGAGCGGAGGCCCGAGGTGAGGGCGCTGGGGAGCGGGAGCGTGGGCCCAAGCGTTTTGACGTGGGGAGCCTTTGAAGGTCACCAGTGGCTCAGAAGGCCCTGCCCTTCTCTCGCTCTCTATGACCGGCGGCGCCCCTAATGGCCCGGGTGGGTACAGTGCGGCAGGGTGAGTCTGGCTCTGGGGCTCTGGGTCACCAATCCCCAGCATTGCAGAGTCAGGCCGCTTGGGATGTCCCCACAGGGCCGACCTAGGGTTTTGGTTAGCTTCCAGGAGCCCAGCAGGCCCTATCCACCAGCTGTGAAGCAAGCAGAGGGGCGGGCTGAGGTGAGGGCGCTGGCGAGCAGGATCCTGGAAGCCAATGTTTTTGCGCGGGGAGCCTTCAACGGTCAGCGTGGGCTCGGAGGTCCCTGCCCGATCTCCTGCCCTGATTGACCAGTGGGGCCTCTAGCGGCTCAGCTGGCTGAAGGGCAGCAGGGTGAGTCCGGCACCTGGGCTCGGGGTCCCCATCCCCAGCGTTCCGACGCCAGGCCCCTTCAGAAGGGCCCCTCGGGGGCCGACCTATGGTTAGGGTTAGCCTCCAGGAGCGCCGCAGGCCCCATACACCACCTGTGCGTCGAGCAGAGAGTTGGGCCGAGGTGAGGGTGCTGGTGAACATGAGCCTGGGCCCAAGCGTTTTGGTTCGGTGCACCTTCGAATGTCCGCAGGGGTTCGGAGGGCCCTCCAGTTCTCCCACCCTGAATGAATGGTGGCGCCCCTAGCGGCCCAGGTTGGGCGGGGCGGCAGCTTGAATCTGGCTCTGGGGCTTGGGGGTACCCAATCCCTGGTGTTGCGGCGCCAGGCCCCTTAGGAAGGGACCTTCAGGCGCTGTCCTAGGGTTAGGGTTAGTGCCCAGGAGGCCGGCAGGTCCGAGTCGCCGGGCCTGCGGAGAGTGGAGGTGCGGGCCGAGTTGAGGGTGATGCAGAGCGGGAGTCTGATCCCCAGCGTTTTGGTGCCCTGGGCCTTTGAATGTTGCCATGGCTCGAAGGGCCCTGCCCTATCTCCTGCCCTGAGTAAACAGCAGCGCGCTTTGTGGCTCCGTTGGTGGTGGGGTGGCAGGGTGAGTCCCGCGCTGCAGCTCAGGGATCCCCAATCCCCAGTGTTGCGGGGCCAGGCCCCTTGGGAGGGGCTCCTCGTGGGCCGACCTAGGGTTAGAGTTAGCACCCAGGAGGCCGGCAGGCCCAATCCTCTGGCTGGGCGGCGAGAGGTACATGTGCCGAGGTAAAGGCTCTGTCCAGCGGGAGCGTGGGCCCCTGCATTTTGGCGTGGGAGGCTTCAAATGTCGCCGGTTTCTCCATGGTCCTGTCCGTTCTCCCGCCCTGAATGACCGGCGGTGACGGTAGCAGCCTGGGTGGCGACAATGCCGCAGGGTGAGTCTGGCTCTGGGGCTCTGAGTCACCAATCCCCAGCGTTGCAGAGCCAGGCCCCTTGGGTTGTGCCCCACAGGGCCGACCTAGGATTTCAGTCAACCCCCAGGATCTTGGCAGGCACTATCCACTGGCTGTGCAGCAAGCGGAGGGGCGGGCCGAGGTGAGGGCCCTGGAGAGCAGGAAGATGGGAGCCAATGTTTTTGCACGGGGGGCCTTCGAAGGTCAGCGGGGACTCGGAGGGCCCTGCCCATTCTCCCGCCCTGATTGACCAGTGGTCTCTAGCGGCTCGGGTGGCTGAAGGGCAGCAGGTTGAGTCTGGCACTTGGGCTCAGGGTCCCCATTCCCAGCGTTGTGACACCAGACCCTGGTACGTGAGCCTTGGGGGCCGAACTATGGTTAGGGTTAGTCCCCAGGAGGCCGGCAGGCCCGATACACCACCTGGGCGTCGAGCCTCGGAGAGTTGGGCTGAGGTGAGGGTGCTGGTGAATATGAGCCTGGGCCCAAGCGTTTTGTTTCGGGGCGCCTTCGAAAGTTGGCGGGGATTCGGAAGGCCCTGTCCATCCTCCCACCGTGAATGAACGGTGGCGCCCCTAGCGGCCCCGGTGGGGAGGGGCGGCAGGGTGCATCCAGCGCTGGGGCTTGGGGGTCCCCAATCCCCGGCGTTCCAGCACCAGGCCCCTTGGAAGGGGCCCTTCGGGGGCCAACCTAGGGTTAGGTTTAGCCCCTAAGAGGCCAGCAGGCCCTATTCGCCAGCTGTGTGGAGAGCAGAGTGGCAGACCTAGGTGAGGGCGCTGGTGAGTGGGAGGGTGGGCCTAGGCGTTTTGGCGCGGGGGACCTTCGAAGGTCGCTGTGTCTCGGAGGGCCCTGCCCATTCTCCCGCCCTGAATGAACGGCAGCACCCCAAGCCCCGAGTGGTGGCTGGGCGGCAGGTGAGTCAGGTGCTGAGGCTCGGGGTCTCCAATCCCCAGTGTTGCGGTGCCAGGCCCCTTGGGAGGGGCCCCTCAGGGGCTGACCTACGGTTAGGGTTAGCCCCCAGGAGCCCGGCAGGCCCGATCCGCCCGCTGTGCGGGGAGAGGAGGGGCGGGCCGAGGTGAGGGCGCTGGGGAGTGGAAGCGTGGGCACCAGCGTTTTGGCGTGGGGAGCCTTTGAAGGTCACCGGGGACTCTGAAGGACCTGCCACTTCTCTCTCCCTGAATGACCGGCGGCGCCACTAGCTGCCCGGGTGGGGACAGTGTGGTAGGGTGAGTCCGGCTCTGGGGCTCTGAGTCACCAATCCCCAGAGTTGCGGAGCCAGGCCCCTTGGGATGTGCCCCATGGGGCCGACCTAGGGTTTCAGTTAGCCCCCAGGAGCATGGCAGGCACTATCCACTGGCTCTGCAGCAAACGGAGGGGCGGGCCGCGGTGAGGGCGCTGGGGAGTGGGAGCATGGGCACCAGCGTTTTGGCGCGGGGAGCCTTTGAAGGTCACCGGGGACTCAGAAGGCCCTGCCCTTCTCTTGCCCTGAATGACCGGTGGCGCCCCTAGAGGCCTGGGTGGCGACAGTGCGGCAGGGTGAGTCCGGCTCTGGGGCTCTGAGTCACCAATCCCCAGAGTTGCGGAGCCAGGCCCCTTGGGATGTGCCCCACGGGGCCGACCTAGGGTTTTCGTTAGAACCAAGAGCCCGGCAGGCCCTATCCAACGGGTCTGAATCAAGTGGAGAGTTGGGCCGAGGTGAGGTTGGTGGTGAACATGAGCCTGGGCCCAAGCGTTTTGGTTCAGAACGCCTTCAAAGGTCCGCGGGGGTTCGAAGTGCCCTGCTGGTTCTCCCACCCTGAATGAATGGCGGCGCCCCTAGTGGCCCAGGTGGTGAGGGGTGGCAGGGTGAGTCAGGCCCTGTGGCTCGGGTATCTCCAATCCCCAGCGATGAGGCGCCAGGCCCTTTGGGTGGGGCCCCTCGGATGACAACTTACAGTTAGGTTTAGCCCCTAAGAACTCGACAGGTCCTATTCGCCAGCTGTGTGGAGAGTGGAGTGGCAGACCGAGGTGGGGGCGCTGGTGTTTGGGAGTGTGGGCCCAGGCGTTTTGGCGCGGGGGGATTCGAAGGTCACCGTGTCTCGGAGGGCCCTGCCCGTTCTCCCGCCCTGAATGAACAGCAGCACCCCAAGCCCCTGGGTGGCGGCTGGGTGGCAGGGTGAGTCAGGTGCTGAGGCTCAGGGTCCCCAATCCCCGGCGTTGCAGCGCCAGGCCCCTTGGGAGGGGCCCCTCGGGGGTCGATGTAGGGTTACGGTTAGTCCCCCAGAGGCTGGTGGACCCGATCAGCGTCTGTTTGGCACGCGGCAGGGTGGGCCGAGGTGAGGGCACTGGCGAGCCTGAGCATGAGCCTAAGCGTTTTAGCGTGGGGGGCCTTCGAAGGTCGGCGGTGGCTCCGAGGGACCTGCCCATTCTCCCACTCTGAATGACCGGCGGGGCCCCTAGTGGCTCAGATGGCTGAAGGGCAGCAGGGTGAGTCCGGCACTTGGGCTCGGTTGCCCCATCCCCGGCGTTGGGGCGCCAGGCCACTTGGGAAGGGCCCCTCAGGGGCCGACCTACAGTTAAGGTTAGCCCCCAGGAGGCTGGCAGGCCCTATACACTGCCTGTGCGTGGAGCGGAGAGTTGGGCCGAGGTGAGGGTGCTAGTGAACATGAGCCTGGGCACAAGCATTTTGGTTCTGGGCGCCATCGAAGGTGGGCGGGGGTTCGGAGGCCCCTGCCAGTTCTCCCACCCAGAATGAATGGCGGCTCCCCTAGCGGCCCATGTGGGGCGGGACGGCAGGGTGCACTGGGCTCTGTGGCTTGGGGGTCGCCAATCCCTGGCATTCCGCCACAAGGCCCCTTAGGAAGGGACCCTCAGGGGCCATCCTAGGGTTAGGGTTAGCGCCCAGGAGGCCGGCAGGCCCGATCCGCCGGCTGTGCGAGGAGTGGAGGTGTGGGCCGAGTTGAGGGGGATGCCGAGTGGGTGTGTGGGCCCCAGCGTTTTGGCGTCCTGGGCCTTCGAATGTTGCCATGTCTCGGAGGGCCCTGCCCATTCTCCTGCCCTGAATAACCAGCGGCACCCCTAGCGGCTCCGTTGGTGGTAGGGCTGCAGGGTGTGTTCGGAGCTGGGGCTCAGGGGTCCCCAATCTCTGTCGTTGCGGTGCCAGGCCCCTTGGGAGGGGCCCCTCGGGCGCCGACCTAGAGTTAGGGTTATTCCCCAGGGCATCGGCAGGCCCGATCCGCCGGTTGTGCGGCAACGGTGGGGTGGGCTGAGGTGAGGGCGCTGGTGAGCGGGAGCGTGGGCCCAAGCGTTTTGGCGTGGGGGGCCTTCAAAAGTTGCCGGGGGCTCGGAGGGCCCTGCCCGTTCTCCCGCCCTGAATAACCGGTGGCACCCTTGGCGCCGCGGGTTGCGGTTGGGTGGCCGGGTGAGTCTGGTGCTGGGGCTCGGGGGCCCCCAATCCCAGGCCTTGCAGCTCCAGGCTCCTTGGGAGGGGCCCATTGGGGGCCGACCTAGGTTTAGGGTTGGCCCCCAGGAAGCTGGCAGGCCTCATCCGCTGGCTGTGCTGGGAGCAGAACAGCGCACCGAGGTGAGGGCCCCGGCATGCGGGGGCGTGGGCCCAGCCTTTTGGCGCGGGGGGCCTTCAAAAATCGCTGGGGGCTCGGAAGGCCCTGCCCGTTCTCCCGACCTGAATGACCGGCGGTGCCCCTAGTGGCCCGAGTTGCGTTGGGGCGGCACGGTAAGTCCGGTGCTGGGGCACGGGGGTCCCCAATACTTGGCGTTGGGGCGCCAGGCCCTTGGGAATGGCCCTCCGGGCCTGAATCAGCGTTAGTGTTAGCCCCCAGGAGGCCGGCAGACCTGATCCGCCAGCTGTGTAGAGAGCAGTGGGGCAGGCCGAGGTGAGGGCACTGTAGAGCGAGAGCGTGGGCCCAAGCGTTTTGGCGTGGGGGCATTCGAAAGTTGCCAGGGGTTCAGAGCACACTTCCCGTTCTACTGCGCTGAAAGCCCGATGGCGCACCTAGCGGCTCGGGTTGCAGAGGGGCAGCAGAGTGAGTTTGGTGCTGGGGCTCGGGGGTCCCTAATCCCCGGTGTTGCAGCGCCAGGCCCCTTGGGAGGGGGCCCTCGGGTGCAACCTAGTGTTAGAGTTAGCCCCCAGGAGGCCGGCAGGCCTGATCCGCCAGCTGTGCGATGAGCGGAGTGGTGGGCCGAGGTGAGGGCGCTGGCGATTGGGAGCATGGGCCCAAGCGTTTTGGCACGGAGGGCCTTCGAAGGTCGCTGGTGGCTCTGAGGTCCCTGACCGTTCTCCCGCCCTGAATGAAGACTGCGCTCCTACCGGGCCGGGTCCTGGCGAGGTGGCAGGGTGAGTCTTGCGCTGGTGCTCGGGGGTCACCAAGCCCCGGCGTGGTGGTGCCAGGCCCCTTGGGAGGGGCCCCTCTTGGGCCGACGTATGGTTTGGGTTAGCTCCCAGGAGGCCGTCAGGCCCGATCAGCCAGCTGTGCGGTGAGCGGAGGGGCGGGCCGAGGTGAGGCTGCTGGCGAGCGGGAGCGTGGGCCCAAGGGTTTTGGCACGGGGAGCCTTCAAAGGTCTCTGGGTGCTCTGAGGGCCCTGACCGTTCTCCTGCCCTGAATGACCGGCGGCGCCCCTATTGGCCAGGGTGGAGGCGGGGCAACACGTTGAGTCCGGCGCAGGGGCTCGGGGGTCCCCAATCCCCACGTGCGGCACCAAGCCCCTTGGGAGGGGCCCTCGTGGGCCGACCTATGGTTAGGGTTAACCCCCAGGAGGCCAGCAGGCCCGATCCACCAGCTGTGCTGGGAGGGGAGACGCAGGCCGAGGTGAGGGTGCTGGCGAGAAGGAGCATGGGCCTAAGCGTTTTGGGATGGGGGGCCTTCGAATGTCGCAGGGGTCTCGGAGGGCCCTGCCCGGTCTCCCGCCCTGAATGACCGGGGTCACCCCTAGCGGCCCGGTTGGTGGCGAGGCGGTAGGTTGAGTCCGATGCTGAGGCTCTGGTGTCCCCAATCCCCGGCGTTGCAGCACCAGGCCCCTTGGGAGGGGCCGCTCAGGGGCCGACCTAGGGTTATGGTTATCTCCCAGGAGGCCGGCTGGCCTGATCCGCCGGCTGTGCGACAATCAGAGGGACGGGCTGAGGTGAGGTCGCTGCCTAGCGGGAGCGTGGGCGCAAGTGTTTTGATGCAGGGTGCCTTCGAAGGTCGCCCGAGGCTCGGAGGGCCCTGCCCTTTCTCACGCCCTGAATGACCTGCGGCGCCTCTAGCGGCCCAGTTGGCCACTGGGCGGCACGGTGAGTCTGGCGCTGGGGCTCGGGGGTTCCCAATCCCTGGTTTTGCGGAGCCAGGCCCCTTGGGAGGGGCCCCTCGGGGACCGACCTAGTTTAGGGTTAGGCCCCAGGAGGCCAGCAGGCCCAATCCGCCAGCTGTGGGACGATCAGAGGGGCAGGCTGAGGTGAGGGCGCTGCCTAGAGGCATTGTGGGCGCAAGCGTTTTGATGCAGGGTGCCTTCGAAGGTCTCCCGGGGCTCGGAGGGCCCTGCGTGTTCTCACGCCCTGAATGACCTGTGGTGCTGCTAGCGGCCCGGGTGATGGCGGGGCAGCAGGGGGAATCAGGCGCTGGGGTTAGGGGGTCCCCAATCCCTGGCGTTGCAGCGCCAGGCCGCTTGGGAAGGGCCCCTCGGTGGTGGACCTAGGGTTAGAGTTTGCCCCCAGGAGGCCGGCAGTCCCGATCCGCGGGCTCTGCTATGAGCGGGGGTGCGTGCCGAGATGAGGGTGCTGGCGAGCAGGAGCGTGGGCCCAACGGTTTTGGCGCAGGGGGCCTTCATAGGTCGCTGGGGGCTCAGAGGGCCCTACACGTTCTCCCGCCCTGAATAACCGGCGGCACCCCTAGCGGCCCAGCCGCCGGCAGAGCGGTAAGGTTAGTCTGGTGCTGGAGTTCGGGGGTCCCCAATCCCCACGTTGCGGTGCCAGGCCCCTTGGGAAGGGCCCCTCGGTGGTCGACCTAGGGTTAGGGTTAACCCCCAGGAGGCCGGCAGGCCTGATCCACCCATTGGGTGGCAAGCGGAGGAGCGGGCTAAGGTGAGGGCGCTGGCGAGCGCGAGCCTGGACCCAAGCGTTTTGGTGCTGTGGGCCTCCGAAGGACAACGGGGGCTCAGAGGGACCTGCCCTTTCTCATGCCCTGAATGACCAGCGGCGCCTCTAGAGGCCCAGGTGTCAGCGGGGCAGCACGGTCAGTCCTGCGCTGGAGCTCGTGGTTCAGCAGTCCCAGGGGTTGAGGCGCCAGGCCCCATCGGACGGGTACCTGGGGGGCCAACCTAGGGATTGAGTTAGCCCCCAGGAGTCGGGCAGGCCCGATCCGCCCTCTGTTGTGTGAGCGAAGGGGCGGGCCGAGGTGAGGGCGCTGGCGAGCGGGAGCGTGGGCCCAAGTGTTTTGGCGCGGGGCGCCTTCAAATGTCACCGTTGGCTAGGAGGGCCCTGCCCGTTCTCATGCCCTGAATGACCGGCGGCGCCCCTAGCAGCCCGGGTTGCTGGGGTGCGGCAGGGTGACTCCGGCGCTGGGCTCGGGTGTCCCTAATCCCCAGCGTTGTGGCGCCAGGCCCTTTGGGAGGGGCCCCTCGGGGGCCGACCTAGGGTTAGGGTTCGTCCCCAGGAGGCCGGCAAGCCGGCGCTAAGTGGCTCTGGCAATGTAACAAAAATGCCATACACTTATCTGTAAGAAATAACAGTGTACAGAAACCCTCTTAGCCCTAACATCATCCTTTGTGAATATGGAAGCCAGCCCCAAAGTAGTCGTGGAAGTCTGACGAAAGGGCTAAGCACTTTTCTCTGAGTCACCACACTATACAGGGAAAGACCAATGTACATCATCTTACACGAGTAGGAAGCATTAATGAAAAGGTTCTGGAATTTCAAGGACTCTGACCCATCCTTATTGGTAATAAACCACCGTGTACAGGAAAATACCTTCAACTCTCATCAGCCTCCTCAATCCTGATTCCGATTCAACTTTGGGTGTGTAGGACTAGGGAAATGTCCACATCTTATTGCTAAGAAAGAATGATGTCAGGGTAATGCCCTTCAAGTCACATCAGCCTTCCTGAAGACGGAAGCAGGAATCAAGGTGGTTATGTTACCATGAGGTAAGGAAGACGAGCATATATGTGAGAAACAACAGTGGGCAGGACCTCTCTTCCAACGAACAGTATCTTTGCTTCATGTTGAATCCCTATGGTAAGTGGTTGTGGGCATTTGTGAGGTCAAAATCTGAAATGTTTTGTAAAAACGCTTGGCCATTCACAGATGAGACTAAGGTAGTTGGGGACTCCTAGGCAGTGATTTGTCCACTGTCAAAAATATGAAAAGATAAAAGAGACAGATGAGGTCTCCTCAGGCATTGTCCTTTATCCTCATCCTCCGTGAGGATGGCCATCTCTGGACAGCTCAGTGGCAGGGTCTCATTCACAGTGGGGGCATCTGTTCCTCACAGACATCAGGCAGGGAAATGGATTTGGTTCTCTGTGCTAGCCCAGCCACAGCTGAGTGTCACAGCACCCTCTTGTGGGCTCATAAGAGTTTAAATGTCACCATGCAGGTCATAGTATTTGATAAACCACTGTGAGAGTTTGCAATCGCCTTCATCTGCAACCTCCTAGAGGCAAATGCAGATCTCTGGTACCATGTGAAGTCATGTGAAGGCATCGTGAGAAAGTGTCCTTTTACTTAAGAAAAACATGGCTGGGGCTCCTGGCTGGCTCAGCCAGTTAAGCATGTGCCTTTGGCTCAGGTTACAATCCCAGGGTTCTGGGATCGAGCCCGGGCTCCCTGCTCAGCAGGAAAGGAGGTAGGGAAATAACTTAGAACCCACAGAGAATGTGAATAAAGGGGAGTGAAATGGAACTTGGTCTGTGTTTGGCTTTAGGGATTGGAAGTTAGTTTTTTCTCAATTGTGATTGTTCTTGAAACAGAAAAGCTGTATTGGTTTTGTTTTACCTTTAATTTTTTTTCCAATAACAATTTTTTATTATGATATGTTAGTCACTATACAGTATTTCCTTAGTTTTTGATGTAGTGTTCCGTGATTCATTATTTGCATATAACACCCAGTGCTCCATGCAATATGTACCTTCCTTAATACCCATCACTCTCCCATCCCAATCCCCCACCCTTCTCCCCTCTGAAGCCCTCAGTTTGTTTCCCAGAGTCCATAGTCTCTCGTGGTATATTCCCCCTTCTGTTTAGGGTCCATTGTCTAAAGGGACAGACAGTGGAAGTTCACCAAATATAAGATCGAAATTTCATTGTTCATTATAGATGCTGCCAAGTAGTTCCCAGACATTTCATTCTACTGTAGTAATTCATTATACCTGTGCAGGTACATGTGGAAGATAACTGATGCATGTATAGTGGTAATAAAACACACCCCTCAGTAGTAGAATAATAGAGGATGCATATGTGTAAAATTATTCGACTACAGCTTTCATGCTTTCCCTTTGGTTCCTTATTATCTATGAAATTGGACAATTTTTGTTCTCTAGGCTTAAAACTCATTGTCAGTATTCAGAGTTTTTCAATGCTGATCTTCTCCTGTATAAGTTACCAAAAACCTAAAATATGTATGAACTTTAAAAAATGCTATATTGAAAATGACAGCAGGGAAGTTCCATTTTGTGAATATTGTGTCCATGGATCTCTATTTTGACATCAGTGTTCATTAGAAATGATGACATTTCATGTGAGTATAAATATCAATGTGAAACAGAAAAGGTAGGAAGAACCTTGAATGTTTAAGTAATTGCTGAAATGACAGGTGTGTGTGTGTTTGTGTGTGTGTGTGTGTGTGTGTGTGTAATTGATTTTCAGTGAATGGTTCCGCTTCTTGTAGGGCCTCCGAGAGAGCCCACGTGAACCTTTCAATGAGTTGGCATCTGTTTTCAGAACATGGGAATCTTTTAGTCCAGTAGTCAATCAGGCAAGCTTTGAGGTCTTGAAGAGTTTCAGTCCTCAGCGATGGTGTTGCAGACCCTTGTGAGCAAACCGTAGGGTATGCTCAGAGCCCTCATTAGCTGGTACCAACATGTGACGATTTCAGACAGCATTTCCCAAAGAAGTACCTCTTGAGTCTCTGTCCTTGTCAGTTCCCTACACTTCCTTACACTAGTTATGTGATCAGTGTGTTTCAGGATAATCCCCACATGTGATTTTTGCTATTTCCTACTAGTCCTATCTGTTTCTCATTTTCTCCTTTTATAGTAGGAGTTTTGAAGCAACCTGTGTGGTGTAGGAAGGGGTGTGGTAGTTGTCTGCCTTCAGAGGACGGAATGATGCCTAGAAATTGTACTGTAGTTTGAGGTCAATTGTCCATCCTCTGAGTGTCAGGAATTCCATCACTTTACTTTGATGCTAGTCTGTTCTTCAAGCTGTCCTCAGAAATAAGGACGTCATCCATCTAGGGAATACTGGTTTGTGTGTATGTTTTCATTTTAGGAAAGGCCTTGCTGTTCCTGAAAATAATACTGTAGAGCACCCTTTCCTGTTCGTATTGGCCATCAGTCAATCTTTTGTGAAGTATTCGTTTATAAATAGACTTTCTATGGTTGATGAGCAGGAATTCTTTATTGACAAGTCTTTGTCAGTGTGTGTATTGCAAATCTTTACTTCCCAGCCTGCAGTTCACTTTTTCATTTTCTTATGGTCATAAGATAAGGAGAAATGTCACATTTTTATGAAGTCCCACTGAATTCTTTTAAATGGTTAGTGCACCCTATGTCCTACCCCAAGATTGACAGGTTCTAAGTTTTCTTTCAGAAACTGTCCAATGGGAAGCTACAATCCATCTCAAATTTATAAATTGCATTTTTAATTCTAAAGGGTATTTATAGACTGGTTTGGATTTTCTATGTACACAATCGTATTATCTGTGAATAGTCACAATTATCCCCTCAATTCTTATACTTTTTGTTTCTCTTGCCTTCTAACACTGGTAGATTCTCCGATGCCACTTTGAATAGAGCAGCATTGTTTGAAGATTTTAATATACCTTTCTCAATATCTGACAGAAAAAGCAGACAACACATTGGTAACAAATGTGACCTAATTGACATATAGGGAACATTCCATAATAAGTGCATAATACATTATTTTCAAGTGGTCATAGACTCTTTACCCAAATAGATGGTAGGTGGGGCCACGAATCAAGTCTACAAATGTTAAACCCTGAAATTAACTAGATTCTATTCTTAGACCACAGGGGAATTGAGCCAAAGTCATAGCGAAAAGAAAACCAGGAAGTCCTTCAATGTTTAAAAATTAAATGGAACTTTGCTACATATCCTAAAGGTCAGAGAGGGAATCTCAATGGAAATTCTGAACCTTTTCTACATGAGGGCTCACACACAATGGCACTTTCTTTGTGAAGAGCATTATAATAACCTAGACAGGAGTTGAGCCTTAAGTCAGAGTTCTGCCTGTCCCAGCCACACCTGGCAGCCTTGGCCTGTGGTCCCCCTCAGCTGTCCTTTCTGGTGGCCCTGAGCTAAGGGGGTCATCATGGCCATATGGAAATGGGAAGCTCCCCACTCATAGTGATGGTGGTGCCCCCTCCCCAGCTGCCCTTTCTGGTGGCTCTGAGCTAAGGGGGTCAACATGGCCGCATGGAAATTAGAAGCTCCCCACTCTTAGTGATGACGTTGCTATCGTATCGTCCTCACCAGTCCAACAACATGATTTCTGAGTGAAATATGACCCAAGAGCGACTTCTTGGCCTTCCTTCAGGTTTGAAAATCATCTGGAGAGTCATCTATTAGAAATATGGATTCAACATGTGTTCTTTCTGCTGTAAAAGAAATAGACCCAATAGCAATTATGGCTTCCTGAGCACCTGTTCTTGAGAGACATCGTACTGGCTCTTTCTAGCATTCTGCTTCTTAAACTTCAAAGTAGGGTGTAGTTATTTTTAGGCACATTTTCAGGTGGCTAGAAAGGGACTCAGATGATATGAGTCACAGAGGATTTTAGTGTCAGAAACCTAAGTGGGATCCCCTAATTGACTCCAAATCCCTTGTTGTTCCATACAGGGTACTATCTCCCTCTTATCTCTGGTCTTCTCGATCTGGAAACCTATAGTATCAGGATTTTCTTGTCATGTGGACAACTCGAACGAAGTCAGCAGGCCTTTCCACATCTGCCCATGGTGATCATTAAGATCATTATCTCAGTGGAGGGCCTCTGGGTAAGATACTGAATGATTCTAAGGAATACAGAGAGTATAATATTTTTCTGGTATTAAAGTTACTGAAACCAACTATCTTTTTTAGTCGATTCAGGCTCTGGTATGTTCAGAGGGTGCTGTAAAACAGGTCTGAAATAGTATTTAAAAACACTCAGCTCAGCCTCTTCTACAAAGTGAGCCAATGCTTATAAACATGGCTAAAATATTCCCTTACCTACGATGACTTCCCAGCCATCATAGTGTTTATATGGTATGACTGTTACTTACATTAGTCAACATTTGCAGAGAAAGAACTTAGTGCATCCAGGGGGCACTTCATGTTGAAATTAGTTTGTGACAACGAGCTACTGTGTTTTCTTCTGCAGTCCAAGGGAATGGTGCCAGACATCTCTAAGGTGTCTAGCAGTTCTACAATTCTGATTTTAAGTGCTCTGTGTGCTTCAGAGATTTGGGCAGGAGAAGGGCAGGAGTCCAGAGACTGTGAACACTTCTGTTACCTGTGCTGACCAGGAGCAGGCAGCCTTCTTTGGGCATCATTTTGATTTCTTGGTACTCTTGTGAAAGGTGCTTTTGTCTCAAATTCCTCCATTTAGGAGTAATTATAATGATAAAAGGAATTTTTATCTTATATCATCTGTGGGCCCTGATCCTGGGCTCCCAGGGAAGCTATCCTTTAGCATTTTACCGGCTCAAAATGACTCGGCAAAACCTCAAAGCATGGGTCCTATTTCTGCCCCAAGCACATGTTGTACATCTGCTTCGAGAAGAAAACAATAACCAAAAAATTCCAACATAAATATAAGAAAAAATAAAGAACCTCTTTAGCTCCCATAAGATTAAAGTCATACTGACATGTACATACTGAAAACATAAGAAAGAATCTGTCACTTTCTGGAATCTAAGAAGATCCTCATTGTGGTGTGTAACTGTACGTAAAACAAAACAGAAAAAAAAATATAAGCCTGCCCCAAATGTTCCTTCCCTGGAGCACTCCCTTCTTGGTGAAGATTGTGTCTCCCAAGCAGCTGTCCTGACTTGGGTTTGAATAAAGGTCTCTTCCTTTCTCTCTAAAATGTTTTTAAAAGTTCATTCACGCAGTGTCAACAATAACAGTGTTTTCTATTTAAGTGAGAAATAAATGTTCCACTCTACTTGCATTGGGAATAGACGAATTGAGGGTTTCTTTAGAAGAGTAAGTCTGCCTTCCAGAAAAGGCAAGGTCATTGGTCTATTGAGAATGAAGATAATTACTGCTAAACAACAAGTATGTGTTGCCCCTTCGCACAGAAACTGAAGCAGGTGTACAGGCTTTAGGTCAGTGGTGCCTACTTCTTGACAGCTGACAGCACTTCTCTGCTCTTGCTCCAAGACACCCGAGGTTTTGAACGTCAGCATCGGAGTCAGAAAGGCAGCTCGTCACAGGACGCCAGTGTTCAGAGAAAGCACAGGTATGTTTGGCAAAATGTCCTATCTATGTCAGGGCTGGAGGTAAAACCTTTCATTATCCCAAAACCTCGTGGGCTTTTCTCTTTTCTCTAGTTGAGGAACAAAGTAAAATTGAAGTAGCTGTCAGCATTCTGGGTTTGCTGGAAGAATTACTTAGTTTCCCTGCAGGTAGAACTTTGCAAGGGATCACAATTTCTCAGTCAATTTATTGCTTACAAATGTATTTTGACAATCTGTTTCCTAGGAACCCTCTTTTATTAGAAAGGGAAGGTGAGATTCAATCTGTGCCTGTTTGTAACATCTAATTTGTTCCTTCATCTAACACTGTTTATTCAATTGTGACTACGATATGGTCGAGTGGCCAGCATCTAGAGTTAGGTGGCTTTTTTTTCATCTGATACTGACTTGGATGATGTCCTTTGACAAAGGTGATGTTTCATCATTGATGAGATTATTCATCAGAAGAGGTAAAATTAGGGTGGTGGGAAAATTGAAAATTATCCAAAGCGGCCTGTTCCTGTTTAAAAGTTGAGCTTGACTTTCTAGTTTTACTAAATGTGTTATCTCGATATTTTGAGGTGCCATATTCTCTCTGTAGTTTCTTTGGTGGTGGAGTCAGAAGGAGAGTCTGGGAATTCTTTTGGATAGTGGCATGCTGGTGGCTTCAAGGGGCTTGGCGTCAGGAGCCTTGGGGTGAAGTCTGCAACTGCTTGCCTGACCTTGGGTGCATCTCCCAGAGGTTTTGTTTCCTCTTATGAAATTGCCGGCAGATAATGTTCTGCTTAAAGGGAACACTCCCATCCTGTTGGTGGCAATGCAAAGTGGTGCAGCCAGTCTGAGAAACAGTGTGGGGGTTCCTCAAAAAGTTAAACATTGAACTACCACATGATCCAGCAATTGCTCTCCTAGGTATTTACCCAAAGGATACAGAAATGCGGATTCGAAGGGGTCCATGCACCATGATGTTTATGGCAGTACTGTCCACAGTAGCCAAATTATGGAGAGAACCCCAAAGTCCATGCACTGATGAGTGGATAAAGCAGATGTGGGATATATATATATATATATATATATATATATATATATATATATATATATATATATATATATATAATGGAATATGACCCAGCTTCAAAAAGAATGAAATCTTTCCATTTGCAAGGATGTGGATGGATCTTGAATGTATTAAGCTAAGCAAAATCAGTGAGGAAAGACAAATATCCTATGCTCTCACGCTTGTGGAATTTCAGAAAGAAAACAGATGAACAGAGTTGAGGGGTGATGAGAGAGGCAAACAAGGAAATAGACTCAACCTTGGAGAACAAACTGAGTGTTGCTGCAGGACAGGGGCAAGGGGGGAAGAGTTAAATGGGTGAGGGGTATTAAGGAGGGCACTTGTGATGAGCACCGTGTACTGTAAGCAGGTGAGGAATCACTAAATCCTACCCCTGAAGTGAATATTCCATGGCATGTGAACTAACTGGAATTTAAGTAAAAGAAGAAAGGGAAAAGTGTTCTGCTTCATGAAGAGTGAGGTAAAATTGTAGTGAATTAGGCTGTACTATTCTATAGATGAGAGTTGTAAAACACCCTGTTGTAGGATACACTAGTTTCTTATCACATAAGGAGTCCTCAGAAAGCTACAGTGAAATATTCAGATCTCAGAGCATGCTCATGTTCCACTGATATGTTACAGTTTGCACAGGTAGGAAAGAAGATGGAGAAAAAGGCAACAGAAGGGGAAAGTAGGTGTGAACCTTTCATTAGTTAGCATTATAGCTTTCTCATGAAAGCCTTGCGCCAGTGTGATTTTGAAAGAAGACGAGGAATCCAGGAGCTTTGCAGGAGACGGGGGAGTTCCAGGTCTGGGTAAAGCTGACAGGGGTCCCAGAGGAGAGCTGAATGCATTCTGCAGCAGGGTGTGGGCAGGGTGGTCTCCATGGGTGACCTTGGTCTCCTGGGTGAGAATTGTGACAGGTGAGGGCTGTGTGCAAGTTTCTGGCTGAGGACAAGTGAGGCACAGGTGGAGAGCTGGCAGAGAACCTTCTTCTGGGCCACCAGCCTCACCCAACACACACAGCCTCATCTTCTGCCCCTGTCACTCCAATTCAGACTTCTCCGAAGGTGAGTGAGAACACATCAAGAGCATTCAAAAAAGAAGGGAAAGCATGTGCAAAGGCTCTGGGGCAGGAGAATTCCAGTTATGTCCAGGAGCAGCAAGAAGGCCCTGTGGCCACACGAGACAGCTTAGGACATGAGCTCAGAGAGGTGACAGAGGGTGACAGAAAGCCATTCCAGGGCTATAACCCCATGAGACCCTGTTTCACTGGGCCATCCTGGCTACAGTGTTGAGAACAGATGACAGAGGGTTGATGATGGCAAGGCAGCTCAATGACAAATCTTTTCCAGGAACTCAGGCACTGTGGACCAGACAGGTGGCCTTGGATGGAGTGGTTAGACCTATTCTGGGTCCATTTTGAAGATGGAGCTCACAGGATTTGCTGATGGGTTAACTATTAGGAGCAGGAGAATGGAGGAATTGTAGTAACTCCCAGCTGTTGTGGGTTGTCCTGATCGAGGGGAAGGAGAGGGTTTCTCGGGGGGTAGGAGGTAGTCCGTGTTCCGCATGCTGAGGAAGGTGCCTTTCCCAGTGGATCTGCTGAGGTTTTTGTCTGGGAGGACCTTTCACATCTCCTCCCTCAGCAATGCTCAGGTACAAGTATCCCCCACTTTTCAAACGTTCACAGTAAGACACTGGGCTTTCTTGAAAGAACTACGTTATTACCCAGCTTCAGTAAGAGGAAGAGAGCTGAAGAGGATTTCCGTCTTATGAAAAAAGGTGAACAGTGAGAATCACGTTCAGCATTTGTTTTGGGGAGAAGCAGGACAGAGGCGATGTGCACCCCAACCAGCTCCTTCACTGGGAAACGCTCTCCGCATCCAGCCAGCAGCACTTTGAATTGTGTCTGTGAGCCTCTGCTGTGTTTAATCTTCATTTATGCTGGGCCTCAGTTAGAAACTTGTGTGCTGAGGCCTAAGAAAAGCCAAAGAGAAGGAATTTTGGAGTCTGAGCACACTATCTAATTGTTCATGTAAATTAATGGTCATTCCTTCTTGACACCATTTCTGCTGTGCATGGTTTCTCAGAAGCCCTGTACTTTCAAAGAGCGGGGAAACCTATACCCCATGCTGCAGGGTTAGTTTTAGTCTCTATGCTGGACAGAACATTTCATGACTGTCAGATTTTCTCACTCAAACATTGAGACTTTGGCCACCTTCACCCGTTTCTACCACCCCATCCCCAAATCTGGCACCTACCAATCTGCTCTCAGTATCTATGCGTTCAGTATTTGTTTATTCCACGTGGAATGTACATGAGAGCAGCTGGTATTGGTCTTTCTGTGTCTGAGTTACTTGGCATAAGGCCCCCAACGTCTATGTTTCCATGTCTGGTTCTTGAGAGTAATGTTGCGCTGAACGTGGGAGTGCATCTGTCTTTTTGAAGCAGTATTTTTGTGTTCTCCAAATCAATACTCAGTAGAGCCATTACTGGTTCTTGGGATAGTTGTATTTATTTTTTCAGGAACCTCCATACCGTTTGTCACAGTGGCTGCACCAATTTCCATTCCCACCAACAGTGCACAGTGTCTCCTCGTCTGCACACCCTTGACCCCACCTGGTGTCTGTCTCTGGGACAATTGCTGTTCCAACAGTTGTGAGAGGATAGCCGATTGTGGGTTTGACTGATGTTTCCCTGACAATGATTAGTGAAGTTGAACAACGTTTTCTGTCTGTTGGCACCTGTGTGCCATCTTTGGAAAGTATCTATTCACATATTCCTCCCATTTTTTTATATAGTTCTTTTTTGTTGTTTTGATTTGTATGAGTGTTGTGTGTATTTTGGATATTAGCCTCTTCTCACACATATGATTCGCAGATATTTTTTTCTTATTGGGTCAGTGGCCTTTTAAGTTTTTGATGGTTTCTTTTGCCGTGTGGAAGATTTCAGTTTGATGTTGTTCCACTTGTTTATTTTTGCTTTTGTTGCCTTTGCATTTGGTGTCCGATCTGAAGACTCTTTGCCAAAACCAATGTCGAGAGACTTAGTACCTGTGCCTTCCTGGAGGTTTATGGATTCAGGTCTTATGTTCAAATCATTCATCCATTAAAAATTTTGTGTGTGGTGTAAGAAAGTGACCCAGTTATATTCTTCTGCATTTAGTGTCCAGTTTGCCTGTTACCGCTCACTGAAGAGACAGTCCTTCCCTCATGGCATATCTTCTGCTGCTGTGTTGTAAGTTAGGATCATCTCCATGTGGGTAAGTTTCTGAGCTCTCTGTTCTGTTCCACTGACCTGGTGTCTGTGTATTTGCCAGTACCATCCTGTTTTGAAGACAACAGCTTTGTAATCTAGCTTGAAATCCAGGAGTGTGTTTAATGCACCTGTCTTTCTCCAGGTTGCTTTGGGTATTTGGGGTCTTTTGTGATTCCATACAAGTTTGAGGACTGTTTTCTATTTCCTCGAATAATGCCACTGGAATTCAGATAGGGATTTCATCACATGTGTTGATTGCTTTGGGTACGATGGACATGTTCACATAATTAACTCTTCTAGTTAAGGAGCATGGTGTATGTTTCCATTTGTTTGTGTTGCCTTCCAAATCTTTGACCCATACATTCTGCCCCCCTCGACACACATATTTTTCATTTCTTTTCCACCATGTGTTGAGTGTACTATGTCTTTCTCATTCTTGGTTACTTTTATTTCTAGATTTTTTTATGCAATTGTAAATGGCATTGCATTTTTAATTTCTCTGTGCGAAAGTGGGTCATCATTATACAGAAATGCAAGAAGTTGGGTCATCTGGGTGTCTCCATTAGTGAAGCGTCTTCCTTCAGCTCAGGTCATGATCCCAGAGTTCTGGGATCGAGCCCTGTGTTGGGCTCCCCGCTTAGCGAGGGTCTGCTTTTCCCTCTTTCTGACACTCCCCCTGCTCATGCTTTTTCTCTTCCTGTCAAATAAATAAATAAAATCTTAAAAAAAATAAAGACAACAGGTCTTTATATTGACTTCATATGCTGCAGCTTTCTTGAATTTGTTTAACAGTATTTGTGTGTGTGTGTGTGTGTGTGTGTGGAATCTTTCGGGATTTCATGTCATTTTCATATAGTGACAGTTTTCCTGTATGGATTTCATATCTTTCTCTTTTTTAAAAATGATGTTAGTCACCCTACAGTACTTCATTTGTTTTTGATGTAGTGTTCCATGATTCATTGTTTGCATAATACCTAGTCCTCATTATGATACGTGCCCTCCTTTTTTTTAAAAGAATGTATTTATTTATTCAACAGAGATAGAGACAGCCAGCGAGAGAGGGAACACAAGTAGGGGAAGTGGGAGAGGAAGAAGCAGGCTCATAGCCGAGGAGCTTGATGAGGGGCTCAATCCCATAATGCCAGGATCACGCCCTGAGCCGAAGGCACGTGCTTAACCACTGTGCCACCCAGGTGCCCCCTGCCTTGTTAATTTTAACCATTCTAACTGGTGTAAGGTGGTATCTCATTGTCGTTTTGATTTGTATTTGCCTGATGGCAAGTGATGTGGAGCCTTTTTTCATGTGTCTGTTGGCCATTTGTATGTCTTCTCTGGAGAAGTATCTCTTTGTGTCTTCTGCCCATTTTTTGGTTGTCGAGTTTGAGGAGTTCTTTATATATCTTGGATACCAGCCCTTTATCTGTATTATCATTTGCAGATATCTTCTTCGATTCCATAGGTTGCCTTTTTGTTTTGTTGATCGTTTGCTTTGCCGAGCGGAAGCTTTTGATCCTGATGAAGTGCCAATAGTTCATTTTTGCTTTTATTTCCTTTGCCTTTAGAGACCTGGCTTGCAAGAAGTTGTTGTGTCCAAAGTTGAAGAGTTCTTTTGATTTTGATATGAGACAGGAATCCATTATCTTCTTTTCCTGACCTGGGTCTGTGACCGTGATTCCTAGCAGTTCCAAGGGGAGAGGAGGCCGGGGGTGGTGCACACTTCCTGACCAGGGTCTGTGACCGCGATCCTAGCAGCTGCAAGGGGAGAGGAGGCCGGGGGTGGTGCACACTTCCTAGACTTGTGGTCAGGACTAGTCTGGAACACACTGAAGTCAGCCACACCTGGCACAGAAGGCACCCAGTCAGTGTAGCTGTGGGCACTGCTCCCATGGTACTTTCGGGCAAGCTCCATGCTGCCACCTCCTGCTTTTCATCATCATCTTCCAGGTCATGTGCCTCTGCTCTTGCCCCATGGCCTCTGGGGTATTGTCTGTCCTCCATCTGGCCCTCGTCCCTGGTGCCCTGTGCAGTCCGATGCCAGGGTAGCCTTCTCGAGACAAATATCTGGCCCTGATGGAACACTTCCATGGATCTCATGTGATGTGAGGATGATGCCCTGCCCTGGAAGGGGGCTGCAGGTCCCCAATCAGGAGAGCCATGTCTCCCTTTTCAGCATGGCCTGCCCTCCCCTCAGTCTTCTTCAGGGAAGCTCTCCCAACATCCTGAGATGACAGCTCTGAACTGAAAAATGAATGTTATTTTACATATCTCTATGCCTTAGTTCATCCATGGCATGTCTTTCAACCCCGTTAGTGGGTATTTTTTAGCAGTTCTGAAGGGCTGTCTGCTCAAGGAGAGGATGACCTGGGTGGGGAAGCTTTCCCTCTCATCTCCCTCAGCATGTCTCTGAGCCCTGGGACCAGCTGTCCCACTGAGGATTGAGGGACCCGAGCCAGCCCATCCTGAGCCCAGGCTGTGTCAGCTCATAGACTGATGCGTGACGGAGCGGTGGGCAGCTTGCATGGGCCAGGGGCAGGCAGTGTCTCCCTCTCATTCCTTCCCTCCCTTCCTCCAGAGGTAGCTCAAAGCAGCCTTCACCCCCTTCATCTCCAGATCCCTTGACCTGTGCCTCCTGTGTTCAGCTGGTGACCTTGGAGTTTCGCATGGATTCTACCTCCCATAACCTCTCCCGTAGCAGTTCCTGGATCAGGGGAGGGTCAGACCCTTGTCTGTTTTTGGTCTTCTTCCTGTCCCGCACCAAGCCCACCCACCGTTGCACCTTCCATATATGTGCTTGGAAGCAAGCCCTTCCACAGGTAACCTATTAGCCAAATGGATCCAGGCAATGAACATTGAAGTAGAGATCCAGGATCCATAATAAACCTGCTCTGAAACCTGTCCCAAGTCTGTGATTCTCTCACACTGAAACAGAAACAATAATAGCTTTCTGGACTGTGAAGTGACATGTGTCTCTACTTCCAATCTTGAATGCATAGGTGCTGAGCCTGGACAGAAAAGGACCATGGCTCCCGTGGGCTGGGATCCACAGTAAGAACTCAGTGAAATCTGAATTTGAGGCATGGAGTGAATAATTATTGTAGAGTGAATCCTCCCAAGTAGGGCTTATGCACATTGCACAGGAAAAGCTTTTTCAAAGAGTTTCCTGAAAGAAAAATCTTTTTTAAAAATTTATTTTAATTCCAATAGAGTTAACATACAGTGTTACATTCGTTTCAGGTGTACAATAGAGTGATTCAGTAATTCTCTATATTACTCAGTGGTCATCAAGAAAAGCGTCCTCTTAATCACCTTCATCTATTTCACTCATCCCTCTATCCACCTCCGCTCTGGTAACCATCTGTTTGTTCTCTATTGTTAAGAGTTTGTATTTTGGTGTGTGTCCTTTTTCTCTTTTAGTTATTTATTTTTGTTTGTTTCTTAAATTCCCTATTAGAGTGACATCGTATGGGATTTGTCTTTCTCTGACTGACTGATTTTAGTTTGGATAATACTCTGTAGCTCCATCCATGTGGCTGCAAATGGCAAGGTTTCATTCTTTTGCAAGCCAATTAATACTCCATTGTGTGTGTGTGTGTGTGTGTGTGTGTGTGTGTGTGTGTGTGTGTGTGAATACACACATCTATCATCTCATTTGTCAATTTTTCTACAGATACTTGGGTTGCTTCCATATTGTGATATTGTAAATAATGGTGCAAGACACATAGGGGTGCACGTATCCTTTTACGTTACTGTTTTCCTATTCTTCGGGTAAATACGAGTAGTGTGATTGTTGGATCGTAGGGTAGTTCTATATTTAATTTTTTGAGGAACCTTCATACTGTTTTCCACGGTGGCCACCACAGTTTGCATTCCCACCCACAGTTCGCGAGGATTCCCCTTTATCCACATCCTCCCAACACCTGCTCTTTGTTGTGCTTTTGAGGTTAGCCATTCTGACAGGTTTGAGGTATTACCTCATTGTCCTTTGGATTTACATTTTCCTGATGATGGGTGATGGTGAACATCTTTTCACAGGACTGTTGGCCATTTGTATTTCTTCTTTGGAGAAATGTCTGTCCATGTCTTCTGCCTATTTTTTAACTGGATTATTTGTTTTTTGGGGGTCGAGTAGTATCAGTTGTATATGTTTTGGACACTATCCCTTTATTGCATATGATCTTTGCAAATATCTTCTCCCTTTGAGTAGGTTGTCTTATTATTTTTACGTTTTCATTGTTCTTCTGCCGTGTGGAAACTTTTTATTTTGCTGTATTCCCAATAGTTTATTTTTGCTTTCATTTCCTTTGCCTCAGGACACAGTCTAGAGAAACGTTGGTATGGTCCATGTCAAGAAGTTACTGTCTTCCCTCCTGTAGGATTTTTATGGATTCAGGTCTCATATTGAGGTCTTGAAACTCTTTTGTGTTTGTCTGTATTGTGTAAGAAAGCAGTCTAATTTCATTCTTTTGTGCGTAGCTGTCTAGTTTTCCCAACACCATTTGTTGTAGAGACTGTCCTTTTCCCTTTTGATATCGTTGCTTGCTTTGTGGAAGATTCATGGACCACATAACTGTGGATTTCTGTCTGAACTTGTATCCTGTTCCTTTGGTCGTTGTGTCTATTTTTGTGCCGTACTGTCTTGTTAGGATGACTGCA
This sequence comes from Ursus americanus, assembly GCF_024610735.1. Classification (NCBI taxonomy): domain Eukaryota; kingdom Metazoa; phylum Chordata; class Mammalia; order Carnivora; family Ursidae; genus Ursus; species Ursus americanus. The sequence goes on from NC_142132.1 coordinate 84,651,000, forward strand.
GCTTTGTAGTATAACCTGAAATCTGAAATTGTGAGTCCTCCAGCTTTGTTTTTCTTTTCCACATTGCACTGGCTGTTCGGAATCTTTAGTGGTTCCATACAAATGTTTAGGATTGTTTATTCGAGGTCTTTTGTTTTTTAATTTAAATTCAATTAGCCAACTTACAGTACATCATTAGTTTCAGATGTAGTCTTCAATAAATTTTCAGTCGTGTGTAACACCCAGTGCTCATTGTATCGTGTGACCTCCTTAATGCTACTCACCCAGTTACCCCCCCCCCCAACTTCTCCTCCAGCAATCATCAGTTTGTTGCGATAGTTAAGAGTCTATCATGGGTTTTCTCCCTCTCTGATGACTTCCCATTCTATTTTCCCTTCCTTCCCCTATGGTCTTCTTCCTTGTTTCTGATATTCCACATAGGAGTGAAAGCATATGATCATTGTCTTTCTTTGATTGACTTTTTCCACTCAACATAATACCCTCCAGCTCCACCCAGGTCGGTGTGATGGTAAGTATTCATCCTTTCTGATGGCTGAGTAATATTCCATTGTATATATGATCCACATCTTCTTTATCCATTCATCTATCCATGGTCATCTGCACTCCTTCCACACTTTGTCTATTATGGATATTGCTGTCCTGAACACTGGGGTGCATGTGTCCCGTCTTCACTACCTCTGTCTCTTTGGGGTAAATACCCAGTAGGGCAATTGCTGGGACATAGGGTAGCTTTATTTCTAATTTCTTGAGGAAACTCCGTACCATTTCTAAGAGTGGCTGTTCCGGACTGCATTCGTACAGGGGTGTAAGAGGGTTCCCGTTTCTCCACATCCTCTCCAACATATATAGTTTCATGTCTTCTTATTTTTAGATATTCGGCCTCGTGTGATATGGCATCTATAGGGGTTTAGATTTGCATTTCCCTGAAGCCAAGTGATATGAAGCATTTATGCATGTATCTTTTGGTCACCAGTACGTCATCATCAGTGAAATGACTTCCCTCTTAATCCATCTCAAGACCTAAAGCTGGGTTAGGCACTGAAGCTGGATGATGCCATCGGTTGGAATTTTGGAGAATTTCAAAATATCTCCGTGGAGAGCAAGTTTAAAGGTCAGTGTGAAGCTACTAATTGGATCTGGGGAGATCTCTGAAAGTGGGGGTTGCCTGGGATGGGCTGAGGGGGGCCCTCCGATTTTCCTATGAATCCTTGCTGCAGCCCTAAATGGACCGTTTCCTGCTGTGGGGCATGCTGAGTCCTCTAGTCCTGCAGAGGTGAGCCCAATGCCTGCTGCCTTGGAGGCAGGCAAACAGGGAGGGACCCTCAGCAGAAGACCCAGGGTTAGGTTAGGCCTCAAGAGAAAGCAGGTCTGAACTGCCCAGTGCTCAGAGAAATCCCAGGCCAAGTGAGATGAGGGCACAAGGGCGGGTGAGTGTGAGCCTTGGGGTTTCATCCGGAAGGGCCCACAAATTTTGGGGTTCACCAGAAGGGGCTCTCAGGGGTACCCCCATTCTCTTGCCCTGAATGCTGTGTTGTGCCCCAAAATGGTACAGTTTACTGTGGGCTGAAGGCTGAGTCCTACGGTGTGCTTGGGTGTCCCCAATTCCCCGGAGTGTGGTGCCAGGACCCTGGGGAGGGGCCCCTCTGTGGCCAACCTAGGGTAAGGGTTAGGGTCCAGGAGCCCGGCAGGGACAATCAGCAGGATGTTAGGCGAGCTCTGTGGAGGGCTGAGAGGAGGCCATGGAGGAGGGTGAGCATGGGCCTCAGGGTTGGGGCTCGGTGGGCTGCCAAAGGATGGGGACGGGCTCCAGTGACCTCCCCAAATTCTCGTGCCCTGTAGTCTCCGTAGAGCCCCAAGGGGCACGGTTTCCTGTCGGGTGGAAAGCTGAGTCCTGCGATGGGGCACAGGTATCCCAATTCCCCGGGGCTGTGGTGTAAGGCTCCTGGGGAGGCCCCCACACCTGCGGCCGACCTAGTGCTAGGGTTAGGCCCCAGGAGCCCCACAGGCCCTATCTGCTGGCTGTATGGCTAGCTACAGGGGCTGAGGTGAGGGTGTGGGGAGGGTGAGTGTGGGCCTCAGGGTTGGGTTGCGGGAGGCCGCTGAAGTTCACTGGTGGCTCAGGATGGCCCTCCTGGTTCTCCAGCCCTGAATGCTCTATGGCCTCTCAAGGTGCACGGTTTCCTGCGGGGTGGCAGACTGAGTCCTGCTGTGGGGCTCAGGTGTCCCGAATTCCCGTGGCTGCGGCTCCAGGCTCCTGGGGAGGGGCCACTCCGCAGATGAACTAGGGTTAGGGTTGGGGCCCAGGAACCCCGCAGGCCAGATCTGCCAACTATGTGGCGAGCTCCGCCGTGGGCTGAGGTGATGGTGCGGGGTGGGGTGAGCATGGGCTTCAAGGTTGGGTTTAGGGATCGCCAAAGTTCTCTGGGGGCTCTGGGGGCCCTCCTGGTTCTCCCACCCTGAATGCTCTACAGCCTCCCAAGGGGCACGGTTTCCTGCGGGCTGGCAGGCTTTGTCCTGCAGTGGGGCTCAGGTGTCCCCAGTCCCTGGGGCTGCGGCACTGGGCCCCAGGGGAGGGGCCCTACCCAGCCGACCTAGGGTCTGGTCTAGGCCCCAGGAACCCGGCAGGCCTGATCTGCTGGCTCTGCGACGAGCTCGGTGGCAAACTGAAGGGAAGGCGTGGGGCGGGATAAGCATGGGCCTCAGGGTTGGGGTGTATGGGGCTGCCGAGGATCCCTGGGGCTCAGAGGGGCCCTACCAGTTCTCCTGCACGGGATGCTTTGTGGCGCCCCAAGGGGCATGTTTTCCTGAGGGGTGGCAGGCTGAGTCCCGTGGTGGGGCTCAGGTGTACCCAATCCCCGGGGTTAGGGTATGGATTAGGGTACGGGTTAAGGTTAGGGTATGGGTTACTGTTAGGTTATGGGTGAGGGTATGGGTTAGGGTTAGGGGAAGGAGAGGGTTTGGGTTAGGGTTGGGTTTAGGGGTTAAAGGTTAGAGGTTATGGGTTAGGGTACAGATTAGGGTTTAGGTACGGGTTAGGGTTTAGGGTTTGGGTTTAGGTTTAGGGTTAGGGTTTTAGTATGGGTTAGGTTAGGTTACGGGTTAGGTTTATTGTACGGGTTAGGGTACTCATTAGGGTATGGTTTAGGGTACGGTTTAGAGTATGGTTTAGGGTTAGTTTTGGCGTACGGATTTGGGTACGGTTTAGGCTTTGGGTTAGGGTTAGGGTACGGGTTAGGGTTAGGGTACAATTTAGGGTTATGGTACAGGTTAGGTTATGGTTTAGGGTTAGGGTTAGGGTACGGGTTAGGGAATGGGTTAGGGATAGGGATTGGGTATGGTTAAGGGTTAGGGTATGGTTTAGGGTACAGGTTAGGGTTAGGTATGTGTAGGGTATGGATTAGGGTCCGGGTTAGGGATAGGGTACGGGTTAGGGTATGGGTTAGGGTACAGGTTAGGGTATGGGTTAAGGTTAAGGTAAGGGTACTGGTTAGGGCTAGGGTATGGGTTACGGTTTAGGGTTTAGGGTTACGGTTAGGGTACGGGTTAGGGTTAGGGTATGGGTTGCGTTAGGGTACGGGTTATGGTACGAGTTAGGGTATGGGTTAGGGTCAGTGTTTAGGGTTTAGGGTTAAGGTTAGGATATGGGTTAGGGTACTTGTTAGGGTTACGGTTAGGTTTAGGGTACGGTTTAAGTTACGGGTTAGGGTACAGTTTAGGGTTAGAGTTTGGGTACGTGTTAGGGTATGGGTTAGAGTACGTGTTAGGGTTATGGTTAGGGTTAGGGTACAGGTTAGGGGTAAGGTTAGGGTACAGGTTAGAGTTAGGGTTAGAGAACTGGTTAGGGTATGGGTTAGGGTTAGGTTTAAGGTTAGGTTACGGGTTAGGGGTAGGGTTAGCTGAAGGGGTAGGTTTAGGGGTAGTGTTAGGGGTATGGTTGGGGTCGGGGTAGGGTTAGGGTTTAGGGTTAGGGTTTGGGGTTTGTGGTTAAGGTTAGGGTTTAGTGTTTAGGGTTTCGGGATTAGGGTTAGGGGTTAGGATTTAGGGTTTAGTGTTAATGTTAGGGTTTAGGGTTTAAGGATTAGGGTTTATTGTTAGGTTTAGGGTAGGGTTAGGGTTAGGGTAAGGGTAGGGGTTAGGGTTAGGATTAGGATTAGGGGTTAAGGTTTAGGGTTTAAGGTTAGGGGCTAGGGTTTAGGGTTAGGGTTAAACCCCAGTAGGCCAGCAGGACTGATGCGTCGGCTCTGCAGCGAGCGGAGGAGTGGGCCGAGGTGAGGGCGCTGGCGAGCGGGAGTATGGTATCCAGCGTTTTGGCGCAGGGGGCCTTTGAACGTCACTAGAGGCTCAGAGGGCCCTGCCCGTTCTCTCGCTCTGAATGACCACTGGTGCCCCTAGCGTCCCGGGTGGTGGCGGGGTGGCAGTGTGAGTCTGGCAGTGAGGTTTGGGGGTTCCCAATGCCATGCGTTGCAGCGCAAGGCGCCTTGGGAGGGGCCTCTCTGGGGCCGTCCTAGGGTTCGTGTCAGCACCTAGGAGTCTGGCAGGCATGATCCGCCAGCTGTGCGGTAGCGGAGGGCCAGGCCGAGGTGAGGGCGCCGGAGAGCTGGAGCGTGGGCCAATAATTTTGGCGCGGGGGGCCTTGGACTGTCGCCAGGGGATTGGAGGGCCCTGCCCGTTCTCCCACCCTAAAGGAACGTCGGCGCACCAGCGGCCTGTGTGGGGCGGGGCAGCAGGGTGCATCCGGCGCTGGGGCTTGGGGGTCCCCAATCCCCGGTGTTGCGGCGCCAGGCCCATTAGGAAGGGACCCTCAGGGGCCATCCTAGGGTTAGGGTTAGCGCCCAGGAGGCCGACAGGCCCGATCTGCTGGCTGTGTGAGGAGTGGAGTTGTGGACTGAGTTGAGGGCGATGGCGAGTGGGAGCGTGGGCCCCAGCGTTTTGGCGCCCTGGGCCTTCGAATGTTGCCAAGGCTCATAGTGCCCTGCCCATTCTCCTGCCCTGAATAAGCAGCGGCGCCCCTAGCGGATCCGTTAGTGGTAGGGCGGCAGGGTTAGTCCCGCACTGCGACTCGGGGATCCCCAATCCCCAGCGTTGCGGCGCCAGACCCTTTGGAAGGGGCTCCTCCTGGGCCACCTGGGGTTAGAGTTAGCCCCCAGGAGACCGGCAGGCCCAATCCTCTGGCTGGGCAGCGAGAGGTGGGCAGGCCGAGGTAAAGGCCCTGGCAAGCGGGAGCGTGAGCCCCTGCATTTTGGCGCGGGAGGCTTCAAATGTCGCCGGTTTCTCCAGGGCCTATGGTGAGCCTGAGCATGAGCCCAAGTGTTTAGCGCAGTGGGCCTTCGAAGGTCGGCGGGGGCTGGGAGGGCCCTGACCATTCTCCTTCCCTGATTGACCGGTGAGCCCCTAGCGGCTCGGGTGGCTGAATGGCACTTGGGCTCGGGGTCCCCATCCCCAGCGTTGCGACGACAGGCCCCTTGGGAGGGTCTCCTCGGGGGCCAACCTAGGGTTAGGTTTAGCCCCCAGGAGGCCGGCAGGCCCTATTCGCAACCTGTGTGGAGACTGAAGTGGTGGACTGAGGTGAGGGCGCTGGTGATTGGGAGCGTGGGCTTGGGCGTTTTGGCACGGGGGGCCTTCGAAGGTCACCATGTCTCAGAGGGCACTGCTCGTTCTCCCGCCCTGAATGAACGGCAGCACCCCAAGCCCCGGGTGGGAGCTGGGCGACAGGGTGAGTCAGGTGCTGAGGCTCGGAATCCCAAATCCCCAGCTTTGCAGCGCCAGGCCCCTTGGGAGGGGCTCTCGGGGGTCGATCTAGGGTTACAGTTAGCCCCTAGAAAACCGGTGGACCCGATCAGCGGCTGTGCGGCATGCAGAGGGTTCGGCCGAGGTGAGGGAGCTGGCGAGACTGAGCATGAGCCCAAGCGTTTTATCACAGGGGGCTTCGAAGGTCACCATGTCTCGGAGGGCCCTGCCAGTTCTCCCACCCTGAATGACCCACGGCGCCCCTAGCGGCCCGGGTGGCGGCGGGGCGGCTTGTGAGTCCGGCGCTGGGGCTCGGGGGTCCCCAGTCTACCGCGTTGCGGCTTCAGGGCCCTTGGGAAGGGCCCCTCGGGGGCCGACCTATGGTTAGATTAGCCCCCAGGAGGCCAGCAGGCCCGATACACCACCTGAGCGTCGAGCGGAGAGTTGTGCCGAGGTGAGGGTGCTGGTGAACATGAGCCTGGGCCCAAGCATTTTGGTTCGGGGTGCCTTTGAAGGTCGGTGCTGGTTCGGAGCGCCCCGCCCATTCTCCCACCCTGAATGACCAGCGGCATCCCTAGTGGCCCGGTTGGCGACAGTGCAGCAGGGTAAATCCGGCTCTAGGGCTCTGAGTCACCAATCCCCAGCATTGCAGAGCCAGGTCCCTTGGGATGTGCCCCACGGTGCCGACCCAGGTTTTTGGTTAGCCCCCAGGAGCCCGGCAGGCACTATCCACTGGCTCTGCAGCAAGCAGAGGGGCGGGCTGAGGTGAGGGCGCTGGCGAGCAGGAGCCTGGGAGCCAACTTTTTTGAGCGGGGGGGGGGACTTCGAAGGTCACAGGGGAAATGGAAGGGCCTGCCAGTTCTTCCACCTGAATGACCCGTGGCTCCCCTAGCGGCCCGGGTGGCAGCAGGGTGGCACGTGAGTCCGGGGCTGGGTTTCGGGGGTCCGCAATCCACCACGTTGCGGCACCAGGCCCCTTGGGAGGGGCCCTTGGGGGGCCGACCTAGGGTTAGGGTTAGCCCTCAGGAGGCCGGCAGGGCCGATCCACCCACTGTGCAGCGAGCAGAGGGGCGGACCGAGGTGAAGGCACTGGGGAGCGGGAGTGTGGGCACCAGCGTTTTGGCGCCCTGGTCCTTTGAATGTTGCCATGGCTAGGAGGGCCCTGCCAGTTCTCCTGCCTTGAATAACCAGCGGCGCCCCTAGCGGCTCCGTTGCTGGTGGGGCGACAGGGGGAGTCCTGCACTGCAGCTCGGGGATCTCCAATCCCTGGCGTTGCGGCGCCAGGCCCCTCGGGATGTGCTCCTTGGGGGAAGACCTAGGCTTAGGGTTAGCCCCCAGGAGCCCGGCAGGCCCGATGGGCTGGCTATACGGTCTGCGGAGCAGCGGTCCGAGGTGAGGGCACTGGGGAGCGGGAGCGTAGGCCCAAGCGTTTTGGCGCGGGGCGCCTTCGAATGTCTCTGTGGGCTCGGAAAGCCCTGCCCCTTCTTTCGCCATGAATAACTGGCGGCACCCTTAGCGGCCCGGGTGTGGCAAGGCGGCAGGGTGAGTCCGGCACTGGGGCTCGGGGGTCCACATTACCTGGCTTGCAGAGCTAGGTCCCTTGGACGGGTCCACTCGGGGGCCGACCTAGGCTTAGGGTTAGCCCCCAGGAGGCCAGCAGGCCCTATTCGCTGGCTGTGCGGTGAGCTGATCAGCGGGCCGAGGTGAGGGCACTGGCGAGCGGGAGCGTGGGCCCAAGCGTTTTGGCGCAGGGGGCCTTCGAAGGTCACCGGGGCTCGGAGGGCCCTGACCTTTCTCCCATCCTGAATGACCGTGGGCGCCCCTAGCAGCCCAGGAGGTGGCGGGGTGGCAGGGTGAGTCTGGCACCGGTGCTCGGGGCTCCCCAATCCCCGGCGTTACGGTGCCAGGCCCCTTGGGAGGTGCCCCTCGGGGACTGACCTAGGGTTAGGGTTAGACCCCAGGAGGCCAGCAGCCCCGATCGGCTGGCTGTGCAGTGTGCGGAGCAGCGGTCCGAGGTAAGGGCGTTCACGAGCGGGAGCGTGGGCCAAAGCGTTTCGGCGTGGGTGCCTACGAAAGTCACTGGGGGCTCAGAGGGCCCTGCCTGTTCTTTCGCCCTGAATGACCTGCGGCGCCACTCGCTGCCCGGGTGTGGTGGGGCAGCAGGGTGAGTGCGGCACTGGGGCTTGGGGGTTCGAAATCCCTGGCGTTGCAGCGCCAGGCCACCTGGGAGGGTCCACTCGGGGTTGACCTAGGGTTAGGGTTAGCCCCCAGGAGGCCAGCAGGCCAGATCCACTGGCTGTGTGGTGTGCGAGCGGAGGGCCGAGGTGAGGGCGCTGGCGAGTGGGAGCGAGGGCCCAAGCGTTTTGACGTGGGGGGCCTTTGAAAGTCGCCGGGGGGTTCGGAGGGCCCTGCCTGTTCTTTCCTGAATGACCGGTGGTGCCACTCAAGGCCCGGGTGGCATAGGGGCAGCAGGGTGAGTCCGGCGCTGGGGTTCGGGGGTCCCCAATGCCCAGCGTTGCAGCACCAGGCCCCTTTGGAGGGGCCCCTTGGGGCCCGACCACGGGTTAGGGTTATCCCCAGGAGGCCGGCAGGCCAGATCCATTGGCTGTGCGGTGTGCGGAGCAGCCGTCCGAGGAGAGGGCGCTGGCTAGCGGAAGCGTGGGCCCTGGCATTTTGGCGTGGTGGGCCTTTGAAGGTCGCCGTGTCTCGGAGCGCCCTGCCCGTTCTCCCGCCCTGAATGAACGGCAGCACCCCAAGCCCCCGGGCGGTGGCTCGGCATCAGGGTGAGTCCAGTGCTGAGGCTCGGGGTTCCCAATCCCCGGCCTTGCGGCACCAGGCCCCTTGGGAGAGGCCGCTCGGGGTCAATCTAGGGTTACGGTTGGCCCCCAGGAGGCCGGTGGACCCGATCAGCGGCTGTGCAGCACATGGAGGGTTGGGCCCAGGTGATGGCACTGGCAAACCTGAGCATGAGCCGAAGCGTTTTAGCACGGGGGGCCTTCAAAGGTCAGCGGTGGCTCGGAGGGCCCTGCCCGTTCTCCTGCCCCGATTGACCGGTGGGCCTCTAACGGCTCGGGTGGCTAAAGGGCAGCAGGGTGAGTCCGGCACTTGGACTCGGGGTCCCCATGCCCAGCGTTCCGACGCCAGGCCCCTTGGGAACGCCCCTCGGGTGCAACCTATGGTTAGAGTTAGCACCCAGGAGGCCGGCAGGCCCGATACACCACCTGTGTGTCGAGCAGAGAGTTTGGCCGAGGTGAGGGTGCTGGTGAACATGAGACTGGGCCAAAGTGTTTTGGTTCGGGGCGCCTTCAAAGGTCGGCGGGGGTTCGGAGGGCCCTGCCCGTTCTCCCACCCTGAATGAACGTCAGTGCCCCTAGCGCCCTGGGTGGCGACAGTGCACCAGGGTGAGTCCTGCTCTGGGGCTCTGAGTCACCAATCCCAAGCATTGCAGAGCCAGGCCCCTTGGGATGTGCCCCACGGGGCCGACCTAGGGTTTCGGTTAGCCCCCAGGAACCCAGCAGACCCAATCCTCTGTCTGGGTGGCGAGAGGTGGGCGGGCCGAGGTAAAGGCGCTGGCGAGTGGCAGCGTGGGCCCCTGCATTTTGGCGCAGTAGGCTTCAAATGTCGCCGGTTTCTCCAGGGCCATGTCCATTCTCCAGGCCTGAATGACCGGCGGCGCCCCTAGCGGGCCGGGTGGCGGCGTTGCGGCAGGGTGAGTCTCGCTCTGGGGCTTGGGGTCCCCGATCCCCGGCGAAGCGGCACCAGGACCCTTGGGAGGGGCCCCTGTGTGGCCGACCTAGGGTTAGGGTTAGCCCCCAGGAGGCCGGCAGGTGGGATCCGCCCACTGTCTGGGGAGCAGAGGGCGGGGCCGAGGTGAGGGCGTTGGGGAGCGGAGTGTGGGCACCAGCGTTTTGGCATGGGGAGCCTTTGAAGGCCACCGGGGCCTCGGAAGGCCCTGCCCCTTCTTTCGCACTGAATGACCGGCAGTGCTCCTAGCGGCCCGGGTGGCGGCATTGCGGTAGGGTGAGTGTGGCTCTGGGGCATGAGGTTCCTGATCCCCGGCGAAGCGGCACCAGGACCCTTGGGAGGGGCCCCTGGGTGGCCGACCTAGGGTTCGGGTTAGCACCTAGGAGGCCGGCAGGTGGGATCTGCCTGCTGTGCGTGGAGCGGAGGGGTGGGCCGAGGTGAGGGCGCTGGCGAGCAAGAGCGTGGGCCCAAGCGTTTTGGCATTGGGGGCCTTCGAATGTCTCTGGGGACTCGGTGGGCCCTGCCCATTCTCCTCCCGGAATGACCGGCGGCGCCCCTAGCAGCCCAGGTGGAAGTGGGGCGGCATGTAAGTCTGGGCATAGGGCTCGGGGGTCCCCAGTCCACCCCGTTGCGGTGCCAGGCCCCTTGGGAGGGGCCCCTCGGAGACTGACCTAGGGTTAGGTTTAGCCCCTAGGATGCTGGCAGGCCCTATTCGCCAGCTGTGGAGACTGGAGTGGCGGACCGAGGTGAGGGCACTGGTGAGCGGGAGCGTGGGCCCGGGTGTTTTGGCGCGGGGGTCCTTTGAAGGTCACCGTGTCTCCAGGGCCCTGCCCGTTCTCCCGCCCTGAATGAAGGGCAGCACCCCAAGCCCCCACGTGGCAGCTGGGTGGCAGGGTGAATCCAGTGCTGAGGATTGGGGGTCCCCAATCCCCAGTGTTGTGGCGCCAGACCCCTTGGGAGGGGCCCCTTGGGGGTTGATCTAGGTTTACGGTTAGCCCCCAGGAGGCCGGTGGACCCGATCAGCAGCTGTGCAGCACGCAGAGGGTTGGGCCGAGGTGAGGGCAATGCAGAGCAGGAGCGTGGTCCCCAGCGTTTTGGCGCCCTGGGCCTTCGAATGTTGCCATGGCTTGAAGGGCCCTGCCCGTTCTCCTGCCCTGAATGACCAGGTGTCCCAGCAGCCCGGGTGGTGGTACGGGGGCAGGGTGAGACCGCAGTCGGGGCTTGGGTTCCCCAATCCCCGGCGTTGCGGCGCCAGTCCCCTTGGGAGGGGTCCCTCTGGGGCCCAGCTTGGGTTAGGGTTAGCCCCCAGGAGGGCAGCAGGCCTGATCCACCAGCTCTGCGGCGATTGAAGTGGCGTGCTGAGGTGAGGGCGCTGGCGACCGGGAGCGTCGGCCAAAGCGTTTTGGCGCGGATGGCCTTCATAATCGCTAGAGGCTCGGAGGGCGCTGCCCATTCTCCCGCCCTGAATGACCGGCGGCGCCTGTAGTGGCCCAGTTGGTGATGGGGGTGGCAAGGTGAGTCCGGCACTGGGGGTTTCCCCAATCCCTGGCGTGGTGGTGCTGGGCACTTGGGAGTGGTCCCTCAGGGTCCTACCTAGGGTAGGGTAGCCCAAAGGAGGCCGGCAGGCCCGATCTGCCAGCTGTGCAGCGAGTGGAGTGGTGGGCTGAGGTGAGGGTGCTGGCGATCGGGAGCGTGGGCCCAAGCGTTTTGGCACGGGGGGGGCTTCGAAGGTCGCTGGTGTCTCAGAGGTCCCCGCCTGTTCTCCCGCCCTGAATGAGGACGGCGCTCCTAGCGGGCTAGGTCGTGGCGAGGCAGCAGGGTGAGTCTTGCACTGGTGCTCGGGGGTCCCCAACCAGGCGTGGCGGTGCCAGGCCCCTTGGGAGGGGCCCCTCGGGGGCCGACGTATGATTTGGGTTAGCTCCCAGGAGTCCATCAGGCCCGATCAGCCAGCTGTGCGGTGAGCAGAGGGGTGGGCCGAGGTGAGGCTGCTGGTGAGCTGGAGCATGGGCCCAAGCGTTTTGGCGCGGGGAGCCTTCGAAGGTCTCTGGGTGCTCTGAGGGCCCTGTCCATTCTCCCACCCTGAATGACCGGCGGCGCCCCTATCGGCCAGGGTGGAGGCAGGGCGGCACGTTGAGTCTGGCTCAGGGGCTTGGGGGTCCCCAATCCCCACGTTGCGGCGCCAAGCCCCTTGGGAGGGGCCCTCGTGGGCCGACCTATGGTTAGGGTTAGCCCCCAGGAGGCCGGCAGGCCCAATCCGCTGGCTGTGCGGCGTGCAGAGGGGCCGGCCTAGGTGAGGGCGCTGGTGAGCCAGAGCGTGGGCTCAAGCATTTTGGCGCGGGGGGCCTTCAAAACTCACCAGAGGCTCAGAGGGCCCTGCCTGATCTCCCGCCCTGAATGATGCGCGGCGCCCCTAGCGGCCCAGGTGGCCTGGGGGCAACAAGTTGAGTCTGGTGCTGGGGCTCAGGGGTACCCAATCCCCGGCGTTGTGGTGCCAGGCCTCTTGGGAGCCGACCTACAGTTAGGGTTAGCCCCCAGGAGGCCGGCAGGCCTGATCCGCCGGCTGTGCGCTGAGCGGAGGGCGAGCTAAAGTGAGGGCGCTGGTGAGCAGGAGCATGGGCTCAAGCCTTTTGGCGCGGTGGGCCCTCGAAAGACGATTGGACTCGGAGGGCCCTGCCCGTTCTCCCGCACTGAATGTCTTGCGGCGCCCATAGCGGCCCATGTGGTGGCTGGGCAGCAGGGTGAGTCCGGCGCTGGGGGTTGGGGGTTCCCAATCCCCTGCATTGCGTGGCCAGGCCCCTTGGGAGGGGCCCCTCGGGGGCAGACCTAGGGTTAGGGTTACCCCCTGGAGGCTGGGAGGCCTGATCCGCCAGCTGTGCGTGAGCGGAGGGGCGGGCTGAGGTAAGGGCTCTGGCGAGCGGTAGCATAGGCCCAAGCGTTTTGGCGAGGTGGGCCTTTGAAGGTCTCCGGGGGCACGGAGGGCCCTACACGTTCTTCCGCGCTTAATGACCGGCCGCGCCCATAGTGGCCTGGGCGCCGGCGGGGCAGCAGGTGAGTCCAGTGCTGGGGCTCGGGGGTCCCCAATCCCCACATTTTGGCGCCAGGCCCCTTGGGAGGGTCTCCTCGGGGGCCTCCCAAGGTGAGGGTTTCCCCAGGAGGCCGGCAGGCCCGATCCGCTGGCGGTGCAGCGAGCGGAGATGCAGGCCGAGTTGTGGGCGCTGGCGAGCGGGAGCGTGGGCCCAAGTGTTTTGGCTCGGGGAGGCCTTCGATTGTCGCCGGGGGCTCGGAAAGTCCTGCCCGTTCTCCCGCCCTGAATGACCGGCCAGCGCGCCTAGCGGCCCAGGTTGCGGCAGGACAGCAGGGTAGAGTCTGGCGCTGGGGCTCGGGGGTTCCCAATCCCAGGCGTTGCGGCGATAGGCGCCTTGGGATGGGCCCCTCGATGGCCGACCTAGGGTTAGAGTTTGCCCCCAGGAGGCCGGCAGTCCCGATCTGCCCGCTCTGCAATGAGCGGAGGGGTGGGCCGAGATGAGGGTGCTGGCGAGCAGGAGCGTGGGCCCAAGCGTTTTGGTGCAGGGGGCCTTCGAAAGTCATCGGGGGCTCGGAAGGCCCTACTTGTGGTCCCGCCCTGCATGACCGGTGGCGCCCCTAGCGGCCCGGGTGGCGGCAGGACGACAAGGTGAGTCCTGGCTGTTGCTTGGGGGTCTGAAAACCCCGGCGTTGCAGGGCCAGGTCCCTTGTGAGGGGTCCCTTGGGAGCCGACCTAGGGTTAGGGTTAGCCCCTAGGAGGCCGGTAGGCCCGATCCGCCGGCGGTTCGGCAAGCAGAGGGGCGGGCCAAGGTGAGGGCGCTGGTGAGCCGGAGCATGGGCCCAAGCGTTTTGTCGCGGGCGGCCTTCGAAGGTCGCCAGGGAGTGGAGGGCCCTGTACGTTCTCCCGCGCTGAGTGACCGGCGGCGCTAGCAGCCCGGGGGGCGGCGGTCCAGCAGGGTGAGTCCGGCGCTGGGGCTGGGGGTCCCCAATCCCCAGCGTTGCGGCTCTAGGCCCCTTGGGAGGGGCGCCTCGGGGCCCGACCTAGTGTTAGGGTGGGACCCCATGATGCCGGGAGGCCCGATCCTCTGGCTGTGCGTGGAGAGGAGGGGCGGGCTGAGGTAAGGGTGCTGGCGATCGGGAGTGTGGGCCCAAGCTTTTTGGCGTGGGGGGCCTTCAAAGGTCTCTGGTGACTCGGAGGGCCCTACCCGTTCTCCAGCCCTGAATGACGGCAGCGACCTTAGCAGCCCAGGTGGCGGTGGGGCAGCAGGGTGTGTTCGGAGCTGGGGCTTGGGAGTCCCCAATACCCGCGTTGCGGCACCAGGCCCCTTGGGAGGGGCTCCTCAGGGGCCGACCTAGGGTTAGGCTTAGCCCCCAGGAGGCTGCATCCGCCAGCTGTGCAGCGAGTGGAGGGGAAGGCCGAGGTGAGGGCGCAGGCGAGCGGGAGTGTGGGCCCAAGCGTTTTTGGCGTGGTGGGCCTTTGAAGGACGATGGGGGCTAGGAGGGCCCTGCCTGTTCTCCCGCACTGAATATACTGAGGCGCCCGTAGTGGACCGTGTGGCGGTGGGGCGGAAGGGTGAGTCAGTGCTTGTTCTCGGGGGTCCCCAATCCCTGGCGTTGCGGCGCCATGCCCCTTGGGATGGGTCCCTTGGGGTCCGACCTAGGGTTTGAGTTAGCACCCAGGAGGCTGGCAGGACCGATCCGCTGGCTCTGCGACGAGCGGAGCGGTGGTTCGAGATGAGCGCGGTGGAGTGCAGGGCCGTGGGACCAGGCACATTGGCGCAGGGGGTCTTCGATGGTCGCAGGTGGCTCAGAAGGCCCTGCCCATTCTCCTGCCCTGAATGAACGGCAGTGACCCTAGCGGCCCAGGTGGCGGCGGGGGCAGCAGTGTGAGTCCGGCGCTGGGGCTCGGGAGTCCCCATTCCCTGGTGTTGCGGCGCCAGGCCCCTTGGGAGGGGCCCCTCGGGGGCCAACCTAGGGTTAGGTTTAGCCCCTAGGAGGCCGGCAGGCCCTATTCGCCAGCTGTGTGGAGACTGGAGTGGTGGACCGAGGTGAGGGCGCTGGTGAGCGGGAGCGTGGGCTCGGGTGTTTTGGCACGGGAGGCCTTTGAAGGTCGCCGTGACTCAGCGGGCCCTGCCCGTTCTCCCGCCCTGAATGAACGGCAGCACCCCAAACCCCCGGGTGGCGGCTGGGTGGCAGGGTGAGTCAGGTGCTGAGGCTCAGGATCCCCAATCCCTGGCTTTGCAGCGCCTGGCCCCTTGGGAGGGGCCCTCGGACGTCGATCTAGAGTTACGGTTAGCCAACAGGAGGCCGGTGAACCCAATCAGCGCTGTGCGGCACGCAGAGGGTTGGGCCAAAGTGAGGGCGCTGGCGAGCAGGAGCGTGGGAGCCAACTTTTTTGAGCGGGGGGCCTTCGAAGGTCGCAGGGGAAACAGAAGGCACTGCCAGTTCTCCCACCTGAATGACCCGTGACGCCCCTAGCGGCCTGGGTGGCGGCAGGGCGGCAGGTGAGTACGGCACTGGGGCTCAGGGGTTCCCAATCCACCGCGTTGCGGCACCAGGCCCCTTGGGAGGGGCCCCGCGGGGGCTGATCCAGGGTTAGGGTCAGACCCCAGGACGCCAGGAGGCTCAATCTGCCAGCTTTGCGGCGAAAGGAGTGGTGGGTCGAGGTGAGGTCTCTGTGGAGCAGAAGCATGGGCCCGGGCATTTTGGTGCGGGGGCCTTCGAAGGTCACCGTGTCTTGGAGGGCCCTGCCCTCTCTCCCTCCCTGAATAATGGCAGCACCCCAAGACCCCGGGTGGCAGCTGGGCGGCAGGGTGAGTCCGGCGCTGGGGCTCTGGAGTCCCCAATCCCTGGTGTTGCGGCGCCAGGACTATTGGGAGGGGCCGCTCGGGGGTCAATCTAGGGTTACGGTTAGCCCCCAGAAGGCCAGTGGACCTGATCAGTGGCTGTGCAACATGTGGAGGGTTGCCCTGAGGTGATGGCCCTGGAGAGCCTGAGCATGACCCCAAGTGTTTTGGCGCGGGGGGCCTTCGAAGGTTGGTGGGGACTCGGAGGGCCCTGCTGGTTCTCCCACCCTGAATGAATGGCGGTGCCCGTAGCGGCCTGTGGGGGGTGGGGCGGCAGGGTGCATCCGGCGCTGGGGCTTGGGGGTCCCAATCCCCAGCGTTGTGGCGCCAGGCCCCTTAGGAAGGGACCCTCAGGGGCCATCCTAGGGTTAGGGTTAGCGCCCAGGAGGCCGGTAGGCCCGATCCACCAGCTGTGCGAGGAGCGGAGTTGTGGGCCGATTTGAAGGCGATGGTGAGCGGGAGCGTGGGCCCCAGTGTTTTGGCACTCTGGGCCTTGGAATGTTGCCATGGCTTGGAGGGCCCTGCACATTTTCCTGCCCTGAATAAAGAGCAGCACCCCTAGCGGCTTTGTTGGCGGTTGGGCAGCAGGGTGAGTCTGGCGCTGTGGCTTGGGGTCCCCATCCCCAGTGTTGCGACGCCAGGCCCCTTGGGAGGGGCCCCTCAGGAGCCAACCTGGGGTTAGGTTTAGCCCCAGGAGGCCGGCAGACCCTATTCGCCACCTGTGTGGAGAGTGAAGTGGCGGACCGAGGTGAGGGCACTGGTGATTGGGAGCGTGGGCCTGGGTGTTTTGGTGTGGGGTCCCTTCGAAGGTCACCATGTCTCGGAGGGCCCTGCCCATTCTACCGCCCTGAATGAACGGCAGCACCCCAACCCCTGGGGTGGCAGCTGGGCAGCAGGGTGAGTCAGGTGCTGAGGCTCGGGGTGCCCAATCCCCAGCGTTGCGGCACCAGGCCCCTTGGGAGGGGCCCTCAGGGGTCGATCTAGGGTTAAGGTTAGGCCCCAGGAAGCCGGTGGACCCGATCAGCGGATGTGGGGCATGCGGAGGGTTCAGCCGAGGTGAGGGCGCTGGCGAGACTGAGCATGAGCCCAAGCTTTTCAGCGCGGGGGGCCTTCGAAGGTCAGCGGCGGCTCGGAGGGACCTGCCCGTTCTCCTGCTCTGAATGACTGGCGGGGTCCCTCGCGGCTCAGGTGGCTGAAGGGCAGCAGGGTGAGTCCGTCACTTGGGCTCGGAGTCCCCATCCCCGGCGTTGCAGCGCAAGGCACTTGGGAAGTGCCTCTCGGGGGCCGACCTACAGTTAGGGTTAGCCCCCAGGATTCTGGCAGGCCGGAAACACCGCCTGTGCGTCGAGCGGAGAGTTGGGCCGAGGTAAGGGTGCTGGTGAACATGAGCCTGGGCCCAAGCGTTTTGGTTTGGGGCGGCTTCGTAGGTCTGCTAGGGTTCAGAGGGCCCTGCGCTTTCTCCCACCCTGAATGAACATCGGCGCCCCTAGCGGCCCGGGTGGGGCGGGGCGGCAAGTTGCATCCGGTGCTGGGGCTTGGGGGTCCCCAATCCTGGACTTGTGGTGCCAGGCCTCTTGGAAGTGGCCCCTCGGGGGCCAACCTAGGGTTAGGTTTAGCCCGTAGGAGGCCGGCGGGCCCTATTCACCAGCTGTGTGGAGAGCGGAGTGGCGGACCAAGGTGAGGGCGCAGGTGAGTGGAAGGGTGGGCCTGGGCGATTTGGCGCAAGGGGCCTTCGAAGGTCGCCATGTCTCGGAGGGCCCTGCCCGTTCTCCCGCCCTGAATGAACGGCAGCACCCCAAGCCCCCGTGTGGCGGCTGGGCAGCAGGGTGAGGCAGGTGCTGAGGCTCGGGATCCCCAATCCCTGGCGTTGCGGCGCCAGGCCCCTTGGGAGTGGCTACCCGGGGTCGATCTAGCGTTAAGGTTAGCCCCCAGGAGGCCGGTAGACCCGATCAGCGCCTGTTCGGCACGTGGAGGGTTTGGCCGAGGTGAGGGCGCTGGCGAGACTGAGCATGAGCCCAAGTGTTTTAGCGTGGGGGGCCTTCAAAGGTCGGCGGGGTCTCGGAGGGACCTGCCCGTTCTCCCGCTCTGAATGACCGGCGGGGCACCTAAGGCTCGGGTGGCTGAAGGGCAGCAGGGTGAGTCCGGCACTTGGGCTCGGGGTCCCCATCCCCAGCATTGCGGCCCCAGGCCACTTGGGAGGGCCCCTGGGGGGGCGACCTAGGGTTATGGTTAGCCTTCAGGAGGCCGGCAGGCCGGATCCGCCCACTGTGCAGTGAGCAGAGGGGCGGGCCAAGGTGAGGGCGCTGGGGAGTGGGAGCGTGGGCACCAGCATTTTGGTGCCCTGGGCCTTTGAATGTTGCCCTGGCTCAGAGGGCCATGCCCCTTCTCCTGGCTGAATAACCAGCGGCACCCCTAGCGGCTCCGTTGCTGGTGGGGCGATGGGGGTAGTCCCGCACTGTGGCTCGGGGATCCCCAATCCCCGGGGTTGTGGCGCCAGGCCCCTTGGTATGGGCCCCTAGGGGGCAGTCCTATGCTTAGGCTTATTCCCCAGGAGGCCGGCAGGCCCAATTGGCTGGCTGTGCGGTCTGTGGAGCAGCAGTCCGAGGTGAGAGCGCTGGCGAGCGGGAGCGTGGGCCCAAGCTTTTTAGCGGGGGGGGGCTTTCAAAGGTCGCCGGGGCTTGGAGGGCCCTGACCATTCTCCCATCCTGAATGACCAGCGGCGACCCTGGCGGCCCAGGAGGCGGCGGGGCGGCAGGGTGAGTCCGGCGCTGGTGCTCAGGGGTCCCCAATCCCCGGCGTTGCGGCGCCAGGCCCCTTGGGAGGTGCCCCTCGGGGACCGACCTAGGGTTAGGGTTAGACCCCAGGAGGCCGGCAGCCGGGATCGGCTGGCTGTGCGGTGTGCGGAGCAGCGGTCCAAGGTAAGGGCGTTGGCGAGCGGGAGTGTGGGCCAAAGCGTTTCGGCGTGGGGGCCTACGAAATCGCCAGGGACTCAGAGGGCCCTGCCCGTTCTTCCACCCTGAATGACCGGCGGCGCCACTCGCGTCCTGGGTGTGGCAGGGCGGCAGGGCGAGTGCGGGACTGGGGCTCGGGGGTTCGAAATCCCTGGTGTTGCGGCGCCAGACCACCTGGGAGAGTCCACTCGGGGACGACCTAGTGTTAGGATTAGCCCCCAGGAGGCCGGCAGGCCTGATCCGCGGGCTCTGCTGCATGCGGAGGGGCTAGCGGAGGTGAGGGCGCCGGCGAGCGGGAGCAGGAGACCAAGAGTTTTCACGCGGGGCTTTCAAAGTTCGCTGGGGGCTCGGAGGGCACTGCCTGTTCTCCTTCCCTGAATGACCAGTGGCGCCCATAGAGGCCAGGGTGGCGGCGAGGCTGAAGGGTGAGTCCGGCGCTAGGGATCCGGCATCCTCTATCCCTGCCGTGGCGACGCCAGGCCCCTTGGGAGGGGCCCCTCGGGGGCCGACATAGGGTTTGGAGTTAGCTCCAAGGAGGCCTACAGGCCTGATCCACCGGCTGTGTGGCGTGTGGAGGGGCTGGCCGAGGTGAAGGCGCTGGCGAGCGGGAGCATGGGCCCAAGCTTTTTGGCGAGGGGGCCTTCGAAGGTCGCCTGGGGCTCTGAGGGCCCTGCCCGATCTCCCGCCCTGAATGACCGGCGACGCCCCTAGCCCGCTGGATCCTAGCAGGGCGACAGGGTGAGTCAGGCTCTTTTGCTCGCAGGTCCCCAATCTCCGGCATGGTGGTGCCAGGCCCCTTGAGAGGGGCCCATTGTGAGCCCACCTAGGGTTAGTGTTAGCCACCGGGTGGCCAGCAGGCCCTATCCACCAGCTGTGCGGCCAGTGGAGGGGCGGGCTGAGGTGAGCGAGCTGGCGCACGGTAGGGTGGACCCATGGGTTTTGGCGCGGGGGGCCTTTGAAGGTTGCCGGGGTCTTGGGAGGCTCTGCCCATTTTCTCTCCCTGAAAGACTGGCAGCCTCCCTAGCAGCCCGCGTTGCTGTGGGGCGGAAGGGTGACTCCGGCGCTGGGCTTGGGGGTACCCAGTCCCCGGCGTTGTGGCACCAGGCCCCTTGGGAGGGGCCCCTCGGGGGCCAACCTAGGGTTAGGGTTCGTCCCCAGGAGGCCGGCAAGCCCGGCACTAAGTGGCTCTGGCAATGTAACAAAAATGCCATACACTTATCTGTAACAAATAACAGTGTACAGGAACCCTCTTAGCCCTAACCTCATCCTTTGTGAATATGGAAGCCAGCCCCAAAGTAGTCGTGGAAGTCTGACGAAAGGGCTAAGCACTTTTCTCTGAGTCACCACACTATACAGGGAAAGACCAATGTACATCATCTTACACGAGTAGGAAGCATTAATGAAAAGGTTCTGGAATCTCGAGGACTCTGACCCATCCTTATTGGTAATAAACAACTGTGTACAGGAAAACACCTTCAACTCTCATCAGCCTCCTCAATCCTGATTCCGATTCAACTTTGGGTGTGTAGGACTAGGGAAATGTCCACATCTTATTGCTAAGAAAGAACGATGTCAGGGTAATGCCCTTCAAGTCACATCAGCCTTCCTGAAGACAGAAGCAGGAATCAAGGTGGTTATGTTACCATGAGGTAAGGAAGATGTGCATATAAGTGAGAAACAACAGTGGGCAGGACCTCTCTTCCAACGAACAGTATCTTTGCTTCATGTTGAATCCCTATGGTAAGTGGTTGTGGGGATTTGTGAGGTCAAAATCTTAAGTGCTTTGTAAAACCTCTTGGCCATTCACAGATGAGACTAAGGTAGTTGGGGACTCCTAGGCAGTGATTTGTCCACTGTCAAAAATATGAAAAGATAAAAGAGACAGATGAGGTCTCCTCAGGCATTGTCCTTTATCCTCATCCTCCATGAGGATGACCATCTCTGGACAGCTCAATGGCAGGGTCTCATTCACAGTGGGGGCATCTCTTCCTCACAGACATCAGGCAGGGAAATGGATTTGGTTCTCTGTGCCAGCTCAGCCACAGCTGAGTGTCACAGCACCCTCTCGTGGGCTCATAAGAGTTTCACTGTCACCAGGCAGGTCATTGTATTTGATAAACCACTGTAAGAGTTTGCAATTGCCTTCATCTGCAACCTCCTAGAGGCAAATGCAGATCTCTGGTACCATGTGAAGTCATGTGAAGGCATCGTGAGAAAGTGTCCTTTTGCTTAAGAAAAACATGGCTGGGGCTCCTGGCTGGCTCAGCCAGTTAAGCATGTGCCTTTGGCTCAGGTTATGATCCCAGGGTTCTGGGATCGAGCCCGGGCTCCCTGCTCAGCAGGCAAGGAGGTAGGGAAATAGCTTAGAACCCACAGAGAATGTGAATAAAGGGGAGTGAAATGGAACTTGGTCTGTGTTTTGCTTTAGGGATTGGAAGTTAGTTTTTTCTCAATTGTGATTGTTCTTGAAACAGAAAAGCTGTATTGGTTTTTTTTACCTTTAATTTTTTTCTACTAATAATTTTTTATTATGATATGTTAGTCACTATACAGTATTTCCTTAGTTTTTGATGTAGTGTTCCGTGATTCATTATTTGCATATAACACCCAGTGCTCCATGCAATATGTACCTTCCTTAATACCCATCACTGGCCCATCCCAATCCCCCACCTTCTCCCCTCTGAAGCCCTCAGTTTGTTTCCCAGAGTCCATAGTCTCTCGTGGTTCATTCCCCCTTCTGTTTAGGGTCCATTGTCTAAAGGGACAGACAGTGGAAGTTCACCAAATATAAGATAGAAATTTCATTGTTCATTATAGATGCCGCCAAGTAGTTCCCAGACATTTCATTCTACTGTAGTAATACATTATACCTGTGCAGGTGCACGTGGAAGACAGTTGATGCATGTATAGTGGTAATAAAACACGCCCCTCAGTAGTAGAATAATAGAGGATGCATATGTGTAAAATTATTCGACTACAGCTTCCATGCTTTCTCTTTGGTTCCTTACTATCTGTGAAATTGGACAGTTTTTGTTCTCTAGGCTTAAAACTCATTGTCAGTATTCAGAGTTTTTCAATGCTGATCTTCTCCTGTATAAGTTACCAAAAACCTAAAATATGTATGAACTTTAAAAAACGCTATATTGAAAATTACAGCAGGGAAGTTCCATTTTGTGAATATTGTGTCAATGGGTCTCTATTTTGACATCAGTGTTCACTAGAAATGATGACATTTCATGTGAGTATAAATATCAATGTGAAAAAGAAAAGGTAGGAAGAACCTTGAATGTTTTAGTAATTGCTGAAATGACAGATGTGTGTGTGTGTGTGTGTGTGTGTGTGTGTGTGTGTGTGTGTGTGTAATTGATTTTCAGTGAATGGTTCAGCTTCTTGTAGGACCTCCGAGAGAGCCCAGGTGAACCTTTCAATGAGTTGGTATCTGTTTTCAGAACATGGGAATCTCTTAGTCCAATAGTCAATCAGGCAAGCTTTGAGGTCTTGAAGAGTTTCAGTCCTCAGCGATGGTGTTGCAGACCCTTGTGAGCAAACCCTAGGGTATGCTCAGAGCCCTCATTAGCTGGTACCAACGTGTGAGGATTTCACACAGCATTTCCCAAAGAAGTGCCTCTTGAGTCTCTGTCCTTGTCAGTTCCCTACACTTCCTTACACTAGTTATGTGATCAGTGTGTTTCAGGATAATCCCCACATGTGAATTTGCTATTTCCTACTAGTCCTATCTGTTTCTCTTCTTCTTCTTTTATGGTAGCGGTTGGGAAGCAACCTGTGTGGTGTAGGAAGGGGTATGGTAGTTGTCTGCCTTCAGAGGACCGAATGATGCCTAGAAATTGTACTGTAGTTTGAGGTCAATTGTCCATCCTCTGAGCGTCAGGAATTCCATCACTTTACTTTGATGCTAGTCCCCTTTCTCCACATCCTCTCTGACTTTTTTTTATTTCCTGTGTTGTTAATTTTTTTTCAAGATTTTATTTATTTATTCCACAGTGATAGAGACAGCCAGCGAGAGAGGGAACACAGGCAGGGGGAGTGGGAGAAGAAGAAGCAGGCTCATAGGGGAAGAGCCTGATGTGGGGCTCGATCCCATAATACCAGCATCACCCCCTTAGACGAAGTCAGACGCTTAACCACTGTGCCACCCAGGTGCCCCCTGCCTTGTTAATTTTAACCATTCTAACTGGTGTAAGGTGGTATCTCATTGTCGTTTTGATTTGTATTTGCCTGATGGCAAGTGATGTGGAGCCTTTTTTCATGTGTCTGTTGGCCATTTGTATGTCTTCTCTGGAGAAGTATCTCTTTGTGTCTTCTGCTCATTTTTGGGTGTCGAGTTTGAGGAGTTCTTTATAGATCTTGGATACCATCCCTTTATCTGTAATATCATTTGTAGATATCTTCTTCGATTCCTTAGGTTGCCTTTTTGTTTTGTTGATCCTTTGCTTTGCTGTGCAGAAGCTTTTTATCTTAATGAAGTGCCAATAGTTCATTTTTGCTTTTATTTCCTTTGCCTTTAGAGACCTGGCTTGCAAGAAGTTGTTGTGTCTACGTTTGAAGAGTTCTTTTGATTTTGATATGATACAGGAATCCATTATCTTTCTTTCCTGATTGTATTCGATTCCTCTGTCTTTCTTGTTTAGTCTAGATAAGTTTGTCAGTTTTGTTTATCTTTCCAAAAAAGGCAGCTCTCATTTTCATGGTTTTTATTTTTTTGTCTTTTTAGTCTCTGTTGGATTTATTTATGCATTCCTTTTTGTTATTTCCTTATTTCTACTAATTTGGGGCTTTGTTTGTTGTTTTATTTTCTACTTCTTTGCCACATAAATCAGGTTGTTTATTGGAGAGCATTCTCATGGATTGATGAAGACTTGAATTTCTATGAAGGTCCCCAGTAGAGCTACTTTTGCTGCGTCCCATAAGTTTTTGTAGGTTGTATTTTTCATCAGTGACCAGGTACTTCTAATTTTTTTCTTCTTTGACTGTTGATTGTTCAGTAGCATGTTGTTAAATCTCCACATATTTTTTTAAGATTATTTTAGTATCTCACAGAGAGTGAGACAGTGAGAGAGGGAATGCAAGCAGGGGGTTGGGAGAGGGAGAAGCAGGCTTCCCATTGAGCAAGAAGACTGATTCTGGGCTTGATCCCAGGATCCTGGGATCACGACCTGAGCTGAAGGCAGATCCTTAAGATTAAGCCACCCAGGCCCCCAATCTCCACCTATTTTTGACTCTCCCTTTTTTTTCTTGAGACTGATTTCTAGTTTCATATCATTGTGGTAGGACAAGATTTGAAGCAGTAGGTGAAGAGAGCATTCAGATGAAAGGTTTGTTTCCTGGAGGGTTTTCTGAGGGCAGACCATGAGTTCCGTGGGGACGGAGGAAGGTTTTTTGAGACGGGGGTTGGGGTTAACACTTGTTAGCATTACTGACTACTACCATGCAGGCTGTGTGCTACCATTCACACCGTAGTCCTGATGGACTTGTACTTCATTAGAAATATTTTCTAGGATGTGTAGGCATAGCCTTCTCTAAAAGAAAGGTGCCATGTGAGTTCATGCAATGACCCCAGGTCAGCAACCAGGATGTATGGCATTGTGGGGGATCAGAACGAGGCTTTCTGTGGAAAGTGACAGAAATAGTTTATGGTGAGCTCCATGACCATACTTGAGGTCCCAGGTAACCCACTGTGTGTTGAGTTCTGTTGATCTGTCTCATCAGGTGCTGTGGAATTCAGGGACACCCTCCTGTATGTGGATTTGTGTGGAGACAGGTAGACATCAGTGTCTGGCCAGGCACAAGGGTTGCACTGGACCACCACCAGAGGTGCAGTGTGTGGGGGAGCCACTGCTTGGTTTCCACGAAAGCTGACCAGGGTCTTTGACCCTGATTCCTAGCAGCTGCAAGGGGGGAGGAGGCCGGGGGTGGTACACACTTCCTAGAGTTGTGGTCAGGACTAGTCTGGAGCCCACTGAAGTCAGCCACACCAGGCACAGAAGGCACCCAGTCAGTGTAGCTGTGGGTACTGCTCCCATGGCACTTTCGGGCCAGCTCCATGCTGCCACCTCCTGCTTTTCATCATCATCTTCAAGGTCATGTGCCTCTGCTCTTGCCCCATGGCCTCTGGGGTATTGTCCGTCTTCCATCTGGCCCTCGTCCCTGGTGCCCTGTGCAGTCCGATGCCAGGGTAGACTTCTTGAGACAAACATCTGGTCCTGATGGAACACTTTCATGGATCTCATGTGATTGAGGATGATGCCCTGCCCTGAAAGGGGGCTGCAGGTCCCCAATCAGGAGAGCCATGTCTCCCTTTTCAGCATGGCCTGCCCTCCCCTCAGTCTTCTTCAGGGATGCTCTCCCCACTTCCTGAGATGACAGCTCTGAACTGAAAAATGAATGTTATTTTACATATCTCTATGCCTTAGTTCATTCATGGCATGTCTTTCAACCCCGTTAGTGGGTTTTTTTTTTTTTTTAGCAGTTCTGATGGGCTGTCTGCTCATGGAGGGGATGACCTGGGTGGGGCAGCTTTCCCTCTCATCTCCCTCAGCATGTCTCTGAGCCCCGGGGGACAGCTGTCTCACTGAGGATTGAAGGATCCGAGGCAGCCCATCCTGAGCCCAGGCTGTGTCAGCTGTGTAGACGGATGCGTGTCGGAGTGGTGGACAGCTGGCATGGGCCAGGGGCAGGCAGTGTCTCCTCATTCCTTCCCTCCCTTCCTCCCAGAGGTAGCTCAGAGCAGCCTTCAACCCCTGCATCTCCAGATCCCTTGACCTATGCCTCCTGTGTTCAGCTGGTGACCTTGGAGTTTCGCATGGATTCTACCTCCCGTACCCTCTCCCGTAGCAGTTCCTGAATCAGGGGAGGTGTCGGACTCTTGTCTGCTTTTGGTCTTCTTCCTGTCCCGCACCAAGCCCACCCACCTTTGCATCTTCTATATATGTGCTTGGAAGCAAGCCCATTCACAGGGAACCTATTAGCCAAATGGATCCAGGCAATGAACATTGAAGTAGAGATCCAGGATCCATAATATACCTGCTCTGAAATCTGTCCCAAAGTCTGTGACTCTCTCACACTGAAACAGAAACAATAATAGCTTTCTGGACTATGAAATGACATGTGTCTCTACTTCCAATCTTGAATGCATAGGTGCTGAGCCTGGACAGAAAAGGACCATGGATCACCTGGCCTGGGATCCACAGTAAGAACTCAGTGAAATCTGAATTCGAGGCATAGAGTGAATAATTATTGTAGAGTGAATCCTCCCAAGTAGGGCTTATGCACATTGCACAGGAAAAGCTTTTTCAAAGAGGTTCCTGAAAGAAAATTCTTTTTTAAAAATTCATTTTAATTCCAGTAGAGCTAACATACAGTGTTACATTCATTTCAGATGTAAAAGAGAGTGATTCAGTAATTCTATATATTACTCAGTGGTCATCAAGAAAAGTGTCCTCTTAATCTGCTTCATCTATTTCACTCATCCCTGTATTCACCTCCTCTCTGGTAACCATCCGTTTGTTCTCTCTTGTTAAGATTTTGTATTTTGGTGTGTCTCCTTTTTCTCTTTTAGTTATTTATTTTTGTTTCTTTCTTAAATTCCCCACTAGACTGACATCGTATGAGATTTGACTTACTCTGACTGACTGTTTTCAGTTAGTTAAAACTCTCTAGTTCCATCCATGTGGCTGCAGATAGCAAGGTTTCATTCTTTTTGAAGCCGAGTAATACTCCATTGTGTGTGTGTGTGTGTGTGTGTGTGTGTGTGTGTGTGTATGTGTGTGCATGTTTGTGAATACACACATCTGTCATCTCATTTGTCAATTTTTCTTCATACACTTGGGTTGCTTCCATATTATTATATTGTAAATAATGGTGCAAGAAAAATAGTGGTGCACGTATCCTTTTAAGTTACTGTTTTCCTAGCCTTTGGGGAAATACCAGTAGAGTGATTGTTGGATCGTAGGGTAGTTCTATATTTAATTTTTTGAGGAACCTTCATACTGTTTTCCACGGTGGCAACCACAGTTTGCATTCCCACCCACAGTTCGCGAGGATTCCCCTTTATCCACATCCTCCAACACCTGCTCTTTGTTGTGCTTTTGATGTTAGCCATTCTGACAGGTTTGATGTAATACCTCATTGTCCTTTGGATTTACATTTTCCTGATGATGCGTGATGGTGAACATCTTTTCATGGGACTTTGGCCATTTGTATCTCTTCTTTGGAGAAATGTCTGTCCATGTCTTCTGCCTATTTTTTAACTGGATTATATGTTTTTTTGGGTTCAGGTAGTATCAGTTCTATATGTTCTGGACACTATCCCTTTATTGCATATGATCATTGCAAATATCTTTTCCCTTTGAGTAGGTTGTCTTATTATTTTTACATTTTCATTGTTCTTCTGCCGTGTGGAAACTTTTTATTTTGCTGTATTCCCAATAGTTTATTTTTGCTTTCATTTCCTTTGCCTTAGGATACAGTCCAGAAAAACGTTGGTATGGTCCATGTCAAGAAGTTACTGTCTTCCCTCCTGTAGGATTTTTATGGATTCAGGTCTCATATTGAGGTCTTGAAACTGTTTTGTGTTTGTCTGTATTGTGTAAGAAAGCAGTCTAATTTCATTCTTTTGTGCGTAGCTGTCTAGTTTTCCCAACACCATTTGTTGTAGAGACTGACCTTTTCCCTTTTGATATTGTTGCTTGCTTTGTGGAAGATTCATGGACTACATAATTGTGGGTTTCTGTCTAAACTTGTATCCTGTTCCTTTGGTCGCTGTGTCTATTTTTGTGCCATACTCTCTTGGTAGGATGACTGCAGCTTTGTAGTATAACCTGAAATCTGAAATGGTGAATCCTCCAGCTTTGTTTTTCTTTTCCACATTGCACTGGCTGTTTGGAATCTTTAGTGGTTCCATACAAATGTTTAGGATTGTTTATTTGAGGTCTTTTATTCTTTAATTTAAATTCAATTAGCCAACTTACAGTACACCATTAGTTTCAGATGTAGTCTTCAATAAATTTTCAGTCGTGTGTAACACCCAGTGCTCATTGTATCGTGTGACCTCCTTAATGCCACTCACTCAGTTACCCCCCCCAACTTCTCCTCCAGCAATCATCAGTTTGTTGCGATAGTTAAGAGTCTATCATGGGTTTTCTCCCTCTCTGATGCCTTCCCATTCTATTTTCCCTCCCTTCCCCTACGGTCTTCTTCCCTTTTTCTGATATTCCACATAGGAGTGAAAGCATATGATCATTGCCTTTCTTTCATTGGCTTTTTCCACTCAGCATAATACCCTCCAGCTCCACCCAGGTCGGTGTGATGGTAAGTACTCATCCTCTCTGATGGCTGAGAAATATTCCATTATATATATGATCCACATCTTCTTTATCCATTCATCTGTCGATGGTCATCTGCACTCTTTCCACAGTTTGTCTATTATGGATATTGCTGCTATGAACACTGGGGTGCATGTGTCCCGTCTTCACTACCTCTGTCTCTTTGGGGTAAATACCCAATAGTGCAATTGCTGGGACATAGGGGAGCTTTATTTATAACTTCTTGAGGAAACTCCGTACCATTTTCAAGAGTGGCTGTACCGGACTGCATTCGCACAGGGGTGTAATAGGGTTTCCGTTTCTCCACATCCTCTCCTACATGTGCAGTTTCATGTCTTCTAATTTTTAGATATTCGGCCTCGTGTGATATGGCATCTATAGGGGTTTAGATTTGCATTTCCCTGAAGCCAAGTGATATGAAGCATTTATGCATGTATCTTTTGGTCACCAGTACGTCGTCATCAGTGAAATAACTTCCCATTTTAATCCATCTCAAGACCTAAAGCTGAGTAAGGAACTGAAGCTGGATGATGCCATCGGTTGGAAGTGTGGAGAATTTCAAAAGATCTCCGTGGAGAGCAAGTTTAAAGGTCAGTGTGAAGCTACTAATTGGATCCGGGGAGATCTCTGAAAGTGGGGGTTGCCTGGGATGGGCTAAGGGGGGCCCTCCGATTTTCCTGCTATGAATCCTTGCTGTAGCCCCAAATGGAAAGTTTCCTGCTGTGGGGCAGGCTGAGTCCTCTAGTCGTGCAGAGGTGAGCCCAATGCCTGGTACATTGGAGGCAGGCAAATGGGGAGGGGACCCTCAGCAGAAGACCCAGGGTTAGGTTAGGCCTCACGAGACAGCAGGTCTGAACTGCCCAGTGCTCAGAGAACTCCCAGGCTGAGTGAGATGAGGGCACAAGGGCGGGTCAATGTGAGCCTTGGGGTTTCATCCAGAAGGGCCCACAAATGTCGGAGTTCACCAGCAGGGGCTCTCAGGGGGTGCCCCAATTCTCTTGCCCTGAATGCTCTGTTGTGCCCCAAAATGGTACAGTTTCCTGTGGGCTGCAGACTGAGTCCTAAGGTGGGGCTTGGGTGTCCCCAATCCCCCAGAGTGGGGTGCCAGGACTCTGGGGAGGGGCCCCTCTGTGGCCAACCTAGGGTAAGGGTTAGGGTCCAGGAGACAGGCAGCGCCAATCTGCAGGCTGTGCGGTGAGCTCCGTGGAGGGCTGAGTTGAGGTCATGCGGGAGAGTGAGCATGGGCCTCAGGGTTGGGGCACGGGGGCTGCCAAACCTGAGGACAGGCTCCGGGGGCCTCCCCAAGTTCTCGAGCCCTGTATGCTCCATAGAGCCCCAGGAGGCACAGTTTCCTGCGGGGTGGCAGGCTTTGTCCTGCAGTGGGGCTCAGGTGTCCCCAGTCCCCGGGGCTACGGCCCGGGCCCCGGGGGAGGGCCCTCCCCAGCCGACCTAGGGTCAGGGCTACGCCCAAGGAACCCGGCAGGCCTGATCTGCCGGCTTTGCGACGAGCTCGGTGGCAGGCTGAAGGGAAGGCGTGGGGCAGGATGAGCATGGGCATCAGTGTTGGGGTGTAGGGGGCCACTGAGGATCGCTGGGGGCTCAGGTGGGCCCTACCAGTTCTCCTGCACGGGATGCTCTGTGGCACCCAAGGGGCATGGTTTCCTGAGGGGTGGCAGGCTGAGTCCCGTGGTGGGGTTCAGGTGTACCCAATCCCCAGGGTTAGGGTACAGATTAGGGTACGGCTTAGGGTTAGGGTATGGGTTACTGTTAGGGTACAGATGAGGGTAGGGGTTAGGGTTAGGGTAAGGTGAGGGTACGGGTTGGGGTTGGCTTTAGGGGTTACAGGTTAGGGGTTATGGGTTAGGGTACGGATTAAGGTTTAGGGTACGGGTTAGGGATTAGGGTTTGGGTTTAGAGTTAGGGTTAGGGTTGGAGTTCAGGTTAGTGTTAGGGTATGGGTTAGGGTTAGTGTACGGGTTAGGGTAGGCGTTAGTTACGGTTTAGGGTACGGGTTAGGGTACGGTTTAGGGTACGGGTTAGCGTACGGGTTAGGGTACGGTTTAGGGTACGGTTTAGGGTTAGGGTATGGGTTAGGGTTATGGTACGGGTTTGGTTACGGTTTAGGGTTAGAGTTAGGATACGAGTTAGGGAACAGGTTAGGGATAGGGTACGGTTTAGGGTTAGGGTATGGGTTAGGGTACATGTTAGGGTTAGGAACGGGTTAGTGTATGGGTTAGGTTCCGGGCAGGGATAGGGTATGGGTTAGCGTATGGGTTAGGGTACGGGTTAGGGTATGGTTTAGGGTACTGTTTAGGGCTAGGGTACGGGTTAGGGTTATGGTACGGGTTTGGTTACGGTTTAGGGTTAGAGTTAGGATACGAGTTAGGGAACAGGTTAGGGATAGGGTACGGTTTAGGGTTAGGGTACAAGTTAGGGTACATGTTAGGTTTATGTACTGGTTAGGGTATGGGTTAGAGTCCGGGTTAGGGATAGGGTATGGGTTAGCGTATGGGTTAGAGTACGGGTTAGGGGTAGGGTTAGCTGAAGGTGTAGGGTTAGGGGTAGGGTTGGGGGTAGGGTAGGGGTCGGGGTAGGTTTAGGGTTTAGGGTTAGGGTTTGGGGTTTGGGGTTAGCGGTTAGGATTAGGGTTTAGAATTTAGGCTTTTGGGTCTAGTGTTAGGAATTAAGGTTTAGGGATTAGTGTTAGGGTTAGGGTTTAGGGTTTAAGGTTTAGGGTTTAGGGTTAGGGTTAGGGTTAGGGTTAGGGGTTAGGGTTTAGGGCTTAGGGTTAGGGGTTAGGAGTTAGGGTTAGGGTTAGACCCCAGTAGGCCAGCAGGCCCGATCCGCCTGCTGTGCCACGAGCGGATGGTCGGGCCAAGGTGAGGGCGATGGTGAGCGGGAGTGTGGGCCCCTGAGTTTTGGCGTGGGGGGCCTTCGAAAGTCGCCGGGGGCTCAGAGGGATCTGCCCATACTCCCGCCCTGAATGACCAGCGACGCCCTTAGCAGACCGGGTGGCGGCGTGTCACCAGGGTGAGTGAGGTGCTGGGGCTCGGTATCCCCAATCCCTGGCATTGCTGTGCCAGGCCCCTTGTGAGAGGCCCCTCAGGGGCCCACTTAGTATTAGGGTTACCCCCCAGGATGCCAGCAGGCCAAATCCGCCAGCTCTGCAGCAAGCGGAGGGGTGGGCCGAGGTTAGGGCGCTGGGGAGCAGGCGCATGCGAGCCAGAGTTTTTGCGCGGGGGGCCTTCGAAGGTCCCAGGGGATCGGAGGGCCCTGCCCCTTCTCCCTTCCTGAATGACTGGCAACGCCCCTAGCGCCCTGGGTGCTTGCGGGGTGGCAGAGTGACTCCAGCACTGGGGCTCGGGGGTCCCAAATCCCCGGCATTGCGGTGCCAGGCTCTTTGGAAGGGGCCCCTCGGGGGCCGACATAGGGTAAGTGTTAGCCCCCAGGAGTCCAGCAGGCCCGTTCCGCCAGCTCTGAGGCAGGCAGAGGGGCAGGCCGAGGTGAGGGTACTGGCTAGAGGGAGTGTGGGCCCAAGCGTTTTGGCACGGGGGGCCTTCAAAGGTCGCCGGGGGCTTGGAGGGCCCTGCCCGTTCTATCGCCCTGAAAGACTGACGGCGCCCCTAGCAGCCCGCGTTGCTGCGGGGCGGCAGGATGACTCCGGCGCTGGGCTCGGGGGTCCCCAATCCCCAGTGTTGAGGTGCCAGGCCCCTTGGGAGGGGCCCCTCGGGGGCCAACCTAGGGTTAGTGTTAGTCCCCAGGAGGCCGGCAAGCCCGGTGGTAAGTGGTTCTGGCAATGTAAGAAAAATGCCATACACTTATCTGTAAGAAATAACAGTGTACAGAAACCCTCTTAGCCCTAACACCATCCTTTGTGAATATGGAAACCAGCCCCAAAGTGGTCGTGGAAGTCTGACGAAAGGGCTAAGCACTTTTCTCTAGTCACCACACTATACAGGGAAAGACCAATGTACATCATCTTTCACGAGTAGGAAGCATTAATGAAAATGTTCTGGAATTTCGAGGACTCTGACCCATCCTTATTGGTAATAAACAACTGTGTACAGGAAAACACCTTCAACTCTCATCAGCCTCCTCAATCCTGATTCCGATTCAACTTTGGGTGTGTAGGACTAGGGAAATGTCCACATCTTATTGCTAAGAAAGAAGGATGTCAGGGTAATGCCCTTCAAGTCACATCAGCCTTCCTGAAGACGGAAGCAGGAATCAAGGTGGTTATGTTAACATGAGGTAAGGAAGATGAGCATATATGTGAGAAACAACAGTGGGCAGGACCTCTCTTCCAACGAACAGTATCTTTGCTTAATGTTGAATCCCTATGGTAAGTGGTTGTGGGCATTTGTGAGGTCAAAATCTTAAGTGTTTTGTAAAACCTCTTGGTCATTCACAGTTGAGACTAAGGTAGTTGGGGACTCCTAGGCAGTGATTTGTCCACTGTCAAAAATATGAAAAGATAAAAGAGACAGATGAGGTCTCCTCAGGCATTGTCCTTTATCCTCATCCTCCGTGAGGATGACCATCTCTGGACAGCTCAATGGCAGGGTATCATTCACAGTGGGGGCATCTGTTCCTCACAGACATCAGGC
Source organism: Ursus americanus (assembly GCF_024610735.1). Classification (NCBI taxonomy): domain Eukaryota; kingdom Metazoa; phylum Chordata; class Mammalia; order Carnivora; family Ursidae; genus Ursus; species Ursus americanus. The sequence continues at coordinate 84,683,240 of NC_142132.1, forward strand.
AGGGAAATGAATTTGGTTCTCTGTGCCAGCCCAGCCACAGCTGAGTGTCACAGCACCCTCTCGTGAGCTCATAAGAGTTTCACTGTCACCAGGCAGGTCATTGTATTTGATAAACCACTGTGAGAGTTTGCAATTGCCTTCATCTGCAACCTCCGAGAGGCAAATGCAGATCTCTGGTACCATGTGAAGTCATGTGAAGGCATTGTGAGAAAGTGTCCTTTTGCTTAAGAAAAACATGGCTGGGGCTCCTGGCTGGCTCAGCCAGTTAAGCATGTGCCTTTGGCTCAGGTTATGATCCCAGGGTTCTGGGATCGAGCCCGGGCTCCCTGCTCAGCAGGAAAGGAGGTAGGGAAATAGCTTAGAACCCACAGAGAATGTGAATAAAGGGGAGTGAAATGGAACTTGGTCTGTGTTTGGCTTTAGGGATTGGAAGTTAGTTTTTTCTCAATTGTGATTATTCTTGAAACAGAAAAGCTGTATTGGTTTTTTTTACCTTTAATTTTTTTCTACTAATAATTTTTTATTATGATATGTTAGTCACTATACAGTATTTCCTTAGTTTTTGATGTAGTGTTCCGTGATTCATTATTTGCATATAACACCCAGTGCTCCATACAATATGTACCTTCCTTAATACCCATCACTGACCCATCCCAATCCCCACCCCTCTCCCCTCTGAAGCCCTCAGTTTGTTTCCCAGAGTCCATAGTCTCTCGTGGTTCATTCCCCCTTCTGTTTAGGGTCCATTGTCTAAAGAGACAGACAGTGGAAGTTCACCAAATATAAGATCGAAATTTCATTGTTCATTATAGATGCCACCAAGTAGTTCCCAGACATTTCATTCTACTGTACTAATTTATTATACCTGTGCAGGTGCACGTGGAAGACAATTGATGCATGTATAGTGGTAATAAAACATGCCCGTCAGTAGGAGAATAAGAGAGGATGCATATGTGTTAAAATTATTCGACTACAGCTTCCATGCTTTCTCTTTGGTTCCTTACTATCTGTGAAATTGGACAGTTTTTGTTCTCTAGGCTTAAAACTCATTGTCAGTATTCAGAGTTTTTCAATGCTGATCTTCTCCTGTATAAGTTACCAAAAACCTAAAATATGTATGAACTTTAAAAAACGCTATATTGAAAATTACAGCAGGGAAGTTCCATTTTGTGAATATTGTGTCAATGGGTCTCTATTTTGACATCAGTGTTCACTAGAAATGATGACATTTCATGTGAGTATAAATATCAATGTGAAAAAGAAAAGGTAGGAAGAACCTTGAATGTTTTAGTAATTGCTGAAATGACAGATGTGTGTGTGTGTGTGTGTGTGTGTGTGTGTGTGTGTGTAATTGATTTTCAGTGAATGGTTCCGCTTCTTGTAGGGCCTCCGAGAGAGCCCAGGTGAACCTTTCAATGAGTTGGTATCTGTTTTCAGAACATGGGAATCTCTTAGTCCAATAGTCAATCAGGCAAGCTTTGAGGTCTTGAAGAGTTTCAGTCCTCAGCGATGGTGTTGCAGACCCTTGTGAGCAAACCCTAGGGTATGCTCAGAGCCCTCATTAGCTCGTACCAAGGTGTGAGGATTTCAGACAGCATTTCCCAAAGAATTACCTCTTGAGTCTCTGTCCTTGTCAGTACCCTACACTTCCTTACACTAGTTATGTGATCAGTGTATTTCAGGATAATCCCCACATGTGAGTTTTGCTATTTCCTACTAGTCCTATCTGTTTCTCATCTTCTTCTTTTATGGTAGCGGTTGGGAAGCAACCTGTGTGGTGTAGGAAGGGGTGTGGTAGTTGTCTGCCTTCAGAGGACCGAATGATGCCTAGAAATTGTACTGTAGGTTGAGGTCAATTGTCCATCCTCTGAGTGTCAGGAATTCCATCACTTTACTTTGATGCTAGTCTGTTCTTCAAGCTGTCCTCAGAAATAAGGACGTCATCCATCTAGGGAATACTGGTTTGTGTGTATGTTTTCATTTTAGGAAAGGCCTTGCTGTTCCTGAAAATAATACTGTAGAGCACCCTTTCCTGTTCGTATTGGCCATCAGTCAATCTTTTGTGAAGTATTCGTTTATAAATAGACTTTTTAAGGTTGATGAGCAGGAATTCTTTATTGACAAGTCTTTGTCAATGTGTGTATTGCAAATCTTTACTTCCCAGCTTGCGGTTCACTTTTTCATTTTCTTATGGTCATAAGATAAGGAGAAATGTCACATTTTTATGAAGTCCCATTGAATTCTTCTAAATGGTTAGTGCACCCTATGTCCTACCCCAAGATTGACAGGTTCCACATTTTCTTTCAGAAACTGTCCAATGGGAAGCTATAATCCATCTCAAATTTGCAAATTACATTTTTATTCTAATAGGGTATTTATAGACTGTTTTGGATTTTCTATGTACACAATCGTATTATCTGTGAATAGTCACAATTATCCCCTCAATTCTTATACTTTTTGTTTCTCTTGCCTTCTAACACTGGTAGATTCTCCGATGCCACGTTGAATAGAGCAGCATTGTTTGAAGATTTTAATATACCTTTCTCAATATCTAACAGAAAAAGCAGACAAAACATTGGTAACAAATGTGACCTAATTGACATATAGGGAACATTCCATAATAAGTGCAGAATACATTATTTTCAAGTGGTCATAGACTCTTTACCCAAATAGATGATAGGTGGGGCCACGAATCAAGTCTACAAATGTTAAACCGTGAAATTAACTAGATTCTATTCTTAGACCACAGGATAATTGAGCCACAGTCATAGCGAAAAGAAAACCAGGAAGTCCTTCAATGTTTAAAAAATAAATGGAACTTTGCTACATGTCCTAAAGGTCAGAGAGGGAATCTCAATGGAAATTCTGAACCTTTTCTACATGAGGGCTCACACACAATGGCACTTTCTTTGTGAAGAGCATTATAATAACCTAGACAGGAGTTGAGCCTTAAGTCAGAATTCTGCCTTCCCCAGACACACCAGGCAGCCTTGGCCTGTGGTCCCCCTAAGCTGTCCTTTCTGGTGGCCCTGAGATAAGGGGGTCATCATGGCCATATGGAAATGGGAAGCTCCCCACTCATAGTGATGTTGGTGCCCCTTCCCCAGCTGCCCTTTCTGGTGGCTCTGAGCTAAGGGGGTCAAAATGGCCATATGGAAATTAGAAGCTCCCCACTCTAAGTGATGATGTTGCTATCGTATCGTCCTCACCAGTCCAACAATATGATTTCTGAGTGAAATATGACCCAAGAGTGACTTCTTGGCTTTCCTTCAGGTTTGAAAATCATCTGGTGAGTCATCTATTCGAAATATATATTCAACACGTGTTCTTTCTTCTGGAAAAGAAATAGACCTAATAGCAATTATGGCTTCCTGAGCACCTGTTCTTGAGAGACATCATACTGGCTCTTTGTAGCATTTTGCCTCTTAAACTTCAAACTAGGGTGTAGATATTTTTAGGCACATTTTCAGGTGGTTAGACAGGGACTCAGATGATATGAGTCACAGAGGATTTTAGTGTCAGAAACCTAAGTGGGATCCCCAAATTGACTCCAAATCCCTTGTTGTTCCATACAAGGTACTATTTCCCTCTTATCTCTGGTCTTCTCGATCTGGAAACCTATCAAGTATCAGGATTTTCTTGTCATGTGGACAACTGGAATGAATTTAGCGGGCCTTTTCACATCTGCCCATGGTGATCATTAAGATCATTATCTCAGTGGAAGACCTCTGGGTAAGATACTCAAAGATCCTGAGGAATACAGACAGTATAATATTTTTCTGGTATTAAAGTTACTGAAACCAACTATCTTTTTTAGTCGATTCAGGCTCTGGTATGTTCAGAGGGTGCTGTAAAACAGGTCTGAAATAGTATTTAAAAACACTCAGCTCAGCCTCTTCTACAAAGTGATCCAATGCTTATAAACATGGCTAAAATATTGCCTTACCTACGATGACTTCCCAGCCATCATAGTGTTTAAATGGTATGACTGTGACTTACATTAGTCAACATTTGCAGAGAAAGAACTTAGTGCATCCAGGGGGCACTTCATGTTGAAATTAGTTTGTGACAACGAGCTACTGTGTTTTCTTCTGCAGTCCAAGGGAATGGTGCCAGACATCTCTAAGGTGTCTAGCAGTTCTACAATTCTGATTTTAAGTGGTCTGTGTGCTTCAGAGATTTGGGCAGGAGAAGGGCAGGAGTCCAGAGACTGTGAACACTTCTGTTACCTGTGCTGACCATGGAGCAGGCAGCCTTCCATGGGCATCATTTTGATTTCTTGGTACTCTTGTGAAAGGTATTAAAATGATAAAAGGAATTTTTATCTTATATCATCTGTGGGCCCTGATCCTGGGCTCCCAGGGAAGCTGTCCTTTAACACTTTACCTGGCTCAAAATGACTGGGCAAAACCTGAAAGCATGGGCCCTATTTCTGCCCCAAGCACATGTTGTACATCTGCTTCGAGAAGAAAACAATAACCAAAAAATGCCAACATAAATATAAGAAAAGATAAAGAACCTCTTTGGCTCCCATAAGATAAAAGTGATACTGACATGTACATACTGAAAACATAAGAAAGAGTCTGTCACTTTCTGGAATCTAAGAAGATCCTCATTGTGGTGTGTAACTCTGTATGTAAAACAAAACAGAAAAAAACATATAAGCCTGCCCCAAATGATCTTTCCCCGGAGCACTCACTTCTTGCTGAAGATTGTGTCTCTGAGGCAGCTGTCCTGACTTAGGTTTGAATAAAGGTCTCTTCCTTTCTCTGTAAAATGTTTTTAAAAGTTCATTCACGCAGTGTCGACAATAACAGTGTTTTCTATTTAAGTGAGAAATAAATGTTCCACTCTACTTGCATTGGGAATAGATGAATTGAGGGTTTCTTTAGAAGAGTAAGTCTGCTTTCCAGAAAAGGCAAGGTCATTGGTCTATTGAGAATGAAGATAATTACTGCTAAACAACAAGTATGTGTTGCCCCTTCACCCAGAAACCAAAGCAGGTGTGCAGGCTTTAGGTCAGAGGTGTCTTCTTCTCCCCAGCAGACGGCACTTCGCTGCTGTGGCTCCAAGACACCCGAGATTTTGAACGTCAGCATCGGAGTCAGCGAGGCAGCTTGTCACAGGACGCCAGTGTTCAGAGAAAGCACAGGTATGTTTGGCAAAATGTCCTATCTATGTCAGGGCTGGAGGTAAAAACTCTCATTATCCCAAAACCTCCTGTGGTTTTCTCTTTTCTCTAGTTGGGCCACAAAGTAAAATTGAAGTAGCTGCCAGCATTCTGGGTTTGGTACAAGAATTACATAGTTTCCCTGCTGGTAGAACTTTGCAGGGGATCACAATTTCTCTGTCCATTTATTGCTTACAAATGTATTTTGACCATCTGTTTCCTAGGAACCCTCTTTTATTAGAAAGGGAAGGTGAGATTCACTCTGTGCCTGTTTGTAACATCTAATTTGTTCCTTCATCTAACAGTGTTTATTCAATTGGGCCTAAGATATGGTTGAGTGGCCAGCATCTAGAGTTAGGTGGTTTTTTTTCATCTGATACAGTCTTGGATGATGTCATTTGACAAAGGTGATGTTTCATCATTGATTAGTTTATTCATCAGAAGAGTTAAAATTAGGGTGGAAGGGAAATTGAAAATTATCCAAAGCGGCCTGTTCCTGTTTAAAAGTTTAGCTTGACTTTCTAGTTTTACTAAATGTATTATCTCGATATTTTGAGGTGCCATATTCACTCTGTAGTTTCTTTGGTGGTGGAGTCAGAAGGAGAGTCTGGGAATTCTTTTGGATAGTGGCATGCTGATGGCTTCAAGGGGCTTGGCGTCAGGAGCCTTGGGGTGAAGTCTGCAACTGCTTGCCTGACCCTGGGTGCATCTCCCAGAGGTTTTGTTTCCTCTTATGAAATTGCCGGCAGATAATGTTCTGCTTAAAGGGGAACCCTCCCATCCTGTTGGTGGGAATGTAAAGTGGTGCAGTCAGTCTGGGAAACAGTGTGGGGGTTCCTCACAAAGTTAAACATTGAACAACCACATGATCCAGCAATTGCTCTCCTAGGTATTTACCCAAAGGATACAGAAATGCAGATTCGAAGGGGGTCCATGCACCATGATGTTTATGGCAGTAATGTCTGCAGTAGCCAAACTATGGAGACAATCCCAAAGTCCATGCACTGGTGAATCGATAAAGCAGATGTGGGAGATATATATATATATATATATATATATATATATATATATATATATATATATATATATATATATATATATATATATATATATATATATATATATATATATAATAGAATATAACCCAGCTTCAAAAAGAATGAAATCTTACCATTTGCAAGGATGTGGATGGATCTACAGTGTATTAATCTAAGCAAAATCACTGAGGAAAGACAAATATCCTATACTCTCACGCTTCTGGAATTTCAGAAAAAAAAACAGATGAACAGAGTTGAGGGGTGATGAGAGAGGCAAACAAGGAAATAGACTCAACCTTGGAGAACAAACTGAGTGTTGCTGCAGGACAAGGGTGTGGGGGGAAGTGTTAAATGGGTGAGGGGTATTAAGGAGGGCACTTGTGATGAGCACCGGGTACTGTATGCAGGTGAGGAATCACTAAATCCTACCCCTGAAGCAAATATTCCATGGCATGTGAACTAACTGGAATTTAAGTAAAAGAAGAAAGGAAAAAGTGTTCTGTTTCATGAAGAGTGAGGTAAAATTGTAGTGATTTGGGCTGTACTATTCTATAGAGGATAGATGTAAAACACCCTGTTGTAGGATACAGTAGTTTCTTACCACATAAGGAGTCCTCAGAAAGCTGCAATGAAAGATTCAGATCTCAGAGCATGTTCGTGTTCCACTGATATGTTACAGTTTGCACAGGTAGGAAGGAAGGTGGAGAGAAAGGCAACAGAAGGGGAAAGTAGGTGTGAACCTTTCATTAGTTAGCGTTATAGCTTTCTCATGAAAGACTTGCACCAGTGTGATTTTGGAAGAAGAAGGGGAATCCGGGAGCTTTGCAGGAGACGGGGGAGTTCCAGTACTGGGTAAAGCTGACAGGGGTCCCAGAGGAGAGCTGAATGCATTCTGCAGCAGGGTGTGTTCAGGGTGGGCTCCAGGGGTGGCTGTGGGTCTCCTGTGTGAGAGTTGTGACAGGTGAGGGCTGTGTGCAAGTTCCTGGCTGAGGACAAGTGAGGCAGAGGCGGAGAGCTGGCAGAGAACCTTCTTCTGAGCCACCAGCCTTACCTAACACACACAGCCTCATCTTCTGTCCCTGTCACTCCAATTCAGACTTCTCCGAAGGTGAGTGAGAACACATCAAGAGCATTCTGAACAGAAGGGAAAGCATGTGCAATGGCTCTGGGGCAGGAGAATTCCAGGTATGTCCAGGAGCAGCAAGAAGGCCCTGTGGCCACAGGAGACAGCTTAGGACATGAGCTCAGAGAGGTGACAGAGGGTGACAGAAAGCCATTCCAGGGCTATAACCCCATGAGACCCTGTTTCACTGGGCCATCCTGGCTACAGTGTTGAGAACAGATGACAGAGGGTTGAAGATGGCAAGGCAGGTCAATGACGAAGCTTTTCCAGGAACTCAGGCACTGTGGACCAGACAGGTGGCCTTGGATGGAGTGGTTAGACCTATTCTGGGTCCATTTTGAAGATGGAGCTCACAGGATTTGCTGATGGGTTACCTATTAGGAGCAGGAGAACGGAGAAATTGGGGTAACTCCGAGCTGTTGTGGGTTGTCCTGATCTAGGGGAAGGAGAGGGTTTCTCGGCGGGTAGGAGGTAGTCTGTGTTCTGCATGCTGAGGAAGATGCCTTTCCCAGTGGATCTGCTGAGGTTTGTGTCTGGGAGGACCTTTCACATCTCCTCCCTCATCAGTGCTCAAGTAGAAGTATCCCCCACTTTGTAAACATTCACAGTAAGACACTGGGCTTTCTTGAAAGAACCATGTTATTACCCAGCTTCAGTAAGAGGAAGAGAGTTGAAGAGGATTTTCCTCTTATGAAAAAAGGTGAACAGTGAGAATCGCGTTCAGCATCTGTTTTGGGGAGAAGCACGACAGAGGCGGCATGCACCCCAACAAGCTCCTTCTCTGGGAACCGCTCTCCACATCCAGCCACCAGCACTTTGAATGGTGTCTGTGGGCTTCTGCTGTGCTTTATCTTCATTTATGCTGGGCCTCTGTTAGAAACTTGTGTGCTGAGGCCTAAGAAAAGCCAAAGAGAAGGAATTTTGGATTCTGAGCACACTGTCTAATTGTTCTTGTAAATTAATGGTCATTCCTTCTTGACACCATTTCTGCTCTGCAAGGTTTCTCAGAAGCCCTGTACTTTCAAAGAGCAGGGAAACCTATACCCCATGCTGCGGGGTTAGTTTTAGTCTCCATGCTGGACAGAACATTTCATGACTATAGGATTTTCTCACTCAAACATTGAGACTTTGACCACCTTCACCCGTTTTTACCACCCCATCCCCGAATCTGGCACCTACCAATCTGCTCTCAGTATCTATGCGTTCAGTATTTGTTTATTCCATGTGGAATGTACATGAGAGCATCTGGTATTGGTCTTTCTGTGTCTGAGTTACTTGGCATAAGGCCCCCAAGGTCTGTGTTTCCATGCTTAGTTCTTGTGAATAATGCTGCAGTGAACGTGATAGTGTATCTGTCTTTTTGAGGCAGCGTTTTTGTGTTCTTCAAATCAACACTCAGTAGAGCCATTACTGGGTCATGGGGTAGTTTATTTATTTTTTCAGGAACCTCCATACCGTTTGTCACAGTGGCTGCACCAATTTCCATTCCCACCAACAGTGCACAGTGTCTCCTCGTCTGCACACCCTTGACCCCACCTGGTGTCTGTCTCTGGGACAATTGCTGTTCCAACAGTTGGGAGAGGATAGCCGATTGTGGGTTTGACTGATGTTTCCCTGATGATGATTAGTGATGTCGAACAACTTTTTCTGTCTGTTGGCACATGTGGGTCATCTTTGGAAAGTATCTATTTACATATTCCTCCCATTTTTTTATATAGTTTTTTTGTTGTTGTTTTGATTTCTATGAGTGTTGTGTGTATTTTGGATATTAGCCTCTTCTCACACATACGATTCGCAGATATTTTTTTCTTATTGGGTCAGTGGCCTTTTAAGTTTTTGCTGGTTTCTTTTGCCGTGTGGAAGATTTCAGTTTGATGTTGATCCACTTGTTTATTTGTGCTTTTGTTGCCTTTGCATTTGGTGTCCGATCTGAAGATTCTTTGCCAAAACCAATGTCGAGAGACTTAGTACCTGTGTCTTCTTGGAGGTTTATGGATTCAGGTCTTATGTTCAAATCATTCATCCATTAAAAACTTTGTGTGTGGTGTAAGAAAGTGGCCCAGTTATATTCTTCTGCATTTAGTGTCCAGTTTGCCTGTTACCGCTCACTGAAGAGACAGTCCTTCCCTCATGGCATATCTTCTGCTGCTGTGTCGTAAGTTAGGATCATCTACGTGTGGGTAAGTTTCTGAGCTTTCTGTTCTGTTACACTGACCTGGTGTCTGTGTTTATTCCAGTACCATCCTGTTTTGATGACAACAGCTTGGTAATCTAGCCTGAAATCCAGGAGTGTGTTGACTGCACCTCTTTCTCCAGGTTGCTTTTGTGATTCCATACAAGTTTGAGGACTGTTTTCTATTTCCTCGCATAATGCCACTGGAATTCAGATAGGCATTTCATCACATCTTTCAAATGCTTTCGGTATGATGGACATGTTCACATAATTAACTCCTCCAGTTAAGGAGCATGGCGTATGCTTCCATTTGTTTGTGTTGCCTTCCAAATCTTTGACCCATACATTCTGCCCCCCTCGACACATATTTTTCATTTCTTTTCTGCCATGTGTTGAGTGTACTATGTCTTTCTCATTCTTGGTTACTTTTATTTCTAGATTTTTTTATGCAATTTTAAATGACGTTGCTTTTTTAATTTCTCTGTGCGAAAGTGTGTCGTCAGTATACAGAAATGCAAGAAGTTGGGTCATCTGGGTTGCTCCATCAGTGAAGTGTCTACCTTTAGCTCAGGTCATAATCCCAGAGTTCTGGGATTGAGCCCCGTGTTGGGCAGCCCGCTTAGCGAGGGTCTGCTTTTCCCTCTTTTTGCACTCCCCCTGCTCGTGCTTTTTCTCTTCCTCTCAAATAAATAAATAAAATCTGAAAAAAATAAAGACAAGAGGCCTCTGTATATTGGCTTTATATCCTGCAGCTTTCTTGAATTTTTTTATTCTAACAGTTTTTTTTTTTTTTTGGTGGAATCTTTCGGGATTTCATGTCATTTGCAAATTGTGACAGTTTTCCTGTATGGATTTCATATCTTTCTCTTTTTTTAAAAATTGCTATTCACCCTACAGTACTTCATTTGTTTTTGATGTAGTGCTCCATGATTCATTGTTTGCATATAACACCTAGTGCTCATTATGACACATGCCCTCCTTTTTTTAAAAAGAATTTATTTATTTATTCGACAGAGATAGACACAGCCAGTGAGAGAGGGAACACAAGTAGGGGGAGTGGGAGAGGAAGAAGCAGGCTCACAGCGGAGGAGCCTGTTGTGGGGCTCGATCCCATAACGCCGGGATCACGCCCTGAGCCGAAGGCAAACGCTTAACTGCTGTGCCACCCAGGCGCCCCAACACGTGCCCTCCTTAATACCCATCACCAGGATAACCCATTCCCCTTCCCCTCCCTTTCCGCAACCTTCAGATTTTTTCCCAGTGTCAGTAGTCTCTCATGGTTCATCTCCCCCTCTCATTCCCCCCCTTCACTTTTCCCTTCCTTCTTCTAATGTCCTCCATGCTATTCCTTCCATTCCACATAGGAGTAAAACCATATGATAATTGTCTTTCTCTGCTTGACTTAATTTCACTTAGCATAATCCCCTCCTGGTCCATCCACGTTGGTGCAAATGGTGGGTATTCATCCTTTCTGATGATTGAGTAATATTCCATTGTATAGATGAACCACATCTTCTTTGTCCATTCATCTGCTGAAGGACATCTTGGCTCCTTCCACAGTTTGTATATTATGGACATTGCTGCTATGAACATTGGGATACAGGTGCCCTTCTTTTCATTACTCTGTGTCTATGGGGTAAATACCCAGTAGTGCAATTGGTGGGTCATAGGATAGGTCTGTGTTTAACATCTTGAGGATCCTCCATATTGTTTTCAAAAGTGGCTGTACCAGCTTGAATTCTCACAAGTGGTGTAAGAGGGCTCCGCTTTCTCCACATCCTCTCTGACTTTTTTTATTTCCTGTCTTGTTAATTTTTTTTCAAGATTTTATTTATTTATTCCACAGAGATAGAGACAGCCAGCGAGAGAGGGAACACAAGCAGGGGGAGTGGGAGAGGAAGAAGCAGGCTCATAACGGAGGATCCTGATGTGGGGCTCCATCCCATAATGCCAGGATCACGCCCTGAGCTGAAGGCAGACGCTTAACCACTGTGCCACCCAGGTGCCCCGTGTCTTGTTAATTTTAACCATTCTAACTGGTGTAAGGTGGTATCTCATTGTCGTTTTGATTTGTAAATGCCTGATGGCAAGTGATGTGGAGCATTTCTTCATGTGTCTGTTGGCCATTTGTATGTCTTCTCTGGAGAAGTATCTCTTTGTGTCTTCTGCCCATTTTTGGGGAGTCGAGTTTGAGGAGTTCTTTATAGATCTTTGATACCAGTCCTTTATCTGTAATATCATTTGCAGATATCTTCTTCGATTCCATAGGTTGCCTTCTTGTTTTGTTGATCTTTTACTTTGCCGAGCAGAAGCTTTTTATCCTGATGAAGTGCCAATAGTTCATTTTTGCTTTTATTTCCTTTGCCTTTAGAGACATTGCTTGCAAGAAGTTGTTGTGTCCAAGGTTGAAGAGTTCTTTTGATTTTGATATGAGACAGGAATCCATTATCTTTCCTTCCTGATTGTATTCAAGTCCTCTGTCTTTCTTGGTGAGTCTAGCTAAGTTTGTCAGTTTTGTTTATCTTTCCAAAAAAGGCAGCTCTCATTTTCATTGGTTCTTTTCTTTTTTGGTCTTTTTAGTCTCTGTTGGATTTATTTATGCATTCCATTTTGTTATTTCCTTATTTCTACTAATTTGGGGCTTTGTTTGTTGTTTTATTTTCTACTTCTTTACCAAATAAATCAGGTTGTTTATTGGAGAGCATTCTCATGGATTGATGAAGACTTGAATTTCTATGAATGTCCCCCATAAAGCTACTTTTGCTTCATCCCATAAGTTTTTGTAGGTTGTCTTTTTCATCAGTGTCAAGGTACTCTAAATTTTTTTTTATTTCTTCTTTGACTGTTGGTTGTTCAGTAGCATGTTGTTAAATCTCCACATATTTTTTTAAGATTATTTATGTATCTGACAGAGAGTGAGACAGTGAGAGATGAACACAAGCATGGGGGTGGGAGAGGGAGAAGCGGGCTTCCCACTGAGGAAGGAGCCTGATTCGGGGCTAGATCTCAGGATCCTGGGATCATGACGTGAGCTGAAAGCAGATCCTGAACGACTGAGCCACCCAGGCCCCAAAAATCTCCACCTATTTTTGACTGTCCCATTTTTTTCTTGAGACTGATTTCTAGTTTCATATCATTGTGGTTGGACAAGATTTGAAGCAGAAGGTGAAGAGAGCATTCAGATGAAAGGTTTGTTTCCTGGAGGGTTTTCTGAGGGCAGACCAAGAGTTCAGTGGGGATGGAGGAAGGTTTTGTGAGACGGGGGGTGGGGTTAACCTTGGTAGAATTACTGACTACTACCATGCAGGCTGTGTGCTACTGTTCACACCATAGTCCTGGTGGACTTGTACTTCATTAGAAATATTTTCTAGGAAGTGTAGGCATAGCCTTCACTTAAAGAAAGGTTCCATGTGGGTTCATGGCATGACCCCAGGTCAGCAACCAGGATGTATGGTATTGTGGGGGATCAGAACCAGGCTTTCTGTGGGAAGTGACAGAAATAGTTTATGGTGAGCTCCATGACCATAGGTGAGGTCTCAAGTGACCCACTGTGTGTTGGGTTCTGTGGATCTGTCTCATCAGGTGCTGTGGAATTCAGGGACACCCCCCTGTCTGTGGATTTGTGTGGAGACAGGTAGACATCAGTGTCTGGCCAGTCACGAGGGTCGCACTGGACCACCACCAGAGGTGCAGCGTGCAGGGGAGCCACTGCTTGGTTTCCACGAAAGCTGACCAGGGTCTTTGACCGTGATTCCTAGCAGCTGCAAGGGGAGAGGAGGCCGGGGGTGTTGCTCACTTCCTAGACTTGTGGTCAGGACTAGTCTGGAGCCCACTGAAGTCAGCCACACCTGGCACAGAAGGCACCCAGTCAGTGTTGCTATGGGCACTGCTCCCATGGTACTTTCGGGCCGGCTCCATGCTGCCACCTCCTGCTTTTCATCATCATCTTCAAGGTCATGTGCCTCTGCTCTTGCCCCATGGCCTCCGGGGTATTGTGCGTCCTCCATCTGGCCCTCGTCCCTGGTGCCCTGTGCAGTCCGATGCCAGGGTTACCTTCTTGAGACAAACATCTGGCCCTGATGGAACACTTCCATGGATCTCATATGTTGTGAGGATGATGCCCTGCACTGAAAGGGGGCTGCAGGTCCCCAATCAGGAGAGCCATGTCTCCCTTTTCAGCATGGCCTGCCCGCCCCTCAGTCTTCTTCAGAGAAGCTCTCCCCACTTCCTGAGATGACAGCTCTGAACTTAAAAATGAATGTTATTTTACACATCTCTATGCCTTAGTTCACCTATGGCATGTCTTTCAACCCCGTTAGTGGGGTTTTTTTTAGGAGTTCTGAAGGGCTGTCTGCTCACGGAGGGGATGACCTGGGTGGGGCAGCTTTCCCTCTCATCTCCCTCAGCAAGTCTTTTAGCCCTGGGGCCAGCTGTCCCACTGAGGATTGAGGGACCCGAGCCAGCCCATCCTGAGCCCAGGCTGTGTCAGCTATGTAGACAGATGCATGTCGGAGTGGTGGGCAGCTGGCATGGGCCAGGGGCAGGCAGTGTCTCCTCATTCCTTCCCTCCCTTCCTCCCAGAGGTAGCTCAGAGCAGCCTTCAAACCCTGCATCTCCAGATCCCTTGACCTACACCTCCTGTGTTCAGCTGGTGGCCTTGGAGTTTCGCATGGATTCTACCTCCTGTACCCTCTCCCGTAGCAGTTCCTGGATCAGGGGAGGGGTCGGACTCTTGTCTGCTTTTGGTCTTCCTGTCCCGCTCCAAGCCCACCCACCTTTGCGTCTTCTATATATGTGCTTGGAAGCAAGCCCATCCACAGGGAACATATTAGCCAAATGGATCCAGGCAATGAACATTGAAGTAGAGATCCAGGATCCATAATATACCTGCTCTGAGACCTGTCCCAAAGTCTGTGACTCTCTCACACTGAAACAGAAACAATAATAGCTTTCTGGACTGTGAAGTGACATGTGTCTCTACTTCCAATTTTGAATGCATAGGTGCTGAGCCTGGAAAGAAAAGGACCATGGCTCCCGTGGTCTTGGATCCATAGTAAGAACTCAGTGAAATCTGAATTCGAGGCATGGAGTGAATAATTATTGTAGAGTGAATCCTCCCAAGTAGGGCTTATGCACATTGCACAGGAAAAGCTTTTTCAAAGAGGTTCCTGAAAGAAAATTCTTTTTTAAAAATTTATTTTAATTCCAGTAGAGCTAACATACAATGTTACATTCGTTTCACGTGTACAATAGAGTGATTCAGTAATTCTCTATATTACTCAGTGTTCATCAAGAAAAGCATCCTATTAATCCCCTTCATCTATTTCACTCATCCCTCTATCCACCTACTCTCTGGTAACCATCTGTTTGTTCTCTATTGTTAAGAGTTTGTATTTTGGTGTGTCTCCTTTTTCTCTTTTAGTTATTTATTTTTGTTTGTTTTTTAAATTCCCCATTAGAGTGACATCGTATGGGATTTGTCTTTCTCTGACTGACTGATTTTAGTTAGGATAATACTCTCTAGCTCCATCCATTTGTCTGCAAATGGCAAGGTTTCATTCTTTTTCAAGCCGAGTAATACTCCATTGTGTGTGTGTGTATCTGTGTGTGTGTGTGTGTGTGTGTGTGTGTGTGTGTGAATACACACATCTATCATTTCAATTGTCAATTTTTACAGACACTTAGGTTGCTTCCATATTGTGATATTGTAAATAATGGTGCAAGAAACATAGGGGTGCACGTATCATTTTTACGTTACTGTTTTCCTATTCTTCGGGTAAATACGAGTAGTGTGATTGTTGGATCGTAGGGTAGTTCTATATTTAATTTTTTGAGGAACCTTCATGCTGTTTTCCACGGTGGCCACCACAGTTTGCATTCCCACCTACAGTTCACGAGAATTCCCCTTTATCCACATCCTCCCAAAACCTGCTCTTTGTTGTGCTTTTGATGTTAGCCATTCTGACTGGTTTGAGGTATTACCTCATTGTCCTTTGGATTTACATTTTCCTGATGATGGGTGATGGTGAACATCTTTTCATGGGACTGTTGGCCATTTGTATTTCTTCTTTGGAGAAATGTCTGTCCATGTCTTCTGCCTATTTTTTAACTGGATTATTTGTTTCTTGGGGGTCGAGTAGTATCAGTTGTATATGTTTTGGACACTATCCCTTTATTGCATATGATCTTTGCAAATATCTTCTCCCTTTGAGTAGGTTGTCTTATTATTTTTACATTTTCATTGTTCTTCTGCCGTGTGGAAACTTTTTATTTTGCTGTATTTCCAATAGTTTATTTTTGCTTTCATTTCCTTTGCCTCAGGACACAGTCTAGAAAAACGTTGGTATGGTCCATGTCAAGAAGTTACTGTCTTCCCTCCTGTAGGATTTTTATGGATTCAGGTCTCATATTGAGGTCTTGAAACTGTTTTGCGTTTGTCTTTATTGTGTAAGAAAACAGTCTAATTTCATTCTTTTGTGCGTAGCTGTCTAGTTTTCCCAACACCATTTGTTGTAGAGACTGTCCTTTTCCCTTTTGATATCGTTGCTTGCTTTGTGGAAGATTCATGGACCACATAATTGTGGATTTCTGTCTGAACTTGTATCCTGTTCCTTTGGTCGATGTGTCTATTTTTGTGCCGTACTGTCTTGTTAGGATGACTGCAGCTTTGTAGTATAACCTGAAATCTGAAATTGTGAGTCCTCCAGCTTTGTTTTTCTTTTCCACATTGCACTGTCTGTTCGGAATCTTTAGTGGTTCCGTACAAATGTTTAGGATTGTTTATTCGAGGTCTTTTGTTCTTTAATTTAAATTCAATTAGCCAACTTACAGTACATCATTAGTTTCAGATGTAGTCTTCAATAAATTTTCAGTCGTATGTAACACCCAGTGCTCATTGTATCGTGTGACCTCCTTAATGCTACTCACCCAGTTACCCCCCCCCCCAAATTTCTCCTCCAACAATCATCAGTTTCTTGCGATAGTTAAGAGTCCATCATGGGTTTTCTCCCTCTCTGATGACTTCCCATTCTATTCTCCCTTCCTTCCCCTATGGTCTTCTTCCTTGTTTCTGATATTCCACATAGGAGTGAAAGCATATGATCATTGTCTTTCTTTCATTGACTTATTCCACTCAGCATAATACCCTCCAGCTCCACCCAGGTCGGTGTGATGGTAAGTACTCATCCTTTCTGATGGCTGAGTAATATTCCATTATGTGTATATATATATATATATATATATATATATACATATATGTATGATCCACATCTTCTTTATGCATTCATCTATCCATGGTCATCTACACTCCTTCTACAGTGTGTCTATTATGGATATTGCTGCTATGAACACTGGGGTGCATGTGTCCTGTCTTCACTACCTCTGTCTATTTGGGGTAAATACCCAGTAGTGCAATTGCTGGGACACAGGGTAGCTTTATTTGTAACTTCTTGAGGAAACTCTGTACCATTTTCAAGAGTGGCTGTACCGGACTGCATTCGTACAGGGGTGTAAGAGGGTTCCCGTTTCTCCACATCCTCTTCAACATGTATAGTTTCATGTCTTCTTATTTTTAGATAATCGGCCTCGTGTGATATGGCATCTATAGGGGTTTAGATTTGCATTTCCCTGAAGCCAAGTGATATGAAGCATTTATGCATGTATCTTTTGGTCTCCAGTACGTCATCATCAGTGAAATGACGTCCCATTTTAATCCATCTCAAGACCTAAAGCTGGGTAAGGCACTGAAGCTGGATGATGCCATCGGTTGGAATTGTGGAGAATTTCAAAAGATCTCCGTGGAGAGCAAGTTTAAAGGTCAGTGTGAAGCTACTAATTGGTTCTGGGCAGATCTCTCAAAGTGGGTGTTGCCTGGGATGGGCTGAGGGTGGCCCTCCGATTTTCCTATGAATCCTTGCTGCAGCCCCAAATGGACAGTTTCCTGCTGTGGGGCAGGCTGAGTCCTCTAGTCCTGCAGAGGTGAGCCCAATCCCTGCTGCCTTGGAGGCAGGCAAACAGGGAGGGACCCTCAGCAGAAGACCCAGGGTTAGGTTTGGCCTCAAGAGACAGCAGGTCCGAACTGCCCAGTGCTCAGAGAACTCCCAGGCTGAATGAGATGAGGGCACAAGGGCAGGTGAGTGTGAGCCTTGGAATTTCATCCAGAAGGGCCCACAAAGGTCGGGGTTCACCAGAAGGGGCTCTCAGGGGTGCCCCAATTCTCTTGCCCTGAATGTTGTGTTGTGCCCCAAAATGGTACAGTTTACTGTGGGCTGCAGGCTGAGTCCTACGGTGGGGCTTGGGTGTTTCCAATCCCCTAGAGTGGGGTGCCAGGACCCTGGGGAGGGACCCTTCTGTGGCCAACCTAGGGTAAGGGTTAGGGTCCAGAAGCCTGGCAGGGACAATCTGCAGGCTGTGCAGCGAGATCTGTGGAGGGCTGAGAGGAGGCCATGGGGGAGGTTGAGCATGGGCCTCAGGGTTGGTGCACGGGGGGCTGCCAAAAGTGGGGATGGGCTCCGTGGGCCTCCCCAAGTTCTCGTGCCCTGTAGGCTCCGTAGAGCCCCAAGGGGCATGGTTTCCTGTCGGGTGGCAAGCTGAGTCCTGCGGGGGGGGGCACAGGTATCCCAGTTCCCCGGGGCTGCAGTGTAAGCCTTCTGGGGAGGCCCCCACACTCACAGCCGACCTAGGGCCAGGGTTAGGCCCCAGGGGCCCCGCAGGCCCAATCTGCTGGCTGTATGGCGAGCTACACGAGCTGAGGTGATGGTGTGGGGAGGGTGAGCGTGGGCCTCAGGGTTGGGGTGCGTGAGGCCGCCGAAGTTCGCTGGTGGCTCAGGAAGCTCCTCCTGGTTCTCCCGCCCTGAATGCTCTATGGCCTCCCAAGGTGCAGGGTTTCCTGCACGGTGGCAGACTGAGTCCTGCTGTGGGGCTCAGGTGTCACGAATCCCCGCAGCTGTGGCTCCAGGCTCCTGGGGAGGGGCCCCTCCACAGATGAACTAGGGTTAGGGTTGGGGCCCAGGAACCCCGCAGGCCAGATCTGCCCACTATGTGACAAGCTCAGCTGTGGGCTGAGGTGAGGGTTCAGGGTGGGGTGAGCATGGGCTTCAAGGTTGGGTTTAGGGATCGCCGAAGTTCGCCGGGGGCTCTGGGGGCCCTCCTGGTTTTCCCGCCCTGAATGCTCTACAGCCTCCCAAGGGGCACGGTTTCCTGCGGGCTGGCAGGCTTTGTCCTGCAGTGGGGCTCAGGTGTCCCCAGTCCCTGGGGCTGTGGCACCGGGCCCCAGGGGAGGGGCCCTACCCAGCCGACCTAGGGTCAGGTCTAGGCACCAGGAAACCGGCAGGCCTGATCTGCTGGCTCTGCGACGAGCTCGGTGGCAAGCTGAAGGGAAGGCGTGGGGCGGGATGAGCGTGGGCCTCAGGGTTGGGGTGTAGGGGGCCGCCGAGGATCACTGGGTGCTCAGGGGGGCCCTACCAGTTCTCCTGCACGGTATGCTCTGTGGCGCCCCAAGGGGCATGGTTTCCTGAGGGGTGGCAGGCTGAATCCCGTGGTGGGGCTCATGTGTACCCAATCCCCGGGGTTAGGTTACGGATTAGGGTATGGGTTAAGGTTAGTGTATGGGTTACGGTTAGGGTATGGGTGAGTGTAGGGGTTAGTGTTAGGGTAAGGAGAGGGTACAGGGTAGGGTTGGGTTTAGGGGTTACAGGTTAGAGGTTATGGGTTAGGGTACAGATTAGGGTTTAGGGTACGGGTTAGGGTTTAGGGTTTGGGTTTAGGGTTAGGGTTAGGGTTGGAGTACGGCTTAGGTTTAGGGTATGGGTTAGGGTTAGGGTACGGGTTAGGGTACGCATTAGGGTACGGTTTAGGGTACGGGTTAGGGTACAGTTTAGGGAAAGTGTTGGTGTAGGGAAATGGGTACAGTTTAGGGTACAGGTTAGGGTTAGGGTACGGGTTAGGGTTAGGGTACAGTTTAGGGTTATGGTACAGGTTAGGTTACGGTTTAGGGTTAGGGTGAGGGTACGGGTTAGGGATCGGGTTAGGGATAGGTATAGGGTATGGTTTAGGGTTAGGGTATGGGTTAGGGTACGGGTTAGGGTACAGGTTAGGTTTAGGTATGGGTTAGGGTATGGGTTAGGGTCTGGGTTAGGGATAGGGTACGGGTTAGGGTTTGGGTTAGGGTACGGGTTATAGTATGGGTTAAGGTTAAGGTAAAGGTACTGGTTAGGGGTAGGGTACGGGTTACAGTTTAGGGTTTAGGGTTATGGTTAGGGTATGGGTTAGGGTTAGGATACGGTTAGGGTTAGGGTACAGGTTATGGTATGAGTTATGGTATGGGTTAGGGTCAGGGTTTAGGGTTTAGGGTTAAGGTTATAGTACGGGTTAGGGTACTTGTTAGGGTTACGGTTAGGTTTAGGGTACAGTTTAAGTTACGGGTTAAGGTACAGTTTAAGGTTAGGATTACAGTACGGCTTAGGGTATGGGTTAGAGTACATGTTAGGGTTACGGTTAGGGTTAAGGTACAGGTTAGGGTTAGGGTTAGGGTACGGGTTAGAGTTAGGGTTAGAGTACGGGTTAGGGTACGGGTTAGGGTTAGGTTTAGGGATAGGTTACGGGTTAGGGGTAGGGTTAGCTGAAGGGGTAGGTTTAGGGGTAGGGTTAGGGGTATGGTTGGGGTCGGGGTAGGGTTAGGGTTTAGGGTTAGGGTTTGGGGTTAGTGGTTAATGTTAGGGTTTAGTGTTTAGGGTTCCGGGATTAGGGTTAGGGGTTAGGTTTTGGGGTTTAGTGTTAATGTTAGGGTTTAGGGTTAAGGATTAGGGTTTAGGGTTAGGTTTATGGTAGGGTTAGGGTTAGGGTTAGGATTAGGAGTTAAGGTTTAGGGTTTAAAGTTAGGGGTTAGGATTAGGGTTAGGGTTAGACCCCAGCAGGCCAGCAGGACCGATGCGCCGGTTGTGCGGCGAGCAGAGGAGGGGGCCGAGGTGAGGGCGCTAGCGATCGGGATTATGGTATCCAGCGTTTTGGCTCATGGGGCCTTTGAATGTCGCTAGAGACTCGGAGGGCCCTGCCCGTTCTCCTGCCCTGAATGACCGGCGGCGCCCCTAGCGGCCCGCGTGGTGGCGGGGTGGCAGTGAGAGTCTGGCATTGCGGTTGGGGATACCCAATGCCATGTGTTGCAGTGCAAGGCCCTTTGGGAGGGGCCCCTCTGGGGCCGTCCTAGGGTTAGTGTTAGCATCCAGGAGTCCAGCAGGCATGATCCGCCAGCTGTGCAGTAGAGGAGGGCCAGGCTGAAGTGAGGGTGCCACCGAGCTGGAGTGTGGGCCCAAGCATTTTGGCGAGGGGGGCTTGGAAGGTCGCTGGGGTTTGGAGGGCCCTGCCGGTTCTCCCTCCCTGAATGGCCAGCGGTGCCCCTAGTGGCCCGGTGGGTGGCAGGGCGGCATGGTTAGTACATTGCTGGGGCTCGTGGGTCCCCAATCCCTGGCGTTGCTGCACCAGTCCCCTTGGGAGGTTCCCCTCGGGGGCCAACCTAGGGTTAGGGTTTGCCCCCAGGAGGCTGGAAGGCCCGATCTGCTGGCTGTGTGAGGAGTGGAGTTGCGGGCCGAGTTGAGGGCGATGGCGAGTGGGAGCTTGGTCCCCAGCACTTTGGAGCCCTGGGCCTTCGAATGTTGCCATGGCTCATAGTGCCCTGCCCATTCTCCTGCCCTGAATAAGCAGCTGCGAACCTAGCGTATCCGTTGGTGGTGGGGCGGCAGGGTGAGTCCCGCACTGCGGCTCCGGAATCCCCAATCCCCAGCATTGCGGCACCAGGCCCCTTGGAAGGGGCTCCTCCTGGGCTGACCTAGGGTTAGAGTTAGCTCCCAGGAGGCCAGCAGGCCCAATCCTCTGGCTGGGCAACGAGAGGTGGGAAGGCCGAGGTAAAGGCCCTGGCAAGCGGGAGCATGGGCCCCTGCATTTTGGCGCAGGAGGCTTCAAATGTCGCTGGTTTCTCCAGGGCCCTGACTGTTCTACCACCCTGAATGACCGGCAGCGCCCCTAGCGGCCCGGGTGGTGACAGTGTGGCAGGTTGAGTCAGGCTCTGGGGCTCTGAGTCACCAATCCCAAGCGTTGCAGAGCCAGGCCCCTTGGGATGTGCCCCATGGGGTCGACCTAGGGTTTTGGTTAGCCCCCAGGAGCCTGGCAGGCACTATCCACTTGCTCCAGCAAGCGGAGGGGCGGGCCGAGGTGAGGGCGCTGGCGAGCAGGAGCGTGGGAGCCAACTTTTTTGAGTGGGGGGCCTTCGAAGGTTGCAGCGGAAATGGAAGGCCCTGCTAATTCTCCCACCTGAATGACCCACGGCGCCCCTAGCGGCCCGGGTGGCGGCAGGGCGACAGGTGAGTCCGGCGCTGGGGCTCGGGGGTCTCCAATCCACGGCGTTGCTGCACCAGGCTCCTTGGGAGGGTGCCCTCGGGGGCTGACCTAGGGTTAGTGTCAGACCCCAGGACGCCAGAGGGCTCAATCCGCCAGCTGTGCGGCGAAAGGAGTAGTGGGTCGAGGTGACGTCTCTGTGGAGCGGGAGTGTGGGCCCAAGCATTTTGGCGCGGGGGCCTTCGAATGTCTTTGGGGACTCGGCGGACCCTACCCATTCTCCTCCCTGAATGACCAGCGGCGCACCTAGCTGCCCTGGTGGCGGCGGGGCGGCAGGGTGAGTCAGGCGCTTTGGCTCTGGTATCTCCAATCCCCAGCGTTGCGGCGCCAGGCCCCTTGGGAGCGGCCCCTCGGTTGCCAACCTAGGGTTAGGTTTAGCCCCTAGGAGGTCGGCAGGCCCTATTCACAACCTGTGTGGATAGCGGAGTGGCGGACTGAGTTGAGGGCGCTGGTGAGCGGGAGTGTGGGCCCGGGCGTTTTGGCGCTGGGGGCCTTTGAAGGTCACCGTGTCTCGGAGGGCCCTGTCCTTTCTCCCTCCCTGAATAATGGCAGCACCCCAAGACCCCGGGTGGCAGCTGGGCGGCAAGGTGAGTCCAGCGCTGGGGCTCAGGGGTCCCCAATCCCTGGCGTTGTGGCCCAGGCCCATTGGGAGGGGCCACTCGGGGGCCAATCTAGGGTTGCAGTTAGCCCCCAGAAGGCCAGTGGACCCGATCAGCTGCTGTGCAACAAGTGGAGGGTTGCCCCTAGTTGAGGGCGCTGGCGAGCCTGAGCATGACCCCAAGCGTTTTAGCGCGGGGGGCCTTCGAAGGTCAGCGGGGGCTCGGAGGGCCCTGCTGTTTCTCCTACCCTGAATGAATGGCGGCGCCCCTAGGGGCCCGTGCGGGGCGGGGCGGCAGGGTGCATCTTTCGCTGGGGCTTGGGGGTCACCAATCCCCGGCATTGCAGCGCCAGGCCCCTTAGGAAGGGAACCTCAGGGACCGTCCTAGGGTTAGGGTTAGCGCCCAGGAGGCTGGCAGGCCAGATCCGCTGGCTGTGCAAGGAGCGGAGGTATGGGCCGAGCTGAGGGCGATGGCGAGCGAGAGCTTGGGCCCCAGGGTTTTGGCGCACTGGGCCTTGGAATGTTGCCATGGCTTGGAGGGCCTTGCCCCTTCTCCTGCCCTGAATAAACAGCGGCGCCCTAACGGCTCCTTTGGCAGTGGGGCGGGAGGGTGAGTCCCGTGCTGCAGCTCGGGGTCCCCATCCTCAGTGTTGCGACGCCAGGCCCCTTGGGAGGGGCCCCTCGGGGGTCAACTTAGGGTTCGGTTTAGCCCCCAGGAGGCTGGCAGGCCCTATTCGTAACCTGTGTGGAGAGTGAAGTGGCGGACCGAGTTGAGGGCGCTGGTGATTGGGAGCGTGGGCCTGGGCGTTTTGGCGCGGGAGGCCTTCGAAGGTCACCGTGTCTTGGAGGGCCCTGCCTGTTCTCCCGCCCTGAATGAACGGCAGCACCCCAAGCCCCCGGATGGTGGCTGGGCAACAGGGTGAGTCAGGTGCTGAGGCTCGGGTTCCCCATTCCCCGGCGTTGCGGCACCAGGCCCCTTGGGAGGGGCCCTCGGGGGTCTATCTAGGGTTACGGTTAGCCCCCAGGAAGCCAGTGGACCCGATCAGCGGCTGTCCAGCACGCGGAGGGTTGGGCTGAGGTGAGGGCGCTGGCGAGACTGAGCATGAGCCCAAGTGTTTTAGTGCGGGGGGTCTTCGAAAGTCGGTGGGGACGCGGAAGGACCTGCCCGTTCTCCTGCTCTGAATGACTGGAGGGGCCCCTAGAGGCTCCGGGGCCAGAAGGGAAGCAGTTTGAGACCGGCACCTGGGTTGGGGTTCCCATTCCCGGCGTTGCGGCTCAAGGCCACTTGGGAAGGGCCCCTCCATGGCCGACCTACAGTTAGGGTTAGCCCCCAGGAGCCCAGCAGGCCCGATACATCACCTGCGCATCGAGCGGAGAGTTGGGCCGAGGTGAGGATACTGGTGAACCGGAGCCAGGGCCCAAGGGTTTTGGTTCCGGGCGCCTTTGAAGGTGGGCGGGTGTTCGGAGGGACCTGCCAGTTCTCCCAGCCAGAATGAATGGCGGCGCCCCTAGTGGCCCGTGTGGGGCGGGGCGGCGGCGTGTGTCCGGCCCTGGGGCTTGGGGGTCCGCAATCCCTGGCGTTGCGGCGCCAGGCCCCTTAGGAAGGGATCCTCAGGGGCCGTCCTAGGGTTAGGGTTAGCGCCCAGGAGGCCTGCAGGCCCGAGTTGCTGGCTGTGCGAGGAGCGGAGGTGCGGGCCGAGTTGAGGGTGCTGGTGAACGTGAGCGTGGGCCCAAGCGTTTTGATTTGGGGCGCCTTCAAGCATAGACGGGGGTTCAGAGGGCCCTGCCCGCTCTCCCACCCTGAATGAATGGCGGCGCCCCTAGCGGCTCGGGTGGGGAGGGGCGACAGGGTGCTTATGGCGCTGGGGCTTGGGGCTCCTCAATCCCCGGCGATGTGGCGCCAGGCCCCTTGGGAGAGACCCCTCGGGGGCAACCTAGGGTTAGGTTTAGCCCCCAGGAGGCCGGCAGGCCCTATTCGCCAGCTGTGTGGAGAGTGGAGTGGCGGACGGAGGTGAGGGCGCTGGTGAGTGGGAGGGTGGGTCTGCCGTTTTTGCACGGGGGGGCCTTCGAAGATCCCCGTGTCTCGGAGGGCCCTGCCTGTTCTCCCGCCCTGAATGATCGGCAACACCCCAAGCCCCTGGGTGGCGGCTGGGCGGCAGGGTGAGTCAGGTGCTGAGGTTCGGGGTCCCCAATCACCGGCGTTGCTGCGCCGAGCCCCTTGGGAGTGGACCTTTGGGGATGGATCTAGGGTTATGGTTAGCCCCCCCGGAGGCCGGTGGGCCCGATCAGCGGCTGTGCGGCAGCGGAGGGTTGGGACGAGGTGAGGGCACTGGCGAGACTGAGCATGAGCCCAAGCTTTTTAGTGCGGGGGGCCTTCGAAGGTCGGCGGGGTCTCGGAGGGACCTGCCCGTTCACCCGCTCTGAATGACCGGCGGGGCCCCTAGCGGGGCAGGGTGAGTCCAGCACTTGGGCTCGGGGTCCCCATCCCCGGCGTTGCGGCGCCAGGCCACTTGGGAAGGGCCCCTCGGGGGGCCGACCTACAGTTAGGGTTAGCCCCCAGGAGGCCGGCAGGCCCGATACACCACCTGTGCGTCGAGCGGAGAGTTGGGCCGAGGTGAGGGTGCTGGTGAACATGAGCCTGGGCCCAATCGTTTTGGATCGGGGCGCCTTCGAAGGTCGGCGGGGGTTCGGAAGGCCCTGGCAGTTCTCCCACCCTGAATGAATGGCGGCGCCCCTAGCGGCCCGTGTGAGGCGGGGCGCCAGGGTGCATCCGGCACTGGGTCCTGGGGGTCCCCAATCCCTGGCGTTGCGATGCCAGGCACCTTGGGAAGGGCCCCTTGGGGGCCGACCTATGATTAGGGTTAGCTCCCAGGAGGCCGGCAGGCTCTGGGCCTTCGAATGTTGCCATGGTTCGAAGGGCCCTGCCCATTCTCCTGCCCTGATTAAGCAGCGGCGCCCTTAGTGGCTCCGTTGGTGGTGGGGCGGCAGGGGGAGTCCCACGCTGTGGCTCGGGGATCCCCAATCCCCAGCGTTGAGGGGCCAGGCCCCTTGGGAGGGGCTCGTAGGGGGCCGACCTAGGGTTAGAGTTAGCACCCAGGAGGCGGCAGGCCCAATCCTCTGGCTGGGAGGCGAGAGGTGCGCGGGCCGATGTAAAGGCTCTGAGGAGCGGGAGCGTGGGCCCCTGCATTTTGGTGGGAGGCTTCAAATGTCGCCCGTTTCTCCAGGGCCCCGTCCTTTCTCCCACCCTGAATGACCGTCGGCGCCCCTAGCGGCCCGGGTGGCGACAGTGCGGCAGGGTGAGTCAGGTTCTGGGGCTCTGAGTCACCAATCCCCAGCGTTGCAGAGCCACGCCCCTTGGGATGTGCCCCACGGGGCCGACCTAGGGTTTTGTTTAGCCCCAGGAGCTTGGCAGGCCCTATCCACCGGCTCTGAATCAAGTGGAGGGGCGGGCCGAGGTGAGGGCGCTGGGAGCAGGAGCATGGGAGCCAAGGTTTTTGCGTGGGGGGCCTTCGAAGGTCAGCGGGGGCTCAGAGGTCCCTGCCCATTCTCCTGTCCTGATTGACTGGTGGTCTCCTAGCGGCTTGGGTGGCTGAAGGGCAGCAGGGCGAGTCCAGCACTTGGGCACGGGGTCCCCATCCCCAATGTTGCGTCTCCAGGACCCTTGGGAAGGGCCCCTCGGGGGCCGACCTATGGTGAGGGTTAGACCCCAGGAGCCCCGCAGGCCCCATACATCACTTGCGCATCGAGCGGAGACTTGGGCCGAGGTGAGGGTGCTGGTGAACGTGAGCCAGGTCCCAAGGGTTTTGGTTCCGGGCGCCTTTGAAGGTCGGTGGGGGTTCGGAGGGCCCTGGCAGTTCTCCCACCCTGAATGAATGGCGGCGCCCCTAGCGGCCCATGTGGGGCGGGGCGGCAGCATGCGTCATGCGCTGGGGCTTGGGGGTCCGCAATCCCCGGCGTTGCGGCGCCAGGCCCCTTAGGAAGGGATCCTCAGGGGCTGTCCTAGGGTTAGGGTTAGCGCGCAGGAGGCCGGCAGGCCCGAGTCGCCGGCTGTGCGAGGAGCGGAGGTGCGGGCTGAGTTGAGGGTGCTGGTGAACGTGAGCGTGGGCCCAAGCGTTTTGATTCGGGGCACCTTTGAGCATAGAGGGGGGTTCGGAGGGCCCTGCCCGCTCTCCCACCCTGAATGAATGGCGGCGCCCCTAGCGGCTCGGGTGGGGAGGGGCGACAGGGTGCATCCGGTGCCGGGGCTTGGGGGTCCCCAATCCCCAGCGATGCGGCGCCAGGCCCCTTGGGAGAGGCCCCTCGGGGGCAACCTAGGGTTAGGTTTAGCCCCCAGGAGGCCGGCAGGCCCTATTTGCCAGCTGTGTGGAGAGTGGAGTGGCGGATGGAGGTGAGGGCACTGGTGAGTGGGAAGGTGGGTCTGCCGTTTTTGCGTGGGGGGGCCTTCGAAGGTCGCCGTGTCTCGGAGGGCCCTGCCTGTTCTCCTGCCCTGAATAAGCAGCAGCGCCCTTAGCGGCCCGGGTGGAGGTGGGGCGGCAGGATGAGTCTGGTGCAGGGGATCGGGGGTCCCCAATCCCCTGCGTTGTGGCGCCAGGCACTTGGAAGGGGTTCTTTAGGGGCCGACCGAGGCTTATTGTTAGCCCAAAGGAGGCCGACAGGCCCAATCTGCCAACTGTGCGGCGAGCAGATGGGCGGGCTGAGATGAGGGCGCTGTGGAACGGGAATGTGGGCCTAAGAATTTTGGTGCTAGGGGCCTTCGAAGGTCGCCAGGGGCTCGGAGGGCCCTGCCCGTTCTCCCTCCCTGAATGACCGGCGGCGCCCCTACCAGCCCGGTTGGTGGTGGGGAAGCAGGGTGAGTCCAGCTCTGGGGCTTGGGTGTCAGCAATCCCAGTCGTTGTGGTGCCAGACCCCATTGGACGGGCCCCTTGGGGGCCGACCTAGGGTTAGGGTTAGCCCCCAGGAGGCCAGCAGGCCCGATCCTCTAGCTGTGCGGCGAGTGGAGGGGCGGGTTGAGGTAAGGGCACTGGCGAGCGAGAGCGTGGGTCGAAGCGTTTTGTCGCGGGGGCCTTCAAAGGTCTTCCGGGGTCAGAGGACCCTACCCGTTCTCCCGCACTGAATGACCTGCGCCTCCCCTAGCGGCCCGGGTGGTGGGGGGGCGGTAGGGTGAGTCCGGCGCTTGGGCTCGGGAGTCCCCAATCCCCAGCGTTGCAGCACCAGGCCCCTTGGGATGGGCCCCTAGGGGGCCTACCTAGGGTTAGGGTTAGCCCTCAGGAGGCTGGGAGCCCCGATCCTCTGGCTGTGCGGCGAGTGGAGGGGCAGGCTGAGGTAAGGGCGATGGTGAATGGGAGCGTGGTCCCAAGCGCTTTGGTGCGGGGGGCCTTCGAAGGTCTCCGGGGGCTCGGAGGGCCCTGCCGGTGCTCCCGCCCCGAATGACCGGCGGCTCCCCTAGGGGCCCGGGAGGCGGCGGGTCAGCAGGGTGAGTCTGGCGCTGGGGATCGGGGGTCCCGAATCCCCGGCATTGTGGCGATCGTCCCCTTGAGATGGGCCCCTCGACAGCCGACCTCGTGATAGGGTTAGCCCCCAGGAGGGCGGCAGGCCTGATCCGCCGGCTGTGCGGCGAGCGAAGCGGGGGGCCGAGGTCAGGATGCTCCTGAGCGAGAGGGTGGGCCCAAGCGTTTTGGCGAGGGGGGCCTTCGAATGTCGCCGGGGGCTCGGAGGGCCCTGCCCGTTCTTCCGCCCTGAATGACCGGCTGCACCCCTAGGGGCCCGGATGGCGGCGGGGCGGCAGGGTGAGTCCGGCGCTGCGGCTCGGGGCTCCCCAATCCCCGGCGTTGCGGTGCCAGGCCCCTTGGCAGGGGCCCCTCGGTTGCTGACCTAGGGTTACGGTTAGCCCCCAGGAGGCCGGCAGGCCCAATCCGCCAGCTGTGCAGGAGCAGAGGGGCAGGCCTAGGTGAGGGCGCTGGCGAGCGGGAGCGTGGGCCCAAGCGTTTTGCCGCGGGGGGCCATCCATGGCCGCCAGTGGCTCGGAGGGCCCTGTCCGTTGTTCAGCCCTGAATGACCGACTGCGCTCCTAGCGGCCCGGGTGACGGCGGGGCGGCAGGGTGAGTCCGGTGCTGAGGCTTGGGGGTCCTGAATCTCTGGCCTGCGAGCCAGGCCCCTTGGGAGGGGCCCCTCGGGAGCTGACCTAGGGTTAGGGTTAGCTCCCAGGAGTCCGGCAGGCTGGATCTGCCAGCTGTGCAGTGAGCAGAGGGGCGGGCCGAGGCGAGGGTGCTGGCAAGTGGGAGCATGGGCCCAAGCGTTTTGGCGCAGGGGGCCTTCGAAGGTCGCCGTAGGCTCAGAGGGCCCTGCTCTTCTCCCACCCTGACTGACCAGCAGCGGCCCTAGAGGCCCGGGTGGTGGTGGGGTGGCAATGTGAGTCCGGCGCTGCGGCTCGGGGGTCACCAATCTCCGGCGTTCCGGCGCCAAGCCCCTTGGGAGGTACGCCTCGGGGGCTGACCTAGGGTTAGGGTTAGACCTCAGGAGGCCGGCAGGCCCGAAACACCAGCTGTGCGGCGAGCAGATGGTCTGGCCGAGGTGAGGGCACTGGCGAGCAGGAGCGTGGGCCCAAGCGTTTTGGATGGGGGGCTTTCGAAGGTCGCCGCAGGCTCGGAGGGCCCTGCCCATTCTCCTGCCCTGAATGACCAGCGGCACCCCTAGCGGCCCGGGTGGCGGCGGGGCAGCAGGGTGAGTCCGGTGCAGGGGATCAGGGGTCCCTAATAACCGGCATTGCAGCACCAGGCCCCTTGGGACGGGCCCCTCGGGGGCCCACCTAGGGTTAGGCTTAGCCCCCAGGAGGCTGGCAGGCTTTTTCCACCCATTTGCGGTGAATGGAGGTGTGGGTCGAGGTGAGGTAGCTGGTGAGCGGGAGCATGGGCCAGAGCATTTTTGCTTTGGCTCGGGGTGCTTTCGAAGGTTGCAGTTGGCTCGGAGGGTCCTGCCCGTTCTGTCGCCCTGAAGGCCTGGCGACGCCCCTAGCACCCCCATGTGGCAGTGAGGTGGCAGGGTGCATCCGGCGCTGGGACATGGGGGTCCCCAATCCCTGGCATGCTGCGCCAGGCCACTTGGGAGGGGCCCCTCGGGGGCGACCTAGGGATAGGGTTAGCCCCCAGGAAGCCAGCAGGCCCGATCCGCCAGCTCTGCCGTGAGAGCAGGGGTGGGCCGAAGTTAGGGCACTGGCGAGCAGGGGCGTGGGAGCCAGAGTTTTTGCGCGGGGGGCCTTCGAGTTTGCAGGGGCCTCGGAGGGCCCTGCCCGTTCTCCCTCCTTGAATGACCCGCGGTGCCCCTAGCGGACCGGGGTGGCGGCGGGGCGGTATGTTGCGTACGGCGGTGGGGCTTGGGGGTCCCCAATTCCCAGCGTGGCGGCTCCAGGCACTTGGGAGGGGTCCCTCAGGGCTGACCTAGGCTTAGTGTTAGCCCAAAGGAGGCCGACAGGCCCGATCCGCCAGCTGTGCGGCGAGCAGAGTGGCGGGCCGAGGTGAGGGCGCTGGCGAGTGGGAGCGTGGGCCCAAGCGTTTTGGCACGGGGGGCCCTCATAGGTCGCCGGGGGCTCAGAGATCCCTGCCCCTTATCTCGCCCTGAATGACCGGCTGCGCCCCTAGCAGCCTGGTTCGCGACGGGGCGGGAGGGTGAGTCCGGCGCTGGTGCTCAGGGGTCCCCAAGCCCCAGCCTGGTGGTGCCAGGACCCTTGGGAAGGGCTCAACAGGGGCTGACGTAGGGATTGGGTTAGCCGCCAGGAGGCCGGCAGGTCCGATCCGCTGGCTGTGCGGCGTGCGGATAGGCTGACCGAGGTGAGCGTGCTGGTGAGCAGGAGCGTGGGCCTAAGCGTTTTGGCGTGGGGGCCTTCGATGGTCACCGGGGGCTCGGAGGGCCCTGCCCGTTCTCCCGCCCTGAATGACCGGCAGCGCCCATAGCGGCCAGGGTGGCGGCGGGGCGGCAGGGTAAGTCCAGAGCTGGGGCTCGTGGGTCCCCAATCCCCTGCATGGTGGCGCCAGGCACTTGGAAGGGGTTCTTCAGGGACCGACCGAGGCTTATTGTTAGCCCAAAGGAGGCCGACAGGCCCGATCTGCCAACTGTTCTGCGAGCGGAGTGACAGGCCGAAGTGAGGGCGCTGTCGAGTGGGAGCATGGGCCCAAGCGTTTTGGCGCGGGGGCCTTTGTAGGTTGCTCGGGGCTCGGAGATCCCTGCCCGTTATCTCGCCCTGAATGACCGGCTGTGCCCCTACCGGCCCAGGTCGCGGCGGGGCGGCAGGGTGAGTCTGGCGCTGGTGCTCAGGGGTCCCCATACCCCGGCCTGGTGTTGCGAGGACCCTTGGGAGGGGCTCCACAGGGGCTGACGTAGGGTTTGGGTTAGCTGCCAGGAGGCCGGCAGGTCCGATCCGCCTGCTGTGCGTGAGCAGAGGGGTAGGCTGAGGTAATGGCTCTGGCGAGCAGGAGCGTAGGCCCAAGCATTTTGGCATGGGGGGCCTTTGAAGGTCTCCAGGTGCTCGGAGGGCCCTACACGTTCTCCTGCCCTGAATGACTGGCCGCGCCCATAGCGGCCCGGGCGCCGGCGGGGCGGCAGGTTGAGTCCGGTGCTGGGGCTCGGGGGTCCCCAATCCCCACATTGTGGCTCCAGGCCCCTTGGGAGGGTCTCCTCGGGGGCCTCCCAAGGTGAGGGTTTCCCCAGGAGGCCGGCAGGCCCGATCCGCTGCCTGTGAAGCGAGCAGAGGAACACGCCGAGTTGTGCGTGCTGGCGAGGGGAAGCGGGCCCAAGATTTTTGGCTCGGGGGCCTTCGATGGTCGCCGGGACTCAGAAGGCCCTGCCCGTTCTCCCGCCCTGAATGAACGGCCGCGCCCCTAGCGGCCAGGGTGGTGGCGGGGCGGCAGGGTGAGTGCTGGCTGGGGCTCGGCGGTCCTCAATCCCAGGCGTTGCGGTGATAGGCCCCTTGGGATGGGTCCCTCGGGGTCCGACCTAGGGTTTGAGTTAGCACCCAGGAGGCTGGCAGGACCGATCCACTGGCTCTGTGACGAGCGGAGGGGTGGTTCGAGATGAGCACGCTGGAGAGCAGGGCTGTGGGACCAGGCACATTGGCACGGGGGGCCTTCGAAGGTCGCCAGGGGCTCAGAAGGCCCTGCCTGTTCTCCCGCCCTGAATGAACGGTGGCGTCCCTAGCAGCCTGGGTGGCGGCGGGGCAGCAGGGTGAGTCCGGTGCTGGGGCTCGGGAGTCTCCAATCCCTGGTGTGGCGATGCCTGGCCCCATGCGAGGGGCTCCTCGGGGGCCGACCTGTGGTTAGGGTTAGCCCCCAGGAGGCTGGCACTCCTGATTCATCAGCGCTGTGACTTCAGTGGGGGTGGGCCGAGGTGAGGGCGCTGGCGAGCAGGATCGTGGGCCCAGGAGTTTTGGCGCGGGTGGCCTTTGAAGGTAGCCGGGGGCTCTGAGGGCCCTGCCCGTTCTCCCACCCTTAATGACTGGCTGCGCCCCTAGCAGCCTGGGTGGACGCGGGGCTGCAGGGTGAGTCTGGAGCTGGGGCTCAGGTATCCCCAATCCCCACGTTGTGGTGCCAGGACCCTTGGGAGGGGCTCCTTGGGGGCCTACCTAGGTTTAGGATTAACCCCCAGGAGGCCGGCAGGCCCAGTCCGCCCGTTGGGCGGTGAGCGGAGGGGTGGGCTGAGGTGAGGGCGCTGGCGAGCATGAGCGTGGACCCACGCGTTTTGGCACGGGGGCCTTCGAAGGTCGCCGGGGGCTCGGAGGACCCTGCGTGTTCTCCCGCCCTAAATGACCAGCAGCACCCCTAGCAGCCCGGGTGGTGGCGGGATGGCAGGGTAATTAATGCGCTGGGGCTTAAGGGTCCCCAATCACCGGCGTGGCGGTGCCAGGCCCCTTGGGAAGGGCCCCTTGTGAGCAGACCTAGGGTTAGGGTTAGTCCCCAGGAGGGCTGCAGGCCCATTCCGCCTGCTGTGCGTGAGCACAGGGGTGGGCTGAGGTAAGGGCTCTGGCGAGCGGGAGCGTAGGCCCAAGCGTTTTGGCACAGGGGGCCTTTGAAGGTCTCCAGGGGCTCGGAGGGCCCTACACGTTCTCCCACCCTGAATAACCGGCCGTGCCCATAGCGGCCCGGACGCCGGCGGTGTGGCAGGGTGAGTCTGGTGCTGGGGCTCGGGGGTCCCCAATCCCCACGTTGTGGCACCGGGCCCCTTGGGAGAGTCTCCTTGGGGGCCTCCCAAGGTGAGGGTTTCCCCAGGAGGCCGGCAGGCCTGATCCACCGGCTGGGAAGTGAGCGGAGGAACAGGCCGAGATGTGGGTGCTGGCGAGCAGGAGCGTGGGCCCAAGCGTTTTGGCTTGGGGGGCCTTCGATGGTCACCAGGGCTCGGAAAGCCCTGCCAGTTCTCCTGCCCTGAAGGACCGGCCGCGCTCCTAGCGGCCCTGGTGGTGGCGGGGCAGCAGGGTGAGTCCTGGCTGGGGCTCAGGGGTCCTCAATCCCAGGTGTTGTGGAGTTAGGCCCCTTGGGATGGGTCCCTCGGGGTCCGACCTAGGGTTTGAGTTAGCCCCCAGGAGGTCGGCAGGACCGATCCGTGGGTTGTGTGGGGAGCGGAGGGGCGGGCGGAGGTGAGGGCGCTGGCGAGTGGGAGCGAGGGCCCAAGCGTTTTGGCGCGATGGGCCTTGGAAGTAGGTCGGGGGCTTGCAGGTCCCTGCCCGTTCTCCCGCACTGAATGTTCTTCGGCGCCCATAGCGGCCCGTGTGGCGGCGGGGCGGAAGGGTGAGTCAGGCACTAGGGCTCGGGGGTTCCCAATCCCCGGAGTTGCGGCACCAGGCCCCTTGGGAGGGACCCTTTGGGGGCCGACCTAGGGTTAGTGTTAGCCCCCAGAAGGCCGGCAGGCCTCATCAGCTGGTTGTGTGGGGAGCGGAGGGGCGGGCCGAGGTGAGGGCGCTGGGAGCGGGAAGGTGGGCCCAAGCGTTTTAGCGCGGGAGGTCTTCGAAGGTCGCCGGGGGCTCAGAGGTCCCTACCCTTTCTCCCTTCTTGAATGACCGGCGGCGCCCCTACCGGCAAGGTGGTGGAGGGGCGGCAGGGAGAGTCTGGCGATGGGGCTCAGGTGTCCCCAATCCCCGGTGTTGCAGTGCAAGGCCCCTTGGCAGGGGCCCCTCGTGGGCCAACCAAGTGTTACGTTTAGCCCCCAGGATGCCGGCAGGCCTGATCTGCTGGCTGTGCGGCGAGCGGAGGGGCGGGCTGAGATATGGGCGCTGGGAGCGGGAGCGTGGGCCCAAGCGTTTTCGCAAGTGGGTCCTTCAAAGGTCGCCAGGGGCTCGAAAGGCTCTGCCTGTTCTTCCGCACTGAATGACCGGTGGTGCCCTTAGCGGCTCGGGTGGCATCTGGGCGGCAGGGTGAGTCCGGCGCTGGAGCTCGGGGGTCCCCAATTCCCGGTGTTGCGGCGCCAGACCCCTTGGGAAGGCCCCCTCGGGGGTTGACATAGGGTTAGGGTTACCCCCAGGAGGCCCGTAGGCCCTATCTGCTGGCTGTGTGGCGAGAGGAGGGTCAGGCTGAGATGAGGGCACTGGGGAGCAGGAAATGTGGGCCCTAGCATTTTGGCGCGAGGGGCCTTCGAAGGTCTCCAGGGGCTCGGAGGGCACTGCCCGTTCTCCTGCCCTGAATGACCGACGACGCCCCTTGTGGCCTGGTTGGCAGCGGGGCGGCAGGGAGAGTATGGCGCTGGGGCTCGGGAGTCCCCAATCCCCGGATTTGCAGTGCCAGGGCCCTTGGGAGGTTCCCCTTGGGGACAGACCTAGGGTTAGGGTTACCCCCGAGAGGCTGGCAGGCCTGATCCGCTGGCTGTGCGGCGAGTGGGAGGCGGGCCAAGATGAGGGCGCTGGGGAGCTGGAACATGGGCCCAAGCGTTTTGGCGCGAGTGGCCTTCAAAGGTCGCCGGGGGCTAAGAGGGCCCTGCCCATTCTCCCTCCCTGAAAGACCGGCAGCGCCCCTACCGGCCTGGTTGGCGGCGGGGCAGCAGGGTGAGTCCAGCACTGGGGCTGGGGGGTCCACAATCCCCGGCATTGTGGTGCCAGGTGCCATGGGAGGAACCCCTCGTGGGCCCACGTAGGGTTAGGGTCAGCCCCCAGGAGGCCGGCAGGCCTGATCAGCCAGCTTTGCAGCTAGCGGAGGGGCAGGCAGAGGTGAGGGCGCTTACAAGTGGGAGCGTGGGTGCAAGCGTTTTGATGCGGGGTGCCTTCGAAGGTCACCCATGGCTTGGAGGGCCCTGCCTGTTCTCATGCCCTGAATGACCCGCAGTGCAGCTAGCGGCCCAGGTGGCGGCGGGGCGGCACCGTGAGTCCGGCGCTGGGGCTCGGGTGTCAGCAATCATAGGCATTGTGGCGCCAGTCCCCATCGGACGGGCCCCTCGGGGGCCGACCTAGGGTTAGGGTTAGCCCTCAGGAGGCTGGCAGGCCAGATCCGCCAGCTGTGCAGCGAGTGGAGGGGCGGGCCTAGGTAAGGGCGCTGGAGAGCGAGAGCATGGGCTGAAGCGTTTTGTCTCAGGGAGCTTTCAAAGGTCGCCAGGGTCTTGGAGGGCCCTACACATTCTCTCCCCTGAAACACTGGCGGCGCCCCTAGCAGCCCGGGTTCCTGCAGGGCAGCAAGGTGACTCCGGCGCTGGGCTCCAGGGTCCCCAATCCCCTGCGTTGTGGCGCAAGGCCCCTTGGGAGGGGCCAGTCGGGGGTCCACCTAGGGTTAGGGTTAGTCCCCAGGAGGACGGCAAGCCCGGCGCTAAGTGGTTCTGGCAACATAACAAAAATGCCATACACTTACCTGTAAGAAATAACAGTGTACAGGAACCCTCTTAGACCTAACGTCATCCTTTCTGAATATGGAAGCCAGCCCCAAGGTGGTCGTGGAAGTCTGACGAAAGGGCTAAGCACTTTTCTCTGAGTCACCACACTATACAGGGAAAGACCAACGTACATCATCTTTCACGAGTAGGAAGCATTAATGAAAAGGTTCTGGATTCTCGAGGACTCTGACCCATCCTTATTGGTAATAAACAACTGTGTACAGGAAAACACCTTCAACTCTCATCAGCCTCCTCAATCCTGATTCCGATTCAACTTTGGGTGTGTAGGACTAGGGAAATGTCCACATCTTATTGCTAAGAAAGAACGATGTCAGGGTAATGCCCTTCAAGTCACATCAGCCTTCCTAAAGACGGAAGCAGGAATCAAGGTGGTTATGTTACCAGGAGGCAAGGAAGATGAGCATATAAGTGAGAAACAACAGTGGGCAGGACCTCTCTCCCAACGAACAGTATCTTTGCTTAATGTTGAATCCCTATGGTAAGTGGTTGTGGGCATTTGTGAGGTCAAAATCTTAAGTGTTTTGTAAAACCTCTTGGCCATTCACAGATGAGACTAAGGTAGTTGGGGACTCCTAGGCAGTGATTTGTCCACTGTCAAAAATATGAAAAGATAAAAGAGACAGATGAGGTCTCCTCAGGCATTGTCCTTTATCCTCATCCTCCATGAGAATGGCCATCTCTGGACAGTTCAGTGGCAGGGTCTCATTCACAGTGGGGGCATCTGTTCCTCACAGACATCAGGCAGGGAAATGGATTTGGTTCTCTGTGCCAGCCCAGCCACAGCTGAGTGTCACAGTACCCTCTCGTGGGCTCATAAGAGTTTCACTGTCACCAGGCAGGTCATTGTATTTCATAAACCACTGTGAGAGTTTGCAATTGCCTTCATCTGCAACCTCCTAGAGGCAAATGCAGGTCTCTGGTACCATGTGAAGGCATTGTGAGAAAGTGTCCTTTTGCTTAAGAAAAACATGGCTGGGGCTGCTGGCTGGCTCAGCCAGGTAAGCATGTGCCTTTGGCTCAGGTTATGATCCCAGGGTTCTGGGATCGAGCCCGGGCTCCCTGCTCAGCAGGAAAGGAGGTAGGGAAATAGCTTAGAACCCACAGAGAATGTGAATAAAGGGGAGTGAAATCGAACTTGGTCTGTGTTTGGCTTTAGGGATTGGAAGTTAGTTTTTTTCTCAATTGTGATTGTTCTTGAAACAGAAAAGCTGTATTGTTTTTTTTTTTACCTTTAATTTTTTTCTAATAATAATTTTTTATTATGATATGTTAGTCACTATACAGTATTTCCTTAGTTTTTGATGTAGTGTTCTGTAATTCATTATTCTCATATAACACCCAGTGCTCCATGCAATATGTACCTTCCTTAATACCCATCACTGGCCCATCCCAATCCCCCACCTTCTCCCCTCTGAAGCCCTCAGTTTGTTTCCCAGAGTCCATAGTCTCTCGTGGTTCATTCCCCCTTCTGTTTAGGGTCCATTGTTTAAAGGGACAGAAAGTGGAAGTTCACCAAATATAAGATCGAAATTTAATTGTTCGTTATAGATGCCGCCAAGTAGTTCCCAGACATTTCATTCTACTGTAGTAATTCATTATACCTGTGCAGGTGCACGTGGAAGACAATTGATGCATGCATAGTGTTAATAAAACAGGCCCCTCAGTAGTAGAATAATAGAGGATGCATATGTGTAAAATTATTCGACTACAGCTTCCATGCTTTCCCTTTGGTTCCTTATTATCTATGAAATTGGACAATTTTTGTTCTCTAGGCTTAAAACTCATTGTCAGTATTCAGAGTTTTTCAATGCTGATCTTCTCCTGTATAAGTTACCAAAAACCTAAAATATGTATGAACTTTAAAAAATGCTATATTGAAAATGACAGCAGGGAAGTTCCATTTTGTGAACATTGTGTCAATGGATCTCTATTTTGACATCAGTGTTCATTAGAAATGATGACATTTCATGTGAATATAAATATCAATGTGAAAAAGAAAAGGTAGGAAGAACCTTGAATGTTAAAGTAATTGGTGAAATGACGTGTGTGTGTGTGTGTGTGTGTGTGTGTGTGTGTGTGTGTGTGTAATTGATTTTCAGTGAATGGTTCCGCTTCTTGTAGGGTCTCCGAGAGAGCCCAGGTGAACCTTTCAATGAGCTGGTATCTGTTTTCAGAACATGGGAATCTCTTAGTCCAATAGTCAATCAGGCAAGCTTTGAGGTCTTGAAGAGTTTCAGTCCTCAGCGATGGTGTTGCAGACCCTTGTGAGCAAACCCTAGGGTATGCTCAGAGCCCTCATATGCTGGTACCAAGGTGTGACGATTTCAGACAGCATTTCCCAAAGAAGTACCTCTTGATTCTCTGTCCTTGTCAGTTCCCTACACTTCCTTACACTAGTTATGTGATCAGTGTGTTTCAGGATAATCCCCACATGTGAATTTGCTAATTCCTACTAGTCCTATCTGTTTCTCATCTTCTTCTTTTATGGTAGGGGTTGGGAAGCAACCTGTGTGGTGTAGGAAGGGGTGTGGTAGTTGTCTGCCTTCAGAGGACCGAATGATGCCTAGAAATTGTACTGTAGTTTGAGGTCAATTGTCCATCCTCTGAGTGTCAGGAATTCCATCACTTTACTTTGATGCTAGTCTGTTCTTCAAGCTGTCCTCAGAAATAAGGACGTCATCCATCTAGGGAATACTGGTTTGTGTGTATGTTTTCATTTTAGGAAAGGCCTTGCTGTTCCTGAAAATAATACTGTAGAGCACCCTTTCCTGTTCTTATTGGCCATCAGTCAATCTTTTGTGAAGTATTTGTTTATAAATAGACTTTTTATGGTTGATGAGCAGGAATTCTTTATGGACAAGTCTTTGTCAGTGTGTGTATTGCATTCTTTACTTCCCAGCCTGCGGTTCACTTTTTCATTTTCTCCTGGTCATAAGATAAGGAGAAATGTCACATTTTTATGAAGTCCCACTGAATTCTTTTAAATGGTTAGTGCACACTATGTCCTACCCCAAGAT
Source organism: Ursus americanus (assembly GCF_024610735.1). Lineage (NCBI taxonomy): Eukaryota > Metazoa > Chordata > Mammalia > Carnivora > Ursidae > Ursus > Ursus americanus. The sequence continues at coordinate 84,721,597 of NC_142132.1, forward strand.
TGACAGGTTCTATGTTTTCTTTCAGAAAGTGTCCAGTGGGAAGCACAATCCATCTCAAATTTATAAATTTCATTTTGAATTTAATAGGGTATTTAAAGCCTGTTTTGGATTTTCTATGTACACAATCGTATTATCTGTGAATAATCACAATTATCCCCTCAATTCTTATACTTTTTGTTTCTCTTGCCTTCTAACACTGGTAGATTCTCCGATGCAACGTTGAATAGAGCAGCATTGTTTGAAGATTTTAATATAACTTTCTCAATATCTGACAGAAAAAGCAGACAACACATTGGTAACAAATGTGACCTAATTGACATATAGGGATAATTCCATAATAAGTGCAGAATACATTATTTTCAAGAGGTCATAGACTCTTTACCCAAATAGATGATAGGTGGGGCCACGAATCATGGCTACAAATGTTAAACCATGAAATTAACTAGATTCTATTCTTAGACCACAGGGGAATTGAGCCACATTCATAGCGAAAAGAAAACCAGGAAGTCCTTCAATGTTTAAAAATTAAATGGAACTTTGCTACATATCCTAAAGGTCAGAGAGGGAATCTCAATGGAAATTCTGAACCTTTTCTACATGAGGACTCACACACAATGGCACTTTCTTTGTGAAGAGCATTATAATAACCTAGACAGGAGTTGAGCCTTAAGTCAGAATTCTGCCTTCCCCAGCCACACCTGGCAGCCTTGGCCTGTGGTCCCCCTCAGCTGTCCTTTCTGGTGGCCTTGAGCTAAGGGGGTCATCATGGCCATATGGAAATGGGAAGCTCCCCACTCATAGTGATGTTGGTGTCCCCTCCCCAGCTGCCCTTTCTGGTGGCTCTGAGCTAAGGGGGTCAACATGGCCGTATGGAAATTAGAAGCTCCCCAATCTTAGTGATGACGTTGCTATTGTATCATCCTCACCAGTCCAACAACATGATTTCTGAGTGAAATATGACACAAGAGTGACTTCTTGGCCTACCTTCAGGTTTGAAAACCATCTGGTGAGTCACCTATGAGAAATATGGATTCAACATGTGTTCTTTCTTCTGGAAAAGAAATAGACCCAATAGCAATTATGGCTTCCTGAGCACCTGTTCTTGAGAGACAACATACTGGCTGTTTGTAACATTCTGCCTCTTAAACTTCTCAACTAGGGTGTAGATATTTTTAGGCACATTTTCAGGTGGTTAGACAAGGACTCACATGATATGAGTCACAGAGGATTTTAATGTCAGAAACCTAAGTGGGATCCATAAACTGACTCCCAATCTCTTGTTGTTCCATACAGGGTACTATTTCCCTCTTATCTCTGGTCTTCTCGATCTGGAAAACTATCAAGTATCAGGATTTTCTTGTCATGTGGACAAGTGGAACGAATTCAGCGGGCCTTTTCACATCTGCCCATGGTGATCATTAAGAGCATTATCTCAGTGGAGGACCTCTGGGTAAGATACTCAAAGATCCTTAGGAATACAGACAGTATAATATTTTTCTGGTGTTAAAGTTACTGAAACCAACTATCTTTTTTAGTCGATTCAGGCTCTGGTATGTTCAGAGGGTGCTGTAAAACAGGTCAGAAATAGTATTTAAAAACACTCAGCTCAGCCTCTTCTACAAAGTGAGCCAATGCTTATAAACATGGCTAAAATATTGCCTTACCTACGATGACTTCCCAGCCATCGTAGTGTTTATATGGTATGACTGTGACTTACATTAGTCAACATTTGCAGAGAAAGAACTTAGTGCATCCAGGGGGCACTTCATGTTGAAATTAGTTTGTGACAACGAGCTACTGTGTTTTCTTCTGCAGTCCAAGGGAATGGTGCCAGACATCTCTAAGGTGTCTAGCAGTTCTACAATTCTGATTTTAAGTGGTCTGTGTGCTTCAGCGATTTGGGCAGGAGAAGGGCAGGAGTCCAGAGACTGTGAACACTTCTGTTACCTGTGCTGACCATGGAGCAGGTAACCTTCTTTGGGCATCATTTTGATTTCTTGGTATTCTTGTGAAAGGTGCTTTTGTCTCAAATTCCTCCATTTAGGAGTAATTATAATGATAAACGGAATTTTTATCTTATATCATCTGTGGGCCCTGATCCTGGGCTCCCAGGGAAGCTATCCTTTAACATTGTACCCGGCTATAAATGACTGGGCAAAACCTCAGACCATGGGCCTGTTTCTGCCCCAAGCACATGTTGTACATCCGCTTCGAGTAGAAAACAATAACCAAAAATGCCAACATAAAGATAAGAAAAAATAAAGAACCTATATGGCTCCCATAAGATTAAAATCATACTGACATGTACATACGGAAAACATGAGAAAGAGCCTGTCACTTTCTGGAATCTAAGAAGATCCTCATTGTGGTGTGTAACTCTATACCTGAAACAAAACAGAAAAAAATATATAAGCCTGCCCCAAATGTTCCTTCCCTGGAGCACTCCCTTCTTGGTGAAGATTGTGTCTCCCAGGCAGCTGTCCTGACTTGGGTTTGAATAAAAGTCTCTTCCTTTCTCTCTAAAATGTGTTTAAAAGTTCATTCACACAATGTCGACAATAACAGTGTTTTCTATTTAAGTGAGAAATAAATGTTCCACTCTACTTGCATTGGGAATATGCGAATTGAGGGTTACTTTAGAAGAGTAAGTCTGTTTTCCAGAAAAGGCAAGGTCATTGGTCTATTGAGAATGAAGATAATTACAGCTAAACAACAAGTATGTGTTGCCCCTTCACCCAGAAACCGAAGCAGGTGTGCAGGCTTTAAGTCAGAGGTGCCTTCATCTCCCCAGCTCACAGCACTTCTCTACTCTGACTCCAAGAACCCGAGGTTTTGAACGTCAGCATCAGAGTCAGAGAGGCAGCTTGTCACAGGATGCCAGTGTTCAGAGAAAGCACAGGTATGTTTGGCAAAATGTCCTACCTATGTCAGGCCTGGAGGTAAAACCTCTCATTATCCCCAAACCTCCTGTGCTTTTCTCTTTTCTCTATTTGAGCCACAAAGTAAAATTGAAGTAGCTGTCAGCATTCTGGGTTTGGTGCAAGAATTACTTAATTTCCCTGCAGGTAGAACTTTGCAGGGGATCACAATTTCTCAGTCCATTTATTGCTTACAATTGTATTTTAACCATCTGTTTCCTAGGAACCCTCTTTTATTAGAAAGGGAAGGTGAGATTCACTCTGTGCCTGTTTGTAACATCTAATTTGTTCCTTCATCTAACAGTGTTTATTCAATTGGGCCTAAGATATGGTTGAGTGGCCAGCATCTAGAGTTAGGTGGTTTTTTTTTCATCTGATACAGACTTGGATGATGTCATTTGACAAAGGTGATGTTTCATCATTGATTAGTTTATTCATCAGAAGAGCTAAAATTAGGGTGGAGGGAAAATTGAAAATTATCCACAGCGGCCTGTTCCTGTTTAAAAGTTGAGCTTGACTTTCTAGTTTTACTAAATGTATTATCTCGATATTTTGAGGTGCCATATTCTCTCTGTAGTTTCTTTGGTGGTGGAGTCAGAAGGAGAGTCTGGGAATTCTTTTGGATAGAGGCATGCTGGTGGCTTCAAGGGGCTTGGCGTCAGGAGCCTTGGGGTGAATTCTGCAACTGCGTGCCTGACCCTGGGTGCATCTCCCAGAGGTTTTGTTTCCTCTTATGAAATTGCCGGCAGATAATGTTCTGCTTAAAGGGGAACCCTCCCATCCTGTTGGTGGGAATGCAAAGTGGTGCAGCCAGTCTGGGAAACAGTGGGGGGTTCCTCAAAAAGTTAAACATTGATGATCCAGCATTTGCTCTCCTAGGTATTTACCCAAAGGATAGAAAAATGCAGATTCAAAGGGGGAACGTGCACCATGATGTTTAGAGTAGCAAAGTCCACAGTAGCCAAACTATGGAGAGAATCCCAAAGTCCATAAGCTGATGAATGGATAAAGCAGATGTGGGATACATATATATAATGGAATATGACCCAGCTTCAAAAGGAATGAAATCTTACCATTTGCAAGGATGTGGATGGACCTAGAGTGTATTAAGCTAAGCAAAAACAGTGAGGAAAGACAAATATCTTATGTACTCAGGCTTGTGGAATTTCAGAAAGAAAACAGATGAACAGAGTGGAGGGGTGATGAGAGAGGCAAACAAGGAAATAGACTCAACCTTGGAGAACAAACTGAGTGTTGCTGCAGGACAGGGGCGTGGGGGGAAGAGTTAAGTGGGTGAAGGGTATTAAGGAGGGCACTTGTGATGAGCACCGGGTACTGTATGCAAGTGTGGAATCACTAAATCCTACCCCTGAAGCAAATATTCCATGGCATGTGAACTAACTGGAATTTAAGTAAGAGAAGAATGGAAAAAGTGTTCTGCTTCATGAAGAGTAAGGTAAAATTGTAGTGAATTGGGCTATACTGTTCTATAGATGATAGCTGTAAAACACCCTGTTGTAGGATACACTAGTTTCTTATCACATAAGCAGTCCTCAGAAAGCTACAGTGAAAGATTCAGGTCTCAGAGCATGTTCATGTTCCACTGATATGTTACAGTTTGCACAGGTAGGAAGGAAGGTGGAGAGAAAGGCAACAGAAGGGGAAAGTAGGTGTGAACCTTTCATTAGTTAGCATTATAACTTTCTCATGAAAGCCTTGCGCCAGTGTGATTTTGGAAGAAGAGGAGGAATCCGGGAGCTTTTCAGGATACAGGGGAGTTCCAGGTCTGAGTAAAGCTGACAGGGGTCCCAGAGGAGAGCTGAATGCATTCTTCAGCTGGGTGTGGGCGGGGTGGGCTCCAGGGGTGGCTGTGGGTCTCCTGGGTGAGAGTTATGACAGGTGAGGGCTGTGTGCAAGTTCCTGGCTGAGGACAAGTGAGGCACAGGCGGAGACCTGGCAGAGAACATTCTTCTGGGCCACCAGCCTCACCCAACACACACAGCCGCATCTTCTGTCCCTGTCACTCCAATTCAGACTTCTCCGAAGGTGAGTGAGAACACATCAAGAGCATTCAAAACCGAAGGGAAAGCATGTGCAAAGGCTCTGGGACAGGAGAATTACAAGGAATGTCCTGGAGCTGCAAGAAGGCCCTGTGGCCACAGGAGACAGCTTAGGACATGAGCTCAGAGAGGTGACAGAGGGTGACAGAAAGCCATTCCAGGGCTATAACCTCATGAGACCCTGTTTCACTGGGCCATCCTGGCTACAGTGTTGAGAAGAGATGACAGAGGGTTGAAGATGGCAAGGCAGGTCAATGACGAAGCTTTTCCAGGAACTCAGGCACTGTGGACCAGACAGGTGGCCTTGGATGGAGTGGTTAGACCTATTCTGGGTCCATTTTGAAGATGGAGCTCACAGGATTTGCTGATGGGTTACCTATTAGGAGCAGGAGAATGGAGGAATTGGGGTAACTCCCAGCTGTTGTGGGTTGTCCTGATGAAAGGGAAGGAGAGGGTTTCTCGGGGGATAGGAGGTAGTCTGTGTTCTGCATGCTGAGGAAGGTGCCTTTCCGGTGGATCTGCTGAGGTTTGTGTCTGGGAGAACCTTTCACATCTCCTCCCTCAGCAATGCTCAAGTACAAGTATCCCCCACTTTGTAAACCTTCACAGTAAGACACTGGGCTTTCTTGAAAGAACCACGTTATTACCCAGCTTCAGTAAGTGGAAGAGAGCTGAAGAGGATTTCCCTCTTATGAAAAAAGGTGAACAGTGAGAATCGCGTTCAGCATCTGTTTTGGCGAGAAGCACAACAGAGGCGGCGTGCACCCCAACCAGCTCCTTCCCCTGGGAACCGCTCTCCGTATCCAGACACCAGCACTTTGAATGGTGTCTGTGAGCCTCTGCTGTGCTTTATCTTCATTTATGCTGGGCCTCCATTAGAAACTTGTATCCTGAGGCCTAAGAAAAGCCAAAGAGAAGGAATTTTGGAGTCTGAGCACACTGTCTCATTGTTCTGTGTAAATTAATGGCCATTCCTTTTTGACACCATTTCTGTAGTGCAAGGTTTCTCAGAAGCACTGTACTTTCAAAGAGCAGGGAAACCTATACTCCATGCTGCGGGATTAGTTTTAGTCTCCATGCTGGACAGAACATTTGATGACTGTCGGATTTTCTCACTCAAACATTGAGACTTTGACCACCTTCACCTGTTTCTACCACCCATCCCCGAATCTTGCACCTACCAATCTGCTCTCAGTATCTATGCATTCAGTATTTGCTTATTCCACGTGGAATGTACATGAGAGCATCTGGTATTGGTCTTTTTGTGTCTGAGTTACTTGGCATAAGGCCCCCAAGTTCTGTGTTTCCATGTCTGGTTCTTGTGAATAATGCTGCAGTGAACGTGGGAGTGCATCTGTCTTTTTGAAGCAGTATTTTTGTGTTCTCCAAATCAATACTCAGTAGAGCCATTACTGGGTCATGGGGTAGTTGTCTTTATTTTTTCAGCAACCTCCATACCGTTTGTCACAGTGACTGCACCAATTTCCATTCCCACCAACAGTGCACAGTGTCTCTTCATCTGCACACCCATGACCCAACCTGGTGTCTGTCACTGGGACAATTGCTGTTCCAACAGTTGTGAGGGGATAGCCTATTGTGGGGTTGACTGATGTTTCCCTGACGATGCTGAGTGATGTCAAACAACTTTTTCCCTGTTGGCACCTGTGTGCCATCTTTGGAAAGTATCTATTCACATATTCCCCCCATTTTTTTATACATTTTTTTGTTTTGATTTGTATGAGTGTTGTGTGTATTTTGGATATTAGCCTCTTCTCACACATATGATTCGCAGATATTTTTTTCTTATTGGGTCCGTGGCCTTTTAAGTTTTTGCTGGTTTCTTTTGCCATGTGGAAGATTTTAGTTTTATGTTGTTCCACTTGTTTATTTTTGCTTTTGTTGCCTTTGTATTTGGTGTTCGATCTGAAGACTCTTTGCCAAAACCAATGTCGAGAGACTTAGTACCTGTGTCTTCTTGGAGGTTTATGGATTCAGGTCTTATGTTCCTATCATTCATCCATTAAAAATTTTGTGTGTGGTGTAGGAAAGTGACCCAGTTATATTCTTCTGCATTTAGTGTCCAGTTTGCGTGTTACCGCTCACTGAAGACACAGTCCTTCCCTCATGGCATATCTTCTGCTGCTGTGTCGTAACTTAGGATCATCTACATGTGGGTAAGTTTCTGAGCTTTCTGTTCTGTTCCAGTGACCTGGTGTCTGTGTTTATGCCAGTACCATCCTGTTTTGATGACAACAGCTTTCTGTTTTGTTCCACTGACCTGGTGTCTATTGGTGTTTATGCCAGTACCATCCTCTTTTTATGACAACAGCTTTGCAATCTACTTGAAATCCAGGAGTGTGTTGACTGCACCTTTCTTTCTCCAGGTTGCATTGGGTATTTGGGGTCTTTTGTGATTCCAACCAAGTTTGAACAGTTTTGTATTTGCTTGAATAATGCCACTGGAATTCAAATAGGGATTTCATCTCATGTGTCGATTGCTTTGGGTACTATGGACATGTTCACATAATTAACTCTTCCAGTTAAGGAGCATGGCGTATGCATCCATTTGTTTGTGTTGACTTCCAAATCTTTGACTCATACATTCTGCCCCCCTCGACACACATGTTTTTCATTTCTTTTCTGCCATGTGTTGAGTGTACTATGTCTTTCTCATTTTTGGTTACTTTTATTCCTAGATTTTTTTTTTTGCTGCAATTGTTAATGGCATTGCTTATTAAATTTCTCTTTGCGAAAGTGTGTCATCAGTATACAGAAATGCAAGAAGTTGGGTCATCTGGGTGGCCCCATAAGTGAAGCATCTGCCTTCAGCTCAGGTCATGATCCCAGAGTTCTGGGATCGAGCCCCGTGTTGGGCTCCCCGCTTAGTGAGGGTCTGCTTCTCCCTCTTCCTGACACTCCACTTGCATGTGCTTTTTCTCTTCCTGTCAAATAAATAAATAAAATCTGAAAAAAAATAAAGACAACAGGTCTCTGTATATTGACTTTATATCCTGCAGCTTTCTTGAATTTGTTTAAACTAACAGGTTTTTTTTTTTTGTGGAATTTTTCGGGATTTCATGTCATTTGCAAATAGTGACAGTTTTCCTGTATGCATTTCATATCTTTCTCTTTTTTTAAAATGATGTTAGTCACCCTACAGTACTTCATTTGTTTTTGATGTAGTGTTCCATGATTCATTGTTTGCATATAACACCTAGTGCTCATTATGACACGTGCCCTCCTTAATACCCATCACCAGGATTACCCATTCCCCTACCCCTCCCTTTCTGCAAACTTCATTTTGTTTCCCAGTGTCAATAGTCTCTCATGGTTCATCTCCCCCTCTCATTCCCCCCCTTCACTTTTCCCTTCCTTCTTCTAATGTCCTCCATGCTACTCCTTCCATTCCACATAGGAGTCAAACCTTATGATAATTGTCTTTCTCTGCTTGACTTAATTTCACTTAGCATAATCCCCTCCTGGTTCATCCACGTTGGTGCAAATGGTGGGTATTCATCCTTTCTGATGACTGAGTAATATTCCATTGTATAGATGAACCACATCTTCTTTGTCCATTCATCTGCTGAAGGACATCTTGGCTCCTTCCACAGTTTGGCTATTATGGACATTGCTGCTATGAACATTGGGAGAGAGGTGCCCCTTCTTTTCATTACTCTGTGTCTATGGGGTAAATACCTAGTAGTGCAATTGGTGTGTCGTAGGATAGCTCTGTGTTTAAGGTCTTGAGGAACCTCCATATTGTTCAAAAGTGGCTATACCAGCTTGAATTCTCATGAGTAGTGTAAGAGGTCTCCGCTTTCTCCACATCCTCTCTGACTTTTTTTATTTCCTGTCTTGTTAATTTTTTTTCTAGATTTTATTTATTTATTCCACAGAGATTGAGACAGCCAGCGAGAGAGGGGACACAAGCAGGGGGAGTGGGAGAGGAAGAAGGAGGCTCATAGCGGAGGAGCCTGATGTGGGGCTCGATCCCATAATGCCAGGATCACGCCCTGAGCCGAAGGCAGACGTTTAACCATGGTGCCACCCAGGTGCCCCCTGCCTTGTTAATTTTAACCATTCTAACTGGTGTAAGGTGGTATCTCATTGTCGTTTTGATTTGTATTTGCCTGATGGCAAGTGATATGGAGAATTTTTTCATGTGTCTGTTGGCCATTTGTATGTCTTCTCTGGAGAAGTACCTCTTTGTGTCTTCTGCCCATTTTTTGGGTGTCGAGTTTGAGGAGTTCTTTATAGATCTTGGATACCGGCCCTTTATCTGTAATATTATTTGCAGATATCTTCTTCGATTCCATAGGTTGCCTTTTTGGTTTTTTGATCGTTTGCTTTGCCATGCAGAAGCTTTTTATCCTGATGAAGTGCCAATAGTTCATTTTTGCTTTTATTTCCTTTGCCTTTAGAGCCGTGGCTTGCAGAAGGTGTTGTGTCCAAGTTTGAAGAGTTCTTTTGATTTTGATATGATACAGGAATCCATTATCTTTCTTTCCTGATTGTATTCGAGTCCTCTGTCTTTCTTGGTGAGTCTAGCTCAGTTTGTCAGTTTTGTTTCTCTTTCCAAAAAAGGCAGCTCTCATTTTCATTGTGTTCGTTTTTTTGGTCTTTTTTGTACCTGTTGGACTTATTTATGCATTCCTTTTTGTTATTTCCTTATTTCTACTAATTTGGGGCTTTGATTGTTGTTTTATTTTCTACTTCTTTACCACATAAATCAGGTTGTTTATTGGAGAGAATTCTCATGGATTGATGAAGGCTTGAATTTCTATGAATGTCCCCCATAAAGCTACTTTTGTTGCATCCCATAAGTTTCTGTAAGTTGTCTTTTTCATCAGTCAAGGTACTTCTAATTTTTTTTTTGATTTCTTCTTTGACTGTTGGTTGTTCAGTAGCATGTTGTTAAATCTCCACATATTTATTTAAGATTATTTAAGTATCTGACAGAGAGTGAGACAGTGAGAGAGGGAACTCAAGCAGCGGGGTGGGAGAGGGAGAAGCGGGCTTCCCGCTGAGCAAGGAGCCTGATTCCAGGCTAAATCCCAGGATCCTGGGATCAGGACCTGAGCTGAGGGCAGATCCTTAACAACTGAGCCACCCAGGCCCCCCAATCTCCACCTATTTTTGACTCTCCCATTTTTTTCTTGAGACTGATTTCTAGTTTCATATCATTGTGGTTGAACAAGATTTGAAGCAGAAGGTGAAGAGAGCATTCAGATGAAAGGTTTGTTTCCTGGAGGGTTTTCTGAGGGCAGACCATGAGTTCCATGGGACGGAGGAAGGTTTTGTGAGACGGGGGGTGGGGTTAACCCTTGTTAGAATTACTGACTACTACCATGCAGGCTGTGTGCTACTGTTCACACCGTAGAACTGATGGACTTGTACTTCATTAGAAATATTTTCTAGGAGGTGTAGGCATAGCCTTCTCTTAACGAAAGCTGCCATGTGGGTTCATGGCATGACCCCAGGTCAGCAACCAGGATGTTTGGTATTGTGGGGGATCAGAACCAGGCTTTCTGTGCGAAGTGACAGAAATAGGGTATGGGGAGCTCCATGACCATAGGTGAGGTCCCTAGTGACCCACTGGGTGTTGGGTTCTGTGGATCTGTCTCATCAGGTGCTGTGGAATTCAGGGACACCCTCCTGTCTGTGGATTTGTGTGGAGACAGGTAGACATCAGTGTCTGGCCAGGCACGAGGGTCACACTGGACCACCACCAGAGGTGCAGCGTGCGGGGGAGCCACTGCTTGGTTTCCACGAAAGCTGACCAGGGTCTGTGACCGTGATTCATAGCAGCTGCAAGGGGAAAGGAGGCCGGGGGTGGTGCACACTTCCTAGACTTGTGGTCAGGACTAGTCTGGAGCACACTGAAGTCAGCCACACCGGGCACAGAAGGCACCCAGTCAGTGTAGCTGTGGGCACTGCTCCCATGGTACTTTCGGGCCGGCTCCATGCTGCCACCTCCTGCTTTTCATCATCATCTTCAGGGTCATGTGCCTCTGCTCTTGCCCCATGGCCTCTGGGGTATTGTCCATCCTCCATCTGGCCCTCGTCCCCGGTGCCCTGTGCAGTCCAATGCCAGGGTAGCCTTCTCGAGACAAACATCTGGCCCTGATGGAACACTTCCATGGATCTCGTGTGATGCGAGGATGATGCCCTGCCCTGGAAGGGGGCTGCAGGTCCCCAATCAGGAGAGCCATGTCTCTCCTTTTCAGCATGGCCTGCCCTCCCCTCAGTCTTCTTCAGGGAAGCTCTCCCCACTTCCTGAGATGACAGCTCTGAACTGAAAAATGAATGTTACTTTACATATCTCTATGCCTTAGTTCATCCATGGCATGTTTTCAACCCCGTTATTGGGGTTTTTTTTAGCAGTTCTGAAGGGCTGTCTGCTCAAGGAGGGGATGACCTGGGCGGGGCAGCTTTCCCTCTCATCTCCCTCAGCCTGTCTCTGAGCCCTGGGGCCAGCTGTCCCACTGAGGATTGAGGGACCCGAGCCAGCCCATCCTGAGCCCAGGCTGTGTCAGCTGTGGAGACGGATGCGTGTAGGAGCGGTGGGCAGCTGGCATGGGCCAGGGGCAGGCAGTGTCTCCTCATTCCTTCCCTCCCTTCCTCCCAGAGGTAGCTCAGAGCAGCCTTCAACCCCTGCATCTCCAGATCCCTTGACCTATGCCTCCTGTGTTCAGCTGGTGACCTTGGAGTTTCGCATGGATTCTACCTCCTGTACCCTCTCCCGTAGCAGTTCCTGGATCAGGGGAGGGGTCGGACTCTTGTCTGCTTTTGGTCTTCTTCCTGTCCCGCACCAAGCCCACCCACCTTTGCATCTTCCATGTATGTGCTTGGAAGCAAGCCCATCCACAGTGAACCTATTAGCCAAATGGATCCAGGCAATGAACATTGAAGTAGAGATCCAGGATCCATAATAAACCTGCTCTGAAACCTGTCCCAAATTCTGTGATTCTCTCACACTGAAACAGAAACAATAATAGCTTTCTGGACTGCGAAGTGACGTGTGTCTCTACTTCCAATCTTGAATGCATAGGTGCTGAGCCTGGACAGAAAAGGACCATGGCTCCCGTGGGCTGGGATCCACAGTAAGAACGCAGGGAAATCTGAATTCAAGGCTTAGAGTGAATAATTATTGTAGAGTGAATCCTCTCAAGTAGGGCTTATGAACATTGCACAGGAAAAGCTTTTTCAAAGAGGTTCCTGAAAGAAATATCTTTTTTAAAAATTTATTTTAATTCCAGTAGAGCTAACATACAGTGTTACATTCGTTTCAGGTGTACAATAGAGTGATTCAGTAATTCTATATATTACTCAGTGGTCATCAAGAAAAGTGTCCTATTAATCCCCTTCATCTATTTCACTCATCCCTCTGTCCACCTCCTCTCTGGTAAGGATCCATTTGTTCTCTATTGTTAAGAGTTTGTATTTTGCCGCACCCATACTCAGGCAACCCTGTTTGGGTAGAGTTGCCCTGTCCCCTGCGAGGGGGGATGGGTGTGGGCACACTGTGAGCTGGTATTTCCAGGCTTTTGTTCCCTGGCAGCTTTCTCTGGCAGTCTGCTGTGCCTCTTCGGAGAGTCAGAGTAGCAGAGGCTGAATTGTCACAGAACAGAGGGATTGCAGCCTGTTCTCCACGGATGTTCTGGCCACTTTAACTCCGTTCCTGTTGGTGCTGCTCAACCTCATAGCGTCCCTGGATGTGTGCCCCATACCCGGTGTCCTTGCCCTCATTTCCAGGGCAGGCGCATCTCTGTCCTTTGTGTTCCTAAGGCCTCCAGTCACCAGCCACCAGCTGCCCCCGTGAGCTCCCAGATCTCCAGGTCTCAGTCTGGATCCCATGAGCACACCAGGATTACGTAGTTTCCTGAGAATCCTGGTGGCATGCCACCTCCTTCAGGGTCTCAGTCTGCTGTTTCCAGGGTGACAACTGCGAGTCCGCCCGCTCCCCCATGCAGGTGGCCCACCAGCCGCCAGCTGCCCCACATGCTCCCGGGTCTCTGGGTCTGTCTATGCCCGGTGAGCACACCGGGATTCCGGAGTTCCGTGAGAAGCCTGGTGGTGGGCACACTTGGTTCAGGGTTTCAGTCTGCTGTTTCGTGGGTTCTGACATCGAATCTGCCCGCTCCCCTGTGCAGGTGGCCTGCCAGCCTCCAGCGGACCCGCACACGCTGCAGGAGCTCCCAATCTCATTCTGGATCCCATGAGCACACTGGGATTCCGGTGTTCCATGAGATGCTTGGTGGTGTGCTCTCTGGTCTCACTGGTCTCAGTCCTCTCTCTAGGTGTGCCTTCCCTGAGTCCCCCCGCTCCCCTGTGCAGGTGGCTGCTACTTCCTGGCGCCAGAATGCGGTGGCTCCCTCCCCCTTCCTTTTATCTTCCAGTATCTGTGCCAGGTTTCAGGACTCCCGGCTTCCTACCTCAATACTCAGCGCTGGAGATGTTCATTTGTAGAGATCCAGATATATCTTCCTGCCTCTCAGGCTGATTCCGTGGTTGTTTAGGCTGGTCTGGTACCTATCCAGCTCCACTCAGGGGACCTGCTGAAAAAGGGGTCCCCTACTCCTCCGCCATCATAACTCCTCTCTTGTACCTGAAATAGTATTTAAAAACACTCAGCTCAGCCTCTTCTACAAAGTGAGCCAATGCTTATAAACATGGCTAAAATATTCCCTTACCTACGATGACTTCCCAGCCATCCTAGTCTTTAAATGGTATGACTGTGACTTACATTAGTCAACATTTGCAGAGAAAGAACTTAGTGCATCCAGGGGGCACTTCATGTTGAAATTAGTTTGTGACAACGAGCTACTGTGTTTTCTTCTGCAGTCCAAGGGAATGGTGCCAGACATCTCTAAGGTGTCTAGCAGTTCTACAATTCTGATTTTAAGTGGTCTGTGTGCTTCAGAGATTTGGGCAGCAAAAGGGCAGGAGTCCAGAGACTGTGAACACTTCTGTTACCTGTGCTGACCATGGAGCAGGTAGCCTTCTGTGGGCATCATTTTGATTTCTTGGTACTCTTGTGAAAGGTGCTTTTGTCTCAAATTCCTCCATTTAGTAGTAATTATAATGATGAAAGTAATTTTTATCTTATATCATCTGTGGGCCCTGATCCTGGGATCCCAGGGAAGCTATCATTTAACATTTTACCCGGCTCAAAATGATTGGGCAAAACCTCAAAGCATGGGCCCTATTTCTGCTCGAAGCACATGTTGTACATCTGCTTCGAGAAGAAAACAATAACCAAAAATGCCAACATGAAGATAAGAAAAAATAAAGAACCTCTTTGGCTCCCATAAGATTAAAGTCATACTGACATGTACATACTGAAAATGCATGAAATCATTGCATTTCCTAAAGCCCAAGACTTGGAGGGTCTGAGAGCCACTGACCTTGCCCAGAACCAGGCACACCCCAGCAGGTAGGGCTGGTGCAGAAAGGGAAGGGTCAGGACTCTGAGGGTGGTCTGCAGCTAGAGGGGTCCCTGGAAGGGGCCAGGTGTGTGGGGGGAGCCCAGCCCAGGACCCCAACCATGCCTGTGCTGGGTGTTGGGTAGAGGAGGCACCTCTTGGACCCCCTGCACTTTCAGGGTTCCAGGGGCTTGAGGGAGAGTTGCCTGGCATCCCAGGGGCTGGGACACCACCCTCCCTGACCAATCACCATTTGGGGGTGGAGCTACGTCTCTGTGGGCTGTTCCACAGTTGCAGTGGGGTGCAGACCTGGGACAGAAGAAGGAGCACTGGGAGAGAGAGAGTTGCCCTGTGGAGGTCCTGACTGGTGAGTGAGCAGCATGCACCAGGGGCGGGGGGGGGGGCGGGGGTAGGGTGTGCCCCAGGTGAGAGGCAGTGTCCTGGAAGGGCACTTGGAGAGGGTTCATTGTGGGGACTCAGGTGAGTTTTCTTTTCCCCTTTAAAGTCTCTTCTGCCCCGTGTCCTCAACTGGCCTTATTCCCCATACCAGTGAACTCCAGGGCACCCACTCACCTGAGCTTTTGTGGGATGGGTTGCAGAATTTCAGGGTTTCCAGGGTTCCCCGGGAAGAGTGCGAGTAAGGACCTCACAGAGTCCCCACCTTCAGTGATGTGTCCCCCGGTTCTCAGACACAGTGCAGGTGATGCATCTTGAGCAGTACCCTGAGTTCATCAGGGTGTGCCCTGGTCCCCCAGGCACAGGTGTGGCAGTAGGAAGCCCCAGAGCCGTCCCCCAACTTCAGCTTTATGCCCCTTGTGCCCCCGGGTTAGTGGTAATTGGCTATTAGAATCATGTAGGAAAATCCTCCAGGTGGGGGCCTGGAGGCGGGTGTAAACCAGACCCCACTCTAGTTGCATTGGGAATACACAAATTGAGGGTTTCTTTAGAAGAGTAAGTCTCCTTTCCAGAAAAGCCAAGGTCATTGGTCTATTGAGAATGAAGATAATTACTGCTAAACAACAAGTATGTGTTGCTCCTTCACCCAGAAACCGAAGCAGGTGTGCAGGCTTTAGGTCAGAGGTGCCTTCTTCTCCCCAGCTCACAGCACTTCTCTACTCTGACTCCAAGACACCCGAGGTTTTGAACGTCAGCATCGGAGTCAGAAAGGAAGCTTGTCACAGGACGCCAGTGTTCAGAGAAAGCACAGGTATGTTTGGCAAAATGTCCTAACTATGTCAGGGCTGGAGGTAAACCCTCTCATTATCCCAAATCCTCCTGGGCTTTTCTCTTTTCTCTAGTTGAGCCACAAAGTAAAATTGAAGTAGCTGTCAGCATTCTGGGTCTGGTGGAAGAATTACTTAGTTTCCCTGCTGGTAGAACTTTGCAGGGGATCACAATTTCTCTGTCCATTTATTGCTTACAATTGTATTTTGACCATCTGTTTCCTAGGAACGCTCTTTTATTAGAAAGGGAAGGTGAGATTCACTCTGTGCCTGTTTGTGACATCTAATTTGTTCCTTCATCTAACAGTGTTTATTCAATTGGGCCTAAGATATGGTTGAGTGGCCAGCATCTAGAGTTAGGTGGCTTTTTTCATCTGATACAGACTTGGATGATGTCATTTGACAAAGGTGATGTTTCATCATTGATTAGTTTATTCATCAGAAGAGTTAAACTAGGGTGGAGGGAAAATTGAAAATTATCCAAAGCGGCCTGTTCCTGTTTAAAAGTTCAGCTTGACTTTCTAGTTTTACTAAATGTATTATCTCGATATTTTGAGGTGCCATATTCTCTCTGTAGTTTCTTTGGTGGTGGAGTCAGAAGGAGAGTCTGGGAATTCTTTTGGGTAGTGGCATGCTGCTGGCTTCAAGGGGCTTGGCGTCAGGAGCCTTGGGGTGAAGTCTGCAACTGCTTGCCTGACCCTGGGTGCATCTCCCAGAGGTTTTGTTTCCTCTTATGAAATTGCCAGCAGATAATGTTCTGCTTAAAGGGGAACCCTCCCATTCTGTTGGTGGGAATGCAAAGTGGTGCAGCCAGTCTGGGAAACAGTGTTGGGGTTCCTCAAAAGTTAAACATTGAACAACCACATGATCCAGCAATTGCTCTCCTAGGTATTTACCCAAAGGATACAAAAATGCAGATTCGAAGGGGGTCCATGCACCATGATGTTTATAGTAGCAATGTCCACAGTAGCCAAACTATGGAGAGAATCCCAAAGTCCATGCATTGATGAATGGATAAAGCAGATGAGGGATATATATATATATAATGGAATATGACCCAGCTTCAAAAAGAATGAAATCTTACCATTTGCAAGGATGTGGATGGATCTTGAATGTATTAAGCTAAGCAAAATCAGTGAGGAAAGACAAATATCCTATGCTCTCACGCTTGTGGAATTTCAGAAAGAAAACAGATGAACAGAGTGTTGGGGTGATGAGAGAGGCAAACAAGGAAATAGACTCAACCTTGGAGAACAAACTGAGTGTTGCTGCAGGACAGGGGCAAGGGGGGAAGATTTAATGGGTGAGGGGTATTAAGGAGGGCACTTGTGATGAGCACCTGGCTCTGTATGCAGGTGAGGAATCACTAAATCCTACCCCTGAAGCGAATATTCCATGGCATGTGAACTAACTGGAATTTAAGTAAAAGAAGAAAGGAAAAAGTGTTCTGCTTCATGAAGAGTGAGGTAAAATTGTAGTGATTTGGCTGTACTATTCTCTAGATGATAGTTGTAAAACACCCTGTTGTAGGATACACTAATTTCTTATCACATAAGGAGTCCTCAGAAAGCTACAGTGAAAGATTCAGGTCTCAGAGCATGTTCATGTTCCACTGATATGTTACAGTTTGCACAGGTAGGAAAGAAGGTTGAGAGAAAGGCAACAGAAGGGGAAAGTAGGTGTGAACCTTTCATTAGTTAGCGTTATAGCTTTCTCATGAAAGCCTTGCGCCAGTGTGATTTTGGAAGAAGAGGAGGAATCCAGGAGCTTTTCAGGAGACGGGGGAGTTCCAGGTCTGGGTAAAGCTGACAGGGGTCCCAGAGGAGAGCTGAATGCATTCAGCAGCAGGCTGTGGGCAGGGTGGGCTCCAGAGGTGGCTGTGCGTCTCCTGGGTGAGAGTTGTGACAGATGAGGGCTGTGTGCAAGTTCCTGGCTGAGGACAAGTGAGGCACAGGTGGAGAGCTGGCAGAGAACCTTCTTCTGGGCCACCAGCCTCACCCAACACACACAGCCTCATCTTCTGTCCCTGTCACTCCAATTCAGACTTCTCCGAAGGTGAGTGAAAACACATCAAGAGCATTCTGAACAGAAGGGAAAGCATGTGCAATGGCTCTGGGGCAGGAGAATTCCAGGTATGTCCAGGAGCAGCAAGAAGGCCGTGTGGCCACAGGAGACAGCTTAGGACATGAGCTCAGAGAGGTGACAGAGGGTGACAGAAGGACATTCCAGTGCTATAACCCCATGAGACACTGTTTCACTGGGCCATCCTGGCTACAGTGTTGAGAAGAGATGACAGAGGGTTGAAGATGGCAAGGCAGGTCAATGACGAAGCTTTTCCAGGAACTCAGGCACTGTGGACCAGACAGGTGGCCTTGGATGGAGTGGTTAGACGTATTCTGGGTCCATTTTGAAGATGGAGCTCACAGGATTTGCTGATGGGTTAGCTATTAGAGCAGGAGAACGGAGGAATTGGGGTAACTCCCAGCTGTTGTGGGTTGTCCTGATCGAGGGGAAGGAGAGGGTTTCTCGGGGGGGAGGAGGTAGTCTGTGTTCTGCATTCTGAGGAAGGTGCCTTTCCAGTGGATCTGCTGAGGTTTGTGTCCGGGAGTACCTTTCACATCTCCTCCCTCAGCAATGCTCAAGTACACATATCCCCCACTTTTTAAACGTTCACAGTAAGACACTGGGCTTTCTTGAAAGAACTAGTTTATTACCCAGCTTCAGTAAGAGGAAGTGACCTGAAGAGGATTTCCCTCTTATGAAAAAGGTGAACAGTGAGAATCGCGTTCAGCATCTGTTTTGGGGAGAAGCACGACAGAGGCGGTGTGCACCCCAACTAGCTCCTTCCGCTGGGAACCGCTCTCCGTATCCAGCCACCAGCACTTTGAATGGTGTCTGTGAGCCTCTGCTGTGCTTTATCTTCATTTATGCTGGGCCTCCATTAGAAACTTGTGTCCTGAGGCCTAAGAAAAGCCAAAGAGATGGAATTTTGGAGTCTGAGCACACTGTCTAATTGTTCGTGTAAATTAATGGCCATTGCTTCTTGACACCATTTCTGCTGTGCAAGGTTTCTCAGAAGCCCTGTACTTTCAAAGAGCATGGAAACCTATACCCCATGCTGCGTGGTCAGTTTTAGTCTCCATGCTGGACAGAACATTTGATGACTGTCGGATTTTCTCACTCAAACATTGAGACTTTGACCACCTTCACCTGTTTCGACCACCCCATCCCCGAATCTGGCACTACCAATCTGCTCTCAGTATCTATGCGTTCAGTATTTGTTTATTCCACGTGGAATGTACATGAGAGCATCTGGTATTGGTCTTTCTGTGTCTGACTTACTTGGCATAAGGCCCCCAATTTCTGTGTTTCCATGTCTGGTTCTTGTGAATAATGCTTTAGTGAATGTGGGAGTGCATCTGTCTTTTTGAGGCAGTATTTTTGTGTTCTCCAAATCAATACTCAGTAGAGCCATTACTGGGTGACGGGGTAGTGTATTTATTTTTTCAGGAACCTCCATACCGTTTGTCACAGTGGCTGCACCAATTTCCATTCCCACCAACAGTGCACAGTGTCTCCTTGTCTGCACACCCTTGACCCCACATGGTGTCTGTCTCTGGGACATTTGCTGTTCCAGCAGTTGTGAGGGGATAGCCGATTGTGGGTTTGACTGATGTTTCCCTGACGATGATGAGTGATGTCAAACAACTTTTTCCTCTGTTGGCACCTGTGTGCCATCTTTGGAAATTATCTATTCACATATTCCCCCCATTTTTTTATACAGTTTTTTTTTGTTTCTTTGTTTTGATTTGTATGAGTTTTGTGTGTATTTTGGATATTAGCCTCTTCTCACACATATGATTCGCAGATATTTTTTTCTTATTGGTTCCATGGCCTTTTAAGTTTTTGCTGGTTTTTTTTGCCATGTGGAAGATTTTAGTTTTATGTTGTTCCACTTGTTTATTTTTGCTTTTGTTGCCTTTGTATTTGGTGTCCGATCTGAAGACTCTTTGCCAAAACCAATGTCGAGAGACTTAGTACCTGTGTCTTCTTGGAGGTTTATGGATTCAGGTCTTATGTTCAAATCATTCATCCATTAAAAATTTTGTGTGTGGTGTAAGAAAGTGACCCAGTTATATGCTTCTGCATTTAGTGTCCAGTTTGCCTGTTACCGCTCACTGAAGACACAGTCCTTCCCTCATGGCATATCTTCTGCTGCTGTGTCGTAAGGTAGGATCATCTACGTGTGGGTAAGTTTCTGAGCTTTCTGTTCTGTTCCAGTGACCTGGTGTCTGTGTTTATGCCAGTACCATCCTGTTTTGATGACAACAGCTTTGTAATCTAGCTTGAAATCCAGGAGTGTGTTGAATGCACCTTTCTTTCTCCAGGTTGCATTGGGTGTTTGGGGTCTTTTGTGATTCCATCCAAGTTTGAGGACTGTTTTGTATTTGCTTGAATAATGCCACTGGAATTCAGATAGGGATTTCATCACATCTGTCGATTGCTTTGGGTACGATGGACATGTTCACATAATTAACTCTTCCAGTTAAGGAGCATGGAGTATGTTTCCATTTGTTTGTGTTGCCTTCCAAATCTTTGACCCATACATTGTGCGCCCCTTGACACACATGTTTTTCATTTGTTTTCTGCCATGTGTTGAGTGTACTATGATTTTCTCATTTTTGGTTACTTTTATTCCTAGATTTTTTTTTTTTGCTGCAATTGTTAATGGCATTGCTTTTTAAATTTCTCTTTGTGAAAGTGTGTCATCAGTATACAGAAATGCAAGAAGTTGGGTCACCTGGGTGGCCTCATAGGTGAAGCGTCTGCCTTCAGCTCAGGTCATGATCCCAGAGTTCTGGGATCGAGCCCAGTGTTGGGCTCCCTGCTTAGTGAGGGTCTGCTTCTCCCTCTTCCTGACACTCCCCTTGCATGTGCTTTTTCTCTTCCTGTCAAATAAATAAATAAAATCCAAAAAAAAATAAAGACAACAGGTCTCTGTATATTGACTTTATACCCTGCAGCTTTCTTGAATTTGTTTAAACTAACAGTTTTTTTTTTTGTGGAATTTTTCGTGATTTTGTGTCATTTGCAAATAGTGACAGTTTTCCTGTATGAATTTCATATCTTTCTCTTTTTTTAAAATGATGTTAGTCACCCTACAGTACTTCACTTGTTTTTGATGTAGTGTTCCATGATTCATTGTTTGCATATAACACCTAGTGCTCATTATGACACGTGCCCTCCTTAATGCCCATCACCAGGATTACCCATTCCCCTACCCCTCCCTTTCTGCAACCTTCATTTTGTTTCCCAGTGTCAATAGTCTCTCATGGTTCATCTCCCCCTCTCATTCCCCCCCTTCACTTTTCCCTTCCTTCTTCTAATGTCCTCCATGCTACTCCTTCCATTCCACATAGGAGTCAAACCTTATGATAATTGTGTTTCTCTGCTTGACTTAATATCACTTAGCATAATACCCTCCTGGTCCATCCACATTGGTGCAAATGGTGGGTATTCATCCTTTCTGATGACTGAGTAATATTCCATTGCATAGATGAACCACATCTTCTTTGTCCATTCATCTGCTGAAGGACATCTTGGCTCCTTCCACAGTTTGGCTATTATGGACATTGCTGCTATGAACATTGGGATAGAGGTGCCCCTTCTTTTCATTATTCTGTGTCTATGGGGTAAATACCCAGTAGTGCAATTGGTGGGTCGTAGGATAGCTCTGTGTTTAAGGTCTTGAGGAACCTCCATATTGTTCAAAAGTGGCTATACCAGCTTGAATCCTCACGAGTAGTGTAAGAGGGCTCCCCTTTCTCCACATCCTCTCTGACTTTTTGTAATTTCCTGTCTTGTTAATTTTTTTTCTAGATTTTATTTATTTATTCCACAGATATTGAGACAGCCAGCGAGAGAGGGAACACAAGCAGGAGGAGTGGGAGAGGAAGAAGCAGGCTCATAGCGGAGGAGCCTGATGTGGGGCTCAATCCCATAATGCCAGGATCACGCCCTGAGCCGAAGGCAGACGCTTAACCACTGTGCCACCCAGGTGCCCCCTGCCTTGTTAATTTTAACCATTCTAACTGGTGTAAGGTGGTATCTCATTGTCGTTTTGATTTGTATTTGCCTGATGGCAAGTGATGTGGAGCTTTTTTTCATGTGTCTGTTGGCCATTTGTATGTCTTCTCTGGAGAAGTATCTCTTTGTGTCTTCTGCCCATTTTTGGGGTGTCGAGTTTGAGGAGTTCTTTATAGATCTTGGATACCAGCCCTTCATCTGTAATATCATTTGCAGATATCTTCTTCGATTCCATAGGTTGCCTTTTTGTTTTGTTGATCGTTTGCTTTGCCATGCAAAAGCTTTTTATCCTGATGAATGTCAATAGTTCATTTTTGCTTTTATTCCTTTGCCTTTAGAGACGTGGCTTGCAAGAATTTGTTGTGTCGAAGTTTGAAGAGTTCTTTTGATTTTGATATGATACAGGAATCCATTATCTTTCTTTCCTGATTTTATTCGAGTCCTCTGTCTTTCTTGGTGAGTCTAGCTCAGTTTGTCAGTTTTGTTTCTCTTTCCAAAAAAGGCAGCTCTCATTTTCATTGTGTTCGTTTTTTTGGTCTTTTTTGTCTCTGTTTAATTTATTTATGCATTCCTTTTTGTTATTTCCTTATTTCTACTAATTTGGGGCTTTGTTTGTTGTTTTATTTTCTACTTCTTTACCACATAAATCAGGTTGTTTATTGGAGACCATTCTCATGGATTGATGAAGACTTGAATTTCTATGAATGTCCCCCATAAAGCTACTTTTGCTGCATCCCATAAGTTTTTGTAAGTTGTCTTTTTCATCAGTGTCAAGGTACTTCTAATTTTTTTTTGATTTCTTCTTTGACTGTTGGTTGTTCAGTAGCATGTTGTTAAATCTCCACATATTTATTTAAGACTATTTAAGTATCTGACAGAGAGTGATACAGTGAGAGAGGGAACGCAAGCAGCGGGGTGGGAGAGGGAGAAGCGGGCTTCCCGCTGAGCAAGGAGCCTGATTCCAGGCTAAATCCCAGGATCCTGGGATCAGGACCTTAGCTGAAGGCAGATCCTTAACAACTGACCCACCCAGGCCCCCCAATCTCCACCTATTTTTGACTCTCCCATTTTTTTCTTGAGACTGATTTCTAGTTTCATATCATTGTGGTTGAACAAGATTTGAAGCAGAAGGTGAAGAGAGCATTCAGATGAAAGGTTTGTTTCCTGGAGGGTTTTCTGAGGGCAGACCATGAGTTCCGTGGGACGGAGGAAGGTTTTGTGAGACGGGGAGTGGGGTTAACCCTTGTTAGAATTACTGACTACTACCATGCAGGCTGTGTGCTACCATTCACACCGTAGAACTGATGGACTTGTAATTCATTAGAAATATTTTCTAGGAGGTGTAGGCAAAGCCTTCTCTTAATGAAAGCTGCCATGTGGGTTCATGGCATGACCCCAGGTCAGCAACCAGGATGTATGGTATTGTGGGGGATCAGAACCAGGCTTTCTGTGCGAAGTGACAGAAATAGGATATGGGGAGCTCCATGACCATAGATGAGGTCTCGAGTGACCCACTGGGTGTTGGGTTCTGTGGATCTGTCTCATCAGGTGCTGTGGAATTCAGGGACACCCTCCTGTCTGTGGATTTGTGTGGAGACAGGTAGACATCAGTGTCTGGCCAGGCACCAGAGGTGCAGCATGTCGGGGAGCCACTGCTTGGTTTCCACAAAAGCTGACCAGGGTCTGTGACCATGATTCCTAGCAGCTGCAAGGGGAGAGCAGGCAGGGGGTGGTGCACACTTCCTAGATGTGGTCAGGACTAGTCTGGAGCACACTGAAGTCAACCACACCGGGCACAGAAGGCACCCAGTCAGTGTAGCTGTGGGCACTAATTCCACGGTACTTTCGGGCCGGATCCATGCTTCCACCTCCTGCATTTCATCATCATCTTCAAGGTCATGTGCCTCTGCTCTTGCCCCATGGCCTCCGGGGTATTGTCCACCCTCCATCTGGCCCTCATCCCCGGTGCCCTGTGCAGTCTGATGCCAGGGTAGCCTTCTCGAGACAAATATCTGGCCCTGATGGAAAACTTCCATGGATCTCGTGTGATGCGAGGATGATGCCCTGCCCTGGAAGGGGGCTGCAGATCCCCAAACAGGAGAGTCATGTCTCCCTTTTCAGCATGGCCTGCCGCCCCGCAGTCTTCTTCAGGGAAGCTCTCCCCACTTCCTGAGATGACAGCTCTAAACTGAAAAATGAATGTTATTTTACATATCTCTATGCCTTAGTTCATCAATGGCATGTCTCTCAACCCTGTTAGTAGGTTTTTTTTTTTTTTAGCAGTTCTGAAGGGCTGTCTGCTCAAGGAGGGGATGACCTGGGCAGGGCAGCTTTCCCTCTCATCTCCCTCAGCATGTCTCTGAGCCCTGGGGCGAGCTGTCCCACTGAGGTTTGAGGGACCTGAGCCAGCCCATCCTGAGCCCAAGCTGTGTCAGCTCATAGACGGATGCGTGTTGGAGCGGTGGGCAGCTGGCATGGGCCAGGGGCAGGCAGTGTCTCCTTCTCATTCCTTCCCTCCCTTCCTCCCAGAGGTAGCTCAGAGCAGCCTTCAACCCCTGCATCTCCAGATCCCTTGACCTGTGCCTCCTGTGTTCAGCTGGTGACCTTGGAGTTTCGCATGGATTCTACCTCCTGTACCCTCTCTTGTAGTAGTTCGTGGATCAGAGGAGGGGTCGGACCTTCTCTGTTTTTGGTCTTCTTCCTGTCCCGCACCAAGCCCACCCACCTTTGCATCTTCCATGTATGTGCTTGGAAGCAAGCCCATCCACAGGGAACCTATTAGCCAAATGGATCCAGGCAATGAACATTGAAGTAGAGATCCAAGATCCATAATAAACCTGCTCTGAAACCTGTCCCAAAGTCTGTGACTCTCTCACACTGAAACAGAAACAATAATAGCTTTCTGGACTGTGAAGTGACATGTGTCTCTCCTTCCAATCTTGAATGCATAGGTGCTGAGCCTGGACAGAAAAGGACCATGGCTCCCGTGGGCTGGGATCCATGGTAAGAACTCAGTAAAATCTGAATTCAAGGCATAGAGTGAATAATTATTGTAGAGTGAATACTCCCAAGTACGGCTTATGCACATTGCACAGGAAAAGCTTTTTCAAAGAGGTTCCTGAAAGAAAAATCTTTTTTTAAAATTTATTTTAATTCCAGTAGAGCTAACATACATTGTTACATTCATTTCAGGTGTACAAGAGGGTGATTCAGTAATTCCATATATTACTCAGTGGTCGTCAAGAATAGCGTCCTCTTAATCCCCTTCATCTATTTCACTCATCCCTCTATCCACCTCCTCTCTGGTAACCATCCGTTTGTTCTCTATTGTTAAGAGTTTGTATTTTGGTGTGTCTCCTTTTTCTCTTTTAGTTATTTATTTTTTTTTGTTTCTTAAATTCCCCATTAGAGTGACATCATATGGGATTTGTCTTTCTCTGACTGACTGATTTATTTAGCATAATACTCTATAGCTCCATCCATATGGCTGCAAATGGCAAGGTTTCATTCTTTTTCAAGCCGAGTAATACTCCATTGTGTGTGTGTATGTGTGTCTGTGTGTGTGCGTGTGTGTGTGAATACACACATCTATCATCTCATTTGTCAATTTTTCTACAGACACTTGGGTTGCTTCCATATTGTGATATTGTAATTAATGGTGCAAGACACATAGGGGTGCACGTATCCTTTTAAGTTACTGTTTTCCTATTCTTTAGGTAAAGACGATTAGTGTGATTGTTGGATTATAGGGTAGTTCTATATTTAATTTTTTGAGGAACCTTCATACTGTTTTCCATGGTGGCCATCACAGTTTGCTTTCCCACCCACAGTTCGCGAGGATTCCCCTTTATCCACATCCTGCCAACACCTGCTCTTTGTTGTGCTTTTGATGTTAGCCATTCTGACAGGTTTGAGGTATTACCTCATTGTCCTTTGGATTTACATTTTCCTGATGATGGGTGATGGTGAACATCTTTTCACGGGACTGTTGGCCATTTGTATTTCTTCTTTGGAGAAATGTCTGCCCATATCTTCTGCCTACTTTTTAACTGGATTATTTGTTTTTTGGGGGTCGAGTAGCATCAGTCTATATGTTTTTTGGACACTATCCCTTTATTGCATATGATCTTTGCAAATATCTTTTCCCTTTGAGTAGGTTGTCTTATTATTTTTACGTTTTCATTGTTCTTCTGCCATGTGGAAACTTTTTATTTTGCTGTATTCCCAATAGTTTATTTTTGCTTTCATTTCCTTTGCCTCAGGAGACAGTCCAGAAAAACGTTGGTATGGTCCATGTCAAGAAGTTACTGTCTTCCCTCCTGTAGGATTTTTATGGATTCAGGTCTCATATTGAGGTCTTGAAACTCTTTTGTGTTTGTCTTTATTGTGTAAGAAAGCAGTCTAATTTCATTCTTTTGTCTAGTTTTCCCAACACCACTTGTTGTAGAGACTGTCCTTTTCCCTTTTGATATCGTTGCTTGCTTTGTGGAAGATTCATGGACCACATAATTGTGGGTTTCTGTCTGAACTTGTATCCTGTTCCTTTGGTCACTTTGTCTATTTTTTTTGCCGTACTCTCTTGTTAGGATGACTGCAGCTTTGTAGTATAACCTGAAATCTGAAATTGTGAGTCCTCCAGCTTTGTTTTTCTTTTCCACATTGCACTGGCTGTTCGGAATCTTTAGTGGTTCCATACAAATGTTTAGGATTGTTTTTTCAAGGTCTTTTGTTCTTTAATTTAAATTCAATTACGCAACTTACAGTACATCATTAGTTTCAGATGTAGTCTTCAATAAATTTTCAGTCATGTATAACACCCAGTGCTCATTGTATCGTGTGACCTCGTTAATGCTACTCACCCAGTTAACCCCCCCCAAATTCTCCTCCAACAATCATCAGTTTCTTGCAATAGTTAAGAGTCCATCATGGGTTTTCTCCCTCTCTGATGACTTCCCATTCTATTTTCCCTTCCGTCCCCTATGGTCTTCTTCCTTGTTTCTGATATTCCACATAGGAGTGAAAGCATATGATCATTGCCTTCTTTCATTGACTTATTCCACTCAGCATAATAGCCTCCAGCTCCACCCAGGTCGGTGTGATGGTAAGTATTCATCCCTTCTGATGGCTGAGTAATATTCCATTATAGATATGATCCACATCTTCTTTATCCATTCATCTATCCATGGTCATCTGCACTCCTTCCACAGTTTGTCTATTATGGATATTGCTGCTATGAACACTGTGGTGCATGTGTCCCATCTTCACTACCTCTGTCTCTTCGGGGTAAATACCCAGTAGTGCAATTGCTGGGACATAGGGTAGCTTTATTTATAACTTCTTGAGGAAACTCCGTACCATATTCAAGAGTGGCTGTACCGGACTGTATTCGTACAGGGGTGTAAGAGAGATCCCGTTTCTCCACATCCTCTCCAACATGTATAGTTTCATGTCTTCTTATTTTTAGATATTCGGCCTCGTGTGATATGGCATCTATAGGTGTTTAGATTTGCATTTCCCTGAAGCCAAGTGATATGAAGCGTTTATGCATGTATCTTTTGGTCACCAGTACGTCATCATCAGTGAAATGACTTCCCATTTTAATCCATCTCAAGACCTAAAGCTGGGTTAGGCACTGAAGCTGGATGATGCCATCGGTTGGAAGTGTGGAGAATTTCAAAAGATCTCCATGGAGAGCAAGTTTAAAGGTCAGTGTGAAGCTACTAATTGGATCCGGGGAGATCTCTGAAAGTGGGGGTTGCGTGGGATGGGCTGAGGGTGGCCCTCTGATTTTCCTATGAATCCTTGCTGCAGCCTCAAATGGACAGTTTCCTGCTGTGGGGCAGGCTGAGTCCTCTAGTCCTGCAGAGGTGAGCCCAATGCCTGGTACTTTGGAGTCAGGCAAACGGGGAGGGACCCTCAGCCGAAGACCCAGGGTTAGGTTAGGCCTCAAGAGACAGCAGGTCTGAACTGCCCAGTGCTCAGAGAACTCCCAGGCCAAGTGAGATGAGGGCACAAGGGCGGGTGAGTGTGAGCCTTGGGGTTTCATCCGGAAGGGCCCACAAATGTCGGGGTTCACCAGAAGGGGCTCTCAATTCTCTTGCCCTGAATGCTCTGTTGTGCCCCAAAATGGTACAGTTTCTTGTGGGCTGCAGGCTGAGTCCTACGGTGGGGCTTGGGTGTCCCCAATCCCCCGGAGTGGGGTGCCAGGACCCTGGGGAGGGGCCCCTCTGTGGCCAACCTAGGGTAAGGGTTAGGGTCCAGGAACCCGGCAGGGACAATCTGCAGGCTGTGCAGCAAGCTCTGTGGAGGGCTGAGAGGAGGCCATGGTGGAGGGTGAGCATGGGCCTCAGGGTTGGGGCAGGGGGGCTGCCAAGGTGGGGATGGGCTCCGGGGGCCTCCCCACGTTCTCACGTCCCGTAGGCTCCGTAGAGCCCCAAGGAGCATGGTTTCCTGTCGGGTGGCAAGCTGAGTCCTGCGGTGGGGCACAGGTATCCTAATTTCCCGGGGCTGCGGTGTAGTGCTCCTGGGGAGACCCCCACACCTGCGGCCAACCTAGGGCTCGGGTTAGGCCCCAGGAGCCCCGCAGGCCCTATCAGCTGGCTGTATGGCGAGCTACACGGGCTGAGGTGAGGGTGTGGGGAGGGTGAGCGTGGGCCTCAGGGTTGGGGTGTGGGAGGCCGCAGAAGTTCGCTGGTGGCTCAGGAGGGCCCTCCTGGTTCTTCTGCCCTGAATGCTCTGTGGCCTCCCAAGGCGCACGGTTTCCTGCGGGGTGGCAGACTGAGTCCTGCTGTGGGGCTCAGGTGTCCCGAATCCCCGTGGCTGCGGCTCCAGGCTCCTGGGGAGGGGCCCCTCCACAGATGAACTAGGGTTAGGGTTCGGGCCCAGGAACCCCGCAGGCCAGATCTGCCCAGTATGTGGCGAGCTCCGCCGCGGGGTGAGGTGAGGGTGTTCGGTGGGGTGAGCATGGGCTTCAAGGTTGGGTTTAGGGATCGCCGAAGTTCGCCGGGGGCTCTGGGGGCCCTCCTGGTTCTCCCGCCCTGAATGCTCTACAGCCTCCCAAGGGGTACGGTTTCCTGGGGGCTGGCAGGCTTTATCCTGCAGTGGGGCTCAGGTGTCCCCAGTCCCTGGGGCTGCAGCACCGGGCCCCAGGGGAGGGGCCCTACCCAGCCGACCTAGGGTCATGTCTAGGCCCCAGGAAACTGGCAGGCCTGATCATCCCGGCTCTGCGACGAGCTCGGTGGCAAGCTGAAGGGAAGGTGTGGGGCAGGATGAGTGTGGGCCTCAGGGTTGGGGTGTAGGGGCCACCGAGGATCGCTGGGGTCTCAGGGGGCCCCTACCAGTTCTCCTGCATGGGATGCTCTGTGGCGCCCCAAGGGGCATGGTTTCCTGAGGGGTGGCAGGCTGAGTCCCGTGGTGGGGCTCAGGTGTACCCAATCCCCAGCTTAGGGTATGGATTAGGGTATGGGTTAAGGTTGGGTATGGGTTAAGGTTAGGGTATGGGAGAGGGTAGGGGTTAAGGTTAGGGTAAGGAGAGGGTACGGGTTAGGGTTGGATTTAGGGGTTACAGGTTAGAGGTTATGGGTTAGGGTACAGATTAGGGTTTAGGGTACGGATTAGGGTTTAGGGTTTGGTTTTAGGGTTAGGGTTATGGTTGGAGTACGGGTTAGGTTAGGGTACGGGTTAGGGTTAGGGTACTGGTTAGGGTACGCATTAGGGTACGGTTTAGGGTAAGTGTTGGCGTACGGATTAGGTTATGGTTTAGGGTATGGGTTAGGGTTAGGGTACAGTTTAGGGTTATGGTACAGGTTAGGTTACGGTTTAGGTTTAGGGTTAGGGTACGGGTTAGGGAATGGGTTAGGGATAGGGATAGGGTACAGTTTAGGGTTAGGGTATGGGTTAGGGTACGGGTTAGGGTACAGGTTAGTGTTAGGTATGGGTTAGGGTATGGGTTAGGTTCCGAGTTAGGGAATCGTACGGGTTAGGGTACGGGTTAGGGTATGGGTTAAGGTTAAGGTAAGGGTACTGGTTAGGGTTAGGGTACGGGTTACGGTTTTGTGTTGAGGGTTACGTTTAGGGTACGGGTAGGGTTAGGGTATGGGTTATTGTACGAGTTAGGGTTAGGGTTAGGGTTAAGGTTAGGGTACGGGTTAGAGTAAGTGTTAGAGTACGTGTTAGGGTTATGGTTAGGGTTAGGGTACAAGTTAGGGTTAGGGTTAGGGTACGGGTTAGAGTTAGGGTTAGAGTACGGGTTAGGGTACGGGTTAGGGTTATGTTTAGGGTTAGGTTACGGGTTAGGGGTAGGGTTAGCTGAAGGGGTAGGGTTGGGGTAGGGATAGGCGTATGGTAGGGGTCGGGGTAGGTTTACTGTTAGGGTTAGGGTTTGGGATTTGGGGTTAGTGGTTAAGGTTAGGGTTTAATGTTTAGGGTTTCGGGATTAGGGTTAGGTGTTAGGGTTTAGGGTTTAGTGTTAATGTTAGGGTTTAGGGTTTAAGGATTAGGTTTAGGGTTAGGTTTAGGGTAGGGTTCGTGTTAGCGTGAGGGTTAGGGTTTAGGGTTAGGGTTAGGGGTTAAGGTTTAGGGTTTAAGGTTATGGGTTAGGGTTTAGGGTTAGGGTTAGACCCCAGTACGCCAGCAGGACCGATGCGCCGGCTGTGCAGCGAGCGGAGGGTTGGGCCGAGGTGAGGGTGCTGGCGAGCGGGAGTATGGTATCCAGCGCTTTCACGCAGGGGGCCTTTGAACGTCGCTAGAGGCTCGGAGGGCCCTGCCCGTTCTCCCGCCCTGAATGACTGGCGGTGCCCCTAGCAGCCCGGGTGGTGGCGGGGTGGCAGTGTGAGTCTGTCGCTGCGTTTTGGGGGTCCCCAATGCCATGCGTTGCAGCGCAAGGCCCCTTGGGAGGGGCCCCTCTGGGGCCGTCCTAGGGTTAGTGTTAGCACCCAGGAGTCCGGCAGGCATGATCCGCCAGCTGTGCGGTAGCGGAGGGCTGGGCCTAGGTGAAGGCGCCGGCGAGCTGGAGCGTGGGCCCAAGCATTTTGGCACGGGGGGACATGGAAGGTCGCCGGGGAATTGGAGGGCCCTGCCGGTTCTCCCGCTCTGAATGGCCAGCAGCACCCTAGCGGCCCGGGTGGTGGCGGGGTGGCACGGTGAGAATGGCGCTGGGGCTCGGGGGTCCCCAATCCCTGGCGTTGCTGTGCCAGGCCCCTTGGGAGGTTCCCCTCGGGGGCCAACCTAGGGTTAGGGTTAGCCCCCCGGAGGCTGGCAGGCCCAATCCGCTGGGTGTGCGGTGAGCAGAGGGGCGGGCCGAGGTGAGGGCGCTGGTGAGCGGGAGCATAGGCCCAAGCATTTTGGCTCCTGGGGCCTTAGACATTCACTGGGACTCGGAGGGCCTTGCCCATTCTCCTGCCCTGAATGACTGGTGGCGTCCCTAGTGGCCTGGGTGCCGGCGGGGCGGCAGGGTGAGTCTGGCGCTGGGGCTTGGGGGTCATCAATCCCTGGTGTTGCGGCGACAGGCCCCTTGGGAGGGGCCTCTCAGGGGCCAACCTAGGATTAGATTTAGCCCCCAGGAGGCCAGCAGGCCCGATCTGACAGCTGTGCGGAGAGCAGAGTGGAGGACTGAGGTGAGGGCGCTGGCGAGCTCCAGCGTGGGCCCCAGAGATTTGGCGCGGATGGCCTTCAAAAGTCACCAGAGTCTCGAGGGCCCTGACCATTCTCCCACCCTGAAAGACCAGCGACACCCCAGCGGGCCCGATGTCGACGGGGCAGCAGGGTGAGTCTGGTGCTGTGGCTCGGGTGTCCCCAATCCCCGGCTTTGGTCACCAGTCCCCTTGGGAGGGGCCCCTCTGGGGCCAAGCTACGGTTAGCGTTAGCCCCCAGGAGGCCGGCAGGTCCCATACACCAGCTGTGCGGCGAGCAGAGGGGCAGGCCGTGGTGAGGGCACTGGCGAGCTGGAAGGTGGTACCCAAAGTTTTGGCGCCGGGGGCCCTCGAATGTCACCGGGGACTCGGAGGGCCCTGCCCATTCTCCCGCCCTGAATGAGTGGCGGCTCTCCTAGCAGCCCGAGTGGTGGCGGGGCGGCAGGGTGGGTCTGGCGCTGAGGCTCGGGGTTCCCCAGTGCCAGGCGTTGTGGCACCAGGCCCCTTGGGAGCGGCCCCTTGGGGGCCGAGCTAGGGTAAAGGTTAGCTCCTGGAGGCCGGCAGGCATGATCCACCATCTGGGGAGAATGGAGGCGCGGTCGAATATCAGGGCGCTGGCGAGCAGGAGAGTGGGCCCCAGCCTTTTGGCGCTGGGGGCCTTCGAAGGTCACCGGGGCAGGGAGTGCCCTGCCTGTTCTCCCGCCCTGAATGATCAGCGGTGCCCTGGCGGCCCAGGTGTGGGCGGGGCGGAAGGGTGAGTCCAGCGTTGCGACTCGGGGGTCCCCAATCCCTGGCATTCAGTGGCAGTCCCTTTGGGAGGGGCCCCTTGGGGGCCGACCTACGGTTAGGGTTAGCCCCCAGGAGGCTCGATCCACCGGCTCTGCGGCGAACGGAGGGGTGGGCCAAGGTGAGGTCGCTGGCGAGCGGAAGCGTGGGTCCCAACATTTTGGCTCGGTGTGCCTTCGAATGTTGCAGGGGGCTCGGAGGGCCCTGCTCGTTCTCCTGCCATGAAGGACCGGCGACACCCCTAGCTCCCCGGGTGGTGGTGGGGTGGCAGGGTCAGTCCGGCACTGGGGCTCGGGTTTCCCCAATCCCCAACGTTGCGGCGCCTGGGCCCTTGGGAGGGGCCCCTCGGGGACTGTCCTAGGGTTAGGTTAACCCCCAGGAGGCCAGCAGTCCTGATCTGCCGGCTGTGCAGTGAGCGGAGGGATTGAACGTAGTAGGGCGTAGTCGAGCGGTAGTGTGGTACCCAGCGTTTTGGCGTGGGGGGCCTTCTTATTTCACTGGAGGCTCGGAGGGCCCTGCCGGTTATCCCGCCCTGATTGCCTGGCATGCCCCTAGCGGCCCACGTGGCGGCGGGGCGGCAGGGTGAGCCTGGTGCTGGGGCTTGCGGGTCCCCAATCCCTGCCTTTGCAACACCAAGCCTCTTGGGAAGGGCCACTCTGGGGCCCACCTAGGGTTAAGGTTAGCCCCGAGGAGCCCGGGAGGCCGGATCCCCCAGCTGTGTGGCTGGGGGGGGCGAGGTGAGGGCGCTGTAGAGCGCAAGCGTGGGCCTCAGCGTTTTGGCATGGGGGACCTACGAATGTCGCCAGGGGCTCGGAGGGCCCTGCCCATTCCCCCACCCTGAATGACCGGCGGCACCCCAAGTGGCCCGGGTGGCAGCGGAGGGGCAGGATGAGTACATCGCTGGGGCTTGGGGTTCCCCAATCTCCGGCGTCGCAGTGCCAGGCCCTTTGGGAGTGCCCTTTGGGGGCCCACCTAGGGTTAGGTTAGCCCCCAGGAGGCCAACAGGCCCGATACGATGGCTGTGGGGCGAGTGGAGGGGTGGGCCGAGGTGAGGGCGCTGGCGAGTGGAAGTGTGGTACCCAACGTTTTGGCGTGGGGGACCTTCGAAGGTCGCCAGGGGTCTGAGGATCCTGCCCTTTCTCCAGTCCTGAATGACTGGCGGCACTGTTAGCGGCCTGGGTGGTGGCGGTGAGGCATGGTGAGTCTGGCGCTTTGGCTCGGGAATCCCCAATCCCATGTGTTTCAGCGCCAGGCCCCTAGGATGGGCCCCTTGGGGCCGACCTAGGGTTAGGTTTAGCCCCTAGGAGGCCTGCAGGCCCGATTCGCCGGCTGTGCTACAAGTGGAGGAGCGGATTGAGGTGAGGGCCCAGGTGAGTGGGAGCATGGGCCCCAGCGTTTTGGTGTGGATGGCCTTCGAAAGTCGCTGGGTTCTCGAGAGCCCTGCCCATTCTCCCACCCTGAATGACCTGGGATGCCCCAGCGGGTCCGGTGTCGGCAGGGTGGCAGGGTGATTCTGGCGCTGCAGGTAGGGGGTCCCCACTCCCAGGCATTGCGGCGCCAGTCCCCTTGGGAGTGGCCCCTCGGGGGCCAACCTAGGGTAGGGTCAGCCCCCAGGAGGTCGGCAGGCCCAATACACCACTGTGGGGCGAGCAGAGGGGTGAGCCTAGGTGAGGGTGCTGGTGAGCGGGAGCGTGGCCACAGCGGTTTGGCTCCGGGGGCCTTCGAATGTCCCGTGGCTCAGAAAGCCCTGCCCCTTCAACCGACCTGAATGACCGGCGGTGCCCCTAGCGGCCCGGGTGACATGGAATGGCAGGGTGAGTCAGGCGTTAGGAATTGGGAGTCCCCAATCCCCGGCATTGCAGGATCAAGCCCCTTAGGATTGGCCCCTCGTGGGCCAATCTAAGGTTAGGGTTAGCTCCCAGGAGGCCGGCAGGCCCGATATGCCAGCTAGACTACGAGAAGAGGGGTGGGCCAAAGTAAAGGTGCTGGCAAGAGGGAGCGTGGGCACCAGCGTTTTGACTTGGGGCTTTCAAAGTTCGCCGGGGTCTCGAGGGCCCTGCCCGTTCTCTCACCCTGAATGAACAGCGACGCCCCAGCATGCCCGGTGTCAGCGGAGAGGCAGGGTGAGTCTGGCGCTGGGGCTCAGGGGACCCCAATCCCCGCGTTGTGACGCCAGGCCCCTTGGGAGGGGCCCCACTGGGGCCAACCTAGGGTTAGGCTTAGCCCCCAGGAGGCCGGCAGGCCCGATCCGCCGGCTGTGCGGCAAACGGGGGGGTGGGCCGAGGTGAGGGCGCTGGCGAGTGGGAGCATGGGCCCAAGCGTTTTGGCGCGGGGGGCCCTCGAAGGTCACCGGGGGCTCGGAGGGCCATGCCCGTTCTCCCACCCTGAATGCCCAGCGGCACCACTAGCGGCCCAGGTGGTGGTTGTGCGGCAGGGTGAGTCTGGCACTGGGACTCAGGGGTCCCCATTCCTGTCTTTGCAGCGCCAGGCCCCTTGGGAGGGGCCCCTCAGGGGCCGACCTAGGGTTAGGGATAGCCCCCAGGAGGCCGGCAGGCCCGATCCGCTGACTGTGCGGGAGCGGAGGGGCAGGCCGAGGTGAAGGCGCTGGTGAGCGGGAGCATGGGCCCAAGCATTTTGGTGCGGGGGGCCTTTGAAATTCGCCGGTGGCTCGGAGTGCCTTGCCCGTTCTCCCGCTCTGAATGACCAGCGGGGCCCCTAGAGGCTCGGGTGGCTGAAGGGTAGCAGGGTGAGTCTGGCACATGGGCTCGGGGTCTCCATCCCCGACGCGGTGCCAGGCCACTCGGGAAGGGCCTTTCGGGGGCCAACCTACAGTTAGGGTTAGTCCCCAGGAGGCCGGCAGGCCCGATACACCACATGTGCGGCCAGCGGAAGGGTGGGCGAAGGTGAGGGTGCTGGTGAACATGAGCCTGGGCTGAAGCGTTTTGTTTCGGGGTGCCTTCAAAGGTTGGAGGGAGTTCGGAGGGCCCTGTCAGTTCTCCAACACTGAATGAATGGTGGCACCCCTAGAGGCACGTGTGTTGTGGGGTGGCAGGGTGCATCCGGAGCTGGGTCTCGGGGGTCCCCAATCCCCGGCTTTGCAGCACCAGGCCTCTTAAGAAGAGACCCTAAGGGGCCGTCCTAGGGTTAGGGTTAGCTCCCAGGAGGCCGGCAGGCCCGATCTGCCAGCTTTGCGGTGAGCAGATGGGAGGGCCTAGGTGAGGGTGCTGGTGAGCGGAGCATGGGCCCAAGCATATTGGAGCGGGGGGCCTTCAAAAGTCTCCAGGGGCTCAGAGAGACCTGCCCTTTCTCCAGCCCTGAATGACCGGCGGCGCCCCTAGTGGCCCGGGGGGCGGCGGGACGGCAAATTGAGTCCTGGCTGGGGCTCGGGTGTCGCCAATCCCTGGCGCTGCCGTGCCAGGTCCCTTGGGAAGGGCCCCTCGGTGGCTGCCCTAGGGGTAGTGTTAGCACCCAGGAGTCTGGCAGGCCCCATCCGCCGGCTGTGCGGTGAGCGGAGGGGCGGGCCGAGGTGAGGGCGCTTTCAAGTGGGAGCGTGGGCTCAAGCGTTTTGGCACGGGGGGCCTTCGAAAGTCCCCGGAGGCTTGGAGGGCCCTGCCCATTCTCCCGCCCTGAATGTCGCGCATCGCCCCTAGTGGCCAGGGTGGCCTGGGGGCGGCAAGTTGAGTCCGGCGCTGGGGCTCGGGGGTACCCAATCCCCGGTGTTGCAGTGCCAGGCCTCTTGGGAGCCGACCTAGGGTTATGGTTAGCTCCCAGGAGGCCAGCAGGCCCGATCTGCCGGTTGTGCAGTGAGCGGAGGGGCGGGCCGAGGTGAGGGCACTGGCGAGCGGGAGCGTGGGCCCAAACCTTTTGGGGCAGTGGGCCTTCGAATGACGAGGGGACTCGGAGGGCCCTGCCCGTTCTCCCGCGCTGAATGTCTTGCGGCGCCCCTAGCGACCCGTGTGGTGGGGGGGTGGCTGGGTGAGTCCAGCGCTGGGGCTCAGGGTTCCCCAATCACAGGCGTTGCGGCTCCAGTTCCCTTGGGCAGGGCACCTCGGGGGCCGACCTAGGGTTAGGGTTAGCCCCCAGGAGGCCGGCAGCCCAGATCACCCAGCTGTGCGGTGAGCGGAGGGGTGGACCCAGGTGAGAGTGCTTGAGAGCGAGAGCGTGGGCCCAAGCGTTTTGACGCGGGGGGCCTTCGAAAGTCATTGGGGGTTCGGAGGGCCCTACCGGTTCTCCTGCCCTGAATGACCGGCGGTGCCCCTAGAGGCCCGGGGGGCGGGGGGGGCAGCAGGGTGAGTCCGGCGCTGGGGCTCGGGGGTCACCAATCTCCGGCGTGCGGCGCCAGGCCCCTTGGGATGTACGCCTCAGGGGCTGTCCTAGGGTTAGGGTTAGACCTCAGAAGGCTGGCAATCCCGAAACGCCAGCTGTGCGGCGAGTGGATCGGCGTGCTGAGGTGAGGGCGCTGGCGAGGGGGACCGTGGGAGCATTTTGGGGCGGGGCACTTTCTAATGTCGCCTTGGTCTCGGAGGGCCCTGCCTGTTCTCCCACATTGAATGAATGGCGGCTCCCCTAGCAGCCCGGGTGGCGGCGGGACTACAAGATGAGTCCTGGCTGGGGCTCTGGGGTCCCCAATCCCCAGGTTGCGTTGCCAGGCCCCTTGGGAGGGCCCATCATGGAGTGACCTAGGGTTAGGGTTAGCCCCCAGGAGGCCGGCAGGCCCGATCCGCCGGCTGTGAAGCGAGCGGGGGCGCGGGCAGAGGTGAGGGCGCTGGCGAGAAGGAGCATGGGCCCAAGAGTTTTGGGGGTGTTGGGCCTTCGAAGGTCACAGGGGCTCAGGGGTCCCCAATCCCCGGCGTGGTGGCGACAGGCCCCTTGGGAAGGGCCCCTCAGGGACCGACCTTGGGTTAGGGTTAGCCCCCAGTAGGCCGGCAAGCCTGATGCGCTGGCTGTGCAGCAAGTTGAGGGGCGGGCCGAGTCGAGGGCGCTGGCGATCGGGAGCTTGGGGGCCTTTTGGCCCGGGGGCCTTCGAAGGTCGCCAGGGGCTCCAAGGGCCCTGCTGGTTCTCCCGCCCTGAGTGACCAGCGGTGCCCCAGGCGGCCCGGGTGGTGACGGGGCTACACAGTGAGTCTGGCGCTGGGGCTCAGGGGTCCCCAATCCCCACGTTGCGGTGACAGGCCCCTTGGGCGGGGCCCCTCGGGGGTCGACCTAGGGTTAGGATTATCCCCCAGGAGGCCGGCAGGCCTGATCCGCCCAATGTGCAGCGAGTGGAGGGGCGGGCCAAGGTGAGGGCGCTGTGGAGCGGGGCGTGGTCCCAAGCGTTTAGGCGCAGGGGACCTTCGAATGTCGCCGGGGTCTCGAAGGGCCCTGCCTGTTCTCCCACCCTGAATGATCCTCGGGGCCCCTAGCGGCCCGGGTGGCGGCGGGGGGACAGGGTGAGTCCAGCGCTGGGGTTTGGGTGTCCCCAATTCCCGGCGTGGCGGCGCCAGCCCCCTTGAGAGGGGACCCTCGGGTGCTGAACTAGCTTTATTGTTACCAACCAAGAGGCTGGCAGGCCCGATTGGCCAGCTGTGCAGCGAGCGGAGGGGTGTGCGAGGTGAGGCTGCTGGCAAGCGGGAGCGGGGGACCAAGAGTTTTGGCGCGGGGGGCCATCGAAGGACACGGGGCTCGGAGGTCCCTGCCAGTTCTCCCACCGAGAATGACCGTCGGTGCCACTAGTGCCTCGGTTGGCTGCAGTCCGTGGCTGGGGCTTGGGGGTCCCCAATCCCCGGCATTGCGGTGCCAGGCCCCTTGGGAGGAGCCCCTCTGGGGCGACGTAGGGTTATGGTTATCCCACAGGAGGCTGGCAGGCACGATCCACCAGCTGTGCGGTGAGCGAAGGGGTAGGCCGAAGTGAGGGCGATGGCGAGTGGGAGCATGGGCCCAAGCGTTTTGGCACAGGAGTCTTTCGTAGGTAGCCGGTGCCTAGGAGGGCCCTGCGCATTCTCCCGCCCTGAATACCCGGCAGCGCCCCTCGCGGCCCGGGTGCTGGCGGGGCGACAGGGTGAGTCTGGTGCTGGGGCTCGGGGGTCCCCAATCCCCTGCGGTGCGGTGCCAAGCCCTTTGGGATGGGCCCCTCGAGGACTGACCTTGGGTTAGGGTTAGCCCCTAGGAGGCCGGCAGGCCTGATCCGCCAGCTGTGCAGTGAGTGGAGGGTGGGGCGAGGTGAGGGTGCTGGCGAGCCGGAGCATGGACCAAGCGTTTTGGTGCAGGGAGCCTTCGAAGGTCACCAGGGGCTCGGAGTGATCTGCCTGTTCTCCCTCCCTGAATGAACGACGGGGCTCCTAGTGGCCCGGGTGGTGGTGGGGCGAGACGGTGAGTCCGGTGCTGGGGCTTGGGGGTCCCCAATCCCAGGCATTGCGGTGCCAGGCCCCTTCAGAGGGGCCCCTCAGGGGCCAACCTAGGGTTATGGGTAGCCCCCAGGAGGAGGGCAGCCCTCATCCGCCGGCTCTGCAGTGAGCGGAGGGGAGGGCAGAGGTCAGGGCGCTGAGGAGCGGGAGCGTGGGCTCAAGTGTTTTGGATGGGGGGGCCTTCGAAGGTCGCCATGGGCTCGGAGGGCCCTGCCCGTTCTCCCGCCCTGAATGACCAGCGGCACACTTAGCGGCCCGGGTGGTGGCAGGGCGGCAGGGTGATTTCGGCGCTGGGGCTCGTGGGTCCTTAATACCCAGCGTTGCGGAGCCAGGCCCCTTGGGACGGGCCCCTCGGGGGCCGACCTAGAGTTAGGGTTAGCCCCCAGGTTAGCCCCCAGGTGGTTCCGCACATGTGCGGTGAATGGAGGTGTGGGTCGAGGTGAGGTAGCTGGCGAGCGGGACCATGGGCCAGAGCATTTTGGCTTTGGCTTGGGGTGCCTTTGAATGGCGCAGGTGGCTCGGAGAGTCCTGCCCGTTCTGTCGCTCTGAAGGACTGGCAATGCCCCTAGCGCCTCATGTGGCGGCGGGGCGGCAGGGTGCGTCAGGCGCTGGGACTTGAGGGTCCCCAATCCATGGCATGCGACGCCAGGCCACTTGGGAGGGGCCCCTCGGGGGCGACCTAGGGATAGGGTTAGCCCCTAGGAAGCCAGCAGGCCTGTCCGCCAGCTCTGCAGCGAGTGGAGGGGTGGGCCGAGGTTAGGGCACTGGCGAGCAGGAGCGTGGGAGCCAGAGTTTTTGCGCGGGGGGCCTTCGAAGGTCACAGGGGGATCGGAGGGCCCTGCCCGTTCTCCCTTCCTGAATGACTGGCAATGCGCCTAGCGCCCTGGGTGCTTGTGGGGTCGCAGAGTGAGTCCAGCACTGGGGCATGTGGGTCCCAACCCCGGCATTGCGGTGCCAGGCTCCTTGGGAGGGGCCCCTCGGGGCCGACCTAGGGTAAGTGTTAGCCCCCAGGAGTCCAGCAGGCCCATTCCGCCAGCTCTGCGGCAGGCGGAGGGTCAGGCCGAGGTGAGGGCGCTGGCGAGAGGGAGTGTGGACCCAAGCGTTTTTGCACGGGGGGCCTTCGAGGTCGCCGGGGGATTGGAGGGCCCTGCCCATTCTCTCACCCTGAAAGACTGGCGGTGCCCCTAGCAGCCCGGGTTGTTGCGGGGTGGCAGGGTGACTCTGGCGCTGGGCTCGGGGGTCCCCAATCCCTGGCGTTGTGGCGCCATGCCCCTTGGGAGGGGCCCCTCGGGGGCTGACCTAGGGTTAGGGTTAGTCCCCAGGAGGCCTGCAAACCCAGCGCTAAGTGGCTCTGGCAATGTAACAAAAATGCCATACACTTATCTGTAAGAAATAACAGTGTACAGGAACCCTCTTAGCCCTAACATCATCCTTGTGTATATGGAAGCCAGCCCCAAAGTGGTCGTGGAAGTCTGACGAAAGGGCTAAGCACTTTTCTCTGAGTCACCACACTATACAGGGAAAGACCAATGTACATCATCTTTCATGAGTAGGAAGCATTAATGAAAAGGTTCTGGAATTTCGAGGACTCTGACCCATCCTTATTGGTAATAAACCACCGTGTACAGGAAAACACCTTCAACTCTCATCAGCCTCCTCAATCCTGATTCTGATTAAACTTTGGGTGTGTAGGACTAGGGAAATGTCCACATCTTATTGCTAAGAAAGAACGATGTCAGGGTAATGCCCTTCAAGTCACATCAGCCTTCCTGAAGACAGAAGCAGGAATCAAGGTGGTTATGTTACCATGAGGTAAGGAAGATGTGCATATAAGTGAGAAACAACAGTGGGCAGGACCTCTCTTCCAATGAACAGTATCTTTGCTTCATGTTGAATCCCTATGGTAAGTGGTTGTGGGCATTTGTGAGGTCAAAATCTTAAGTGTTTTGTAAACCCTCTTGGCCATTCACAGATGAGACAAAGGTAGTTGGGGACTCCTACGCAGTGATTTGTCCACTGTCAAAAATATGAAAAGATAAAAGAGACAGATGAGGTCTCCTCAGGCATTGTCCTTTATCCTCATCCTCCGTGAGGATGGCCATCTCTGGACAGTTCAGTGGCAGGGTCTCATTCACAGTGGGGGCATCTGTTCCTCACAGACATCAGGCAGGGAAATGGATTTGGTTCTCTGTGCCAGCCCAGCCACAGCTGAGTGTCACAGCACCCTCTCATGGGCTCAAAAGAGTTGCACTGTCACCAGGCAGGTCATTGTATTTGATAAACCACTGTGAGAGTTTGCAATTGCCTTCATCTGCAACCTCCTAGAGGCAAATACAGGTCTCTGGTACCATGTGAAGTCATGTGAAGGCATTGTGAGAAAGTGTCCCTTTGCTTAAGAAAAACATGGCTGGGCTCCTGGCTGGCTCAGCCAGTTAAGCATGTGCCTTTGGCTCAGGTTATGATCTCAGGGTTCTGGGATCAAGCCCGGGCTCCCGGCTCAGCAGGAAAGGAGGTAGAGAAATAGCTTAGAACCCACAGAGAATGTGAATAAAGGGGAGTGAAATGGAACTTGGTCTGCGTTTTGCTTTAGGGATTGGAAGTTAGTTTTTTCTCAATTGTGATTGATCTTGAAACAGAAAGGCTGCACTTTTTTTACCTTTAATTTTTTTTCTAATAGTAATTTTTTATTATGATATGTTAGTCACTATACAGTATTCCCTTAGTTTTTGATGTAGTGTTCCGTGATTCATTATTTGCATATAACACACAGTGCTCCATGCAATATGTACCTTCCTTAATACCCATCACTGGCCCATCCCAGTCCCCCACCCTTCTCCCCTCTGAAGCCCTCAGTTTGTTTCCCAGAGTCCATAGTCTCTCGTGGTTCATTCCCCCTTCTGTTTAGGGTCCATTGTCTAAAGGGACAGACAGTGGAAGTTCACCAAATATAAGATAGAAATTTCATTGTTCATTATAGATGCCGCCAAGTAGTTCCCAGACATTTCATTCTACTGTAGTAATTCATTATACCTGTGCAGGTGCACGTGGAAGACAATTGAGGCATGCATAGTGGTAATAAAACACGCCCGTCAGTAGTAGAATAATAGAGGATGCATATGTGTAAAATTATTCGACTACAGCTTCCATGCTTTCCCTTTGGTTCCTTATTATCTATGAAACTGGACAATTTTTGTTCTCTAGGCTTAAAACTCATTGTCAGTATTTAGAGTTCTTCAGGGGCGCCTGGGTGGCACAGCGGTTGAGTGTCTGCCTTCTGTCAGGGCGTGATCCCGGCATTATGGTATCGAGCCCCACATCAGGCTCCTCTGCTGTGAGCATGCTTCTTCCTCTCCCACTCCCCCTGCTTGTGTTACCTCTCTCACTGGCTGTCTCTATCTCTGTCAAATAAATAAATAAAATCTTAAAAAAAAAGATTAGAGTTTTTCAATGACGATCTTCTCCTGTATAAGTTACCAAACACCTAAAATATGCATGAACTTTAAAAAACGCTATATTGAAAATTACAGCAGGGAAGTTCCATTTTGTGAACATTGTGTCAATGGATCTCTATTTTGACATCAGTGTTCATTAGAAATGATGACATTTCATGTGAGAATAAATATCAATGTGAAAAAGAAAATGTAGGAAGAACCTTGAATGTTTAACTAATTGGTGAAATGACAGGTGTGTGTGTGTGTGTGTGTGTGTGTGTGTGTGTGTGTGTAATTGATTTTCAGTGAATGGTTCAGCTTCTTGTAGGGCCTCCGAGAGAGCCCAGGTGAACCTTTCAATTAGTTGGTATCTGTTTTCAGAACATGGGAATCTCTTAGTCCAATAGTCAATCAAACTTGAAGAGTTTCAGTCCTCAGCGATGGTGTTGCAGACCCTTGTGAGCAAACCCTAGGGTATGCTCAGAGCCCTCATTAGCAGGTACCAACGTGTGACGATTACAGACAGCATTTCCCAAAGAAGTACCGCTTGAGTCTCTGTCCTTTTCGGTTCCCTACACTTCCTTACACTAGTTATGTGATCAGTGTGTTTCAGGATAATCCCCACATGTGATTTTTGCTATTTCCTACTAGTCCTGTTTCTCATCTTCTTCTTTTATGGTAGGGGTTGGGAAGCAACCTGTGTGGTGTAGGAAGGGGTGTGGCAGTTGTCTGCCTTCAGAGGACCGAATGATGCCTAGAAATTGTACTGTAGTTTGAGGTCAATTGTCCATCCTCTGAGTGTCAAGAATTCCATCACTTTACTTTGATGCTAGTCTGTTCTTCAAGCTGTCCTCAGAAATAAGGACGTCATCCATCTAGGGAATACTGGTTTGTGTGTATGTTTTCATTTTAGGAAAGGCCTTGCTGTTCCTGAAAATAATACTGTAGAGCACCCTTTCCTGTTCTTATTGGCCATCAGTCAATCCTTTGTGAAGTATTCGTTTATAAATAGACTTTTTATGGTTGATGAGCAGTTCTTCTTTATTGACAAGTCTTTGTCAGAGTGTGTATTGCAAATCTTTACTTCCCAGCCTGCGGTTCACTTTTTCATTTTCTTATGGTCATAAGATAAGAAGAAATGTCACATTTTTATGAAGTCCCACTGAATTCTTTTAAATGATTAGTGCACCCTATGTCCTACCCCAAGATTGACAGGTTCTACGTTTTCTTTCAGAAACTGTCCAATGGGAAGCTACAATCCATCTCAAATTTATAAATTGCATTTTTAATTCTAAAGGGTATTTATAGACTGGTTTGGATTTTCTATGTACACAATCGTATTATCTGTGAATAGTCACAATTATCCCCTCAATTCTTATACTTTTGTTTCTCTTGCCTTCTAACACTGGTAGATTCTCTGATGCCACGTTGAATAGAGCAGCATTGTTTGAAGATTTTAATATACCTTTCTCAATATCTGACAGAAAAAGCAGACCAAACATTGGTAACAAATGTGACCTAATTGACATATAGAGAACATTCCATAATAAATGCAGAATACATTATTTTCAAGAGGTAATAGACTCTTTACCCAAATAGATGATAGGTGGGGCCATGAATCAAGTCTACAAATGTGAAACCCTGAAATTAACTAGATTCTATTCTTAGACCACAGGGGAATTGAGCCACAGTCATAGTGAAAAGAAAACCAAGAAGTCCTTCAGTGTTTAAAAATTAAATGGAACTTTGCTACATATCCTAAAGGTCAGAGAGGGAATCTCAATGGAAATTCTGAACCTTTTCTACATGAGGGCTCACACACAATGGCACTTTCTTTGTGAAGAGCATTATAATAACCTAGACAGGAGTTGAGCCTTAAGTCAGAATTCTGCCTGCCCCAGCCACACCTGGCAGCCTTGGCCTGTGGTCCCCCTCAGCTGTCCTTTCTGGTGGCCCTGAGCTAAGGGGGTCATCATGGCTATATGGAAATGGGAAGCTCCCCACTCATAGTGAATGCGGTGCCCCCTCCCCAGCTGCCCTTTCTGGTGGCGCTAAGCTAAGGGGGTCAAAATGGCCGTATGGAAATTAGAAGCTCCCCCTTCTTATTGATGACATTGCTATCATATCATCCTCACCAGTCCAACAACATGATTTCTGAGTGAAATATGGCACAAGAGTGACTTCTTGGCCTTCCTTCAGGTTTGAAAATCATCTGGTGAGTCATCTATGAGAAATATGGATTCAACATGTGTTCTTTCTTCTGGAAAAGAAATAGACCCAATAGCAATTATTGCTTTGAACACCTGTTCCTGAGAGGCATCATACTGGCTCTTTGTAGCATTCTGACTCTTAAACTTCAAACTAGGGTGTAGATATTTTTAGGCACATTTTCAGGTGGTTAGACAGGGACTCAGATGATATGAGTCACAGAGGATTTTAGTGTCAGAAACCTAAGTGGGATCCCCAAATTGACTCCAAATCCCTTGTTGTTCCATACAACTATTTCCCTCTTATCTCTGGTCTTCTCAATCTGGAAACCTATCAAGTATCAGGTTTTTCTTGTCATGTGGAAAACTTGAACGAATTCAGTGGACCTTTTCACATCTGCCCATGGTGATCATTAAGAGCATTATCTCAGTGGAGGACCTC
Organism: Ursus americanus; assembly: GCF_024610735.1. Classification (NCBI taxonomy): domain Eukaryota; kingdom Metazoa; phylum Chordata; class Mammalia; order Carnivora; family Ursidae; genus Ursus; species Ursus americanus. Next base: position 84,766,188 of record NC_142132.1, read on the forward strand.
TGGGTAAGATACTCAAAGATCCTTAGGAATACAGACAGTATAATATTTTTCTGGTATTAAAGTTACTGAAACCAACTATCTTTTTTAGTCGATTCAGGCTCTGGTATGTTCAGAGGGTGCTGTAAAACAGGTCTGAAATAGTATTTAAAAATACTCAGCTCAGCCTCTTCTACAACGTGAGCCAATGCTTATAAACATGGCTAAAATATTCCCTTACCTACGATGACTTCCCAGCCATCGTAGTGTTTATATGGTATGACTGTGACTTACATTAGTCAACATTTGCAGAGAAAGAACTTAGTGCATCCAGGGGGCACTTCATGTTGAAATTAGTTGGTGACAACGAGCTACTATGTTTTATTCTGCAGTCCAAGGGAATGGTGCCAGACATCTCTAAGGTGTCTAGCAGTTCTACAGTTCTGATTTTAAGTGGTCTGTGTGCTTCAGAGATTTGGGCAGGAGAAGGGCAGGAGTCCAGAGACTGTGAACACTTCTGTTACCTGTGCTGACCATGGAGCAGGTAGCCTTCTGTGGGCATCATTTTGATTTCTTGGTACTCTTGTGAAAGGTGCTTTTCTCTCAAATTCCTCCATTTAGGAGTAATTATAATGATAAACGGAATTTTTAACTTATATCATCTGTGGGCCCTGATCCTGGGCTCCCAGGGATGCTATCCTTTAATATTTTACCCAGCTCGAAATGACTGGGCAACACCTCAAAGTATGAGCCCTATTTCTGCCCCAAGCACATGCTGTACATCTGCTTCGAAAAGTAAACAATAACCAATAAATGCCAACATAAATATAAGAAAAAATAAAGAACCTCCTTGGCTCCCATAAGATTAAAGTCATACTGACATATACATACTGAAAACATAAGAAAGAGTCTGTCACTTTCTGGAATCTAAGAAGATCCTCATTGTGGTGTTTAACTCTGTACATAAAACAAAACAGAAAAAAATATATAAACCTGCCCCAAATGTTCCTTCCCCGGAGCACTCCCTTCTTGGTGAAGATTGTGTCTCCCAGGCAGCTGTCCTGTCTTGGGTTTGAATAAAGGTCTCTTCCTTTCTCTCCGAAATGTTTTTAAAAGTTCATTCACGCAATGTTGACAATAACAGTGTTTTCTATTTAAGTGAGAAATAAATGTTCCACTCTAGTTGCATTGGGAATAGACAAATTGAGGGTTTCTTTAGAAGAGTAAGTCTGCTTTCCAGAAAAGGCAAGGTCATTGGTCTATTGAGAATGAAGATAATTACTGCTAAACAACAAGTATGTGTTGCCCCTTCACCCAGAAACCAAAGCAGGTGTGCAGGCTTAAGGTCAGAGGTGCCCTCTTCTCCCCAGCTGACAGCACTTCTCTGCTCTGGCTCCAAGACACCAGAAGTTTTGAACGTCAGTATCGGAGTCAGCGAGGCAGCTTGTCACAGGACGCCAGTGTTCAGAGAAAGCACAGGTATGTTTGGCAAAATGTCCTATCTATGTCAGGGCTGGAGGTAAAACCTCTCATTATCCCAAAACCTCCTGGGCTTTTCTCTTTTCTCTAGTTGAGGAACAAAGTAAAATTGAAGTAGCTGTCAGCATTCTGGGTTTGCTGGAAGAATTACTTAGTTGCCCTGAAGGTAGAACTTTGTAGGGGATAACAATTTCTCTGTCCATTTATTGCTTACAAATGTATTTTGACCATCTGTTTCCTAGGAACCCTCTTTTATTAGAAAGGGAAGGTGAGATTCACTCTGTGCCTGTTTGTAACATCTAATTTGTTCCTTCATCTAACAGTGTTTATTCAAGTGGGCCTAAGATATGGTTGAGTGGCCAGCATCTAGCCTTAGGTGGTTTTTTTTCATCTGATACAGACTTGGATGATGTCATTTGACAAAGGTGATGTTTCATCATTGATTAGTTTATTCATCAGAAGAGTTAAAATTAGGGTGGAGGGAAAATTGAAAATTATCCAAAGTGGCCTGTTCCTGTTTAAAAGTTGAGCTTGACTTTCTAGTTTTACTAAATGTATTATCTCGATATTTTGAGGTGCCATATTCTCTCTGTAGTTTATTTGGTGGTGGAGTCAGAAGGAGAGTCTAGGAATTCTTTGGATAGTGGCATGCTGGTGGCTTCAAGGGGCTTGGCGTCAGGAGCCTTGGGGTGAAGTCTGCAACTACTTGCCTGACCCTGGGTGCATCTCCCAGAGGTTTTGTTTCCTCTTATGAAATTGCCGGCAGATAATGTTCTGCTTAAAGGGGAACCCTCCCATTCTGTTGTTGGCAATGCAAAGTGGTGCAGCCAGTCTGAGAAACAGTGTGGGGGTTCCTCAAAAAGTTAAACATTGAACTACCACATGATCCAGCAATTGCTCTCCTAGGTATTTACCCAAAGGATACAGAAATGCAGATTCGAAGGGGGTCCATGTACCATGATGTTCATAGCAGCAATACCCACAGTAGCCAAACTATGGAGAGAATCCCAAAGTCCATGCACTGATGAATGGATAAAGCAGATGTGGGATACATATATATAATGGAATTTGACCTAGCTTCAAAAAGAATGAAATCTTACCATTTGCAAGGATGTGGATGGATCTAGACTGTATTAAGCTAAGCAAAATCAGTGAGGAAAGACAAATATCCTATGCTCTCACACTTGTGGAATTTCATAAAGAAAATAGATGAACAGAGTTGAGGGGTGATGAGAGAGGCAAACAAGGAAATATATTCAAACTTGGAGAACAAACTGAGTGTTGCTGCAGGACAAGGGTGTGGGCGGAAGAGTTAAATGGGTGAGGGGTATTCAGGAGGTCACTTGTGATGAGCACCTGGTACTGTATGCAGGTGAGGAATCACTAAATCCTACCCTTGAAGCGAATATTCCATGGCATGTGAACTAACTGGATTTTAAGTAAAAGAAGAAAGGAAAAAGTGTTCTGCTTCATGAAGAGTAAGGTAAAATTGTAGTGATTTGGGCTGTACTATTCTCTAGATGATAGTTGTAAACACCCTGTTGTAGGATACACTAGTTTCTTATCACATAAGGAGTCCTCAGAAAGCTGCAATGAAAGATTCAGATCTCAGAGCATGTTCATGTTCCACTGATATGTTACAGTTTGCACAGGTAGGAAAGCAGGTGGAGAGAATGGAAACAGAAGGGGAAAGTAGGTGTGAACCTTTCATTAGTTAGCGTTATATCTTTCTCATGAAAGCCTTGCACCAGTGTGATTTTGGAAGAAAAGGAGAAATCCGGGAGCTTTGCAGGAGAAAGGGGAGTTCCAGGTCTAGATAAAGCTGATAGGGGTCCCAGAGGAGAGCTGAATGCATTCTGCAGCAGGGTGTGGGCAGGGTGGGCACCAGGGGTGGCTGTGGGTTTCCTGGGAGAGAGTTGTGACAGGTGAGGGCTTTGTGCAAGTTCCTGGCTGAGGACAAGTGAGGCACAGGCTGAGAGCTGGCAGAGAACCTTCTTCTGGGCTACCAACCTCACCCAACACACACACCCTCATCTTCTGTCCCTGTCACTCCAATTCAGACTTCTCCAAATGTGAGTGAGAACACATCAAGAGCATTCGGAACAGAAAGGAAAGCATGTGCAAAGGCTCTGGGGCAGGAGAATTCCAGGTATGTCCAGGAGCAGCAAGAAGGCCCTGTGGCCACAGGAGACAGCTTAGGACATGAGTTCAGAGAGGTGACAGAGGGTGACAGAAAGCCATTCCAGGGCTATAACCCCATGAGACACTGTTTCACTGGGCCATCCTGGCTACAGTGTTGAGAATAGATGACAGAGGGTTGAAGATAGCAAGGCAGGTCAATGACGAAGCTTTTCCAGGAACTCAGGCACTGTGGACCAGACAGGTGGCCTTGGATGGAGTGGTTAGACATATTCTGGGTCCATTTGAAGATGGAGCTCACAGGATTTGCTGATGGGTTAGCTATTAGGAGCTGGAGAACAGAGGAATTGGGGTAAATCCCAGCTGTTGTGGGTTGTCCTGATGAAGGGGAAGGAGAGGGTTTCTCGGGGGGTAGGAGGTAGTCCGTGTTCTGCATGCTGAGGGAGGTGCCTTTCCCAGTTGATCTGCTGAGGTTTGTGTCTGGGAGGACCTTTCACATCTCCTCCCTCAGCAATGCTGAAGTACAAGTATCCCCAACTTTTTAAACGTTCATAGTAAGACACTGGGCTTTCTTGAATGAACTACATTATTACCCAGCTTCAGTAAGAGGAAGAGACCTGAAGAGGATTTCCCTCTTATGAAAAAGGTGAACAGTGAGAATCGCGTTCAGCATCTGTTTTGGGGAGAAGCACGACAGAGGCGGCATGCACCCCAACAAGCTCCTTCCGCTGGGAACCGCTCACCGCATCCAGCCACCAGCACTTTGAATTGTGTCTGTGAGCCTCTGCAGTGCTTTATCTTCATTTATGCTGGGCCTCCGTTAGGAACTTGTGTGCTGAGGCCTAAGAAAAGCCAAAGAGAAGGAATTTTGGAGTCTGAGCACACAGACGAACAATTGTTCGTGTAAATTAATGGTCATTCCTTCTTGACACCATTTCTGCTGTGCATGGTTTCTCAGAAGCCCTGTACTTTCAAAGTGCAGGGAAACCTATACCCCATGCTGCGGGGTTAGTTTTAGTCTCCATGCTGGACAGAACATTTGATGACTGTCGGATTTTCTCACTCAAACTCTGAGACTTTGACCACCTTCACCCGTTTCTACCACCCCATCCCCGAATCTGGCACCTACCAATCTGCTCTCATTATCTATGCGTTCAGTATTTATTTATTCCACGTGGAATGTACATGAGAGCATCTGGTATTGGTCTTTCTGTGTCTGAGTTACTTGGCATAAGGCCCCCAAAGTCTGCGTTTCCATGTCTGGTTCTTGTGAATAATGCTGCAGTGAACGTGGGAGTGCATCTGTCTTTTTGAGGCAGCATTTTTGTGTTCTTCAAATCAATTCTCAGTAGAGCCACTACTGGGTCATGGGGTAGTTGCATTTATTTTTTCAGGAACCTCCATACTGTTTGTCACAGTGGCTGCACCAATTTCCATTCCCACCAACAGTGCACAGTGTCTCCTCGTCTGCACACCCTTGACCCCACCTGGTGTCTGTCTCTGGCACAATTGCTGTTCCAACAGTTGAGAGAGGATAGCCGATTGTGGGTTTGACTGATGTTTCCCTGAGGATGATTAGTGATGTCGAACAACTCCTTCTGTCTGTTGGCACCTGTGTGCCATCTTTGGAAAGTATCTATTCACATATTCCTCCCATTTTCTTTAATAGTTTTTTTTTTGTTTTTATTTGTATGAGTGTTGTGTGTATTTTAGATATTAGCCTCTTCTCACACATATGATTCACAGATATTTTTTTCTTATTGGGTCAGTGGCCTTTTAAGTTTTTGATGGTTTCTTTTGCCGCGTGGAAGATTTCAGTTTGATGTTGTTCCACTTGTTTATTTGTGCTTTTGTTGCCTTTGCAGTTGGTGTCTGATCTGAAGACTCTTTGCCAAAACCAATGTCGAGAGACTTAGTACTTGTGTCTTCTTGGAGGTTTATGGATTCAGGTCTTATGTTCAAATCATTCATCCATTAAAAATTTTGTGTGTGGTGTAAGAAAGTGACCCAGTTATATTCTTCTGCATTTAGTGTCCAGTTTGCGTGTTACCGCTCACTGAAGACACAGTCCTTCCCTCATGGCATATCTTCTGCTGCTGTGTCGTAAGTTAGGATCATCTACGTGTTGGTAAGTTTCTGAGCTTTCTCTACTGTTCCACTGACCTGGTGTCTGTGTTTATGACAGTACCATCCTGTTTTGATGACAACAGCTTTAGTAATCTAGCTTGAAATCCAGGTGTGTGTTGACTGCACCTTTCTTTCTTCATGTTGCTTTGGGTGTTTGGGGTCTTTTGTGATTCCATACAAGTTTGAGGACTGTATTCTATTTCCTCGAATAATGCCACTGGAATTCAGACAGGCATTTCATCACATCTGTCGATTGCTTTGGGTATGTTAGACATGTTCACATAATTAACTCTTCCAGTTAATGAGCATGGCGTATGCATCCATTTGTTTGTGTTGCCTTCCAAATCTTTGACCCATACATTCTGCCCCCCTCGATACTCATGTTTTTCATTTCTTTTCTGCCATGTGTTGAGTGTACTATGTCTTTCTCATTCTTGGTTACTTTTATTTCTAGATTTTTTGATGCAATTGTAAATGGCATTGCTTTTTTAATTTCTCTTTGCGAAAGTGCGTCATCAGTATACAGAAATGCAAGAAGTTGGGTCATCTGGGTGGCTCCATAAGTGAAGCGTCTGCCTTCAGCTCAGGTCATGATCCCAGAGTTCTGGGATTGAGCCCCATGTTGTGCTCCCCGCTTAGCGAGGGTCTGCTTTTCCCTCTTTCTGACACTCCCCCTGCTCGTGCTTTTTCTCTTCCTGTCAAATAAATAAATAAAATCTGAAAAAAATAAAGACAAGAGATCTCTGTATGTTGACTTTGTACCCTGTAGCTTTCTTGAATTTGTTTATTCTAACAGTTTTGGGGTTTTTTTTTTTTTGTGGAATCTTTCCGGATTTCCTGTCATTTGCAAATTGTGACAGTTTCCTTATGGATTTCATATCTTTCTCTTTTTTTTTAAATTGTTATTCACCCTACAATACTTCATTTGTTTTTGATGTAGTGTTCCATGATTCATTGTTTGCATATAACACCTAGTGCTCATTATGACACGTGCCCTCCTTTTTTTTTTAAATAATTTATTTATTTATTCGACAGAGATTGAGACAACCAGCGAGAGAAGGAACACAAGCAGGGGAGTGGGAGAGGAAGAAGCAGGCTCATAACGGAGGAGCCTGATGTGGGGCTTGATCCCATAATGCTAGGATCACGCCCTGAGCCGAAGGCAGAAACTTAACCACTGTTCCACCCAGGTGCCCCATGCCTTGTTAATTTTAACCATTCTAACTGTTGTAAGGTTGTATCTCATTGTCGTTTTGATTTGTATTTGCCTGATGGCAAGTGATGTGGAGCATTTTTTTCATGTGTCTGTTGGCCATTTGTATCTCTTTGTGTCTTCTGCCCATTTTTTGGGTGTTGAGTTTGAGGAGTTCTTTATAGATCTTGGATACCAGCCCTTTATCTGTAATATCATTTGCAGATATCTTCTTCGATTCCATAGGTTGCCTTTTTGTTCTGTTGATCGTTTGCTTTCCCAAGCAGAATCTTTTTATCCTGATGAAGTTCCAATACTTCATTTTTGCTTTTATTTCCTTTGCCTTTAGAGACGTGGCTTGCAAGAAGTTGTTGTGTCCAAGCTTCAAGAGTTCTTTTGATTTTGATATGAGACAGGAATCCATTATCTTTCTTTCCTGATTGTATTCGAGTCCTCTGTTTTTCTTGGTGAATCTAGCTAAGTTTGTCAGTTTTGTTTATCTTTCCAAAAAAGGCAGCTCTCATTTTCATTTTTTTTTTTTACTTTTTAGTCTCCGTTGGATTTATTTATGCATTCCTTTCTGTTATTTCCTTATTTCTACTAATTTGGGTCTTTGTTTGTTGTTTTATTTTCTACTTCTTTACCAAATAAATCAGGTTGTTTATTGGAGAGCATCATATGGATTGATGAAGACTTGAGTTTCTATGAACGTCCACCCCATAGAGCTACTTTTGCTGCATCCCATAAGTTTTTGTAAGTTGTCTTTTTCATCAGTGTCAAGGTACTTCTAAATTTTTTTTGATTTCTTCTTTGACTGTTGGTTGTTCTGTAGCATGTTGTTAAATCTCCACATATTTATTTAAGATTATTTAAGTATCTGACAGAGAGTGAGACTGCGAGAGAGGGAATGCAAGCACGGGGGTGGGAGAGGGAGAAGTGGGCTTCCCACTGAGCAAGGATCCTGGGATCACGACCTGAGCTGAAAGCAGATCCTTAACGACTGAGCCACCCAGGCCCCAAAAATCTCCACCTATTTTTGACTGTCCCATTTTTTTCTTGAGACTGATTTCTAGTTTCATATCATTGTGGTTGGACAAGATTTGAAGCAGAAGGTGAAGAGAGCATTCAGATGAAAGGTTTGTTTCCTGGAGGGTTTTCTGCGGGCAGACCATGAGTTCCATGGGACGGAGGAAGGTTTTGTGAGACGGGGAGTGGGGTTAACCCTTGTTAGAATTACTGACTAGTACCATGCAGGCTGTGTGCTACTGTTCACACCATAGTCCTGATGGACTTGTACTTTATTAGATATATTTTCTAGGCGGTGTAGGCATAGACTTCACTTAAAGAACGGTGCCATGTGGGTTCATGGCATGACCCCAGGTCAGCAACAAGGATGTATGGTATTGTGGGGGATCAGAACCAGGCTTTCTGTGGGAAGTGACAGAAATAGGGTATGGTGAGCTCCATGACCATAGGTGAGGTCCCGAGTGACCCACTGGGTGTTGGGTTCTGTGGATCTGTCTCATCAGGTGCTGTGGAATTCAGGGACACCCTCCTGTCTCTGGATTTGTGTGGAGACAGGTAGACATCAGTGTCTGGCCAGGCATGAGGGTCGCACTGTACCACCACCAGAGGTGCAGCGTGCGGGGGAGCCACTGCTTGGTTTCCACGAAAGCTGACCAGGGTCTGTGACCGTGATTCCTAGCAGCTGCAAGGGGAGAGCAGGCCGGGGGTGGTGCACACTTCCTAGAGTTGTGGTCAGGACTAGTCTGGAGCACACTGAAGTCAACCACACCGGGCACAGAAGGCATCCAGTCAGTGTAGCTGTGGGCACTGCTCCCATGGTACTCTCGGGCCGGATCCATGCTGCCACCTCCTGCATTTCATCATCATCTTCAAGGTCATGTCCCTCTGCTCTTGCCTCATGGCCTCCGGGGTATTGTCCGTCCTCTATCTGGCCCTCGTCCCCGGTGCCCTGTACAGTCCGATGCCAGGGTAGCCTTCTCGAGACAAACATCTGGCCCTGATGGAACACTTCCATGGATCTCATGTGATGCGAGGATGATGCCCTTCTTTAAAAGGGGGCTGCAGATCCCCAATCAGGAGAGCCATGTCTCCCTTTTCAGCATGGCCTGCCCGCCCCTCAGTCTTCTTCAGGGAAGCTCTCCCCACTTCCTGAGATGACAGCTCTGAACTTAAAAATGAATGTTATTTTACATATCTCTATGCCTTAGTTCATCCATGGCATGTCTTTCAACCCCGTTAGTGGGTTTTTTTTTTTTTTTAGCAGTTCTGAAGGGCTGTCTGCTCAAGGAGGGGATGACCTGGGCAGGGCAGCTTTCCCTCTCATCTCCCTCAGCATGTCTCTGATCCCTGGGGCCAGCTGTCCCACTGAGGATTGAGGGACCCAAACCAGCCCATCCTGAGCCCAAGCTGTGTCAGCTCATAGATGGATGCGTGTTGGAGCTGTGGGCAGCTGGCATGGGCCAGGGGCAGGCAGTGTCTCCTTCTCATTCCTTCCCTCCCTTCCTCCCAGAGGTAGCTCAGAGCAGCCTTCAACCCCTACATCTCCAGATCCCTTGACCTGTGCTTCCTGTGTTCAGCTGGTGACCTTGGAGTTTCCCAAGGATTCTACCTCCTGTACCCTCTCCTATAGCAGTTTGTGGATCAGAGGAGGGGTCGGACCCTCTCTGTTTTTGGTCTTCCTCCTTTCCCGCACCAAGCCCACCCACCTTTGCATCTTCCATGTATGTGATTGGAAGCAAGCCCATCCACACGGTACCTATTAGCCAAATGGATCCAGGCAATGAACACTGAAGTAGAAATCCAGGATCCATAATAAACCTGCTCTGAAACCTGTCCCAAAGTCTGTGACTCTCTCACACTGAAACAGAAACAATAATAGCTTTCTGGACTGTGAAGTGACATGTGTCTCTACTTCCAATCTTGAATGCATAGGTGCTGAGCCTGGACAGAAAAGGACCATGGCTCCCGTGGGCTGGGATCCATGGTAAGAACTCAGTAAAATCTGAATTCAAGGCATAGAGTGAATAATTATTGTAGAGTGAATCATCCGAAGTACGGCTTATGCACATTGCACAGGAAAAGCTTTTTCAAAGAGGTTCCTGAAAGAAAAATCTTTTTTAAAAATCTATTTTAATTCCAGTAGAGCTAACATACAGTGTTACATTCATTTCCGGTGTACAATAGAGTGATTCAGTAATTCCATATATTACTCAGCGGTCGTCAGGAAAAGCGTCCTCTTAATCCCCTTCATCTATTTCACTCATCCCTCTATCCACCTCCTCTCTGGTAACCATCCGTTTGTTCTCTATTGTTAAGAGTTTGTATTTTGGTGTGTCCCCTTTTTCTCTTTTAGTTATTTATTTTTGTTTCTTAAATTCCCTATTAGAGTGACATCGTATGGGATTTGTCTTTCTCTGACTGACTGATTTTAGTTAAGATAATACTCTCTAGCTCCATCCATGTGGCTGCAAATGGCAAGGTTTCATTCTTTTTCAAGCCGAGTAATACTCTATTGTGTGTGTATGTGTGTGTGTGTGTGTGTGTGTGTGTGTGTGTGAATACACACATCTATCATCTCATTTGTCAGTTTTTCTACAGACACTTGGGTTGCTTCCATATTGCGATATTGTAAATAATGGTGCAAGACACATAGGGGTGCACGTATCCTTTTAAGTTACTGTTTTCCTATTCTTTGGGTAAATATGAGTAGTGTGATTGTTGGATCGTAGGGTAGTTCTATATTTAATTTTTTGAATAACCTTCATACTGTTTTCCACGGTGGCCACCACAGTTTGCATTCCCACCCACAGTTCGTGAGGATTCCCCTTTATCCACATCCTCCCAACACCCGTTCTTTGTTGTCCTTTTGATGTTAGCCATTCTGACAAGTTTGAGGTAATACCTCATTGTCCTTTGGATTTACATTTTCCTGATGATGGGTGATGGTGAACATCTTTTCACGGGACTGTTGGCCATTTCTATTTCTTCTTTGGAGAAATGTCTGGCCATGTCTTCTGCCTATTTTTTAACTGGATTATTTGTTTTTTGGGGGTCGAGTAGTATCAGTTGTATATGTTTTGGACACTATCCCTTTATTGCATATGATCTTTGCAAATATCTTCTCCCTTTGAGTAGGTTGTCTTATTATTTTTACGTTTTCATTGTTCTTCTGCTGTGTGGAAACTTTTTATTTTGCTGTATTCGCAATAGTTTATTTTTGCTTTCGTTTCCTTTGCGTCAGGACACAGTCTAGAAAAACGTTGGTATGGTCCATGTCAAGAAGTTACTGTCTTCCCTCCTGTAGGATTTTTATGGATTCAGGTCTCATATTGAGGTCTTGAAACTGTTTTGTGTTTGTCTGTATTGTGTAAGAAAGCAGTCTAATTTCATTCTTTTGTGCGTAGCTGTCTAGATTTCCCAACACCATTTGTTGTAGAGACTGTCCGTTTCCCTTTTGATATCGTTGCTTGCTTTGTGGAAGATTCATGGACCACATAATTGTGGGTTTCTGTCTGAAATTGTGTCCTGTTCCTTTGGTCGCTGTGTCCAGTTTTGTGCCGTACTGTCTTGTTAGGATGACTGCAGCTTTGTAGTATAACCTGAAATCTGAAATTGTGAGTCCTCCAGCTTTGTTTTTCTTTTCCACATTGCACTGGCTGTTTGGAATCTTTATTGGTTCCATACAAATGTTTAGGATTGTTTATTCAAGGTCTTTTGTTCTTTAATTTAAATTCAATTAGGCAACTTACAGTACATCATTAGTTTCAGATGTAGTCTTCAATAAATTTTCAGTCGTGTGTAACACCCAGTGCTCATTGTATCGTGTGACCTCGTTAATGCTACTCACCCAGTTACCCCTCCCAACTTCTCTTCCAGCAATCATCAGTTTCTTGCGATAGTTAATAGTCCATCATTGGTTTTCTCCCTCTCTGATGACTTCCCATTCTATTTTCCCTTCCTTCCCCTATAGTCATCTCCCTTGTTTCTGATATTCCACATAGGAGTGAAAACATATGATCATTGCCTTTCTTTCATTGACTTATTCCACTCAGCATAATACCCTCCAGCTCCACCCAGGTCGGTGTCATGGTAAGTACTCATCCTTTCTGATGTCTGAGTAATATTCTATTATATATATGATCCACATCTTCTTTATCCATTCATCTATCCATAGTCATCTGCACTCCTTCCACAGCTTGTCTATTATGGATATTGCTGCTATGAACACTGGGGTGCATGTGTCCCGTCTTCACTACCTCTGTCTCTTTGGGGTAAATACCCAGTAGTGCAATAGCTGGGACATAGGGTAGCTTTATTTCTAACTTCTTGAGGAAACTCCGTACCATTTTCAAGAGTGGCTGTACCGGACTGCATTTGCACAGGGGTGTAAGAGGGTTCCCGTTTCTCCACATCCTCTCCAAGATGTGTATTTTCATATCTTCTTATTTTTATTTATTTGGCCTCGTGTGATATGGCATCTATAGGGGTTTAGATTTGCATTTCCCTGAAGCCAAGTGATATGAAGCATTTATGCATGTATCTTTTGGTCGCCGCTACGTCGTCATCAGTGAAGTGACTTCTCATTTTAATCCATCTCAAGACCTAAAGCTGGGTAAGGCACTGAAACTGGATGATGCCATCGGTTGGAAGTGTGGAGAATTTCAAAAGATCTCCATGGAGAGCAAGTTTAAAGGTCAGTGTGAAGCTACTAATTGGATCCGGGGACATCTCTGAAAGTGGGGATTGCCTGGGATGGTCTGAGGGGGGCCCTCCGATTTTCCTATGAATCCTTGCTGAAGCCCCAAATGGACATTTTCCTGCTGTGGGGCAGGCTGAGTCCTCTAGTCCTGCAGAGGTGAGCCCAATGCCTGGTGCCTTCAAGGCATGCAAACGGGGAGGGACCCTCAGCAGGGGACCCAGGGTTAGGTTAGGCCTCAAGAGACAGCAGGTCCGAACTGCCCAGTGCTCAGAGAACTCCCAGGCTGAGTGAGATGAGGGCACAAGGGCGGGTGAGTGTGAGCCTTGGGGTTTCATCCGAATGGCCCACAAATGTCGGGGTTCACCAGAAGGGGCTCTCAGGGGTGCCCCAATTCTCTTGCACTGAATGCTCTGTTGTGCCCCAGAATGGTACAGTTTCCTGTGGGCTGCAGGCTGAGTCCTACATTGGGGCTTGGGTGTCCCCAATCCCCCGGAGTAGGGTGCCAGGACCCTGGGGAGGGGCCCCTCTGTGGCTAACCTAGTGTAAGGGTTAGGGTCCAGGAGCCCGGCAAGGACAATCTGCAGGCTGTGCAGCGAGCTTTGTGGAGGGCTGAGAGGAGGCCATGGGGGAGGGTGAACATAGGCCTCAGGGTTGGGGCACGGGGGGCTGCCAAATGTGGGGACGGGCTCCGGGGGCCTCCCCATGTTCTCATACCCTGTAGGCTCCGTAGAGCCCCAAGGGGCACAGTTTCCTTTCCGGTGGCAAGCTGAGTCCTGCGGTGGGGTACAGGTATCCCAATTCCCCGGGGCTGTGGTGTAAGGCTCCTGGGAGACCCCCACACCCGCGGCCGATCTAGGGCTAGGGTTAGGCCCCAGGAGCCCCGCAGGCCCGATCTGCTGGCTGTATGGTAAGCTACATGGGCTGAGGTGAGGGTGCGGGGAGGGTGAGCATGGGCTTCAGGGGTGGGTTGCAGGAGGCCGCCGACGTTTGCTGGTGGCTCAGGAGGGCCCTCCTGTTTCTCCCGCCCTGAACGCTCTATGGCCTCCCAAGGCACACGGTTTCCTGCGGGGTGGCAGACTGAGTCCTGCTGTGGGGCTCAGGTGTCCCGAATCCCCGCGGCTGTTGCTCCAGGCTCCTGGGGAGGGGCCCCTCCACAGATGAACTAGGGTTAGGGTTGGGACCCAGGAACCCTGCAGGCCAGATCTGCCCACTATGTGGCGTGCTCTGCTGCGGGCTGAGGTGAGGGTGCGGGGTGGGATGAGCATGGGCTTCAAGCTTGGGTTTAGGGAACGCCGAAGTTCGCAGGGGACTCTGTGGGCCCTCCTGGTTCTCCCACCCTGAATGCTCTACAGCCTCCCAAGGAGCACGGTTTCCTGTGGGCTGGCAGGCTTTATCCTGCAGTGGGGCTCAGGTGTCCCCAGTCCCTGGGGCTGCGGCACCGGGCCCCAGGGGAGGGGCCCTACCCAGCCGACCTAGGGTCTGGTCTAGGCCCCAGGAACCCGGCAGGCCTGATCTGCCAGCTCTGCAACGCGCTCCGTGGCAAGCTGAAGGGAAGGCGTGGGGCGGGATGAGCGTGGGCCTCAGGGTTGGGGTGTAGGGGGCCGCCGAGGATCGCTGGGGTCTCAGGGGGGCCCTACCAGTTCTCCTGCACGGGATGCTCTGCGGCGCCCCAAGGGGCATGGTTTCCTGAGGGGTGGCAGGCTGAGTCCCATGGTGGGTTCCAGGGGTACCCAATTCCCGGGGTTAGGGTACGGATTAGGGTACGGGTTAAGGTTAGGGTATGGGTTATGGTTAGGGTATGGGAGAGGGTAGGGGTTAGGGTTAGGGTAAGGAGAGGGTATGGGTTAGGTTTGGGTTTAGGGGTTACAGGTTAGACGTTATGGGTTAGGGCACAGATTAGGGTTTAGGGTACGGGTTAGGGTTTAGGGTTTGGGTTTAGGGTTAGGGTTATGGTTGGAGTAGGGGTTAGGTTTAGGGTACGGGTTAGGGTTAGGGTACTGGTTAGGCTACGCATTAGGGTACGGTTATGGTTAGTGTTGGCATTCGGATTAGGGTACGGTTTAGGGTACAGGTTAGGGTTAGGGTACGGGTTAGGGTTAGGGTACAGTTTAGGGTTATGGTACAGGCTAGGTTACGGTTTAGGGTTAGGGTTAGGGTACGGGTTAGGGTTAGGGTATGGGTGTGGGTACGGGTTAGGGTACAGGTTAGGGTTAGGTATGGGTTATGGTATGGGTTAGGGTCCGGGTTAGGGATAGGGTACAGGTTAGGGTATGGGTGAAGGTTAAGGTAAGGGTACTGGTTAGGGTTAGGTTACGGGTTACGGTTTAGGGTTTAGGTTTACGGTTAGGGTATGGGTTAGGTTTAGGGTATGGGTACGGTTAGGGTATGGGTTATGGTACGAGGAAGGTCTGGGTTATGGTCAGGGTTTAGGGTTAAGGTTAGGGTATGGGTTAGGGTACTTGTTAGGGTTAAGGTTAAGTTTAGGGTACGGTTTAAGTTACGTGTTAGGGTACAGTTTAGGGTTCGGGTACGGGTTTGGGTACGCGTTAGAGTACGTGTTAGGGTTAGGGTACAGGTTAGGGTTCGGATTAGGGTACGGTTTAAAGTTAGGGTTAGAGTATGGGTTAGGGTAAGGGTTAGGGTAGGTTACGGGTTAGGGGTAGGGTTAGCTGAAGGGGTAGGGTTAGGGGTAGGGTTAGGGTTATGGTAGGGGTTAGGGTAGGGTTAGAGTTTAGGGTTAGGGTTTGGGGTTTGGGTTAGTGGTTAAGGTTAGGGTTTAGTGTTTAGGGTTTTGGGATTAGGGTTAGGGGTTAGGATTTAGGGTTTAGTGTTAATGTTAGGGTTTAGGGTTTAAGGATTAGGGTTTAGGGTTAGGTTTAGGGTAGGGTTAGGGTAAGGGTTAGGGGTTAGTGTTAGGGTTAGGGTGAGGGTTAGGGGTTAAGGTTTAGGGTTTAAGGTTAGGGGTTAGGGTTTAGGGTTAGGGTTAGACCCCAGTAGGCCAGCAGGACCGATGCAACGGCTGTGCGGTGAGCGGAGGAGTGGACCAATGTGAAGGCGCTGGTGAGCGGCAGCATGGGCCCAACCATTTTGGTGCAGGAGGTCCTTTGAAAGTCACTGGGGCCTCAGAGTGCCTTGCCCGTTCTCCCGCTCTGAATGACTAGCGGGGCCCCTAGCGGCTCGGGTGGCTGAAGGGCAACAGGGTGAGTCCGGCACATAGGCTCGGGGTCCCCATCCTCGGTGTTGCGGAGCCACGCCACTCGGGAAGTGCCTCTCGGGGGCTGACCTACACTTAGGGTTAGTCCCCAGGAGGCCGGCAGGCCCGATACACCACATGTGCGGTGAGTGGAGCGGTGGGCCGAAGTGAGGGTGCTGGTGAACATGAGCCTGGGCCGAAGCGTTTTGGTTCCAGGCGCCTTCGAAGGTTGGAGGGAGTTCGGAGGGCCCTGCCAGTTCTCCAACACTGAATGAATGGTGGTGCCCCTAGCGGCAAGTTTAGGAAGGGACCCTCAGGGGCCGTTCTAGGGTTAGGGTTAGCACCCAGTAGGCCGGCAGGCCAGATCTGCAGGCTGTGCGAAGGGCAGAGGTGTGGGCCGAGTTGAGGGCGATGGCGAGCGGGAGCATGGGCCCCAGGGTTTTGGCGCCCTGGGCCTTGCAATGTTGCCATGGCTCAGAGGGCCCTGCCCTTTCTCCTGCCCTGAATAACCAGCGGCGCCCCTAGTGGCTCCGTTGGCGGTGGGGCAGCAGGGTGAGTCCTGCACTGCGGCTTGGGGATCCCCAATCCCCGGCATTGCGGGGGCAGGCCCCTTGGGAGGAGCTCCTCGTGGGCTGACCTAGGGTTAGAGTTAGCCCCCAGGAGGCTGGCAGGCCCAATCCTCTGGCTGGGCAGTGAGAGGTGGGCGGGCAGAGGTAAAGGCGCTGCGGAGCGGGAGCGTGGGCCCCTGCATTTTGGCGTGGGAGGCTTCAAATGTCGCTGGTTTCTCCAGGGCCCTGTCGTTCTCCCGCCCTGAATGACCGGCGGCGCCCCTAGCGGCCCGGATGGCGGCATTGAGGCAGGGTGATTCTGTCTCTGGGGCTTGGGGTTCCTGATCCCCAGTGTAGCAGCACCAGGACCCTTGGGAGGGGCCCCTGAGGGGCCGACCTAGGGTTAGGGTTAAGACCCAGGAGGCCGGCAGGCCGGATCTGCCCACTGTGCTGAGAGCTGAGGGGCAAGCCAAGATGAGGGCATGGGGAGTGGTAGCGTGGGCACCAGCGTTTTGGCCCAGGGAGCCCTTGAAGGTCACCGGGGGCTAGGAAGGCCCTGCCCCTTCTCTCGCCCTGAATGACCTGCGGTGTCCCTAGCGGCCTGGGTGGCGACAGTGCGGCAGGGTGAGTCTGTCTCTGGGGCTCTGAGTCACCAAACCCCAGCGTTACAGAACCAGGCCCCTTGGGATGTTCCCCATGGGGCCGACCTAGGGTTTCGGTTAGGCCCCAGGAGCCCGGCAGGCCTTATCCACCAGATCTGCAGCAACCAGAGGGGTGGGCCAAGGTGAGGGCGCTGGGGAGCAGGAGCGTGGGAGCCACCTTTTTGCGCAAGGGTCCTTCGAAGGTCCAAGGGGAAATGGAGCACCCTGCCAGTTCTCCCACACTGAATGACCCACGGCGCCCCTAGCGGCCCGGATGGTGGTGCGGCAGCAGGTGAGTCCGGCGCTGGGGCTCAGGGGTCCCCAATCCACTGCGTTGCGGAGCCAGGCCCCTTGGGAGGGGCCCCTCGGGAGCTGACCTAGGTTAGGGTCAGCCCCCAGGACGCCAGCAGGCTCAATCCGCTAGCTGTGCGGCGAATGGAGGGGTGGGTCGAGGTGAGGTCTCTGTCGAGAGGGAGCTTGGGCCCAAGCGTTTTGGCTCCAGGGGCCTTTGAATGTTTCCGGGGACTCGGTGGGCCGTGCCCATTCTCCTCCCTGAGTGACCGGCAGTGCCCCTAGCTGCCCAGGTGGCGGCGGGGCTGCAGGGTGAGTCAGGTGCTGCGGCTCGGGTATCCCCAATCCCCGGTGTTGCGGCTCCAGGCCCCTGGGGAGGGGCCCCTCGGGGGCCAACCTAGGGTTAGGTTTAACCCCTAGGAGGCCGGCAGGCCCTATTCGCCAGCTGTGTGGAGACTGGAGTGTCGGACCGAGGTGAGGGCGCTGGTGAGCGGGAGCGTGGGCTCGGGTGTTTTGGCGCGGGGGGCTTTTGAGGGTCGCCGTGTCTCGGAGGGCCCTGCCTGTTCTCCCGCCCTGAATGAACGGCAGCACCCCAAGCCCCCGGGTGGCAGCTGGGTGGCAGGGTGAGTCAGGTGCTGAGGCTCAGGATCCCCAATCTCCGGCGTTGGAGCGCCAGGCCCCTTGGGAGGGGCCCCTCGGTGGTCAATCTAGGGTTACGGTTAGCCCCCAGAAGGCCAGTGGTCCTGATCAGCAGCTGTGCAACATGCGAAGGGTTGGGCCGAGGTGAGGGCGCTGGCGAGCCTGAGCATGAGCCCAAGCCAAGCGCGGGGGGCCTTTGAATGTCAGTGGGTGCTCGGAGGGCCCTAACTGTTTTCTTGCTCTGATTGAACGGTGGGCCCCTAGCGGCTCGGGTGGCTGAAGGGAAGCAGGGTGAGTCCGGCACTTGGGCTCGGTGTCCCCATCCCCAGCGTTGCGACGCCAGGCCCCTTGGGAAGGGCCCCAGGGGGGCCGACCTATGGTTAGGGTTAGCCCCCAGGAGTCCGGCAGGTCCGATACACCACCTGTGTGTCGAGCGGCGAGTTGGGCTGAGGTGAGGGTATTGGTGAACATGAGCCTGATCCCAAGCGTTTTCGTTTGGGGCGTCTTCGAAGATCGGCGGGGGTTCGGAGGGCCCAGCCCGTTCTCCCACCCTGAATGAACGGGGGCGTCCCTAGCGGTCTGGGTGGGGTGGGGCAGCAGGGTGTAACTGACGATGGGGTTGGGGGTCCCCAATCCCCAGCATTGGGCCGCCAGGCCCCTTGGGAGGGGTCCTTCGGGGGCCAACCTAGGGTTAGGGTTAGCCCCTAGGTGGCCAGCAGGCCCTATTCACCAGCTGTGTGGAGAGCGGAGTGGCGGACCCAGGTGAGGGCGCTGGTGAGCGGAAGCGTGGGCCAAAGCATTTTGGCGTGGGAGGACTTCAAATGTCACCGGAGGCTAGGAGGGCCCTTCCCATTCTCCAACCCAGATGACTGGCGGCGCCCCTAGCGGCCCGGGTGGTGGCGGGGCATCAGGGTGCGTCCGGCAAGTTGCTTTGGGGGTCCCCAATCCCCCGCGTGGCGGCGCCAGGCCCCTTGGGATGGGCCCCTCAGGAGCCAAGCTAGGGTTATGGTTAGCTCCAGGCGGCCGGCAGGCCCTATCCGCTGGCTGTGCGGCGAGCGGAGGGGCGGGCCGAGGTGGGGGCGCTGGGGAGCGGGAGCGTGGGCCCAAGCGTTTTGGTGTGGGGGGCCTTCAAATGTTGGCGGGGACTTGGAGGGCCCTTCCCATTCTCCTGCCCTGAATAACCGGCGGCACCCCTAGCACCCCAGGTTGCGGTGGGGCGGCCGTATGAGTCCGGCGCTGGGGCTCGGGGGTCCCCAATCCCAGGCCTTGCAGCTCCAGGCTCCTTGGGAGGGGCCCATCGGGGGCCGACCTAGGTTTAGGGTTAGCCCCCAGGAAGCTGGCAGGCCTGATCCGCCGGCTGTGTAGCGAGCAGAGGGGCAAGCCGAGGTGAGGGCGCTGTCGAGCGGGAGCGTGGGCCCAAGCATTTTGGCGTGGGGGCATTTGAAATTCACCGGGGGTTAAGAGCGCACTTCCCGTTCTACCTCGCTGAAAGCACGACGGCGTACCTAGCGGCTCAGGTTGCGGAGGGGCGGCAGGGTGAGTACGGTGCTGGGGCTCCGGGATCCCTAATCCCCGGCGTTGCAGCACCAGACCCCTTGGGAGGGGCCCCTCGGGGGCTGACATAGGGTTTGGGTTAGCCTCCAGGAGGCCAGCAGGCCCGATCCACCAGTTGTGCGGCGAACGGAGGGTCAGGCGGAGGTGAGGCCACTGGCGAGCGGGAGCATGGGCCCAGGCGTTTTGGTGTGGGGGTCCTTCAAAGGTCGCCGGAGACTCAGAGGACCCTGCACGTTCTTCCGCCCTGTATGACCGGCGGCTACCCTAGCGGCCCGGGTAGAGGATGGGCGGTATGGTGAGTCAGGCGCTGGGGCTTGGTGTCCCCAGTCCTCGGCGTTGGGGCGCCAGGCCGCTTCGGAAGGGCTCTAGGGGGCCGACTGAGCATTACTGTTAGCCCCCAGGAGGCCGGCAGACCCGATCTGCCAGCTGTGTGGCGAGCAGAGGGGCGGGCCAAGGTGAGGGCGCTGTTGAGCGGAATCCTGGGCCCAAGAGTTTTGGCGTGGGGGGCATTCAAAAGTCGCTGGGGGCTCAGAGTGCCCTTCCCGTTCTACCGCACTGAATGCCCGACGGCGCACCTAGCGGTGCGGGTTGCAGAGGGGCGGCAGGATGAGTCCAGTGCTGGGGCTCGGGGGTCCCCAATCCCAGGCGTTGCGGATCCAGGGCCCTTGGGATGGGCCCCTCTGGGGCCAACCAAGGGTTATTGTTAGCCCCCAGGAGGCCAGTAGGCCCGATCCACTGGCTGTGCGGCAAGTGGAGGCGTGGGCCCAGGTGAGGGCGGTTGAGAGCAAGAGCGTGGGCTCAAGCGTTTTGGCACGGGGGGGCCTTCGAAAGTCATTGGGGGTTCAGAGGGCCCTTCCTGTTCTCCCACCCTGAATGACCGGCGGCTCCCCTAGCAGCCGGGGTGGCGGCAGGTCGGCAGGTTGAGTCCAGCCTTGGGGCTCGGGGGTCCCCAATCCCTGGGGTTGCTGTGCCAGGCCCTTTGGGAGGGACCCCTTGGGTGCCGACCTAGGGTTAGGGTTAACCCCCAGGACGCCGGAAGGCCCTTACCACCGGCTGTGCGGTGAGTGGAGGGGCGGACAGAGGTGATGGCCCTGGCGAGCGGGAGCGTGGGACCAAGCGTTTTGCCGTGGGGGACCTTCGAAGGTCGCCGGGGGCTTGGAGGCCATGCCCATTCTCCCTCCCTGAATGACCAGCGGCACCCCTAGCGGCCTGGGTGGTGGCACGGCGGCAGGATGAGACTGGCAATGGGGCTCGGGGGTCCCCATTCCCTGGCATTGTGGCGCCAGGCCGCTTGGAGGGGCCCCTTGGGTGCCGAGCTTGGGTTAGGGTTAGCCCCCAGGAGGCCGTCAGGCCTGATCGGCAGGGTGTGCGGCGAGTGAAGTGGCGTGCAGAGGTGATGGCACTGGTGAGCGGGAGCATGGGCCTAAGCGTTTTGGTGCTGGGGGCATTTGAAAGTCGCCGGGGGCCTAGAGCGCCCTACAGGTTCTCCCGCCCTGAATGACCGGTGGCACCCCTAGGGGCCGGTAGGGGAGGGGCGGTAGAGTGAGTCCAGAGCTAGGGCTCGGGGGTCCCCAATCCCCGGCATTGTGGCGCCAGACCTTTGGAAGGGGCCCCTCGGGATCCGACCTAGGGTTAGGGTTAGCCCCCAGGAAGCAGGCCGGCCCGATCTGCTAGGTTTCAGCGAGCGGAAGGGCGGCCTGAGAAGAGGGCGCTGACAAACAGGAGCGTGACCCCAAGCGTTTTGGTGCGGGGGGCCTTCGAATGTCGCCGGGGGCTCGGAAGCCCCTGCCCGTTCTCCCGCCCTGAATGACCGCGGCGCCCCTAGCGGTCCGGGTGGCAGCGGGAAGGCAGGGTGAGTCCCGCGCAGGGGCTTGGGTGTCCTCAATCCCCGGCATTGTGGCGCTAGGCCCCTTGAAAGGGGCCCCTCCGGGGGGACCTGGGTTTAGGGTTAGCCCCAGGAGGCCGGCAGGCCCAATCCACAGGCTGTGTGGCATACGGTGGGGCGGGCCGAGGTGAGACTGCTGGCGAGTGGGAGCATGGCTCCAAGCATTTTGCAAAGTGGGCCTTCGAAGGTCGTCGAAGTCTCGGAGGGCCCTGCCCATTCTACTGCCCTGAATAACCGGCGGCACCCCTAGCACTCCGGGTGGCGGTGGGGCAGCCGGGTGAGTCCAGTGCTGGAGCTTGGGGGTCCCCAATCCCAGGCGTTGCTGCTCCAGGCCCCTTGGGATGGGCCCCTTGAGGACTGACCTAGGGTTACGGTTAGTCCCAGGTGGCCGGCAGGCCCGATCCGCTGGCTGTGTGGCAAGCAGAGGGGCGGGCCAAGTTGAGGGCGCTGGCGAGCGGGAGCAAGAGCCCAAGCGTTTTGGCGCGGTGGGCCTTCGATGGTCGCCAGGGGCTCGGAGGGCTATGCCCGTTCTCCCATCCTGAATGAGGACGGCGCCCCTATCGGGCCGGGTCGCGGCGGGGCAGCAGGGTGAATCAGGCGCTGGTGCTCGGGGGTCCCCAATCCCCAGCGTGGCGGTGCCAGGCCCCTTGGGAGAGGCCCCTTGGGCGCCAAAGTAGGGTTTGGGTTAGCCCCAGGAGGCCGGCAGGCATACGGAGGTGCTGGCCGAGGTGAGGACGCTGACGAGCGGGAGCGTGGGCCCAAGACTTTTTGCTCGTGGGCCTTCGATGTTCGCTGGGGGCTCAGAGGGCGCTGCACGTTCTCCCGCCCTGAATGACCGGCGGCACCCCTAGCGGCCAGGGTGGCGGTGGGGCTGCAGGGTGATTCCAGCGCTGGGGTCGGGGGTCCCCAAACCCCGGCGTGTTTTGCGCCAGGCACCTTGGGAGGGGCCTTCGTGGGCCGACCTAGTGTTAGGGTTAGACCAAAGGAGGTCGGCAGGCCCGATCTGCCAGGTGTGCAGTGAATGGAGTGGCGGGCCGAGGTCAGGGCGCTGGCGACAGGGTTCGTGGGCCCAAGTGTTTTGGCGCTGGGGGCCTTTGAAGGTCACCAGGAGTTCTGAGGGCCCTGCCCGCTCTACCGCCCTGAATGACCAGCAGCGTCCCTAGCGGCCCGGGTGGCGGCGGGGTGGCAGGGTGCGTCCAGCGCTGGGGCTCGAGAGTCCCCAATCCCTGGTGTGGCAACGCCAGGCCCCTTTGGAGGGGCCCTCGGGGACCGACCTAGGGTTAGGGTTAGCCCCCAGGAGGACGGCAGGCCCGATCTGCCAACTGTGTGGGGAGTGGAGAGGTGGGCCGAGGTGAGGGCGCAGGGGAGCGGGTATGTGGGCCCAAGCATTTTGGGGCTAGGGCCTTCGATGGTCGCCAGGGGCTCGGAGGGCCCTGCTCGTTCTCCCGCCATGAAGGACCAGCGACACCCCTAGCTCCCTGGGTGGCAGCGGGGTGGCAGGGTCATTCTGGCACTGGTGCTTGGGTTTCCCCAATCCCCAGCGTTGCGGTGCCAGGCCCCTCGGGAGGGGCCCCTCGGGGACTGTCCTAGGTTAGGTTAACCCCCAGGAGGCCAGCAGTCCCGATCCGTCGGCTGTGCAGTGAGCGGAAGGATTGACCGTGGTAGGGTGCAGTTGAGCGGTAGCGTGGTACCCAGCGTTTTGCCGTGGGGGGCCTTCTTATTTCACCGGAGGCTCAGAGGGCCCTGCCGGTTATCCCGCCCTGAATGCCCGGCGGCGCCCCTACCAGCCCATGTGGCGGCGGGGCGGCAGGGTGAGTCCGGCGCTGCTCCTCGGGGGTCCCCAACACCTGGCGTTGCGGCGCCAGGCCACTTGGGATGGGGCCCTAGGAGACCGACCTAGGGTTAGTGTTAGCCCCCAGGAGGCTGGGAGGCCCGATCTGCCGGCTGTGCAACGTGCGGAAGGGCGGGCCAAGGTGAGGGCACTGGAGAGTGGAAGCGTGGGCCCAAGCGTTTTGGCGAGGGAACCCTTCGAAAGTTGCCGCGGCTCGGAGGGCACTGCCCATTCTCCCGCTCTGAATGACCGGCAGCGCCCCTAGCAGCCCTGGGGGCGGCGTAGCGGCAGTGTGAGTCTGGTGCTGGGGCTCCGGGGTCCCCAATCCCCGTCGTTGTGGACCCAGGCCCCTTGGGATGGGCCCCTAGGGGGCCTACCTAGTGTTAGTGTTAGCCCCCAGGAGGCTGGGAGGCCTGATCCGCATGCTGTGCGGCAAGCGGAGGGGCGGGCCGAGGTGAGGGCACTGGTTAACGGAAGTGTTGGCCGAAGCGTTTTGCCTGGGGGGGCATTCAAAAGTTGCCGGGGGCTCGGAGGGCCCTGCCCGTTCTCCCGCCTTAAATGACCATAGGGGCCCCTTGTGGCCCCGGTGGCGGTGGAGCAGCAAAGTGAGTCCGGCGCTGCGGCTCGGGGGTCACCAATCCCCAGCGTTGCAGGCCCAGGCCCCTTGAGAGGGCCCCCTCGGGTGCCGACCTAGGGTTAGGGTTACCCCCAGGAGGCCAGTAGGCCTGATCTGCCGGCTGTGTGGTGAGCGGAGGGGCAGGTTGAGATGAGGGCGTTGCCGTGCGGGAACGTGGGCCCAAAATTTTGGAGCGAGGGGCCTTCGAAGGTCACCAGGGGCTCAGAGGGTCCTGCCCGTTCTCCCGCCCTGAATGACCGGGGGTGCCCCTTGTGGCCCGGGTGGTGGTGGGGGGCATGGTGAGTCCGGCGCTGGGGCTCAGAAGTCCCCAGTCCCCGTCGTTGCGGCACCAGGCCCCTAGGGAGGGGCCAATAGGGGGCCGACCTAGGGTTTGGCTTAGCCCCCCGAAGGCCCGCAGGCCCGATCCACCAGCTGTATGGGGAGCGGAGGCGAGGGCCGAGGTAAGGGCGCTGGCCAGCGGGAGCGTTGGCCCAAGCGTTTTGGTGCGGGGGGCCTTCGAAGGTGGCTGGTGACTTGGAGGGCCCTTGCCATTCTCCCTCCCTGAATGAATGGCGGCGCCCCTAGCGGCTCAGGTGGAGGTAGGGTGGGAGGTTGAGTTGGGCGCTGGAGCTCGGGAGTCCCCAATCCCTGGTGTTGCAGCAATAGGAACCTGGGATGGGCCCCTCGGGGGCCCGCCAAAGGTTAGGGTAACACCCAGGAGGCTGGCAGTCCAGATCCACAGGCTGTGCAGCGAGCGGAGGGGCGGACCGAGGTGAGGGCGCAGGCGAGCGAGAGCATGGGCCCAAGCGTTTTGGCACGGGGGGCCTTTGAAGGTCGCCAGGGGCTCGGAGGGATCTACCAGTTCTCCCTCCCTGAATGACCAACGGTGTTCCTAGTGGCCCGGATGGTGGCGGGGCAACACGGTGAGTCCGGCGCTGGGGCTCGGGGGTCGCAAATCCCAGGCATTGCGGTGCCAGGCCCCTTCGGAAGGGCCCCTCAGGGGCCAACTTAGGGTTATGGGTAGCCCCAGGAGGAGGGCAGGCCTCATCCACCGGCTCTGCAGCGAGCGGAGGAGCGAGCCAAGGTGAGGGCGCTGAGGAGCGGGAGCGTGGGCTCAAGCGTTTTTCATGGGGGGGCCTTCGAAGGTCGCCGTGGGCTCGGAGGGCCCTGCCCGTTCTCCCCCACTGAATGACCAGGGGCACCCCAAGCATCCTGGGTGGCGGCGGGGCAGCACGTTGAGTCTGGCGCTGGAGCTCAGGGGTCCCTAATACCCGGCGTTGCGGCGCCAGGCCCCTTGGGACGTGCCCCTCGGGGGCTGACCTAGGGTTAGGGTTAGCCCCCAGGAGACTGGCAGGCTCATTCCCCCCATGTGCAGTGAATGGAGGTGTGGGTCGAGGTGAGGTACCTGGCGAGCGGGAGCGTGGGCCAGAGCATTTGGCTTTGGCTCGGGGTGCCTTCGAAGGTCGCAGGTGGCTCGGAGGGCCCTGCCCGTTCTGTCGCCCTGAAGGACTGGCGACGCCCCTAGCACCCCATGTGGCAGCGGGGCGGCAGGGTGCGTCCGGCGCTGGGACTTGGGGGTCCCCAATCCCTGGCATGTGGCGCCAGGCCACTTGGGAGGGGCCCCTTGGGAGCAACCTAGGGATAGGGTTAGCCCCCAGGAAGCCAGCAGGCCGGATCTGCCAACTCTGCAGCGAGTGGAGGGGTGGGCCGAGGTTAGGGAGCAGGCGAGCAGGAGCGTGGGAGCCAGAGTTTTGCGCGGGGGGCCTTCGAAGGTCGCAGGGGGATCAGAGGGCCCTGCCCGTTCTCCCTTCCTGAATGACTGGCAACGCCCCTAGCACCCTGGGTGCTTGCGGGGTGGCAGAGTGAGTCCAGCACTGGGGTTCGGGGGTCCCAAATCCCCAGCATTGCGGTGCCAGGCTCCTTGGGAGGGGCCCCTCGGGGCCGACCTATGGTAAGTGTTAGTCCCCAGGAGTCCAGCAGGCCCGTTCCGCCAGCTCTGCGGCAGGCGGAGGGGCAGGCCGAGGTGAGGGCACTGGCGAGAGGGAGTGTGGGCCCAAGCGTTTTGGCGCGGGGGGCCTTTGAAAGTCTCCGGGGGCTTGAAGGACCCTGCCCGTTCTCTCGCCCTGAAAGACTGGCGGCGCCCCTAGCAGCCCGGGTTGCTGCGGGGCGACAGGGTGACTCCGACGCTGGGCTCAGGGGCCCCAATCCCCGGCGTTGTGGCACCAGGCCCCTTGGGAGGGGGCCCTCAGGGGCCGACCTAGGGTTAGGGCTCGTCCCCAGGAGGCCGGCAAGCCCGGCGCTAAGTGGCTCTGGCAATGTAACAAAAATACCATACACTTATCTGTAAGAAATAACAGTGTACAGGAACCCTCTTAGCCCTAACTACATCCTTTGTGAATATGGAAGCCAGCCCCAAAGTGGTCGTGGTAGTCTGACGAAAGGGCTGAGCACTTTTCTCTGAGTCACCACACTATACAGGGAAAGACCAATGTACATCATCTTTCACGAGTAGGAAGTATGAATGAAAAGGTTCTGGAATTTCGAGGACTCTGACCCATCCTTATTGGTAATAAACCACCTTGTACAGGAAAACACCTTCAACTCTCATCAGCCTCCTCAATCCTGATTCTGATTCAACTTTGGGTGTGTAGGACTAGGGAAATGTCCACATCTTATTGCTAAGAAAGAACGATGTCAGGGTAATGCCCTTCAAGTCACATCAGCCTTCCTGAAGACGGAAGGAGGAATCAAGGTGGTTATGTTACTATGAGGTATGGAAGATGAGCATATAAGTGAGAAACAACAGTGGGCAGGACCTCTCTTCCAACGAACAATATCTTTGCTTAATGTTGAATCCCTATGGTAAGTGGTTGTGGGCATTTGTGAGGTAAAAATCTTGAGTGTTTTGTAAAACCTCTTGGCCATTCACACATGAGACAAAGGTAGTTGGGGACTCCTACACAGTGATTTGTCCACTGTCAAAAATATGAAAAGATAAAAGAGACAGATGAGGTCTCCTCAGGCATTGTCCTTTATCCTCATCCTCCGTGAGGATGGCCATCTCTGGACAGCTCAGTGGCAGGGTCTCATTCACAGTGGGGGCATCTGTTCCTCACAGACATCAGGCAGGGAAATGGATTTGGTTCTCTGTGCCAGCCCAGCCACAGCTGAGTGTCACAGCACCCTCTCGTGGGCTCATAAGAGTTTCACTGTCACCAGGCAGGTCATTGTATTTGATAAACCACTGTGAGAGTTTGCAATTGCCTTCATCTGCAACCTCCTAGAGGCAAATGCAGATCTCTGGTACCATGTGAAGTCATGTGAAGGCATCGTGAGAAAGTGTCCTTTTGCTTAAGAAAAACATGGCTGGGGCTCCTGGCTGGCTCAGCCAGTTAAGCATGTGCCTTTGGCACAGGTTATGATCCCAGGGTTCTGGGATCGAGCCGAGGCTCCCTGCTGTCCAGGAAAGGAGGTAGGGAAATAGCTTAGAACCCATAGAGAATGTGAATAAAGGGGAGTGCAATGGAACTTGGTCTGCGTTTTGCTTTAGGGATTGGAAGTTAGTTTTTTCTCAATTGTGATTGTTCTTGAAACAGAAAAGCTGTATTGTTTTTTTAACCTTTAATTTTTTTCTAATAATAATTTTTTATTATGATGTTAGTCACTATACAGTATTTCCTTAGTTTTTGATGTAGTGTTCCATGATTCATTATTTGCATATAACACCCAGTGCTCCATGCAATATGTACCTTCCTTAATACCCATCACTGGCCCATCCCAATCCCCCACCCCTCTCCCCTCTGAAGCCCTCAATTTGTTTCCCAGAGTCCATAGTCTCTCGTGGTTCATTCCCCCTTCTGTTTAGGGTCCATTGTCTAAAGGGACAGACAGTGGAAGTTCACCAAATATAAGATCGAAATTTCGTTGTTCATTATAGATGCCGCTAAGTAGTTCCCAGACATTTCATTCTACTCTAGTAATTCATTATACCTGTGCAGGTGCACGTGGAAGACAATTGATGCATGCATAGTGGTAATAAAACACGCCCGTCAGTAGTAGAATAATAGAGGATGCACATGTGTAAAATTATTCGACTACAGCTTCCATGCTTTCCCTTTGGTTCCTTATTATCTATGAAATTGGACAATTTTTGTTCTCTAGGCTTAAAACTCATTGTCAAGTATTCAGAGTTTTTCAGTGCTGATCTTCTCCTGTATAAGTTACCAAAAACCTAAAATATGTATGAACTTTAAAAAACGCTATATTGAAAATTGCAGCAGGGAAGTTCCATTTTGTGAATATTGTGTCAATGGATCTCTATTTTGACATCAGTGTTCATTAGAAATGATGACATTTCATGTGAGTATAAATATCAATGTGAAAAAGGAAAGGTAGGAAGAACCTTGAATGTTTAAGTAATTGCTGAAATGACAGGGGTGTGTGTGTGTGTGTGTGTGTGTGTGTGTGTGTGTGTGTGTGTAATTGATTTTCAGTGAATGGTTCATCTTCTTGTAGGGCCTCCGAGAGAGCCCAGGTGAACCTTTCAATGAGTTGGTATCTGCTTTCAGAACATGGGAATCTCTTAGTCCAATAGTCAATCAGGCAAGCTTTGAGGTCTTGAAGAGTTTCAGTCCTCAGCGATGGTGTTGCAGACCCTTGTGAGCAAACCCTAGGGTATGCTCAGAGCCCTCATATGCTGGTACCAAGGTGTGACGATTTCAGACAGCATTTCCCAAAGAAGTACCTCTTGAGTCTCTGTCCTTATCAGTTCCCTACACTTCCTTACACTAGTTATGTGATCAGTGTGTTTCAGGATAATCCCCACATGTGATTTTTGCTATTTCCTACTAGTCCTGTTTCTCATTTTCTTCTTTTATGGTAGGAGTTAGGAAGCAACCTGTGTGGTGTAGGAAGGGGTGTGGTAGTTGTCTGCCTTCAGAGGACCGAATGATGCCTAGAAATTGTACTGTAGTTTGAGGTCAATTGTCCATCCTCTGAGTGTCAGGAATTCCATCACTTTACTTTGATGCTAGTCTGTTCTTCAAGCTGTCCTCAGAAATAAGGACGTCATCCATTTAGGGAATACTGGTTTGTGTGTATGTTTTCATTTTAGGAAAGGCCTTGCTGTTCCTGAAAATAATACTGTAGAGCACCCTTTCCTGTTCTTATTGGCCATCAGTCATTCTTTTGTGAAGTATTCGTTTATAAATAGACTTTCTATGGTTGATGAGCAGGAATTCTTTATTGACAAGTCTTTGTCAGTGTGTGTATTGCAAATCTTTACTTCCCAGCCTGCGGTTCACTTTTTCATTTTCTTGTGGTCATAAGATAAGGAGAAATGTCACATTTTTATGAAGTCCCACTGAATTCTTTTAAATGGTTAGTGCACCCTATGTCCTACCCCAAGATTGACAGGTTCTACGTTTTCTTTCAGAAACTGTCCAATGGGAAGCACAATCCATCTCAAATTTATAAATTGCATTTTTAATTCTAATAGGGTATTTATACACTGTTTTGGATTTTCTATGTACACAATCGTATTAGCTGTGAATAGTCACAATTATCCCCTCAATTCTTATACTTTTTGTTTCTCTTGCCTTCTAACACTGGTAGATTCTCCGATGCCACGTTGAATAGAGCAGCATTGTTTGAAGATTTTAATATACCTTTCTCAATATCTGACAGAAAAAGCAGACAAAACATTGGTAGTAAATGTGACCTAATTGACATAGAGGGAACATTCCATAATAAGTGCAGAATACATTATTTTCAAGTGGTCATAGACTCTTTACCCAAATAGATGATAGGTGGGGCACGAAACAAGGCTACAAATGTTAAACCCTGAAATTAACTAGATTCTATTCTTAAACCACAGGGGAATTGAGCCACAGTCATAGCGAATAGAAAACCAGGAAGTCCTTCAATGTTTAAAAATTAAATGGAACTTTGCTACATATCCTAAAGGTCAGAGAGGGAATCTCAATGGAAATTCAGAACCTTCTCTACATGAGGGCTCACACACAATGGCAGTTTCTTTGTGAAGAGCATTATAATAACCTAGACAGGAGTTGAGCCTTAAGTCAGAATTCTGCCTGCCCCAGCCACACCTGGCAGCCTTGGCCTGTGGTCCCCCTCAGCTGTCCTTTCTGGTGGCCCTGAGCTAAGGGGTCAACATAGCCATATGGAAATGGGAAGCTCCCCACTCATAGTGAATGTGGTGCCCCCTCCCCAGCTGCCCTTTCTGGTGGCTCTGAGCTAAGGGGGTCAACATGGCCGTATGGAAATTAGAAGCTCCCCACTCTTAGTGATGACGTTGCTATCGTATCGTCCTCACCAGTCCAACAACATGATTTCTGAGTGAAATATGACACAAGAGTGACTTCTTGGCCTTCCTTCAGGTTTGAAAATCATCTGGTGAGTCATCTATTAGGAATATGGATTCAACATGTGTTCTTTCTTCTGGAAAAGAAATAGACCCAATAGCAATTATGGCTTCCTTAGCACCTGTTCCTGAGAGACATCATACTGGCTCTTTGTAGCATTCTGCCTCTTAAACTTCTCAACTAGGGTGTAGATATTTTTAGGCACATTTTCAGGTGGTTAGACAGGGACTCAGATGATATGAGTCACAGAGGATTTTAGTGTCAGAAACCTAAGTGGGATCCCCAAATTGACCCCAAATCCCTTGTTGTTCCATACAGGGTACTATTTCCCTCTTATCTCTGGTCTTCTTGATCTGGAAACCTATCAAGTATCAGGATTTTCTTGTCATGTGGACAACTGGAACGAATTCAGCGGGCCTTTTCACCTCTGCCCATGGTGATCATTAAGATCATTATCTCAGTGGAGGACCTCTGGGTAAGATACTCAAAGATCCTTAGGAATACAGACAGTATAATATTTTTCTGGTATTAAAGTTACTGAAACCAACTATCATTTTTAGTCCATTCAGGCTCTGGTATGTTCAGAGGGTGCTGTAAAACCGGTCTGAAATAGTATTTAAAAACACTCAGCTCAGCCTCTTCTACAAAGTGAGCCAATGCTTATAAACATGGCTAAAATATTCCCTTACCTACGATGACTTCCCAGCCATCGTAGTGTTTATATGGTATGACTGTGACTTACATTAGTCAACATTTGCAGAGAAAGAACTTAGTACATCCAGGTCGCACTTCATGTTGAAATTAGTTTGTGACAACGAGCTACTGTGTTTTCTTCTGCAGTCCAATGGAATGGTGCCAGACATCTCTAAGGTGTCTAGCTGTTCTACAATTCTGATTTTAAGTGGTCTCTGTGCCTCAGAGATTTGGGCAGGAGAAGGGCAGGAGTCCAGAGACTGTGAACACTTCTGTTAACTGTGCTGACCATGGAGCAGGCAGCCTTCTGTGGACATCATTTTGATTTCTTGGTACTCTTGGGAAAGGTGCTTTTGTCTTACATTCCTCCATTTACGAGTAAGTATAATGATGAAAGTAATTTTTATCTTATATCATCTGCGGGCCCTGATCCTGGGCTCCCAGGGAAGCTATCCTTTAACATTTTACCCAGCTCAAATGACTGGGGAAAACCTGAAAGCATGGGCCCTATTTCTGCCCCAAGCACATGTTGTACATCTGCTTCGAGAAGAAAACAATAACCAAAAATGCCAACATGAAGATAAGAAAAAATAAAGAACCTCTTTGGCTCCCATAAGATTAAAGTCATACTGACATGTACATACTGAAAATGCATGAAATCATTGCATTTCCTAAAGCCCAAGTCTTGGAGGATCTGAGAGTCACTGAACTTGCCCAGAACCAGGCACACCCCAGCAGGTAGGGCTGGTGCAGAAAGGGAAGGGTCAGGACTCTGAGGGTGGTCTGCAGCTAGAGGGGTCCCTGGAAGGGGCCAGGTGTGTGTGTGGGCCCCAGCCCACGAGCCCACCCATGCCTGTGCCTGGTGTTGGGTACAGGAGGCTCCTCTTGGGCCCCCTGCACTTTCAGGTTTCCAGGGGCTTGAGGGCGGTTTGCCCAACATCCAAGGAGCTCAGGCACAGCCTTCCCAGACAATTCACCACTTGGGAGTGGAGCTACATCACTGTGGGCGGTCACAGATTTGCAGTGGGTTGCAGACCTGGGGCAGAAGGGGCACTGAGAGAGAGAGAGTTGCCCTGTGGAGATCCCTGCTGGTGAGTGAGCAGCATGCACTGGGGTGGGGGTCTGGGGGTAGGGTGCGCCCCAGGTGGGAGGCAGGGTTCTGGAAGGGCACATGGAGAGGGTTCATTGTGCAGACTCAGGTGAGTTTTCTTTTTCCCTTTAAAGTCTCTTCTGCCCCATGTCCTCAACTGGCCTTATTCTCCATACCCGTGAACTATAGGGCCGTCCGCTCACCTGAGCTTTTGTGGGATGGGTTGCAGAATTTCAGGGTTTCCCGGGTTCCCCGGGAAGAGTGCGAGTAAGGACCTCACAGAGTCCCCACCTTCAGTGATGTGTCCCCCGGTTCTCAGGCACAGTGCAGGTGATGCATCTTGAGCAGTACCCCGAGTTCAGCAGGGTTTGCCCTGGTCCCCCAGGCACAGGTGTGGCAGTAGCAAGCCCCAGAGCTGTCCCCCAACTTAGCATTATGCCCCCTGTGCCCCCGGGTTAGTGGTAATTGGCTACTAGAATCATGCAGGAAAATCCTCCAGGTGGGGGCATGGAGGCGGGCGTAAACCAGACCCCACTCTACTTGCATTGGGAATACAAAAATTGAGGGTTTCTTTAGAAGAGTAAGTCTGTTTTCCAGAAAAGGCAAGGTCATTGGTCTATTGAGAATGAAGATAATTACTGCTAAACAACAAGTATGTGTTGGCCCCTCTCCCAGAAACCGAAGCAGGTGTGCAGGCTTTAGGTCAGAGGTGCCTTCTTCTCCCCAGCTGACAGCACTTCTCTGCTCTGGCTCCTAGACACCCGAGGTTTTGAACGTCAGCATCGGAGTCAGCGAGGCAGATTGTCACAGGACACCAGTGTTCAGAGAGAGCAGAGGTATGTTTGGCAAAATGTACTATCTATGTCAGGGCTGGAGGTAAAACCTCTCATTATCCCAAAACCTCCTGGGCTTTTCTCTTTTCTAGGGTTGAGCCACAAAGTAAAATTGAAGTAGCTGTCAGCTTTCTGGGTTTGGTGCAAGAATTATTTAGTTTCCCTGCAGGTAGAACTTTGCAGGGGATCACAATTTCTCTGTCCATTTATTGCTTACAATTGTATTTTGACCATCTGTTTCCTAGGAAACCTCTTTTATTAGAAAGGGAAGGTGAGATTCATTCTGTGCCTGTTTGTAACATCTAATTTGTTCCTTCCTGTAACACTGTTTATTCAATTATGCCTTAGAAATGGTTGAGTGGCCAGCATCTAGAGTTAGGTGGCTTTTTTCATCTGATACAGACTTGGATGATGTCATTTGACAAAGGTGATGTTTCATCATTGATTAGTTTATTCATCAGAAAAGTTAAAATTAGGGTGGAGGGAAAATTAAAAATTATCCAAAGCGGCCTGTTCCTGTTTAAAAGTTGAGCTTGACTTTCTAGTTTTACTAAATGTATTATCTCGATATTTTGAGGTGCCATATTCTCTCTGTAGTTTCTTTGGTGGTGGAGTCAGAAGGAGAGTCTGGGAACTCTTTTGGATAGTGGCATGCTGGTGGCTTCAAGGGGTTGGCGTCAGGAGCCTTGGGGTGAATTCTGCAACTGCTTGCCTGTCCCTGGGTGCATCTCCCAGAGGTTTTGTTTCCTCTTATGAAATTGCCGGCAGATAATGTTCTGCTTAAAGGGGAACACTCCCATCCTGTTGGTGGGAATTCAAAGTGGTACAGCCAGTCTAGGAAACAGTGTGGGGGTTCCTCAAAATGTTAAAAACTGAACAACCCCATGATCCAGCTATTGCTCTCCTAGGTATTTACCCAAAGGATACAAAAATGTGGATTCCACGGGGGTCCATGCACCATGATGTTTATAGCAGCAATGCCCACAGTAGCCAAACTATGGAGAGAATCCCAAAGTCCATGCACTGATGAATGGATCAAGCAGATGTGGGATACCTATATATAATGGAATATGACCCAGCTTCAAAAAGAATGAAATCTTACCATTTGCAAGGATGTGGATGGACGTAGAGTGTATTAAGCTAAGCAAAATCAATGAGGAAAGAAAAATATCCTTTCCTCTCACGCTTGAGGAATTTCAGAAAGAAAACAGATGAACAGAGTGTTGGGGTGATGAGAGAGGCAAACAAGGAAATAGACTCAACCTTGGAGAACAATCTGAGTGTTGCTGCAGGACAGGGGCATGGGGGTAAGTGTTACATGGGTGAGGGGTATTAAGGAGGGCACTTGTGATGAGCACCGGGTACTGTATGCAGGTGAGGAACCACTAAATCCTACCCCTGAGGCGAATATTCCATGGCATGTGAACTAACTGGAATTTAAGTAAAAGAAGAAAGGAAAAAGTGTTCTGCTTCATGAAGAGTGAGGTAAAATTGTAGTGATTTGGGCTGTACTATTCTATAGAGGATAGATGTAAAACACCCTGTTGTAGGATACACTAGTTTCTTATCACATAAGGAGTCCTCAGAAAGCTGCAATGAAAGATTCAGGTCTCAGAGCATGTTCACGTTCCACTGATATGTTACAATTTGCACAGGTAGGAAAGAAGGTGGAGAGAAAGGCAACAGAAGGGGAAAGTAGGTGTGAACCTTTCATTAGTTAGCATTATATCTTTCTCATGAAAGCCTTGCGCCAGTGTGATTTTGGAAGAAGAGGGGGAATCCGCGAGAATTGGAGGAGACGGGGGAGTTCCAGGTCTGGGTAAAACTGACAGGGGTCCCAGAGGAGAGCTGAATGCATTCTGCAGCAGGGTGTGGGCAGGGTGGGCTCCAGGGGTGGCTGTGGGTCTCCTGGGTGAGAGTTGTGACAGGAGAGGGCTGTGTGCAAGTTCCTGGCTGAGGACAAGTGAGGCACAGGCGGAGAGCTGCCAGAGAACCTTCTTCTGGGCCACCAGCCTCACCCAACACACACAGCCTCATCTTCTGTCCCTGTCACTCCAATTCAGACTTCTCAGAAGGTGAGTGAGAACACATCAAGAGCATTCTTAACAGAAGGGAAAGCATGTGCAAAGGCTCTGGGGCAGGAGAATTCCAGGTATGTCCAGGAGCAGCAAGAAGGCCCTGTGTTCACAGGAGACATCTTAGGACATGACCTCAGAGAGGTGACAGAAGGCCATTCCAGGGCTATAACCCCATGAGACCCTGTTTCACTGGGCCATCCTTGCTACAGTGTTGAGAACAGATGACAGAGGGTTGAAGACGGCAAGGCACATCAATGACGAAGCTTTTCCAGGAACTCAGGCACTGTGGACCATACAGGTGGCCTTGGATGGAGTGGTTAGACCTATTCTGGGTCCATTTTAAAGATGGAGCTCACAGGATTTGCTGATGGGTTAGCTATTAGGAGCAGGAGAACGGAGGAGTTGGGGTAACTCCCAGCTATTGTGGGTTGTCCTGATAGAGGGGAAGGAGAGTGTTTCTGGGGTAGGAGGTAGTCTGTGTTCCGCATCCTGAGGAAGGTGCCTTTCCTGGTGGATCTGCTGAGATTTGTGTCTGGGAGAACCTTTCACATCTCCTCCCTCAGAAATGCTCAAGTACAAGTATCCCCTACTTTTTAAACGTTCACAGTAAGACACTGGGCTTTCTTGAAAGAACTATGTTATTACCCATCTTCAGTAAGAGGAAGAGACCTGAAGAGGATTTCCCTCTTATGAAAAAAGGTGAACAGTGAGAATCGCATTCAGCATCTGTTTTGGGGAGAAGCACAACAGAGGCGGCGTGCACCCCAACCAGCTCCTTCCGCTGGGAACAGCTCCCCACATCCAGCCACCAGCACTTTGAATGGTGTCTGTGAGCCTCTGCTGTGCTTTATCTTCATTTATGCTGGGCTTCCCTTAGAAACTTGTGTCCTGAGGCCTAAGAAAAGCCAAAGAGAAGGAATTTTGGAGTCTGAGCACACTGTCTAATTGTTCCGTGTAAATTAATGGCCATTCCTTCTTGACACCATTTCTGCTGTGCAAGGTTTCTCAGAAGCCCTGTACATTCAAAGAGCAGGGAAACCTATACCCCATGCTGCAGGGTTAGTTTTAGTCTCCATGCCTGACAGAACATTTCATGACTGTCGGATTTTCTCACTCAAACATTGAGACTTTGACCACCTTCACCCGTTTCTACCACCCCATCCCCGAATCTGGCACCTACCAATCTGTTCTCAGTGTCTATGTGTTCAGTATTTGTTTATTCCTCGTGGAATGTACATGAGAGCATCTGGTATTGGTCTTTCTGTGTCTGAGTTACTTGGCATAAGGCCCCCAAGGTCTGTGTTTCCATGTCTGGTTCTTGTGAATAAATCTGCAGTGAACGTGGGAGTGCATCTGTTTTTTTGAGGCAGTATTTTTGTGTTCTCTGAATCAATACTCAGTAGAGCCATTAGTGGGTCATGTCCTAGTTGCTTTTATTTTTTCAGGAACCTCCATACCGTTTGTCACAGTGGCTGCACCAATTTCCATTCCCACCAACAATGCACAGAGTCTCCTCGTCTGCACACCCTTGACCCCACCTGGTGTCTGTCTCTGGGACAATAGGTGTTCCAACAATTGTGAGGGAATAGCGAGTTGTGGGTTTGACTGATGTTTCCCTGACGATATTTAGTGATGTCGAACAACTTTTTCTGTCTGTAGGCACCTGTGTGCCGTCTTTGGAAAGGATCTATTCACATATTCCCCACATTTTTTATACAGTTTTTTTTTTTTTGGTTTTGATTTGTATGAGTGTTGTGTGTATTTTGGATATTACCCTCTTCTCACACATATGATTCACAGATATTTTTTTTTTCTTATTGGGTCTGTAGCCTTGTAAGTTTTTGCTGGTTTCTTTTGCCGTGTGGAAGATTTCAGTTGAAGTTGTTCCACTTGTTTATTTTTGCTTTTGTTGCCTTTGCATTTGGTGTCCAATCTGAAGACTCTTTCCCAAAACTAATGTCGAGAGAGTTAGTACCTGTGTCTTCTTGGAGGTTTATGGATTCAGGTCTTACGTTCATATCATTCATCCATTAAAAATTTTGGTGTGGTGTAAGAAAGTGACCCAGTTATATTCTTCTGCATTTAGTGTCCAGTTTGCCTGTTACCGCTCACTGAAGAGACAGTCCTTCCCTCATGGCATATCTTCTGCTGCTGTGTCGTAAGTTAGGATCATCTATGTGTGGGTAAGTTTTTGAGCTTTCTGTTCTGTTCCACTGACCTGGTGTCTGTGTTTATGCCAGTACCATCCTGTTTTGATGACAACAGCTTTGTAATCTAGCTTGAAATCCAACAGTGTGTTGTCTGTACCTTTCTTTCTCCAGGTTGCTTTGGGTATTTGGGGTGTTTTGTGATTCCATACAAGTTTGAGGACTGTTTTCTATTTGCTCGAATAATGCCACTGGAATATAGATAGGGATTTCATCACATCTGTCGATTGCTTTGGGTACGATGGACATGTTCATATAATTAACTCTTCCAGTTAAGGAGCATGGCGTATGCTTCCATTTGTTTGTGTTGCCTTCCAAATCTTTGACCCATACATCCTGCCCCCCTCGACACACATGCTTTTCATTTCTTTTCTGCCATGTGTTGAGTGTACTATGTCTTTCTCATTCTTGGTTACTTTTATTCCTAGATTTTTTTTGATGCAATTGTAAATGGCATTGTTTTTTAATTACTCTGTGCGAAAGTGTGTCATCAGTATACAGAAATGCAAGAAGTTGGGTCATCTGGGTGGCCCCATAGGTGAAGCGTCTGCCTTCAGCTCAGGTCATGAACCCAGAGTTCTGGGATCGAGCCCCGTGTTGGGCTCCCCGCTTACAGAGGGTCTGCTTCTCCCTCTTTCTCACACTCCCCCTGCTCGTGCTTTTTCTCTTCCTGTGAAATAAATAAATAAAATTTGAAAATAAATAAATACAACAGGTCTCTGTATATTGACTTTATATCCTGCAGCTTTCTTGAATTTGATTATTCTAACAGTTTTGTGTGTGTGTGTGTGTGTGTGTGTGTGTGGAATCATTCGGGATTTCATGTCATTTGCAAATAGTGACAGTTTTCCTGTATGGATTTCATATCTTTCTTTTTTTTAAATGATGTCACCCTACAGTACTTCATTTGTTTTTGATGTAGTGTTCCATGATTCATTGTTTGCATATAACACCTAGTGCTCATTATGACACATGCCCTCCTTTTTTTAAAAAAGAATTTATTTATTTATTCGACAGATATAGAGACTGCCAGCGAAAGAGGGAACACAAGCAGGGGGAGTGGGAGAGGAAGAAGCAGGCTCACAGCTGAGGAGACTGTTGTGGGGCCTGATCCCATAACGCCGGGATCACGCCCTGAGCCGAAGGCAGACACTTATCCGCTGTGCCACCCAGGCGCCCCAACACGTGCCCTCCTTAATACCCATCACCAGGATAACCCATTCCCCTTCCCCTCCCTTTCTGCATCCTTCAGATTGTTTCCCAGTGTCAGTACTCTCTCATGGTTCATCTCCCCCTCTCATTCCCCCCCTTCACTTTTCCCTTCCTTCTTCTAATGTCCTCCATGCTACTCCTTCCGTTCCACATAGGATTGAAACCATATGATAATTGTCTTTCTCTGCTTGACTTAATTTCACTTAGCATAATCCCCTCCTGGTCCATCCACGTTGGTGCAAATGGTGGGTATTCATCCTTTCTGATGACTGAGTAATATTCCATTGTATAGATGAACCACATCTTCTTTTTCCATTCATCTGCTGAAGGACATCTGGCTCCTTCCACAGTTTGGCTACTATGGACATTGCTGCTATGAACATTGGGATACAGGTGCCCCTTCTTTTCATTACTCTGTGTCTATGGGGTATATACCCAGTAGTTCAATTGGTGGGTGTTAGGATAGCTCTGTTTTTAACGTCTTGAGGAACCTCCATATTGTTTTCAAAAGTGGCTGTGCCAGCTTGAATTCTCACGAGTAGTGTAAGAGGGCTCCCCTTTCTTCACATACTCTCTGACTTTTTTTTATTTCTGTCTTGTTAATTTTTTTCAAGATTTTATTTATTCATTCCACAGAGATAGAGACATCCAGCAAGAGAGTGAACACAAGCAGGAGAGTGGGAGAGGAAGAAGCAGGCTCATAAAGGAGGAGCCTGATGTGGGGTTTGATCCCATAATGCCAGGTTC
Organism: Ursus americanus; assembly: GCF_024610735.1. NCBI lineage: Eukaryota > Metazoa > Chordata > Mammalia > Carnivora > Ursidae > Ursus > Ursus americanus. The sequence goes on from NC_142132.1 coordinate 84,805,267, forward strand.
ACGCCCTTAGGCGAAGGCAGATGCTTAACCTCTGTGCCACTCAGGTGCCCCCTGCCTTGTTAATTTTAACCATTCTAACTGGTGTAAGGTGGTATCTCCTTGTCGTTTTGATTTGTATTTGCCTGATGGCAAGTGATGTGGAGCATTTTTTCATGTGTCTGTTGGCCATTTGTATGTCTTCTCTGGAGAAGTATCTCTTTGTGTCTTTTGCCCATTTTTTTGATATCGAGTTTGAGGAGTTCTTTATAGATCTTGGATACCAACCCTTTATCTGTAATATCATTTGCAGATATCTTCTTCAATTCCATAGGTTGCCTTTTTTGTTTTTTGGTCATTTGCTTTGCCAAGCAGAAGCCTTTTATCCTGATGAAGTGCCAATAGTTCATTTTTTGCTTTTATTTCCTGTGCCTTTAGTGACATGGCTTGCAAGAAGTTGTTGTGTCCAAGGTTGAAGAGTTCTTTTGATTTTGATATGAGACAGGAATCCATTATCTTATTTTCCTGATTGTATTCGAGTCCTCAGTCTTTCTTGGTGAGTCTAGCTAAGTTTGTCAGTTTTGTTTATCTTTCCAAAAAAGGCTGCTCTCATTTTCATTTTTTTTTTGTCTTTTTAGTCTCCGTTGGAATTATTAATGCATTCCTTTTTGTTATTTCCTTATTTCTACTAATTTGGGACTTTGTTGTTTTTTTTTCTACTTCTTTACCACATCAATCAGGTTGTTTATTGGAGAGCATTTTCATGGATTGATGAAGACTTGAATTTCTATGAATGTCCCCCATAAAGCTACTTTTGCTGCATCCCATAAGTTTTTGTAGGTTGTCTTTTTCATCAGTGTCAAGATACTTCTAAAAGTTTTTTGATTTCTTCTTTGACTGATGGATGTTCAGTAGCATGTTGTTAAATCTCCACATATTTTTTTTAAGATTATTTTAGTATCTGACAGAGAGTGAGACAGCGAGAGAGGGAACGCAAGCAGGGGGGTGGGAGAGGGAGAAGCAGGCTTCCCACTGAGAAAGGAGCCTGATTTGGGGCTAGATCCCAGGATCCGGGGTCAAGACCTGAGCTGAAAGCACATCCTTAACGACAGAGCAACCCAGGCCCCAAAAATCTCCACCTATTTTTGACTGTCCCATTTTTTTCTTGAGACTGATTTCTAATTTCATATCATTGTGGTTGGACAAGATTTGGAGTAGAAGGTGAAGAGAGCATTCAGATGAAAGTTTTGTTTCCTGGAGGGTTTTCTGAGGGCAGACCATGAGTTCAGTGGGGATGGAGGAAGGTTTTGTGAGACGGGGGGTGGGGTTAACGCTTGTTAGAATTACTGACTACTACCATGCAGGCTGTGTTCTACCATTCACACCATAGTCCTGATAGACTTGTACTTCATTAAATATTTTCTAGGAGGTGTAGGCATAGCCTTCAGTTAAAGAAAGGTGCCATGTGGGTTCATGGCATGACCCCAGGTCAGCAACCAGGATGTATGGTATTGTGGGGGATCAGAACCAGGCTTTCTGTGGGAAGTGACAGAAATAGGGTATGGAGAGCTCCTTGACCATAGGTGAGGTCCCTAGTGGCCCACTGGGTGTTGGGTTCTGTGGATCTGTCTCATCAGGTGCTGTGGAATTCAGGGACACCCTCCTGTCTGTGGATTTGTGTGGAGACAGGTAGACATCAGTGTCTGGCCAGGCACGAGGGTCGCACTGGACCACCACCAGAGGTGCAGCGTGCAGGGGAGCCACTGCTTGGTTTCCACGAAAGCTGACCAGGGTCTGTGACCGTGATTCCTAGCAGCTGCAAGGGGAGACGAGGCTGGGGGTGGTGCACACATCCTAGACTTGTGGTCAGGACTAGTCTGAGCCCACTGAAGTCAGCCACACTGGGCACAGAAGGCACCCACTCAGTGTAGCTGTGGGCTTTGCTCCCATGGCACTTTCGGGCCGGCTCCATGCTGCCACCTCCTGCTTTTCATCATCATCTTCAAGGTCATGTGCCTCTGCTCTTGCCCCATGGACACTGGGGTATTGTCCGTCCTCCATCTGGCCCTTGTCCCTGGTGCCCTGTGCCGTCCGATGACAGGGTAGCCTTCTCGAGACAAACATCTGGCCCTGATGGAAAACTTCCATGGATCTCTTGTGATGCGAGGATGATGCCCTGCCCTGGAAGGGGGCTGCAGGTCCCCAATCAGGAGAGCCATGTCTCCCTTTTCAGCATGGCCTGCCCTCCCCTCAGTCTTCTTCAGGGAAGCTCTCCCCACTTCCTGAGATGACAGCTCTGAACTTAAAAATGAATGTTATTTTACATATCTCTATGCCTTAGTTCATCCATGGCATGTCTTTCAACCCCGTTAGTGGGTTTTTTTTTTTAGCAGTTCTGAAGGGCTGTCTGCTCAAGGAGGGGATGACCTGGGCGGGGCAGCTTTCCCTCTCATCTCCCTCAGCCTGTCTCTGAGCCCTGGTGCCAGCTGTCCCACTGAGGATTGAGGGACCCGAGCCAGCCCATCCTGAGCCCAGGCTGTGTCAGCTCATAGACTGATGCGTGTCAGAGCGGTGGGCAGCTTGCATGGGCCAGGGGCAGGCAGTGTCTCCTTCTCATTCCTTCCCTCCCTTCCTCCCAGAAGTAGCTCAGAGCAGCCTTCAACCCCTGCATCTCCAGATCCCTTTACCTGTGCCTCCTGTGTTCAGCTGGTGACCTTGGAGTTTCGCATGGATTCTACCTCCCGTACCCTCTCCCTTAGCAGTTCCTGGATCAGGGGAGGGTTCGGACCCTTGTCTGCTTTTGGTCTTCTACCTGTCCCGCACCAAGCCCACCGACCGTTGCATCTTCTATATATGTGCTTGGAAGCAAGCCCATCCACAGGGAACCTATTAGCCAAATGGATCCAGGCAATGAACATTGAAGTAGAGATCGAGGATCCATAAGAAACCTGCTCTGAAATCTGTCCCAAAGTCTGTGACTCTCTCACACTGAAACAGAAACAATAATAGCTTTCTGGACTGTGAAGTGATATGTGTCTCTACTTCCAATCTCGAATGCATAGGTGCTGAACCTGGATTGAAAAGGACCATGGCTCCCGTGGGCTGGAATCCACGGTAAGAACTCAGTGAAATCTGAATTTGAGGCATGAAGTGAATAATTATTGTAGAGTCAATCCTCCCAAGTAGGGCTTATGCACATTGCACAGGAAAAGCTTTTTCAAAGAGGTTTCTGAAAGAAAAATCTTTTTTTTTAATTTATTTTAATTCCATTAGAGCTAACATACAGTGTTACATTCATTTCAGGTGTACAGTAGAGTGATTCAGTAATTCTATATATTACAAAGTGGTCATCAAGAAAAGTGTCCTCTTAATCCCCTTCATCTATTTCATTCATCCCTCTATCCACATCCTCTCTGGTAACCATCCGTTTGTTCTCTATTGATAAGAGTTTGTATTTTGGTGTGTCTCCTTTTTCTCTTTTAGTTATTTATTTTTGTTTGTTTTTTAAATTCCCCATTAGAGTGACATCGTATGGGATTTGTCTTTCTCTGACTGACTGATTTTAGTTTGGATAATACTCTCTAGCTCCATCCATGTGGCTGCAAATGGCAAGGTTTCATTCTTTTTCAAGCCAAGTAATCCTCCATTGTGTGTGTGTGTGTGTGTGTGTGTGTGTGTGTGTGTGTGTGAATACACACATCTATCATCTCATTTGTCAATTTTTCTACAGACACTTGGGTTGCTTCCATATTGTGATATTGTAAATATTGGTGCAAGAAACATAGGGGTGCACGTATCCTTTTTACTTACTGTTTTCCTATTCTTTGGGTAAATACGAGTAGTGTGATTGTATATTTAATTTTTTGAGGAAACTTCATACTGTTTTCCACTGTGGCCACCACAGTTTGCATTCCCACCCACAGTTCACGAGGATTCCCCTTCATCCACATCCTCCCAACACCTGATCTTTGTTGTGCTTTTGATGTTAGCCATTCTGACAGCTTTGAGATATTACCTCATGGTCCTTTGGATTTACATTTTCCTGATGATGGGTGATGGTGAACATCTTTTCACGGGACTCTTGGCTGTTTGTATTTCTTTTTGGAGAAATGTCTGTCCATGTCTTCTGCCTATTTTTTAACTGGATTATTTGTTATTTGGGGGTCGAGTAGTATCAGTTGTATATGTTTTGGACACTATCCCTTTATTGCATATGATCTTTGCAAATATCTTCTCCCTTTGAGTAGGTTGTCTTATTATTTTTATGTTTTCATTGTTCTTCTGCCATGTGGAAACTTTTTATTTTGCTGTATTCCCAATAGTTTATTTTTGCTTTCATTTCCTTTGCCTCAGGAGACAGTCTAGAAAAACGTTGGTGTGGTCCATGTCAAGAAGTTACTGTCTTCCCTCCTGTAGGATTTTTATGGATTCAGGTCTTATATTGAGGTCTTGAAAATGTTTTGTGTTTGTCTGTATTGTGTAAGAAAGTAGTCTAATTTCATTCTTTTGTGTGTAGCTGTCTAGTTTTCCCAACATCATTTGTTGTAGAGACTGTCCTTTTCCCTTTTGATATCGTTGCTTGCTTTGTGGACGATTCATGGACCACATAATTATGGGTTTCTGTCTGAACTTGTATCCTGTTCCTTTGGTCGCTGTGTCTATTTTTGTGCCGTACTCTCTTGTTAGGATGACTGCTGCTTTGTAGTATAACCTGAAATCTGAAATTGTGAGTCCTCCAGCTTTGTTTTTCTTTTCCACATTGCACTGGCTGTTCGAAATCTTTAGTGGATCCATACAAATGTTTAGGATTGTTTATTCAAGGTCTTTTGTTCTTTAATTTAAATTCAATTAGCCAACTTACAGTACACCATTAGTTTCAGATGTAGTCTTCAATAAATTTTCAGTCATGTGTAACACCCAGTGCTCATTGTATCATGTGGCCTCCTTAATGCTACTCACCCAGTTACCCCCCCCCAACTTCTCCAACAATCATCAGTTTCTTGCGATAGTTAAGAGTCCATCATGGGTTTTCTCCCTCTCTGATGACTTCCCATTCTATTTTCCCTTCCTTCTCCTCTGGTCTTCTTCCTTGTTTCTGATATTCCACATAGGAGTGAAAGCATATGATCATTGTCTTTCTTTCATTGACTTATTCCATTCAGCATAATACCCTCCAGTTCCACCCAGGTCGGTGTAATGGTAAGTACTCATCCTTTCTGATGGCTGAGCAATATTCCATTATATATATATATATATATATATATATATATATATATATATATATATATATATATTCCACATCTTCTTTATCCATTCATCTATCCATGGTCATCTGCACTCCTTCCACAGTTTGTCTATTATGGATATTGCTGCTATGAACACTGGGATGCATGTGTCCCGTCTTCACTACCTCTGTCTCTTTGGGGTCGATACCCAGTAGTGCAATTGCTGGGACATAGGGTAGCTTTATTTATAACTTCTTGAGGAAACTCCGTACCATTTTCAAGAGTGGCTGTACCGGACTGCATTCGTACAGGGGTGTAAGAGGGTTCCCGTTTCTCCACATCCTCTCCAACATGTATAGTTTCATGTCTTCTTATTTTTAGATATTCGGCCTCGCGTGATATGGCATCTATAGGGGTTTAGATTTGCATTTCCCTGAAGCCAAGTGATATGAAGCATTTATGCATGTATCTTTTGGTCACCACTACGTCGTCATCAGTGAAATGACTTCCCATTTTAATCCATCTCAAGACCTAAAGCTGGGTAAGGCACTGAAGCTGGATGATGCCATCGGTTGGAAGTGTGGAGAATTTCAAAAGATCTCCGTGGAGAGCAAGTTTAAAGGTCAGTTTGAAGCTACTAATTGGATCCGGGGAGATCTCTGAAAGTGGGGGTTGCTTGGGATGGGCTGAGGGGGGCCCTCCAATTTTCCTATGAATCCTTGCTGCAGCCCCAAATGGACAGTTTCCTGCTGTAGGGCAGGCTGAGACCTCTAGTCGTACAGAGGTGAGCCCAATGCCTGGTGCCTTGGAGGCAGGCAAACGGGGAGGGACCCTCAGCAGAAGACCCAGAGTTAGGTTAGGCCTCAAGAGACAGCAGGTCCGAACTGCCCAGTGCTCAGAGAACTCCCAGGCCGAGTGAGATGAGGGCACAAGGGCGGGTGAGTGTGAGCCTTGAGGTTTCATCCGGAAGGCCCCCCAAAGGTCGGGGTTCACCAGAAGGGGCTCTAAGGGGTGCCCCAATTCTCTTGCCCTGAATGCTCTGTTGTGCCCCAAAATGGTACAGTTTACTGTGGGTTGCAGGCTGAGTCCTGCGGTGGGTCTTGGGTGTCCCCAATCCACTGGAGTGGGTGCCAGGACCCTGGGGAGGGGCCCCTCTGTGGCCAACCTTGGGTAATGGTTAGGGTCCAGGAGCCCGGCAGGGACAGTCTGCAGGCTGTGCGGCAAGCTCTGTGGAGGGCTGAGAGGAGGCCATGGGGGAGGGTGAGCATGGGCCTCAGGGTTGGGTCACGGGGGGCTGCCAAAGGATGGGGATGGGCTCCGGGGGCCTCCCCAAGTTCTCGTGCCCTGTAGGCTCCGTAGAGCCCCAAGGGGCACGGTTTCCTGTCGGGTGGCAAGCTGAGTCCTGCGGTCGGGCACAGGTATCCCAATTCCCTGGGTCTGTGGTGTAAGGCTCCTGGGGAGGCCCCCACACCCACGGCAGACCTAGGGCTAGGGTTAGGCCCAGGAGCCCCGCAGGCCCGATCTGTTGGCTGTATGGCGAGCTACAGGGGCTGAGGTGAGGATGTGGGGAGGGTGAGCATGGGCCTCAGGGTTGGGGTGCGGGAGGCCGCCGAAGTTCGCTGGTGGCTCAGGAGGGCCCTCCTGGTTCTCCCGCCCTGAATGCTCTATGGCCTCCCAAGGCGAATGGTTTCCTGCAGGGTGGCAAACTGAGTCCTGCTGTGGGGCTCAGGTGTCCCGAATCCCTGCGGCTGCGGCTCCAGGATCCTGGGGAGGGGCCCCTCCACAGATGAACTAGGGTTAGGGTTGGGGCCCAGGAACCCCGCAGGCCATATCTGCCCACTATGTGGCGAGCTCTGCCCTGGGCTGAGTTGAAGGTCAGGGTGGGGTGAGCATGGGCTTCACGGTTGAGTTTTGGGATCGCCGAATTTTGCTGGGGGCTCTGGGGGCCCTCCTGGTTCTCCCGCCCTGAATGCTCTACAGCCTCCCAAGGGGCACAGTTTCCCGCGGGCTGGCAGGCTTTGTCCTGCAGTGGGGCTCAGGTGTCCCCAGTCCCTGGGGCTGCGGCACTGGGCCCCAGGGGAGGGGCCCTACCCAGCCGACCTAGGGTCAGGTCTAGGCCCCAGGAACCCGGCAGGCCTGATCTGCCGGCTCTGCGATGAGCTCGGTGGCAAGCTGAAGGGAAGGCGTTGGGCGGGATGAGTGTGGGCCTCAGGTTTGGGGTGTAGGGGCCACCGAGGATCCCTGGTGGCTCAGGGGGGCCCTACCAGTTCTCTTGCATGGGATGTTCTGTGGCGCCCCAAGGGGCATGGTTTCCTGAGGGGTGGCAGGCTGAGTCCTGTGGTGGGGCTCAGGTGTACCCAATCCCTGGGGTTAGTGTACGGATTAGGGTATGGGTTAAGGTTAGGGTATGGGTTAATGTTAGGGTATGGGTTACGGTTAGGGTATGGGTGAGGGTAGGGTTTAGGGTTAAGGTAAGGAGAGGGTACGGGTTAGGGTTGGGTTTTGGGGTAACAGGTTAGAGGTTATGGGTTAGGGTACAGATTAGGGTTTAGGGTACTGGTTAGGGTTTAGGGTTCGGGTTTAGGGTTAGGGTTAGGGTTGGAGTACGGGTTAGGTTTAGGGTACGGGTTAGGTTTAGGTTATGGGTTAGGGTACGCATTAGGGTACAGTTTAGGGTACAGGTTAGGGTACGGTTTAGGGTATGTGTTGGCGTACGGATTTGGGTACGGCTTAGGGTACGGGTTAGGGTTAGGGTACGGGTTAGGAAACACGTTAGGGATAGGGATTGGGTACGGTTTAGGGTTAGGGTATGGGTTAGGGTATGGGTTAGGGTACAGATTAGGGTTAGGTATGGGTTAGGGTATAGGTTAGGGTCCAGGTTAGAGATAGGGTACGGGTTAGTTTATGGGTTAGGGTACGGGTTAGGGTATGGTTTAAGGTTAAGGTAAGGGTACTGGTTAGGGTTAGGGTAAGGGTTACAGTTTAGGGTTTAGGGTTACGGTTAGGGTATGGGTTAGGGTTAGGTTACGGGTAGGGTTAGGGTACGGGTTATGGTATGAGATAGGGTATGGGTTAGTGTCAGGTTTTAGGGTTTAGGGTTAAAGTTAGGGTATGGGTTAGGGTACTTGTTAGGGTTACGGTTAGGTTTAGGGTATGGTTTAAGTTATGGGTTAGGGTACAGTTTAGGGTTAGGATTAGGGTATGGGTTAGAGTACATTTTAGGGTTACGGTTAGGGTTAGGGTACAGGTTAGGTTTAGGGTTAGGGTACGGGTAGGGTTAGGGTTAGGGTACGGGTTAGGGTTAGGTTGCGGGTTATGGGTAGGGTTAGCTGAAGGGGTAGGGTTAGGGGTAGGGTTAGGGGTATAGTAGGGTCGGGGTAGGGTTAGGGTTTAGGGTTAGGGTTTGGGGTTTGGGGTTAGTGGTTAAGGTTAGGGTTTAGGGTTTAGGGTTTCGGGATTAGGGTTAGGGGTTAGGGTTTAGGGTTTAGTGTTAATGTTAGGGTTTAGGGTTTAAGGATTAGGGTTTAGGGTTAGGTTTAGGGTAGGGTTAGGGTTAAGGTAAGGGTTAGGGGTTAGGGTTAGGGGTTAAGTTTTAGGGTTTAAGGTTAGGTGTTAGGGTTTAGGCTTAGGGTTAGACCCCAGTAGGCCAGCTGGACCGATGCGCCAGCTGTTCAGGGAGCGGAGGAGTGGGACGAGGTGGGGGCGCTGGCGAGCAGGAGTATGGTATCCAGCGTTTTGGTGCAGGAGGCCTTTGAAAGTCGTTAGAGGCTCAGAGGGCCCTGCCCGTTCTCCCGCCCTAAATGACCAGCGACGCCCCAGTGGGCCGATGTCGACGGGGCGGCAAGGTGAGTCCGGCGCTGCTGCTCGGGTGTCCCCAATCCCTGGCTTTGGTCACCAGTCCCCTTGTGAGGGGCCCCTCTGGGGCCAACCTAGTGTTAGGGTTAGCCCCCAGGATGCCGGGAGGCCCCATACGCCAGCTGTGCGGCAAGCGGAGGGGCGGGCCATGGTGAGGGCACTGGCTAGCTGGAAGGTGGTACCCAAAGTTTTGGCGCCGGGGGCCCTTGAATGTCGCCAGGGACTCGGAGGGCCCTGCCCGTTCTCCTGCCCTGAATGAGTGGCGGCTCCCCTAGCAGCCCGAGTGGTGGCGGGGCGGCAGGGTGGGTCTGGCGCTGAGGCTCAGGGGTCCCCAATGCCAGACGTTGCAGCACGAGGCCCCTTGGGAGAGGCCCCTTGGGGGCCCACCTAGGGTAAAGTTTACTTCCTGGAGGCCGCAGGCACAATCCGCAGTCTGGGATGAATGGAGACGCGGTCGAAGATCAGGGCGCTGGTGAGCAGGAGAGTGGGCCCCAGCCTTTTGGCGCTGGGGGCCTTCGAAGGTCACCGGGGCAGGGAGGGCCCTGCCCATTCTCCAGCCCTGAATGATCGGCGGTACCCTAGTGGCCCGGGTGTGGGCAGGGCGGAACGGTGATTCCAGCGTTGTGACTCGGGGGTCCCCAATCCCTGGCGTTCGGCGGCAGTCCCTTTGGGAGAGGCCCCTTGGAGGCCGACCTAGGGTTAGGGTTAGCCCCCAGGAGGCCAGCAGGCTCGATCTACCGGCTCTGTGGCAAATGGAGGGGTGGGCCAAGGTGAGGTCGCTGGCGAGCGGAAGCGTGGGCCCCAACATTTTGGCTCGGTGGGCCTTCGAATGTCGCAGGGGCCTCGGAGGGCCCTGCTCGTTCTCCCGCCATGAAGGACCGGCGACGCCCTTAGCTCCCTGGGTGGCAGCGGGGTGGCAGGGTCATTCCGGCACTGGTGCTTGGGTTTCCCCAATCCCCAGCGTTGCGGTGCCAGGCCCCTTGGGAGGGGCCCCTCGGGGACTGTCCTAGGGTTAGGTTAACCCCCAGGAGGCCAGCAGTCCCGATTCGCCGGCTGTGCAGTGAACGGAGGGATTGACTGTGGTAGGGCGCAGTCGAGCGGTAGTGTGGTACCCAGCGTTTTGGCGTGGGGGCCTTCTTATTTTACCGAAGGCTCGGAGGGCCCTGCCGATTATCCCACCCTGAATGCCCGGCGGCACCCCTAGCGGCCCACGTGGCGGCGGGGCGGCAGGGTGAGCCCGGCGCTGGAGCCTGCAGGTCCCCAATCCCTGCCGTTGCGGCACCAAGCCTCTTGGGAGGGGCCACTCTGGGGCCCACCTATGGTTATGGTTAGCCCCGAGGAGCCCGGGAGGCCGGATCCGCCAGCTGTGTGGCTAGAGGGGGGGCGGGCCAAGGTGAGGGCACTGTAGAGCTGGAGCATGGGCCTCAGCATTTTGGCATGGGGGACCTACAAATGTTGCCGGGGGCTCGGAGGGCCCTGCCCGTTCCCCCACCCTGAATGACCGGCGGCGCCCCAAGTGGCCCGGGTGGCGGCGGAGGGGCAGGTTGACTACATCGCTGGGGCTTGGGGGTCCCCAATGTCCGGCGTAGCGGTGCCAGGCCCTTTGGGAGTGCCCTTTGGGGCCCGACCTAGGGTTAGGGTTAGCCCCCAGGAGGCCGGCAGGCCCGATACGATGGCTGTGGGGCGAGCGGAGGGGTGGGCCAAGGTGAGGTCGCTGGGGAGTGGGATTGTGGGCCCCTGCATTTTGGCGCTGGAGGCTTCAAATGTCGCTGGTTTCTCCAGGGCCCTGTCTGTTCTCCTGCCCTGAATGACCGGCGGCGCCCCTAGCGGCCTGGGTGGCAGCGTTGTGGGAGGGTGAGTCTGGCTCTGGGGCTTGGAGTCCCAGTTCCCCGGCTTAGTGGCACCAGGACCCTTGGGAGGGGCCCCTGGGGGGCCGACCTATGGTTAGTATTAGCCCCAAGGAGACCGTCAGGCACAATCTGCACACTGTGCAGCGAGCGGAGGTGCGGGCCGAGATGAGGGCGCTGGGGAGCGGGAGCGTGGGCACCAGCGTTTTGGCATGGGGAGCCTTTGAAGGTCACCAGTGGCTCAGAAGGCCCTGCCCTTCTCTCGCTCTCTATGACCAGCTGCGCCCCTAGCGGCCCGGTTGGGTAAAGTGCGGCAGGGTGAGTCTGGCTCTGGGGCTCTGAGTCAGCAATCCCCAGCATTGCAGAGCCAGGCTTCTTGGGATGTCCCCACAGGGCCGACCTAGGTTTTGGTTAGCTGCCAGGAGCCCGGCAGTCCCTATCCACCAGCTCTGAAGCAAGCATAGGGGCGGGCCGAGGTGAGGGTGCTGGCGAGCAGGATCCTGGGAGCCAACTTTTTGCGCGGGGAGTCTTCAATGGTCAGCGTGGGCTCGGAGGGCCCTGCCCGATCTCCTGCCCTGATTGACCGGCGGGGCCTCTAGTGGCTCGGGTGGCTGAATGGCAGCAGGGTGAGTCCAGCACATGGGCTCGGGGTCCCCATCCCCAGCGTTGCGACGCCAGGACCCTTGGGAAGGGCCCCTCGGGGGCCGACCTATGGTTAGGGTTAGCCTCCAGGAGCGCCGCAGGCCCGATACACCACCTGTGCGTCGAGCAGAGAGTTGGGCCGAGGTGAGGGTGCTGGTGAACATGAGCCTGGGCCCAAGCGTTTTGGTTCGGTGCGCCTTCGAATGTCAGCAGGGGTTCGGAGGGCCCTCCAGTTCTCCCACCCTGAATGAATGGCGGCGCCCCTAGCGGCCTGTGTGGGGTGGGGCAGCAGCGAGAATCTGGCGCTGGGGCTTGGGGGTCCCCAATCCCTGGCGTTGTGGCGCCAGGCCCCTTAGGAAGGGACCTTCAGGGGCTGTCCTAGGGTTAGCGTTAGTGCCCAGGTGGCCGGCAGGCCCGAGTCGCCAGCTCTGTGAAGAGTGGAGGTGTGGGCTGAGTTGAGGGTGATTAGGAGTGGGAGTGTGATCCCCAGCGTTTTGGCGCCCTGGGCCTTCGAATGTTGCCATGTCTCGAAGGGCCCTGCCTGTTCTCCTGCCCTGAATAACCAGTGGCGCGCTTTGCGGCTCCGTTGGCGGTGGGGTGGCAGGGTGATTCCCGTGCTGCAGCTTAGGTATCCCCAATCCCTGGCATTGCAGCGCCAGGCCCCTTGGGAGGGGCCGCTCAGGGGCCGACCTAGGGTTATGGTTATCTCCCAGGAGGCCGGCTGGCCTGATCCGCCTGCTGTGCGACGATCAGAGGGGCAGACTGAGGTGAGGGCGCTGCCTAGCGGGAGCGTGGGCGCAAGTGTTTTGATGCAGGGTGCATTCGAAGGTCGCCCGGGGCTCGGAGGGCCCTGCCCTTTCTCACGCCCTGAATGACCTGCGGCGCCGCTAGCGGCCGGGTTGGCCGCTGGGCGGCACGGTGAGTCTGGCGCTGGGGTTCGGGGTTTCCCAATCCCTGGTGTTGCGGAGCCAGGCCCCTTGGGAGGGGCCCCTCGGGGACCGACCTAGTTTAGGGTTAGGCCCCACGAGGCCAGCAGGCCTGATCCGCCGGCTGTGCGATGATCAGAGGGGCGGGCTGAGATGAGGGCGCTGCCTAGCGGCATTGTGGGCGCAAGCGTTTTGATGCAGGGTGCCTTTGAAGGTCTCCCTGGGCTCGGAGGGCCCTGCCCGTTCTCACGCCCTGAATGACCTGCGGCGCCGCTAGAGGCCCGGGTGGTGGCGGGGCGGCAGGGGGAGTCAGGCGCTGGGGTTCAGGGGTCCCCAATCCCTGGCGTTGCAGCGCCAGGCCGCTTGGGAAGGGCCCCTCGGTGGTCGACCTAGGGTTAGAGTTTGCACCCAGGAGGCCGGCAGGCCTGATCTGCGGGCTCTGCTAAGAGCGGAGGTGCGGGCCGAGATGAGGGTGCTGGCGAACAGGAGCGTGGGCCCAACCGTTTTGGCGCGGGGGCCTTCGTAGGTCGCCGGGGGCTCGGAGGGCCCTACACGTTCTCCCGCTCTGAATGACCGGCAGCGCCCCGAGCAGCCCGGCTGCCGGCAGAGCGGTAAGGTTAGTCTGGTGCTGGGGTTTGGGGGTCCCCAATCCCCGCATTGTGGTGCCAGGCCCCTTGGGAAGGGCCCCTCGGTGGTCGACCTAGGGTTAGGGTTAACCCCCAGGAGGCCGGCAGGACCAATCCACCCATTGGGTGGCGAGTGGAGGGGCGGGATGAGGTGAGGGCACTGACGAGTGCGAGCCTGGACCCAAGCGTTTTGGTGCAGTGGGCCTTCAAAGGACAAGGGGGGCTTGGAGGGCCCTGCCCGTTCTCACGACCTGAATGACCAGCGGCGCCTCTAGAGGCCCGGGTGTCAGCGGGGCAGCACGGTCAGTCCTGCGCTGGAGCTCGTGGTTCAGCAGTCCCAGGCGTTGAGGCTCCAGGCCCCATCGGACGGGTCCCTGGGGGGCCGACCTAGGGTTTGAGTTAGCCCCCAGGAGTCGGGCAGGCCCGATCTGCCCTCTGTCGGGCGAGCGAAGGGGCGGGCCTAGGTGAGGGCGCTGGCGAGCGGGAGCGTGGGCCCAAGCGTTTTGGCGCGGGGCGCCTTCAAATGTCACCGTGGGCTAGGAGGGCCCTGCCCGTTCTCATGCCCTGAATGACCGGCGGCGCCCCTAGAAGCCCGGATGGTGGCGGAGCGGCAGGTTGAGTCTGACGCTGGGGCTCTGGGGTCCCCAATTACCGGCGTTGCGGCCCCAGGCTCCTTGGGAGGGGCCACTTGGGGGCCGACCTAGCGTTAGGGTAACACCCAGGAGACCGGCCGTCACGATCCGCCAGCTCTACAGTAAGTGGAGGGGCGGATGGAGGTGAGGGCGCTGGCGAGCGGGAGCATGGGCCCAAGCGTTTGGTGCGGGGCGCCTACTAATGTCGCAGGGGCCTCGGAGGACCCTGCCTGTTCACCTGCCCTGAATGACGGGTGGTGCCCCTAGCGGCCCATGTGGCGGCGGGGCAGCAGGGTGAGTCCGGCGCTGGGGCTCAGGGTTCCCCAATCCCCGGCGTTGCAGCGCCAGTTCACTTGGGATGGGACCCTAGGGGGGCTACCTAGGGTGAGTGTTAGCCCCCAGGAGGCTGGTAGGCCCGATCTGCCGGCTGTGCGGTGTGCAGAAGGGTGGGCCGAGGTGAGGGCGCTGGAGAGTGGAAGCATGGGCCCAAGCGTTTTGGCGAGGGAACCCTTCGAAAGTTGCCGTGGCTCGAGGGCACTGCCCATTCTCACACTCTGAATGACCGGCAGCACCCCTAGCAGCCCTGGGGGCGGCGTAGTGGCAGTTTGAGTCTGGCACTGGGGCTCCGGGGTCCCCAATCCCCGTCATTGCGGAGCCAAGCCTCTTGGGATGGGCCCATAGGGGGCCTACCTAGGGTTAGTGTTAGCCCCCAGGAGGCTGGGAGGCTCGATCCGCCGGCTGTGCGGCAAGTGCAGGGGCGGGCCGAGGTGAGGGCACTGGCGAACGGAAGTGTTAGCCAGAGCATTTTGCCTGGGGGGGCTTTCGAAGGTCGCCGGGGGCTCGGAGGGCCCTGCCCGTTCTCCCGCCTTAAATGACCATAGGGGCCCCTAGCGGCCCCAGTGGTGGTGGAGTGGCAAAGTGAGTCTGGCGCTGCGGCTCGGGGGTCACCAATCCCCGGCGTTGTGGCCCCAGACCCCTTGAGAGGGCCCCCTCGGGTGCGGACCTAGGGTTAGGTTTACCCCCAGGAGGCCAGGAGGCCCGATCTGCCGGCTGTGCAGTGAGCAGAGGGGCGGGTTGAGATGAGGGCGTTGGCGAGCGGGAACGTGGACCCAAAGTGTTGGAGCGAGGGGCCTTCGAAGGTCACCAGGGGCTCAGAGGGTCCTGCCCGTTCTCCCGCCCTTAATGACCGGGGGTGCCCCTTGTGGCCCGGGTGGCGGTGGGGGGCATGGTGAGTCTGGCGCTGGGGTTCAGGTGTCCCCAATCCCCGTCGTTGCAGCACCAGGCCCCCTGGGAGGGGCCACTAGGGGGCAGACCTAGGGTTTGGGTTAGCCCCCAGAAGGCCCCCAGGCCTGATCCGCCAGCTGTGCAGAGAGCGGGGGGGGGGGGGGGGGGGAGGGCCGAGGTAAGGGCACTGGCGAGCGGGAGCGTGGGCCCAAGCGTTTTCGTGCGGGGGGCCTTCGAAGGTCGCTGGTGGCTTGGAGGGCCCTGGCCATTCTCTCTCCCTGAATGAACTGCGGCGCCTCTAGCGGCCCAGGTGGCAGTAGGGCGGGAGGGTGAGTTGGGCGCTGGAGCTCGGGAGTCCCCAATCCCCGGTGTTGTGGCAATAGGAACCTGGGATGGGCCCCTCGGGGGCCCGCCAAAGGTTAGGGTAACACCCAGGAGGCTGGCAGTCTAAATCCACCCATTGTGCAGCGAGTGGAGGGGCGGACCGAGGTGAGGGCGCAGGCGAGCAGGAGCATGGGCCCAAGCGTTTTGGCGCGGGGGGCATTCGAAGGTCGCCAGGGGCTCGGAGGGATCTGCCCGTTCTCCCTCCTTGAATGACCGATGGTGTTCCTAGAGGCCCGGGTGGTGGCGGGGCAACACGCTGAGTCCGGCACTGGGGCTCGGGGGTCCCCAATCCCAGGCATTGCGGTGCCAAGCCCCTTCGGAGGGGCCCCTGAGGGGCCAACCTAGGGTTATGGGTAGCCCCAGGAGGAGGGCAGGCCTCATCCACAGGCTCTGCAGGGAGCAGAGGAGCGGGCCAAGGTGAGGGTGCCGAGGAGCGGGAGCGTGGGCTCAAGCGTTTTGGATGGGGGGGGTCTTCGAAGGTCGCCGTGGGCTCGGAGGGCCCTGCCCGTTCTCCTGCACTGAATGACCAGCGGCACCCCTAGCGGCCCGGGTGGCGGCGGGGCAGCACGGTGATTCCGGCGCTGGGGCTCGGCGGTCCCTAATACCCGGCGTTGCAGCGCCAGGCCCCTTGGGAGGGGCCCCTCGGGGGCTGACCTAGGGTTAGGGTTATCCCCAGGAGACTGGCAGGCTCCTTTCACCCATGTGCAGTGAATGGAGGTGTGGGTCGAGGTGAGGTACCTGGCGAGCGGGAGCGTGGGCCAGAGCTTTTGGCTTTGGCTCGGGGTGCCTTCGAAGGTCAAAGGTGGCTCGGAGGGTCCTGCCCGTTCTGTCGCCCTGAAGGACTGGCGACGCCCCTAGCACCCCATGTGGCAGCGGGGCGGCAGGGTGCGTCTGGCGCTGGGACTTGGGGGTCCCCAATCCCTGGCATGTGGCGCCAGGCCACTTGGGAGGGGCCCCTTGGGGGTGACCTAGGGATAGGGTTAGCCCCCAGGAAGCCAGCAGGCCCGATCTGCCAGCTCTGCAGTGAGTGGAGGGGTGAGCCGAGGTTAGGGCGCTGGCGAGCAGGAGCGTGGGAGCCAGAGTTTTTACACGGGGGGCCTTCGAAGGTCGCAGGGAGATCAGAGGGCCCTGCCTGTTCTCCCTTCCTGAATGACTGCCCACGCCCCTAGCGCCCTGGGTGCTTGCGGGGTGGCAGAGTGAGTCCAGCACTGGGGCTCGGGGGTCCCAAACACCTGGCATTGCGGTGCCAGTCTCCTTGGGAGGGGCCTCTCGGGGGCCGACCTAGGGTAAGTGTTAGCATCCAGGATTCCAGCAAGCCCCTTCCGCCAGCTCTGAGGCAGGCGGAGGGGCAGGCCGAGGTGAGGTCACTGGCGAGAGGGAGTGTGGGCCCAAGCGTTTTGGCACAGGGGCCTTCGAAGGTCGCCAGGGGCTTGGAGGGCCCTCCCCGTTCTCTCGCCCTGAAAGACTGGCGGTGTCCCTAGCAGCCTGGGTTGCTGCGGGGCGGCAGGCTGACTCCGGTGCTGGGCTCGGGGGCCCCAATCCCCGGCGTTGTGGTGCAAGGACTCTTGGGAGGGGCCCCTCGGTGGCTGACCTAGGGTTAGGGTTCGTCCCCAAGAGGCCGGCAAGCCCGGCGCTAAGTGGCTCTGGCAATGTAACAAAAATGCCATACACTTATCTGTAAGAAATAACAGTGTACAGGAACCCTCTTAGCCCTAACATCATCCTTTGTGAATATGGAAGCCAGCCCCAAAGTGGTCGTGGAAGTCTGATGAAAGGGCTGAGCACTTTTCTCTGAGTCACCACACTATACAGGGAAAGACCAATGTACATCATCTTTCACGAGTAGGAAGCATTAATGAAAAGGTTCTGGAATTTCGAGGACTCTGACCCATCCTTATTGGTAATAAACCACCGTGTACAGGAAAACACCTTCAACTCTCATCAGCCTCCTCAATCCTGATTCTGATTCAACATTGGGTGTGTAGGACTAGGGAAATGTCCACATCTTATTGCTAAGAAAGAACGATGTCAGGGTAATGCCCTTCAAGTCACATCAGCCTTCCTGAAGACGGAAGGAGGAATCAAGGTGGTTATGTTACCATGAGGTAAGGAAGATGAGCATATAAGTGAGAAACAACAGTGGGCAGGACCTCTCTTCCAAAGAACAGTATCTTTGCTTCATGTTGAATCCCTATGGTAAGTGGTTGTGGGCATTTGTGAGGTCAAAATCTTAAGTGTTTTGTAAAACCTCTTGGCCATTCACAGATGAGACTAAGGTAGTTGGGGACTCCTAGGCAGTGATTTGTCCACTGTCAAAAATATGAAAAGATAAAAGAGACAGATGAGGTCTCCTCAGGCATTGTCCTTTATCCTCATTCTCCATGAGGATGGCCATCTCTGGACAGCTCAGTGGCAGGGTCTCATTCACAGTGGGGGCATCTGTTCCTCACAGACATCAGGCAGGGAAATGGATTTGGTTCTCTGTGCCAGCCCAGCCACAGCTGAGTGTCACAGCACCCTCTCGTGGGCTCATAAGAGTTTCACTGTCACCAGGCAGGTCATTGTATTTGATAAACCACTGTGAGAGTTTGCAATTGCCTTCATCTGCAACCTCCTAGAGGCAAATGCAGATCTCTGGTACCATGTGAAGTCATGTGAAGGCATCGTGAGAAAGTGTCCTTTTGCTTAAGAAAAACATGGCTGGGGCTGCTGGCTGGCTCAGCCAGTTAAGCATGTGCCTTTGGCTCAGGTTATGATCCCAGGGTTCTGGGATCGAGCCCGGGCTCCCTGCTCAGCAGGAAAGGAGGTGGGGAAATAACTTAGAAAACACAGAGAATGTGAATAAAGGGGAGTGCAATGGAACTTGGTCTGTGTTTTGCTTTAGGGATTGGAAGTTAGTTTTTTCTCAATTGTGATTGTTCTTGAAACAGAAAAGCTGTATTGGTTTTTTTTTACCTTTAATTTTTTTCTAATAACAATTTTTTATTATGATATGTTGGTCACTATACAGTATTTCCTTAGTTTTTGATGTAGTGTTCCGTGATTCATTATTTGCATATAACACCCAGTGCTCCATGCAATATGTACCTTCCGTAATACCCATCACTGGCCCATCCCAATCCCCCACCCCTCTTCCCTCTGAAGCCCTCAATTTGTTTCCCACTGTCCATAGTCTTTCGTGGTTCATTCCCCCTTCTGTTTAGGGTCCATTTTCTAAAGGGACAGAAAGTGGAAGTTCACCGAATATAAAATCGAAATTTCATTGTTCATTATAGATGCCGCCAAGTAGTTCCCAAACATTTCATTCTACTGTAGTAATTCATTATACCTGTGCAGGTGCATGTGGAAGACAGTTGATGCATGTATAGTGGTAATAAAACACGCCCCTCAGTAGTAGAAAAATAGAGGATGCATATGTGTAAAATTATTCGACTACAGCTTCCATGCTTTCCCTTCGGTTCCTTATTATCTATGAAATTGGACAATTTTTGTTCTCTGGGCTTAAAACTCATTGTCAAGTATTCAGAGTTTTTCAATGCTGATCTTCTCCTGTATAAGTTTCCAAAAACCTAAAATATGTATGAAATTTAAAAAACGCTATATTGAAAATTACAGCACGGAAGTTCCATTTTGTGAATATTGTGTCAATGGATCTCTATTTTGACATCAGTGTTCATTAGAAATGATGACATTTCATGTGAGTATGAATATCAATGTGAAAAAGAAAAGGTAGGAAGAACCTTGAATGTTTAAGTAATTGCTGAAATGACAGGTGTGTGTGTGTGTGTGTGTGTGTGTGTGTGTGTGTGTGTGTGTGTAATTGATTTTCAGTGAATGGTTCAGCTTCTTGTAGGGCCTCCGAGAGAGCCCAGGTGAACCTTTCAATGAGTTGGTATCTGTTTTCAGAACATGGGAATCTCTTAGTCCAATAGTCAATCAGGCAAGCTTTGAGGTCTTGAAGAGTTTCAGTCCTCAGCGATGGTGTTGCAGACCCTTGTGAGCAAACCCTAGGGTATGCTCAGAGCCCTCATTAGCTGGTACCAAGGTGTGACGATTTCAGACAGCATTTCCCAAAGAAGTACCTCTTGAGTCTCTGTCCTTGTCAGTTCCCTACACTTCCTTACACTAGTTATGTGATCAGTGTATTTCAGGATAATCCCCACATGTGATTTTTGCTATTTCCTACTAGTCCTATCTGTTTCTCATTTTCTTCTTTTATGGTAGGAGTTAGGAAGCAACCTGTGTGGTGTAGGAAGGGGTGTGGCAGTTGTCTGCATTCAGAGGACCGAATGATGCCTAGAAATTGTACTGTAGTTTGAGGTCAATTGTCCATCCTCTGAGTGTCAGGAATTCCATCACTTTACTTTGATGCTAGTCTGTTCTTCAAGCTGTCTTCAGAAATAAGGACGTCATCCATCTAGGGAATACTGGTTTGTGTGTATGTTTTCATTTTAGGAAAGGCCTTGCTGTTCCTGAAAATAATACTGTAGAGCACCCTTTCCTGTTCTTATTGGCCATCAGTCAATCCTTTGTGAAGTATTCGTTTATAAATAGACTTTCTATGGTTGATGAGCAGTTTTTCTTTATTGACAAGTCTTTGTCAGTGTGTGTATTACAAATCTTTACTTCCCAACCTGCGGTTCACTTTTTCATTTTCTTATGGTCATAAGATAAGGAGAAATGTCACATTTTTATGAAGTCCCACTGAATTCTTTTAAATGGTTAGTGCACCCTATGTCCTACTCCAAGATTGACAGGTTCTACGTTTTCTTTCAGAAACTGTCCAATGGGAAGCTACAATCCATGTCAAATTTATAAATTGCATTTTTAATTCTAAAGGGTATTTATAGACTGGTTTCGATTTTCTATGTACACAATTGTATTATCTGTGAATAGTCACAATTATCCCCTCAATTCTTATACTTTTTGTTTTTCTTGCCTTCTAACACTGGTAAATTCTCCAATGCAATGTTGAATAGAGCAGCATTGTTTGAAGATTTTAATATACCTTTCTCAATATCTGACAGAAATAGCAGACAAAACATTGGTAAAAATGTGACCTAATTGACATATAGGGAACATTCCATAATAAGTGCAGAATACATTATTTTCAAGAGGTCATAGACTCTTTACCCAAATAGATGATAGATGGGGCAACGAATCAAGGCTACAAATGTTAAACCCTGAAATTAACTAGATTCTATTCTTAGACCACAGGGGAATTGAGCCACAGTCATAGCGAAAAGAAAACCAGGAAGTCCTTCAACGTTTAAAAATTAAATGGAACTTTGCTACATATCCTAAAGGTCAGAGAGGGAATCTCAATGGAAATTCTGAACCTTTTCTATATGAGGGCTCACACACAATGGCACTTTCTTTGTGAACAGCATTATAATAACCTAGACAGGTGTTGAGCCTTAAGTCAGAGTTCTGCCTGCCCCAGCCACACCTGGCAGGCTTGGCCTGTGGTCCCCCTCAGCTGTCCTTTCTGGTGGCCCTGAGCTAAGGGGGTCATCATGGCCATATGGAAATGGGAAGCTCCCCACTCATAGTGATGGCCGTGCCCCCTCCCCAGCTGCCCTTTCTGGTGGCTCTGAGCTAAGGGGGTCAACATGGCCGATGGAAATTAGAAGCTCCCCACTCTTAGTGATGACGTTGCTATTGTATCGTCCTCACAGTCCAACAACATGATTTCTGAGTGAACTATGACACAAGAGCGACTTCTTGGCCTTCCTTCAGGTTTGAAAATCATCTGGTGAGTCATCTATTAGAAATATGGATTCAACATGTGTTCTTTCTTCTGGAAAATAAATAGACCCAATAGCAATTATGGCTTCCTGAGCACCTGTTCTTGAGAGATATCATACTGGCTCTTTGTAGCATTCTGCCTCTTAAACTTCTCAACTAGGGTGTAGATATTTTTAGGCACATTTTCAGACGGTTAGAAAGAGACTCAGATGATATGAGTCACAGAGGATTTTAGTGTCAGAAACCTAAGTGGGATCCCCAAATTGACTCCAAATCCCTTGTTGTTCCATACAGGTACTATCTTCCTCTTATCTCTGGTCTTCTCAATCTGGAAACCTATCAAGTATCAGGATTTTCTTGTGATGTGGACAACTGGAACGAATTCAGCAGGCCTTTTCACCTCTGCCCATGGTGATCATTAATATCATTGTCTCAGTGGAGGACCTCTGGGTAAGATACTCAAAGATCCTAAGGAATACAGACAGTATAATATTTTTCTGATATTGAAGTTACTGAAACCAACTATCTTTTTTAGTCAATTCAGGCTCTGGAATGTTCAGAGGGTGCTGTAAAACAGGTCTGAAATAGTATTTAAAAACACTCAGCTCAGCCTCTTCTACAAAGTGAGCCAATGCTTATAAACATGGCTAAAATATTCCCTTACCTACGATGACTTCCCAGCGATCGTAGTATTTATATGGTATGACTGTGACTTACATTAGTCAACATTTGCAGAGAAAGAACTTAGTGCATCCAGGGGGCACTTCATGTTGAAATTAGTTTGTGACAACGAGCTGCTGTGTTTTATTCTGCAGTCCAAGGGAATGGTGCCAGACATCTCTAAGGTGTTAGCGATTCTACAATTCTGATTTTAAGTGGTCTGTGTGCTTCAGAGATTTGGGCAGGAAAAGGGCAGGAGTCCAGAGACTCTGAACACTTCTGTTACCTGTGCTGACCATGGAGGAGGCAGCCTTCCATGGGCATCATTTTGATTTCTTGGTACTCTTGTGAAAGGTGCTTTTGTCTCAAATTCCTCCATTTAGGAGTAATTATAATGATAAAAGGAATTTTTATCTTATATCATCTGTGGGCCCTGATCCTGGGCTCCCAGGGAAGCTATCCTTTAACATTTTACCAGCTCAAAATGACTGGGAAAAACCTCAAAGCATGGGTCCTATTTCTGCCCCAAGCACATGTTGTACATCTGCTTCGAGAAGAAAACAATAACCAAAAAATGCCAACATAAATATAAGAAAAAATAAAGAACCTCTTTGGCTCCCATAAGATTGAAGTCATACTGACATGTACATACTGAAAACATAAGAAAGAGTCTGTCACTTTCTGGAATCTAAGAAGATCCTCATTGTGGTGTTTAACTCTGTATGTAAAACAAAACAGAAAAAAATATATAACCCTGCCCCAAATGTTCTTTCCCCGGACCACTAACTTCTTGGTGAAGATTGTGTCCCCAGGCAGCTGTCCTGACTTGGGTTTGAATAAAGGTCTCTTCCTTTCTCTCTAAAATGTTTTTAAAAGTTCATTCACGCAGTGTCGACAATAACAGTGTTTTCTATTTAAGTGAGAAATAAATGTTCCACTCTAGTTGCATTGGGAATAGTCGAATTGAGGGTTTCTTTAGAAGAGTAATTCTGCCTTCCAGAAAAGGCAAGGTCATTGGTCTATTGAGAATGAAGATAATTACTGCTAAACAACAAGTATGTGTTGCCCCTTCACCCAGAAACCGAAGCAGGTGTGCAGGCTTTACGTCAGCGGTGCCTACTTCTCCAGAGCTGACAGCACTCTCTGCTCTGGCTCCAAGACACCTGAGGTTTTGAATGTCAGCATCGGAGTCAGCGAGGCAGCTTGTCACAGGACGCCAGTGTTCAGAGAAAGCACAGGTATGTTTGGCAAAATGTCCTATCTATGTCAGGGCTGGAGGTAAAACCTCTCATTATCCCAAAACCTCCTGGGCTTTTCTCTTTTCTAGGTTTGAGCCACAAAGTAAAATTGAAGTAGCTGTCAGCTTTCTGGGTTTGGTGCAAGAATTACTTAGTTTCCCTGCAGGTAGAGCTTTGCAGGGGATCACAATTTCTCTGTCCATTTATTGCTTACAAATGTATTTTGACCATCTGTTTCCAAGGAACCCTCTTTTATTAGAAAGGGAAGGTGAGATTCACTCTGTGCCTGTTTGTAACATCTAATTTGTTCCTTCATCTAACAGTGTTTATTCAATTGGGCCTAAGATATGGTTGAGTGGCCAGCATCTAGAGTTAGGTGGCTTTTTTTCATCTGATACAGACTTGGATGATGTCATTTGACAAAGGTGATGTTTCATCATTGATTAGTTTATTCATCAGAAGAGTTAAAATTAGGGTGGAGGGAAAATTGAAAATTATCCAAAGTGGCCTGTTCCTGTTTAAAAGTTGAGCTTGACTTTCTAGTTTTACTAAATGTATTATCTCGATATTTTGAGGTGCCATATTCTCTCTGTAGTTTCTTTGGTGGTGGAGTCAGAAGGAGAGTCTGGGAACTCTTTTGGATAGTGGCATGCTGGTGGCTTCAAGGGGCTTGGCGTCAGGAGCCTTGGGGTGAAGTGTGCAACTGCTTACCTGACCCTGGGTGCATCTCACAGAGGTTATGTTTCCTCTTATGAAATTGCCGGCAGATAATGTTCTGCTTAAAGGGGAACCCTCCCATCCTGTTGGTGGGAATGCAAAGTCATGCAGCCAGTCTGGGAAACACTGTGGTCGTTCCTCAAAAAAGTTAAACATTGAACAACCACATGATCCAGCAGTGGCTCTCCTATGTATTTACCCAAAGGATACAGAAATGCAGATTCAAAGGGGGTCCATGCACCATGATGTTTATGGCAGTAATGTCCACAGTAGCCAAACTATGGAGAGAACCCCAAAGTCCATGCATTGATAAATGGATAAAGCAGATATGTGATATATATATAATGGAAAATGACCCAGGTTCAAAAAGAATGAAATCTTACCATTTGCAAGGATGTGCATGGATCTAGAGTGTATTAAGCTAAGCAAAATCAGTGAGGAAAGACAAGTATCTTATGGTCTCACGCTTGTGGAATTTCAGAAAGAAAACAGATGAACAGAGTGTTGGGGTGATGAGAGAGGCAAACAAGGAAATAGACTCAACCTTGGAGAACAAACTGAGTGTTACTGCAGGACAAGGGTGTGGGGGGAAGAGTTAAATGGGTGGGGGTATTAAGGAGGGCACTTGTGATGAGCACCGGGTACTGTATGCAGGTGAGGAACCACTAAATCCTACCCCTGAGGCGAATATTCTATGGCATGTGAACTAACTGGAATTTAAGTAAAAGAAGAAAGGATAAAGTGTTCTGCTTCATGAAGAGTGCGGTAAAATTGTAGTGATTTGGGCTGTGCTATTCTATAGATGATAGCTGTAAAACACCCTGTTGTGGGATACACTAGTTTCTTATCACATAAGGAGTCCTCAGAAAGCTGCAATGAAAGATTCAGGTCTCAGAGTATGTTCATGTTCCCCTGATATGTTACAGTTTGCACAGGTAGGAAAGAAGATGGAGAAAAATGCAACAGAAGGGGAAAGTAGGTGTGAACCTTTCATTAGTTAGCGTTATAGCTTTCTCATGAAAGCCTTGCGCCAGTGTGATTTTGGAAGAGGAGGAATCCGGGAGCTTTGCAGGAGAAAGGAGAGTCCCAGGTCTGGGTAAAGCTGACAGGGGTCCCAGAGGAGAGCTGAATGCATTCTGCAGCAGGGTGTGGGCAGGGTGGGCTCCATGGGTGGCTTTGGTCTCCTGGGTGAGAGTTGTGACAGGAGAGGGCTGTGTGCAAGTTCCTGGCTGAGGTCAAGTGAGTCACAGGTGGAGAGCTGGCAGAGAACCTTCTTCTGGGCCACCAGCCTCACCCAACACACACAGCCTCATCTTCTGTCCCTGTCACTCCAATTCAGACTTCTCCGAAGGTGAGTGAGAACATATCAAGAACATTCGGAACAGAAGGGAAAGCATGTGCAAAGGTTCTGCGGCAGGAGAACTCCAGGTATGTCCAGGAGCAGCAAGAAGGCACTTTGGCCACAGGAGACAGTTTAGGACATGAGCTCAGAGAGGTGACAGAGGGTGATAGAAAGCCATCCCAGGGCTATAACCCCATGAGACCCTGTTTCACTGGGCCATCGTGGCTACAATGTTGAGAACAGATGACAGAGGGTTGAAGATGGAAAGGCAGGTCAATGACGAAGCTTTTCCAGGAACTCAGGCACTGTGGACCAGACAGGTGGCCTTGGATGGAGTGGTTAGACGTATTCTGGGTCCATTTTGAAGATCGACCTCACAGAATTTGCTGATGGGTTAGCTATTAGGAGCAGGAGAATGGAGGAATTGTGGTAACTCCCAGCTGTTGTGGGTTGTCCTGGTGAAGGGGAAGGAGAGGGTTTCTCGGGGGGTAGGAGGTAGTCCATGTTCCGCATGCTGAGGAAGGTGCCTTTCCCGGTGGATCTGGTGAGGTTTGTGTCTGGGAAGACCTTTCACATCTCCTCCCTCAGCAATGCTCAGGTACAAGTATCCCCCACTTTTTAAACGTTCACAGTAAGACACTGGGCTTTCTTGAAAGAACTACGTTATTACCGAGCTTGAGAAAGAGGAAGAGATCTAAAGAGGATTTCCCTCTCATGAAAAAAGGTGAACAGTGAGAATGGCGTTCAGCATCTGTTTTGGGGAGAAGCACGACAGAGGCGGTGTGCACCCCAACCAGCTCCTTCGCTGGGAACCGCTCTCCGCATCCAGCCACCAGCACTTTGAATTGTGACTGTGAGCATCTGCTGTGCTTTATCTTCATTTATGCTTGGCCTCAGTTATAAACTTGTGTCCTGAGGCCTAAGAAAAGCCAAAGAGAAGGAATTTTGGAGTCTGAGCATACTGTCTAATTGTTCGTGTAAATTAATGGTCATTCCTTCTTGACACCATTTCTGCTGTGCAAGGTTTCTCAGAAGCCCTGTACTTTCAAAGAGCAGGGAAACCTATACCCCATGCTGCAGGGTTAGTTTTAGTCTCCATGTTGCAGGGTTAGTTTTAGTCTCCATGCTGGACAGAACATTTCATGACTGTCCGATTTTCTCACTCAAACATTGAGACTTTGACCACCTTCACCCGTTTCTACCACCCCATCCCAAAATCTGGCACCTACCAATCTACTCTCAGTATCTATGCGTTCAGTATTTGTTTATTCCACGTGGAATATACATGAGCGCATCTGGTATTGGTCTTTCTGTGTCTGAGTTATATGGCATAAGGCCCCCAAGGTCTGTGTTTCCATGTCTGGTTCTTGAGAATAATGCTGCAGTGAACGTGGGAGTGCATCTGTCTTTTTGAGGCAGCATTTTTGTGTTCTCCAAATCAATACTCAGTAGAGCCATTACTGGGTCATAGGGTAGTTGTATTTATTTTTTCAGGAACCTCCATACCGTTTGTCACAGTGGCTGCACCAATTTCCTTTCCCACCAACAGTGCACAGTGTCTCCTCGTCTGCACACCCTTGACCCCACCTGGTGTTTGTCTCTGGGACAATTGCTGTTCCAACAGTTGTGAGAGGATAGCCGATTGTGGGTTTGACTGATGTTTCCCTGATGATTATTAGTGAAGTCGAACAACTTTTTCTGTCTGTTGGCACCTGTGTGCCATCTTTGGAAAGTATCTATTCACATATTCCCCCCATTATATGTGTATATATATATATATATATATATATATATATATATATATATATATATATATATATAGTTTTTATTTGTATGAGTGTTCTGTGTATTTTGGATATTAGCCTCTTCTCACACATATGATTCGCAGATATTTTTTTCTTATTGGGTCAGTGGCCTTTTAAGTTTTGCTGGTTTCTTTGGCCGTGTGGAAGATTTCAGTTTGATGTTGTTCCACTTGTTTATTTTTGCTTTTGTTGCCTTTGCATTTGGTGTCCGATCTGAAGACTCTTTGCCAAAACCAATGTCGAGAGACTTAGTACCTGTGTCTTCTTGGAGGTTTATGGATTCAGGTCTTATGTTCAAATCATTCATCCATTAAAAATTTTGTGTGTGTTGTAAGAAAGTGGCCCAGTTATATTCTTCTGCATGTAGTGTCCAGTTTGCCTGTTACCGCTCACTGAAGAGACAGTCCATCCCTCATGGCATATCTTCTGCTGCTGTGTCGTAAGTTAGGATCATCTACGTGTGGGTAAGTTTCTGAGCTTTCCGTTCTGTTCCACTGACCTGGTGTCTGTGTTTATGCCAGTACCATCCTGTTTTGATGACAACAGCTTTGTAATCTAGCTTGAAATCCAGGAGTGTGTTGACTGCACCTTTCTTTCTCCAGTTTGCTTTGGGTATTTGGGGTCTTTTGTGATTCCATAGAAGTTTGAGGACTGTTTTCTATTTCCTCGCATAATGCCACTGGAATTCAGATAGGCATTTCATCACATCTGTCGATTGCTTTGGGTA